>NC_090929.1:500052654-500677654 GCF_040938575.1 Ambystoma mexicanum | reverse complement strand
TGGCTCAACAGCCAGTGGTGTCAGGCCAGCGGACTATGGGACGATCTAGTGGTGGTCTCGCAGGCCTTGGTTCTCTCGCTACGGTGGTGGACAAAGGAAAACCTGGAAAAAGGGAAACCCTTTGCCACACCCGCGGCGGAAGCCACTCTAACCAGAGGCATCCCTCACAGGATGGGGGGCTCACCTACCCATCAGACTGCTCACGGAGTGTGGACTCCGAACGTAGCATCCAAACACATAAATCTACTGGAGCTACTAGCTGTGTTCAAGGCGCTAAAGGCCTTCCAGGAACACCTACAAGGCAGAACAGTGATGGTCCTTACAGACAGCACCACAGCCATGTACTACATCAACAAGCAGGGGGGCACCCACTCTCCAGGACTGTCCAAACTGGCCCAAAATATATGGAAGTGGGCTCTCAAACCAAACATGTTCCTACTGTCACAACATGTACCAGGGGAACTCAATCTGCTGGCAGACAAACTCAGCAGAGATTTCCCCCTGCCCGAAGAGTACGAATGGCGACTACACGAAGACATTGTCTTCAACGTCTTCACACAATGGGGATTCCCAGAAATAGACCTGTTCTGAACCCTGGAGAACTCACAATGCCAAAGTTACGCCTCCAGGTACCCCCAGAACCAATCCAAGGGGAACGGTCTGTCGATACAATGGTCAGGGAAATTTGTTTACGCTTTTCCCCCCGACTCCCCTTCTCAACAAGGTGGTGCACACGATGCACCAGGAACAAGTGACCATGATACTGGTGGCCCCAATGTGGGCCCGACAGCCATGGTTCGCTCACTTGATGGAGATGTCTCTATCTCCCCCAGTGAAACTCCCCTGCCCGTACAACATGCTGTCACAAGACAAGGGCAGGACTCTGCATCCATGCCCCCAGAACATGAACTTAGCAGCTTAGCTCCTGAGATCATAGAATTCAGACATCTACAGCTCCCGCAGAGATGCATGGACATCCTCAGGGAAGCCAGAAAATCTAACACTCGCCACTGCTATTCTAGCAAGTGGAAGAGATTTGTCATCTGGTGCAGGGGAAGAAGCATCAACCCGATTGACTGCTCTCCCACACATATTGTTCTATACCTGACCCACTTATTGGATTCAGGTCTAGTGTTCAATTCCATTAAAGTCCACCTAGCGGCACTTTCTGCATACACCACTTCCCAACTCAGTGTCGTGGTGGAAGATCCCTGTTATAAAGGCCTTCATGGAGGGAGTAAAAAGAATACACCCCCCCCGATAGCTGACCCAGCTCCCGGATGGGACCTTAACGTGGTACTTACCAGACTCATGGGCTCACCATTCGAGCCCATGCACAAAGCATCTCTTAAACACCTCACTCTTAAGACTGCTTTTCTTATAGCTATCACCTCCATAAGAGAGTAAGTGAACTACAGGCTCTTTCTGTTCTAGACCCCTTCCTTACAGTTCACAGAGATAAAGTGGTTCTACGCACGCACCCAAGGTTTGCTCCGAAATTCATATCGAAATTCCACGTAAACCAGTCTATAGAACTGCCAACGTTCTTTCAAAATCCTTCCAACTTGGGAGAAAAAACTCTGCACACACTAGACGTGCGCAGAGCGGTCATGTTCTACATGGAAAGAACCAGACCACTGAGGAAGACTAATCAGTTCTTCGTCTCGGTGGCAGCAGGAAGAGAAGGGGATGCAGTTTCAAAGTCCACTATTTCTAGATGGATTGTTCAATGCATCACTCTCTGCTATACTCTTGCTAAGAGAGAACTGCCCTTTAAGCCTAGAGCACACTCTACTCGAGGCACGGGGGCGTCCATAGCATTCATTGCAAATGTTCCCCTTGAGTCCATCTGCAAAGCGGCTAAATGGAGTTCTGTGCACACCTTTACAAAACACTACTGTCTAGATGCACACTCGAGATCTGACTCCCAGGTGGGACAGGCAGTATTAAGACATCTTTTCTCTACTGTTCCTTCTCATAACCCACCGCCAACTCCGGGTACTGCTCGCTAGTCTATGCACAGCATGTGATTCTAAGCAGATTAACAAACATCAGAAGACAATGCATTACTTACCGTAAAAGCATTTCTGATGGTTGTATCTGCTTAGATTCACATGCGCCCACCCTTCCTCCCCGCTCGGATGGAAGGAACATAGACTTCCTTTTATATCTCTCTTTTCTGTACTCACTCACGTCTAGAAGGCTCCCTCAGGGCAGAAAAATACAAACAGAGGTACCTCGACGCGTGAGGGATTGTGGGTACAACGCACGTCACTATAGGGATAGTATTTCAGACACGCCTTGTCGACGTCCCTTTTCGACTACAAAAAACAAAATGCAATACTCCGCAGTGACCACTGGATGTCGGACCTATGCACAGCATGTGAATCTAAGCAGATACAACCATCAGAAATGCTTTTACGGTAAGTAATGCATTGTCATATCATTTATTTAAAAACACAATTGTAAAAATAAACTGGCACTAATAGGTCAAGCGAGTTCAGTCATTATATGTATATACACCTCCCTAGTTAATTATTCAACAAGTCTAGGTTAAGACACCACTTATTTAGCAAAACAGAGGCGAGCGCGTAATGGTAGATGGCACTCCAATAATTTGTTTAAAACAGGAGAGAAAAGGCAGAATAGGAAAATAACACAGTACCAACACTTTCAAGAAACCACAGCAAGTCAAGAAAGGCAGGGTCTACTGTATAGCAAAACGTTCATAGGCCAGGCCCACTCTTGGAGAGAGCAAGGCGGAATGTGCCCAAGATCACACAGTGGAAATGCACTCAGTCTTTGCAGAAAAGTCAAGAGGTTGGATCAGTTCAGAAAGGTAAAGTTAGCAGGTCCGAGGTCACCCCAGGATAGAGAGTCAAGGATTTACATGACACCTTGGACAATCTGTTGCAAGGGAGACCAGGCGGGACACAGTACCTGAAATGGCGAGAAAGCTCCAGCAGGGGCAGTTGTTCCTGGCAGCGGGTGCAAGACGGGGCTTCGTCCAGAGGAAGAGATGATCTCGACGTGGAGGAAAACTGGAGGTCGTTGCACTGCCAGGGAAGAGACCAGCCGCGGAGTCTCCCGGTTAAAAGGTACGACCCTTTTATACGCTGTAGTGGTGAAGCGTGGCTATCCGGCCGCCGGGGTGCTTGACACGGGCGATTCAACCACGAGACGATCCAGGAAGGCGAAAAAGGCGAACTGGTTGGTCCCACCAGCTCAAAGGAGACTCTCCTGGAAGAAGATATCCTCTGTCGTCGGGGAAGTGGTGAGTTCGTACAGCAGGGCTCCACCGGTGGTGTCGTCGTAGATGGCTCAGCTTCTCCCCTATTCGGATTCTTTAGGTCCTGTGGCGACTTCTGAAGTGCCAGTCCCCAAAGCCCTGCTTTTATTCAGCAAACCCCCATTCATCAGACTAGCTGTCACTCAAACATGCTAAGTGGTGAGCCGGGCGGCTCACCACTGGGCCAATCACACAAGAGTGCGACTTGAGTTGCCAAGGCAACTCAGTCCAGGGTGCCTAATCCCCCTTCCACACATCTTGTTGACCCCAGACAGAGTAGCACTATTTGGAGGGCTTCTGTGGAGAAGCCCGCCAAAAAGTGCAACAAAGGGCTTGACTTGGGTTAGAGTTTCAGAGGCGAACACAAACGCCATTTTAAAACTGAGTCCTGGCAAAAAGACCCAACCGGGGAATAAATGTTAAATAACCTGGCGGTATCTTTAACATTGCACCAAAAAGTGGTGCATTTAAAATGAAAGGGAAAATCCCGTAGGAAATATTCCGGTGGAATATTTTGCGTGTTATCCACTGCTACCAACCAGAAACTCGACAAGGGGGGGGGGGGGGACTGGACAGTGCCCCCTTGGAAAACAGATCCAGGGGCAATCGAATTACCCCTACCAGTACTTCCACAATATGATGGTTTGTACTGGTTCTGTTCACAATTTGAGACTAGTAAAGCCGATGGTGACTTTACATGCCCTGGGAGACAGTAGTCAGTCCCAGGGTATGGAGTCTGTTTGGGGGTCACTATGACACCCCTGTGTTACTGCACTGAGGGTGCTGTGTAACACACATACCAAAAACACATGAAGCCCTATGGAGTAAAAGACCCCAAATCCCATAAAACACATTACATAGTCAAAGGACATTCTCAAATCATGCTTAAGAGTGGGAGAAAAAGAGTCTCACTCTTAGCAGGAGAAAAAAAAAACCAAAAATCCAGCAAAGCTGCTGGGGGACTCACTAGGTTTGGGAAATTAGCCTTAACAGAGAATTCTCCCTAAAACATGCGCCATAACTGCCTCGCCCCTTCTTCCAACTAATGGTGGTATATTGAGACTACTGTATCGTCCCCCTTTTATTTTTGGTTAAAGAATATAGAAAAATATTGCATATGGTGCTGGTGTCTGCGGTTCTGTGAAAGCTGGACTAATCGAAAAGTAGAAAATGATTTTTTTATGAACTACGGACGACAATGTGCACTATTCATTCAGAGGTTAGTTTGACGAAATTGCCTGTCGGCATAAACCTTTGCTGCTTTCTTTTTAGACTAATGTAAAGACTGTCGCTGCACTCTATCCCCACGCTTAAGTAAGATCAAGAAAGCCTTGCTTCCCGTTTCTCGCATACAAAAAGACGGTTAAATGCAACTGTCTAGCCAGATTGTTTTGACAGCCCGGCTCCATCAGGTGGATGCTAAATTAGCACTTAATGAATTACTCATTACCAACCTTTATCGTACGAGGAAGTTGTAAACGTTAACAAAGATTGACAGTGGAATGTCTTCTTTTATACCAATTACTTGGCAAACTTTTAACTTTACACCAGTCACAATAAAATGCCATCCTGTTTTATTAAGTAGATTTAAGTCAAAGGCCCCACCCATTTTATGGGCTTTTGGAAGATGGTTGGGCATGGATGCATTGAAAACGTGCTGTCCTTGCGACACTGGTGAAGTAGAGCCACTAATGCACGTTCTATTTATGTTCGACCCATCTATGCTCGTGGGAAAGGACTTTACACAATGTAGACCTGCTCTCTAAGATGTTAACATTGCCTGATGCTTTTGTGCTATTCTGTAGCTAAATTGAGCACATGTGATCTACACCTACACCAGCACAAATTGAGAGATGTACTGCTTAGACGATTTACTGATTTTTTTTGTAGGTCTTTGTGCTATTTTAACTTATTTGTATTTAATGTTTAATTGATTATATTTTATTCACTGTCACTGTATGATAAAAATAATCAAACTTTTATGGAGCCGCGACTCCGAAATGTTTTTTCCAAATCAATAGATGAATAGCATGATCTCTAATATTTTGTGTAGGTGCACGCCATCCCTTTACGCTCGTCGTGGGTCATGACCTGTGCATATGCTCCTTCTGGGAACTACGTGGCCTGTGGTGGTCTTGATAACATCTGTTCCATTTATAACCTGAAAACCCGTGAAGGAAATGTTCGTGTGAGCCGTGAACTGGCTGGGCATACAGGTAAGCAACATTTCTTGCAATAATTAATAATGTAATCACAATGTGGAAAGTGCTCGAATTAAGCAGATTGGTAACTCGGTATACATGCAGTCTGCAGATTGGTCCCCTAGAACTACATCTCTAACCCACCCCTTCACCCCGCTTTACTCAATTTTGTTCCCATTGGCCTTTTCTTGAAGTGCAGCCTCCCTCGCCATGATAGTTGTGATTTGTCTTGAATGCACTGTTGGCTGGGCCATGGCATTACCAAGACAGAAGGAAGGCTACGTCAACGCCACACAGATTTATGGGGTATGAAATTATGACATTAGACTTGATGAGAAAGGGGCACAAAGGGCCCACAACTGACTCCATTGGTACAACAGTTGTTTCAGATTTGGGTTTGAATCGAGCGGTATTCCTTTGGTGTATGGATTCCTCTGGTGACATTGCACTTCACAGGGAAACGTAGCAGGAAAACAAATTAAGTGAAACAGTAAAACATGTTATTGCCTGGACCTTGGCAGCCTACTGCCACCCCTCACACTACTAAAGCTATGTATAACTGGAGTTGACATTACACCGCTCCATTCGATATTTAATCTTTCCAATGTGGATGTGACATGAAAGGGTGTTCTGTCATAGTCTCTAGACCCCTGCATCTTAAACTAGAATTCTCACCCAGAGAAGTCTTACGGACTGCTTGCCTGTGTTGGAATGGACGCCTCCTCTGGAGGAGGAAGTGTGCAGAGCCTGATATTGCAGCAATACTTGTAGGCTGCTTATGAGGTCTCTCGAGGTTTCTCTAGGACAATATACTGTCGGATCTGCTGGTTGGCGAACTCATCCTAGTAGTTCTCAGTAGTGTACAACTGAATGTATAGTACAAGATCCTGGACTTGTTTCTCTAAGTCTACACTATTTATTTCTCATCTGGTTGAAACTACTTGGGAGAACAAGGTTTTGGGAAATTTAATTTATATGGACCAGGAAATATTTTCAATAGCGTTGAGGATCGTATTACCAAGAATAAACACCCATTTTCCAATGCCACAACTTCCAGATGGTTGACTATTTTAAAATCGTTCCTCATATTTGCGTTCATGCATGCAACACATTCCACTTTTTACAGGTGCGCTTACACCATCAATTCAAATAGAATCTGTGTAGTTTTAGCTTGGAAGAGTGCCTGCATGCCGCAGAGGGAAGGCTGCATTTTGCTGCTTCCTTTTTAGTGAGTAAAGTTATAATACATTTTAGAAACTTGCAAACATCTACAAGACTTAACTTTAGGATGCATGCCTCAGTCCTACAAATTAGTGTAACTATAGTGCTAGTAAAAAGTACTGTCAATCTCTGTGTGGACTAGATACATTTATAAAAGCTCTACATGAAAGACTCTGATTTACAAAAGGATTGTGGAACATCAAAGTAGCATTACAGAAATATTACCAATGGTTTGACAATTCCTCTGAAGCATTTTAATATGGTTTGCGTGTAAAATCCTGAAGTCCAAACTGATTCATATACTGTAAATGTACCATTTTACAAGCTGTTTTCAAGGCACAATGTAAAGGTGCTTGCCCCCTTCGCAGGAGAAACTGTTTTTTTTTTGCCTGTTTTACTCTTTCAGTGCACTTGTCAGTCCGCAGCCACACAGTCCTTGCCACTCCCAAATTCTTTAACAATCTGCACGTGGGGGTGCTTCATTTAATCCATGTCTAATCACTGAGCAATGTAGCACTGTGCGACAGAATCACTGTTTGTTTTGCTGAAGATTTATGCCTTTTATGTAGGTTAACCCGTCCACCTGTTTCGTACCGCTCATGGTAGGGTGGAGACTGTAACTGGACTGCAGGTCGATATCCACTTATGGAAAGTGCTCCTTCCTTTAAGATGCTGGAGCTGATGTCGATCGCCTACATCACGCAAATGGTTTTCGGTCATTTATATTGTTTTTGATACAGCGATTACCACCTACTGCTATATGCAAGCAAGCTAGGTGCCACTACACCTGTGAAGCTCCAGAGGGATACCGAATGTGCTGCACTATGCACACCTTCGTTTAGATGTATGAGAGTAAAATGATGTAGTCTTAGAATCAAAAGGAGAGATGCAGTTGCGGGGGGAAAAACCTCAGCCATGGCACATGGGCTGTACAAATATATCCTGGAAAATAGGTTCCCAATGAAGGGATCATTTTCTCCTGCACACTCTTAGGCCCATGAAAGCCAAACTGTTCAATCTATATGATATTACAAAAGGTATGATATGTTTGTTAAAAATTCATAAATACATTAGCGGAAAGATTTCAAGATTTGTTCACTCAGTAAGGTAATACAATGGTTTTTGTTGTGCTACGAAATGTATTCAATATCAAACCCAAATCATTTCAAGAGTTCATCTATTTATCAGGGGTGTGATTCGTTATAATTCTTGAAATAATCCAAACAATTCATGACACTAGATTTATATATACCAAATTGAAACAAATGTCATGAAAACAGATTAGCAAAAAGGGTATTGAGAGTTCAAAATTGTACCTCCATCATAGTCCAAGCGGCACCAATCAAATGGCGTTTAAAAGGTAATCAAGGTTGATCAGTATCAAATGGAAACACTGCTCCTGGTATTGCAAAACAAGATGATAAAAGCTATAAACCTGTGTAAAAACAGTGGGGTAACGGGGACAAATTCCCAAAACCAATGGATCCATCCATCTTCCCTCCCCTTATCCTGAGGTCATACTTTTAAAGTCTGTAGTAAATCTTCCAACCACAAACTGACATGGTGATCGATACTGAAAGGCTCCAGTACATCTAGCAAACACTGTTTATAACATTTCTGTAACACCGAGACTCTGGGGTATCCCAGCTTTTGGTACAAAGATACTGGGAGAAAGGTAACCATAAGAATTAGTCATATTTATCAAAAAGCCTCGTTTTTAAGAGTTTTCAGAAGGCAGGGTAATCTTGTTTTTCTGGTGGTGGCTGGCAGAAGTTAGAGTGTAGGAACGGTGACACAAAATCTGCTCCCCGTGCTCTTTTGTTCTTGAAGTGGGGAGTGTGCAGAGACACTGCACCTAGATCCAAGTATGCGCACAGGTGCTTTCTGGGTGATGCACTTGTTGAGGTAGCAAGGTGCCCCTATATAAATGGACCTGTAAGCAATAGCCTGTTTTAAATCCAAGGCATGCTTTGATTGGTAGCCAGTGGACTTCATGTCTGGATGCAGAGATGTGGTTGGATCGTTGCAGGCCAAGGGCAGCACAAAGTGCTTTTTTCTACAGTAATTTAAGTTTGGGGAGATTGGTGGCCGATGTGCCCATAAGTAGGACGTTGCAGCAATCCAGTTTGGCGAGTATGAGTGCTTGTGTGAGGATGATGCAGTTGCTCTGGGAGTGAAATTGGCTGCTCAGGGAGAGGAGCCTGGCAGTATAGGCGGTGGCAGAGGCAAGGGCATTTATATTCCTGGACATAGTGAGAGCAGCTTCGAGGTATACACCCAGCATTTTTACTTGCTTGAGGACTGAACTGGTGGTGTCATCTATGGGTAAAGTGCCAAAGGTAGTGTCCACGATTTGTAGCTTGTATGGGGAGCCGGTAGTGAGGTGCTCGGTCTTTTCATCATTAAGGTAGAGGTTGTGGGTGGACATCCAGTTTTGTATGGTGCTGTAGACTCTATTGATGGTGACCATGTCCTGGGCGCAGTCACCTGTGATGAGGGTGAGAATTTGAGTGTTTTCTGCAAAGTTAGTGTACATGATGCCTGGTGAGTCCAGTAGTGGTTTGTTGTATGTGTTGTACAGAGTGGGTGCCGGCCAGGAGCTCTGAGGAACCCAAGCGGGGCAGGGATGAGGTCTGCTGCAGTCTCATCAATGAATACATTAGTGGTCCGTTTGCTGAGGAATGATTTGATCCCTGCAATAGCTTAACAAGAAGTGTAAGTGATGTGCTCTTCTGTAGCCCATCCCCCGCTAAATATCCGTTCTGTAACCTCTGAAAAGGGCTCCATTATGTATCTATATTATATAACTCTGTAAAGCGCTGTTGCTTCTCGAAGCTAGGTCTGCGCTCAATAAATACTATAATAATGTGAGAGATGGAGGCAAAGGGTGTCGTCGACTGGATCAAAGGCAACAGATCTACTAGGAGGAGGATGGCGAGGTTGCATGAGTCACGGATATTATCCATTTGATTTTTCAAGTCGAAGGGCAGTGTCTATGTTTTGGGCAGAAGCCCGATTGTCTCATCCGAAGTAGGTGGTTTTGCTCAAGGAATTGTTGGATTTGTAAGCGGGACAGGTGGTCAAGTATTTTTAGTAGAAAAGGGACTGTAGTTATGGGGCAATAGTTGGTGGGAATGGAAGGAACCAGTGAGGGCTTTTTTAAGAGCTCTGTGATGCATGTTGCTTTGATACTTGAGGGTATGTTGCAGACCAGAAAAAGCATTGGCAAAGTCAGTGGTGGCGGGAGCCAAAGAGGGAGCACAGAGCTCGATTATGTGGGCAGGGCACAAGTCTCCTTTACAGTTTGAGGGTTTGAGCGATAGTATGGTGAAGACCTGATCAAACGTAACATGTTTTAAGTTCAAGGTAGGGGTGGGGGCGACCTGTGACACTTTGGGGAGGTCAAGGACATTCTGTATGGATGCTGTGACTGCAAGCTTGGGTTTTTTAGTATTTATTTTGTCTCAAAAACTCCATTTTGGAAAACTGGGCATTTTGTATGGTGGTATTCCATGCTTTTCCATTAGGGGTTGTGGAGATGATGGGTAAAGGGGTCTCTTAGGATTGAAAAATCTCTTTAGAATTGGAGCTTGCATTAGAAATTCTCACGTAGAGAATCCAATCTAGGATTCACCCTTTCTTTTGGGTAGGGGTGTCTACCATTTGGGTGAAGGTCATGTCTTCTAATACTAGTGCAAGAGTAGTACCTTTGGTGTGGGTGTGTGTGTCAATGAAGAAAAGTTTCAAATCGCCCATGTTAATGAATTTAGTAGTGGGTTTCATGAGTGGTTTGAAAAAGGGGGGGGTGGTCTAGCTCAGGATGGGTAGTACCATTGGGCTGATGGTACAGTAAGAGGAGGTTGTAAGTTGTTTGGGGGTTGGTGGAGTGCTTAAGTAGTAGTATTTTGACCCGAAGGATGGGAAAAGATCTGATTGTGAGGGAGGATTTGGCAATGGGGGCAACTAGTATAGTTGGGAGGGATGGCTAGCGAGAGTAGAGGGCCTGATGCACCATGGGGTTAGGATTACGTGGTAGCTAGAATGTCCAGTCAATCTACACGTCAAACAATTTATATAACAAACGCGCTTATTAGGGATGTAACGGTATAAGGTTAAAGATACTGTGTACCACTCCATTGAACAATAATAACAGTCACATTGTTTATACCGGTATACCGTCAAGTGTGCTTTTCAATCTGATTTGGAAAGGCTCCTGTAAACAAGTGCTGGTCAGTCTTGGTCTTGCACTGTTGGATGTGCCATCTGCCAAGTAGTTTCAGTTGGAGCAGTTTTTAATGCCATTTCATAAACCACACGTGCCTGACACAAAATCAGTATGTTAGCAATAGGAAGAATAAATAGTGCCAAGAAGGAAAAGGGTTTACTTTGGGTTGGCGGCTTTGGGGTTTATATATTTATAATGGATATTTGCTAAACATATGACAATGGGGGATTTCCCTGGTTCTATCATTGAATTTACATATAAGTCACACTGCGAAATTCACTCATCTCTGTGGGTATTCCCCGCTGCCATACCAAAGGGTAACATGTCCGTGATTACTGAACACCTTTTGGCCCGCAAGTAAACTAAAGGCTGTAACGTAAAGAGAGCGTGCGCGCAAGCGTATACTACCATCAGCCTCCATTGATCTTCGGCATGCAGGTTATAAAGATGGCAACATGTTCATCTTCACCCGTAGCCAGTGGGGGAGCTAAAAGCCTAAATGACCACTTAAGAAAAGCTATTCAGTTTGTTTTGCCAGTCGCAGCAGGGCCCTCCCCACCTCCTCCTTGCCACACATGTTTGGTGGAAGCAAGGGGTGGCATTTCAGTGGAAAGTATGTTGAAAAGCCCAATTCCGGCCCTGGGTGCCTGGTTTTGTTTGTGATGATAAATCTGACAATTTATGACATCTTAAAAAATATTTAAGATTGGTTAACTCCACCTGCTATACCGCGATAACCATGATATACCGTCATTTGGCAAGAAGGTTATTGTACCGTCATAAAACTAATACCTGGACACCCTTAACGCTTATAGAACTCCCAAGCTCTACCATTCACTGTATACATGGTTTACACTAAAGGGATGCACCATCATTCGGACACAAGTTTTCCTATGATGAAACATAGGGACTGAAACCTTCCTTTCAGCCACCGAAAAATTAATGCTTTAAGCAGAGTATTTCATGGCCGGCATCAGCAGTGAGATACAGACCCTGGCTAAATACTCTATAATGGCCACTTTGTTGCCCCCAGAAGTTTTCAGGTTCTTCCTTCCAAAGAGGATGTCTGATCTGTATATTCAGCAGACTTTTTTTGATCATTCTTTTCTAATCTCACTTCTGCTGTAGAAAGGGCGCGTTCTACAGCATGGGGCCTTGCATGGATTCTTATTCTCATGAATATTCCCTGTAAGGCTGGGAATCTCGGTTAAGGGCGCTTTGGACTTACTTTGGCAGGTAGAATATTTAATGCTCTTTGTTAATTAGAGGTTAGATATAACTGATTTGATTGAACATGCTAGACCAATAACTTCTGTGAACATAAAATGAAAACCTATTTCGAATGATTGTCCTCCCACATATTCCTTATTTTTTTATATATCCCATTCTGATGTTTGTTAATCTGCTTAGAATCACATGCTGTGCATAGGTCCGACATCCAGTGGTCACTGCGGAGTATTGCATTTTGTTTTTCGTAGTCGAAAAGGGGACGTCGACAAGGCGTGTCTGTAACACTATACCTATAGTGACGTGCTTTGTACCCACAATCCCTCACGCGTCGAGGTCCCTCAGATTGTTTTTTTCCACCCAGCTACTGGTCGCCTTTACGCGGAGCTCCTCGAGAGACATTGCAGATTTCATCTCCTCGACCTTTGGTCGTTTTCCTATATTAATATAGAACATATCGATCCCCCCCTCGACGCTGTTGTGAAGCTGTCTCCGCCGAGCAAGATCTTCGACGGAGGGGACGAGCGGAGGAGATCCTTCGGCGTTGCCGAACACGTGGCCTGGCCTCGCAGGCCATATACAGTAGGGAGAGTGGGGGTCGTGGGACATCTCTAGTTCTTTTCTGAGAATGCCTTTCCTTTTCCCCTTCCTTTCCCTTGGGGTGGTTATCATGATTTATTGCCTCGGCTATGGAGAGGACACCCTTTAGGTTTTGCCCGCTTTGCAAGGGCAAGTGTACTTGGAAGGACAAGCATTCACGGTGTAACCGCTGCTTGCCCCTCGATCACAAAGGAAGGTTGCACGGCTTGTCGGCTTCTTAAGCCCAAGACTCTAAAAGACCGTAGGGTCAAGAGGTGGGCGGCCTACGCTATGTCGAAGGCCGACGCTCCACCCACCGTTGCTACCTCCGACAGTGACGAGGAACGTGATACCACGACCTCCGCTACGGAAGTCGAAAACCCCCCTAGAGAGCGCACACGCGCTTCGTCGTCTGTCCCCGGCCCCGACGGGCTCGGCTCACGCCCTGCTTATGGGGATGAACACCCCGGCGACAGTGACGCACACAAGACCACACATAAGCACACAACCCATGGCTCTTCTTCGTCGAAGGCGAAGAGAGCATCAGCGCCCCAGGAGACGCAGGTTTCACCGGCGGCCTCCTCAGACCGTTCGGGTTCGAAGCCCCTCTCGCAGCCGCGACCAGCGACTGGGCTTTCGGCAAATAAGGGCGCTGCCCCAAATCATCGGCCGGCGCGCATCAGAAAGCGCATGCCGCCGTAGAGCGATCGACACCCATAACGTCGAAAACACAGCCCTCCGCTGACAAACGAGTCGCTGAGAGCTTGGCGAGGATCGTGGTAGCCGACGCCCACAAGCGTATGCCGAAACACTCGTCGAGCGCTACGCAAAGGTCGAAAGACACGCTGAAAATGCCCGAAGAAAGGCAGGGACGATCTCCTTCAGTCGAAGGGATTCCCAACACACCTGAAGGCTTTTCGGAGGGCGACGGGACACTTTCCTCGACGTTGTGGGAGAGGTCGAGCCGTTTTCAGCTACAAGACACCAATTTTCCCCCGCTAGACCGCTCAGGGGTACCCCATGAAACCATGGAAAGGCTCCATCTCTGCATGGAAAGAATGGAGAGGTTTATGAATACCCAGAACCCTCCCACTCCCAAGAGAATAAGAGAAGGGCCTCAGGAGGACCCCAGGGCCAAAATTCCGAAACTAGTCAATCCCCACCAGGACACGGCCTCAGACTTCCATAGTGTGTATGACCTCACTGTGGAAGAACATTATTTTGAGGAAGAGGATGATTTTATGGACGAGGAAGAGGGACGGAACCAGGAGGAAGGTCTGGAAGACAGCCCAGACTTGGTAGGAGAAGGCTTCGGAGAAAATCCAGAAGAAGGACCTTCTCACCCCTGGCAATCCCCATCAATATATTCCGACACTGATGTCCTGAACCTAAATCCTCCTGACAATTCGCCTATTAGAAACACATCTCCCATTGACGATCAGCCCACATTTAATGCCCTGTTGCGCAGAGCAGCAGCACATTTCGAACTGGACACTGGGGAGCTCTCTCCTGAATTAGACTTTGTGGAAAGAGTAATTAAGGAGAAACCCCCGGTCAGTCAGACCATTCCCCTCCTCGCTTCGGTGAAGAGAAGAATCATCCCTTCGCTGTCCACACCCGCACTAATCAGAGGGGTCAATCCTAGAATTGAAAAACTTTTCACTCCTTCACCCTCAGACCCGCTGTACATCAGGGGACATTCCATTCCGGATTCCCTGGTAGTAACCAACACAAGAAAGAGGGCAGGGGTACCACTTTCCACCAGTGAGGCACCACCTGACAAGGAGGGCAAGCGGTTATATGCCCTTGCAAAAAGAGTTACATCCTCGGCTGCTTTTTCGGCAAGAATTGCAAACAATTCTTTGCTCGCTAGCTATGCGGACGCGCAGTGGGCCAAACTGCGCAAAGACGCCGAAGAAGCGCCAGAACCATTACGTACACGCCTGCTTACAACTATTGGCGAAGGAACCCAGGTCAACCAGAGTATTGTAAAGAGCTCTCTGGATGCGGCAGAAACTGCGGGACGTTCCCTAGTTCAGGGAATAATCCTAAAACGCCACGTATGGCTGCGCAACTCAGGGTTCAAACCGGAGACACAGGCGTCTTTAATAAATAAACCTGTTGAAGACTCAAACCTCTTCGGGAAAGCGGTGGATGAGGCTCTGGAGATGGCTAAAAAAAGAGTTCGATACTATCAAAACTCTTGACCAAATCTCTAAGCCCTCTACCAGGCGCGGCTATGGCAACAAACGCTTTTTTCGTGGCCAACGCCAACAACAAAACCAGCAGCAACAGTACCCTGCCACCAATTTCCAGACCAATAGTGGCCAGTACAGCCAAAGAGGCCAGCGCCGGGGCAAAGGAAGAGGCCGGGGGTCCACCCCCAGAGGCTCCCAAGCCCCCAACACCACCAAGTGACGCGAAGATTCGCGTCCCCTCCCATGCTACACCGGTCGGGGGCCGGATAACATCCTTTCTTCCAGCATGGGAGGTTATAACGTCAGACCGCTGGGTACTTTCCACCGTAGCCCACGGATACTGCATCGAATTCAACAGTTCCCCAACATACAAACCCCCGAGGGGACGTCGCATGACACCGGAACATCTTGCCATCCTTCTCCAAGAAGTACAACTACTGCTGGAAAAAGGAGCCATAGAGGTCGTACCTCTATCTCAGGTAACGGAAGGTATTTATTCAGTGTACTTCCTTGTACCCAAAAAGGATCTAACCATGCGCCCTGTATTAGATCTGCGCCCAGCGAACAAGTTTATCAAACCCCAAAAGTTTTGTATGGTGACCTTACAAGAAGTGATCCCACTGCTATCACAGGGAGATTACATGACAACATTGGACATGAAAGATGCATACTTTCATATTTTAATGTTGCCAGCGCACAGAAAATACCTCCGGTTCATGATAGAGGGCAAACACTACCAGTTCAGAGTGCTACCCTTCGGCATAGCATCTGCACCAAGGGTATTCACGAAGGTGCTGGCAGTGGCAGCGGCCCACCTGCGCAGGTTGTCCATCCCAGTTTACCCTTACCTCGACGACTGGCTCATAACAGTGGATTCTTACGAAACATGCTTCTCCAATACCCAAAAGACTGTAGACCTTTTGTTCCAGTTGGGCTTCTCCATCAACGAAAAGAAGTCCAGCCTAGACCCTAGCCAAATCAAACAATTCCTAGGGGCTCTAATTCACACAAAGGACGGCCTCGTCTTCCCCTCCAAAGAGAGGGTCCAAAACATGCTGTTTCAGATCCCTCAATATGTGACCGGTCGAGAGGTGACAGTACGCAAAGCAATGCGCTTGCTAGGCATGATGGCGTCGTGTATTTATTTGGTACCTCACGCGCGCATGCGCCCAATGCAAGAGTGGCTCAACAGCCAGTGGTGTCAGGCCAGCGGACTATGGGACGATCTAGTGGTTGTCTCGCAGGCCTTAGTTCTCTCGCTACGGTGGTGGACAAAGGAAAACCTGGAAAAAGGGAAACCCTTTGCCACACCCGCGGCGGAAGCCACTCTAACCACAGACGCATCCCTCACAGGATGGGGGGCTCACCTATCCCATCAGACTGCTCACGGAGTGTGGACTCCGAACGTAGCATCCAAACACATCAATCTTCTGGAGCTACTAGCGGTGTTCAAGGCGCTAAAAGCCTTCCAGGAACACCTACAAGGCAGGACAGTGATGGTCCTCACAGACAGCACCACAGCCATGTATTACATCAACAAGCAGGGGGGAACCCACTCTCGAGGACTGTCCAAACTGGCCCAAAATATATGGAAGTGCGCTCTCAAACAAAATATGTTCCTACTGTCACAACATGTACCAGGGGAACTCAATCTGCTGGCAGACAAACTCAGCAGGGATTTTCCCCTGCCCGAAGAGTACGAATGGCGACTGCATGAAGACATCGTCTTCGACGTCTTCACGCAATGGGGATTCCCAGAAATAGACCTGTTCGCAACCCTGGAGAACTCACAATGCCAAAGTTACGCCTCCAGGTACCCCCAGAACCAATCCAAGGGGAACGGTCTGTCGATTCAATGGTCAGGGAAATTTGTTTACGCTTTCCCCCCCGACTTCCCTTCTCAACAAGGTGGTGCACAAAATGCACCAGGAACAAGTAACCATGATACTGGTGGCCCCAATGTGGGCCCGACAGCCATGGTTCGCTCACTTGATGGCAATGTCTCTATCTCCCCCAGTGAAGCTCCCCTGCCCGTAAAACATGCTGTCACAAGACAAGGGCAGGACTCTGCATCCATGCCCCCAGAACATGAACTTAGCAGCCTGGCTCCTGAGATCATAGAATTTGGACATCTACAGCTCCCGCAGAGATGCATGGACATCCTCAGGGAAGCCAGAAAACCTAACACTCGCCACTGCTATTCTAGCAAGTGGAAGAGATTTGTCATCTGGTGCAGAGGAAAGAGCATCAACCCAATTGACTGCTCTCCCACACATATTGTTCTATACCTGACCCATTTATTGGATTCAGGTCTAGTGTTCAATTCCATTAAAGTCCACCTAGCGGCACTTTCTGCATACACCACTTCCCAACTCAGTGTCGTGGTGGAAGATCCCTGTTATAAAGGCCTTCATGGAGGGAGTAAAGAGAATACACCCCCCGATAGCTGACCCAGCTCCCGGATGGGATCTTAACGTGGTACTTACCAGACTCATGGGCTCACCATTTGAACCCATGCACAAAGCATCTCTTAAAGACCTCACTCTTAAGACTGCTTTTCTAATAGCTATCACCTCCATCAGTAGAGTAAGTGAACTACAGGCTCTTTCTGTTCTAGACCCCTTTGTTACAGTTCACAGAGATAAGGTGGTTCTACGCACTCACCCAAGGTTTGCTCCGAAATTCATCTCAAAATTCCACGTAAACCAGTCTATAGAACTACCAGCGTTCTTTCAAAATCCTTCCAACTTGGGAGAAAGGACTCTGCACACACTAGATGTCCGCAGAGCGGTCATGTTCTACATGGAAAGAACCAGACCACTGAGGAAGACTAATCAGTTCTTCGTCTCGGTGGCAGCAGGAAGAGAAGGGGATGCAGTTTCAAAGTCCACTATTTCTAGATGGATTGTTCAATGCATCACTCTCTGCTATACTATTGCTAAGAGAGAACTGCCCTTTAGGCCAAGAGCACATTCTACTTGAGGCACGGGGGCGTCCATAGCATTCATTGCAAATGTTCCCCTTGAGTCCATCTGCAAAGCGGCTACCTGGAGTTCTGTGCACACCTTTACAAAACACTACTGTCTAGATGCACACTCGAGATCTGACTCCCAGGTGGGACAGGCAGTATTAAGACATCTTTTCTCTACTGTTCCTTCTCATAACCCACCGCCAACTCCGGGTACTGCTCGCTAGTCTATGCACAGCATGTGATTCTAAGCAGATTAACAAACATCAGAAGACAATGCATTACTTACCGTAAAAGCATTTCTGATGGTTGTATCTGCTTAGATTCACATGCGCCCACCCTTCCTCCCCGCTCGGATGGAAGGAACATAGACATCCTTTTCTATATTTCTCTCTTTTCTGTACTCACGTCTAGAAGGCTCCCTCAGGGCAGAAAAATACAAACAGAGGGACCTCGACGCGTGAGGGATTGTGGGTACAACGCATGTCACTATAGGGATAGTGTTACAGACACGCCTTGTCGACGTCCCCTTTTCGACTACGAAAAACAAAATGCAATACTCCGCAGTGACCACTGGATGTCGGACCTATGCACAGCATGTGAATCTAAGCAGATACAACCATCAGAAATGCTTTTACGGTAAGTAATGCATTGTCATATCCAGCTGCTGCCTCAATTTTTTTTTCCAGTTGAGGGCTCTGTGTGTCGATGTCCTGCTGAGGCCTCCGTCTTGCTGTCAATGTCATCACAGGTATAAGTAGCTCGCGCAGTGCCCATAGATCAGTTCCGCTTTTCTGCGCGTCACAGCTTTGGTAACTTAATGCTTTTTTTCTGTGTGATTCTTAGATTTTCTTTGCGTTTCCTGATAAAAAAAGAGTTCAACGAGATGGCTTCCTCATCGGCACCGTCAACTTCTCTGTCCGAATTTAAAAGCTGCTGCGACTGCAGTGCCAAAATGTTCATGATGGGTCCACACAGGATCTGCCTGTGGTGTCTAGGGTCAGAACATCCGTGTTTGGAGAGTGACGAATGCATTTCGATGACGGCCAAGGCTTTGAGGGATTGCAGAGGGAAGTTGGGGAGAGGTAGGCCTGAAAAATCTATTAGCCTGTGCAAATGTAAATCTGAAGACTCGAGGCCTTCGTCTCCTCGTCCTAAAAAACCTAAATATTTGTGAAGTGGGTCCCATCATTCTCCAGCATGGGGTCTGGCATGGATTTGCATGCTCATGAATATTCTCAGTCGTCAGGCTGGGAATCCTCGGTAAAGAAATCAGTTTCTTTTCTGAACTGTCTTTCTCCTAATAACCAATCACTGGTCTCTGGGTCATACTGCCCCCATCCAATGACTGCCCTCTACCTAAGCCCCTCTGTGTTGGGAGTCCTTGTGCTGTAGCTCTCTAGCTTTTACTGTGTTTTTTCAGAGTTTAACCTCATTTTTTCAGTCAATCGAGCCTCAAGCTCCACCGTTTCTACTTCCGAGCAACGGAGACCCGTTTCGGAATTTCCTACGCCCCTCAAGGGGTGGAGTTTTCGTCAAGTTTTGCTGCTTGAAGGATTCCGGAAGATTTTTGAGGCCTACCCCGCGTGGACATGGCCCAGGACAAAGGAAACACAACGCCCGTATCCAAGTTATTTAGGAGCTGCCCTGGATGCGGATTACAGAATGTCTTCAAGGAGGATGAGCATTCTCGATGCCTCTACTGCCTTCACGAAGACAAAACGCACGTGGAGAACTGTGCGTTTTGCAAGAACATGTCCGAACGGACCATGAAGGATCGTCGTATCAGACTCACCAACTGGCTGGAAGGTAAGAGCCCAGCAGCAGGTGAGAAGAAGTCTGAGCGGTCTTCTAAGACCCTTGATGGCGCTCCAGCAATATGGGCCCAACAAAAGGCTAAGCACTGCGAGTCCGCGGGCGCCGATCGGTCAGGCTCCTTGGCTGCCAGGCAGGGCGCGTTATCACCAACGCCATCAACCACGAGCCAACGCTCTGGCTCAGGGAAGAGGAAATCGGAGAACCCGGGTAAACTTCTGGAGAAGCCCCGGTCGATGCTGATGGAGACAGCCAAGGGTGAGCAAGGCGGTGCTCCCCCCCCCAAGGTGAAGGCCTTGGGCACGCCCAAAGTTGCGAAGGCCCTGATTCACCCGACTAAGGCCTCGATCGAGGCGGCCCTGGCGAAGCCTGCAAAGGCTACCCTAGTGGAGGAGACCTCGGGGGGGGGCCTAGTTTCCCTGCCAGCACGGAGGGAATCCTCTTTTCAGCCCATCAATAAGACGCCCATGAAACCCCAGGCGGAAAAAGAGGGGGGAGGGCGGTGGCCATTAAACACAGATGTCACCTCTGAAGAGGAGCTGGCTGGCGTCGCAAAGATCATGAACAAGAAGTTCGTGGAGGTCCGTTCCTATGGGAGGGATCCCGATGAGGCGGACAAAGAAGGCGGCGGCGGTGCCGACGAGGAACCGCAAGCCGTGGAGGGGGACGGAGCCTACACCCAAACTGACGCAGCCGGTGCCTATGCCACAAGACAATTCAGGAGCAATCTTGATGGCGATGCAGGACTTATGTACGGGGATATAAACAAGGTTGCCCTTACCCCCAGCGGACGATCCAGTGGAGTCTGGACCGTCGGGAAGCCCACCAAGCAAGTGGAGAACTCTTCCCCCCACCCCCCTCCCTTCCAGCCTTCATGGCCTTCACAGCCTTCATCTCCTTCCCCTGTTCCGAGGGATGAGACGGGAACGGAGACGGCAACGACGGATGACGGTGGTGACGACAGAATGGACCTTCCATCACCACCCGCTCGGGCCACCCTGCCCGACAAAATTAGATCCTTCCATGCCATGATCGCCAGGGAATCTGAGCTCTTCCAGCTCTGCCCCTAAGAACAGAAGAAAGGTTTCCTCTACCAATGACGTGAGGCCAAGAGGAAGGCTGTCTTCTGTTCCATTACTGGACGACATCTGGGACGAGGGGCGGACGCTCCCAAAGAACCCGTCCACGGCCCCTGCTAAGAGGGACTGGTACGAGGAAAAAGTACCGGGTCCCAGACTCCGCCCCCATGTGCCTTAGGGCTCAGCCATCCCCGGATTCGGTCGTCTCTGCGGCGGCCAAGAAGAAAGCGGCGGGGACGACGGCTTCAACTTCGACTTGCCCGCCAGACGGCGAGGGAAAGAAACTGGATGCCATGGGACGGCGGGTCATCTCGGCGGCGGCGACGACGAATAAAGCGGCCAACGCACTCGCGATTGTGGCACGCTACAACAGGGAGCTGGGGTTTAAGATCGCTCCCCTGCTGGACTTCCGGACGACAAGAGGGCTGAGGCCCTGGAAATCCTACAGGAAGGTGAGTTGGCTTTGGCCCATGCCATCACGGTGGCCACGGTTATTGCTGACACTGGTTTTCGCCAGATGGGCAACTGCGTTTGCCTTCGTCAGCGCGGCTGGCTCAAGGCAACCGATTTCCGCCAAGACGTGCAGACCAGGGTTCTGGACATGCCCTTCGATGGGGATCAACCTGTTCGGCAAGACAGTGGACGAGTCACTGCACGCCATCAAGGCAGATAGACGGCTAGGGCCTTGGGTGTTCTTCAGCAACGTCGGCTGTCCTTTCGGAACTCCAGAGGCAAGCAAGGTGCCTCCAAAGGATTTGGCGGCGGCGCCTCGTCGTACCGCCAGGCGACCCGTTCCTCGTCGCAGGAAACCTACAGAGGATGCAGCAAGACCGGAGGATCTCGTCAGCAAGGCCGCGGCCAAGCAGAACTGAACCGGCCGTAGCGTTGGGCCCCCACCCGAGCACCCCAGTGGGAGGCCAGCTGGCGAATTTCATCAGCATGTGGGAGTCCATCTACACCGACCGTTGGGTGCTGGATGCCCTGGCCCGTGGGCACACTCTGGAATTTCTAAGGAAGTGTCCCTGTCTTCCACCCGTGGCCAGGAACGAAAACCACGTCCCTCAACTGCTACTGGAGGTACAGGCAATGCTAAAAAAAAAAAGGGTTGCCATCGAGCTCGTCCCAAAGAGGCTCCGGGGCTCCGGTGTGTACTCACTATACTTCCTCGTAAGGAAAAAGACCGGCGGTTGGCGACCCATCCTGGATCTTCATCGTCTAAACGGGTACATCAAGTCCCAGAAGTTCCAGATGGTCACCCTCCAGCACGTGCTGGGACAGCTGGAGGAAGGCGACTTCCTATCGTCGCTGGACTTGGAGGATGCCTACTTTCACATCCCCATTCTAAAAGGACATCGAAAATTCCTGGAATTCGTGGTCCAAGGGCGACACCATCAGTTCAAGGCCCTTCCCTTCGGATTGAAGTCAGCGCCCAGGGTGTTCACCAAGTGCCTAGCACCAGTGGCGGCGTGGCTGCGCCTGCAGGGGATCCATGTCTACCCCCAGCTGGATGATTGGCTCATCTGAGCAAGGTCAAGAGAACTCGCCGTCGATCACACAGCAAAGACCTTTCAACTGCTCATGGATCTGAGATTTTCAATCAACTTCGCAAAATCCAACTTGGTACCGTCACAAGTCGCCCTGTCCCTGGGGGGGCCAGGCTCAACACAGCGGCACGATTGGCTTCTCCGTCGGAGGAAAGGACGAAGGCCATCCTGGGCAAGGTGCAATGCCTGTCGACCATGGATGTGGCCAGGATGAGGTCCATCAAGTCCCTGCTCGGCATGATGTCCTCGTGCATCTACCTTGTGCGCCTTTGCAAAACTGCGGATGCGACCACTACAGGAGTTACTCGACGCCCGTTGTATGCAAGCGACGGGCAGCTTCGAAGACAGGATCTCGCTCAACAAGACCTTCCGCCAAGCGATCAGGTGGTGGGGCACCTGCGCGCATCTAGCAGCGAGCATGGACTTCCAGACCCCGGCTCTTCAGGAAACTGTGACGGACGCCTCCCTGGAGGGATGGGGAGCGCACACCAGAGATCTCCACGCAAGAGGCCTTTGGCTCCCGGAGGAGAGGTCACTACACATCAATGTCCTGGAGCTCCGAGCCGTGTTCTGGGCCCTGGGGTCGTCCCTTCCGTCCCTCAAGGGCAAGGTGGTAAGGAGCTTCACCGACAACACCACCACAATGTTCTACATCCGGAAGCTGGGAGGCACCAGATCCCCAGCCCTATCCGAGGAGGCCCAGGATCTGTGGCACTGGGCCGTCGCCCAAGGGATGTTTCTGGTACCCTTCCATTTGGCAGGAATAAAGAACACCATTGCTGACTCACTCGGGGAGTAGGAACTGCGGCAGGATCAAGTGTATCTCCTATTCCGACGATGGGGCAATCCTCAGATCGAACTATTCGCGACGGCGACGAACGCCAAGTGCCGGAGGTTCGCCAGCAGGTTTCCCCAGCCAGGGAGCATGGGTGATGCCTTCTCATTCCCCTGGGACGGCCTGTTCCTGTATGCATTCCCACCGTTGTGACTCATCAATCAACTCAGACGGTTCCGGTGCAGGATGATCCTCGTCGCACCGGCGTGGCCGAGGCAGATCTTGTTCCCGGACCTTCTGGACATGTCAGTGCCCTTTCCCCTCAGCCCCCCCTGGTCAGACTGCCGACGGACGCAGATCTCTCCGGAGAAGGAGGCGCCATCCTCCACCACGACCCAGGGTCGCTGAACTTGCAGGCCTGGCTCCTGCAGCATTAGAGTTTTGAGGGTACGATATCCCGGTGGACTGCAAGGAGGTGCTTGCAAAGGCCAGGGCGTCCTCGAACCTCAAGTGCTATGGACACAAATGGAAGAGGTTCTCTGTCTGGTGCCGTGCACAGAAGATTAACCCTCTGCGGACTATGGCCCCTCAAGTGCTGCCGTACCTACTGTTGCTGGCCAAGGCGGGGCTAGCTCATGCCTCCATCAAAATCCATCTAGCGGCGATTTCCCGCTACACCAGAACTCCGGGGTGATCATCTCTGTGATCCCATCGCCTGGTGAAGGTGTTCATGAAAGGACTGTTCCGGACATTCCCGCCGGTGAAGGCTCCGGCCCTGGCATGGGAGCTCAACATGGTGCTGAGCAGGCTCATGGGACCGGCATTCGAGCCACTGCATTCTAGGGGATTGGGTCCTCCGACGTATTCCATATCTATGACATGTAATCACCACAGCTGTGCTGCTTCGGAAACTTTTCGGCGTCTGCGTCCTGCGTCGACGTCGATGCGCCGTCGTCGAGGACCTCCTCCGACGTCATCCGATGTGATAAGTAGGACGCACAACGCCCGTAGCCTCAGTTCCGTTTTTTCCGCGAACGTGTTGCTTCGTGTTTCTCGGTTTAAACGCCTGGACTCTTTGGAGTTCTGTTCTTCTCGGTTCTTCGAACCTGTTCGTTTGTGAAAATCCTTCTGAAGATGTCTACTTCGTCTTCGACCCCGCGTCCGGGTTTCAAGAAGTGCGGGGAGTGTGGGTCCAAGATGTCGGTGACGGACTCGCACGACGCCTGCCTCTGGTGCCTCGGGGAGGCCCACGACACGGATGACTGTATCGACTGCCAGTCGCTCACGTCCAAGGCCTTACGCGAACGTAAGAAGTTGTTGTCGGTAGGTCGGGTGTCCAAGCCCCGGAAGTCGAAGTCTGCGGGGCTTTCGACGGATGATTCGAGGGGTGACTCTCCGTGTCATCGTCGGAAGTCTCGTGGGTCTCCTTCTAGGAGTCGGTCTCGCCACTCCTCAGCCTCTTCAAGGCATTCTCAGAAGCGCCGACACCGGTCGTCTTCCAGGTCCTCTTCGGAGGGCTCTGCCCGGCGCGTCGCTTACCCCTCCAGCCGTGCGACGCCGGAGGAATGGGCTTCCTTCGGGAAGAAGATGCTGGCGATTCTTGAGTCGCAGGGTACTCAGCCGTCCGCGCCCCCGAGTGGGGTCGGTCGTGTGAGGTCGAGAGACACCGCTCGCAAGAGTGGTCGGCACGAGTCACGGGAGAGGTCCCGTTCGGACAAGGGGACTCGTTCTCGACGTACCCGTTCCAGGTCCCGGTCCTCGACACGTTCGAGACCGTGTGCACCTGTGAGGTCTTCGAAGAAGGCATCGACGTTTGTGGCGTCGAGGGGCGTCGACAGGCTTTCTCGAGGCTTTGGCTCCGAGGAAGTCGTCAATGCCGGTGACGCTCAGGTCGTCGAGGGACACGCTCGGGGCTCCGGCCTCGAGGGCTGTGTCGACGCCGCCGATTCTGGAGGCGCTGCATCTGACGTCGACGCCGATTTCCTCGACGCCGATGCCGGTTCTCTCGATGCTGGCGCCGATTCGCTCGACGCCTTTCATGTCGGAGGTACCCCAGGACACGGGTGGACCCCCTAGGAAGGCTCTGGTTAAGAGCAAGCACTCTTGAGTGCCTTCTTTTCGCCACCTGGACTATATTTCAGAGGCGGATGAGGATTCTGATGGCCTGGTTCCTAGTCAGGTTCCGGATGAAATTGTCTCGGGCCATAGTCAGTTTGACGAGTTGAGACAGTCACTGCATGATGCCAGTGGACTGGACACCTCTCCGGAGGTGGAGTTTTGTAGGCCTGAGCCTGGCTCTCATGCTGATTCCTCGTACCGGCACCTTATGGCTAGGGTTTCTGAGTACTTGGGATGGTCTGCTCCCCCAGGGGAATTTGTGCAGGATGATCTGACAGACATCCTTGATGTTGGTCCCCCAACTGACCCGGTTCTGCCGTTCCATATGGCTTTACAGAGAAGGGTGGCGGCGGCTTGGACTGCTCCGGAGAGTCTCCGGGCGGTGGGCAGATCCTTGTCGCGAAAATACCGTCCAGCCAGTGGCGACCCCTGCTACTTGACCAGGCACCCCACTCCGGAGAGTTTGGTGGTGCAGGCGGCCACGGCCCCGGCGAAGGAGGCGTCGTACCCTACCATCCCTCCTGATAGGGACGACAAACGTTTTGATGGCTGGGCGAAGAAAGTGTTTTCTTCTGGTGGTATGGCGCTTCAGGCGGCCAACTCCATTTGTGCCTTGTCGCGTTTCACGCACACTCTGTGGAACTGTGTTGCGTTAGCAGCTGAACATATTCCCGAAGGGGACGAACGGGATGGTTTCTTTGCTATGGTCCAGGATGGTAAGGATGCCATGTGTGAGTCCGTTCAGTCGGGTTTGGACTTAGCTGAATGCGTCAGTAGGTCCATGGCGGCGAGCACCGTGATACGCAGGTTTGCGTGGTTGCGGAAGTCGGGGTTTGCTCCTGATGTGCAGTCCCGGCTCCTCAACATGCCCTTTGACGGTGAGCACCTTTTTGGCAGCAAGGCTGACGAGAGCCTTGAGAGGTTGCAGACCTCAAAAGCTGCAGCGAAGTCGTTGGGCGCTGCAGTTCGCCAACCTCCGCCTTTTCATCCTAGGGGACAGCAGTGGAGGGGTGGTTCCTTTCGCTATTACTCATCCTTCAGTAAAGCGAGAGGGGCTGGCAGTCAAAGAGGCCAACGCAGGGGTACCAGAGGTGGACGACAGGGTACCCGTGGTGCCAAGGCCGCTCGGGCAGTTGCCTCTTTGCCCTCAGGTAACGCCGCAGCCGCTCCCACTCAGTCGTGAGGCCATGTCCCATGGTTCGCCGGTTGGGGGAAGGCTGGCGCAGCATCTTGTAGAGTGGCAAGCCATTACTTCAGATGTGTGGGTTCTGGAGATCATAACCCACGGCTACTGTCTTCCTTTTCGGCACAGGCCTCGCGACAATCCACCGGGGAACCTCTCTTTGCAGAGTCCGGATCCGCTCCTTGCGCAGGAAATTCAAGCCCTGCTGGAGAAAGGCGCCATAGAACTGGTGCCTGTAGCGGAGAGGAACAAGGGATGGTATTCCCCTTATTTTTTGGTTTCGAAGAAAGACGGGGGATTGAGACCCATCATGGACTTGCGCGGTTTGAACAAACTCCTCAGGAAGGACAAGTTCAAGATGGTTACTCTCTCTTAAGTCCTCCAGGCCCTTCAGCTTCAGGACTGGTTGGTGTCACTCGACCTCAAGGATGCTTACTTCCATGTGCCGATCCATCCCAAGCACAAGAAGTACCTGAGGTTCGCGGTTGGCGACTCGCACTTTCAGTTTCGGGTCCTGCCGTTCGGATTGACCTCCGCCCCGAGGGTTTTCACCAAGCTCATGGTGGTGGTGGCAGCGCATCTCAGGCAACGGGGGATTCACGTCTACCCCTACCTGGACGATTGGTTGATCGGGGGGAGCTCTCCCGAGCAAGTCCTGGATCATCTGTCGGTCGCCTGTCGCTCCCTTCACAGGCTGGGCTTCTCCCTCAATTTAAAGAAGTCCCATTTGACGCCAACACAGCGGCTCCAGTACATCGGAGCAGTGCTCGACACTTCCCTGGGGCTGTTTTCTCCTCCCCAGGTGCGGGCTCTTCACATTCAGCAGATGGTGCACAAGTTTCAGCATGCCCAGACGCTCCCAGCGTTCGAGTTCTTGAGGTTGCTCGGCCTCATGGCATCCTGCATTCTTCTGGTGCCAGAGGCTCGCCTGCGGATGAGATCTTTGCAGTGGGCACTCAAGACGCAATGGTCGCAGTCCTCCGGCAGGATGTCGGACTCGATTCAGGTGCCGTCCTCGGTCGCCCGGGACCTTCTGTGGTGGGCCGTCGAAGGCAACTTGATGAGGGGGGCTCCATTTTGGCTTCCCTGGCCGGAGGTGACGGGATGGGGAGCTCATGCCAACGGGCTGACAGTCAGCGGTCGTTGGTCTCCGTCGGAGTCCAGACTCCATATCAATCTGTTGGAGCTGAGGGCCGTCAGGCTAGCCCTGAAGGCTTTTCTGCCGTCTGTGCGAGGGAAGAATGTCCTGATCCTGACGGACAACACAGTGGTCATGCACTACCTCAACAAAAAGGGGGGGGGCAGGGTCACTTCCTCTGTGCAGGGAGGCGATGCAGCTCGAGTTCTGGGCCATCCAGCAGGAAGTTTCGATCTCGGCAGTTCATCTGGCCGGAGCCGAAAATGTGACGGCGGACGCTCTGAGCAGGCAGAGCGCGATCTCTCACGAGTGGGAGTTGGCTCAGGAGACTCTCCTGGAGATCTTCGCCCTTTGGGGGACCCCTCAAGTGGATCTCTTCGCCTCCAGTGTCAACCGGAAGTGCGAAAGGTTTTGCTCGCGGGAATTTCCTCCAAAAGGAGCCTTAGGAGACGCGTTCGTGGTGGAGTGGTCCTTCCCGCTGCTGTACGCGTTTCCTCCAGTCCCCGTCATCCCGCAAGTGCTGCGGAGGTTACGGAAGTTCGGTTCCCGGATGATCCTCATTGCCCCGGCGTGGGCTCGGAGGACATGGTACCCGGACCTTCTCGACTTATCCATCTGCCCTCCACGTCGTCTTCCCTACCGAGACGATCTGCTCTCACGGGAGGGGGGTCAGGTTCTCCATCCAGAGGTCAGCTCCCTCAACCTTCACGCTTGGCTTCTGAAAGGTTGAGGTATAAGGATTGGGACCTCCCTGAGGACGTGATGGAGGTGTTGCTTTCGGCCCGAAGGCCAGCAACAAAGTCTCTGTACCGTTGCCGTAAGTTCTGCGACTGGTGCAGAGTTCAGAATGTGGATCCTTTTGCATGTGACATCCCCATGGTTCTGTCCTTTTTACTTTCTTTGGCCCACAGGGGCTTGCAAGTGGGTACCGTTAAGGGTTACCTGGCGGCGCTGTCCATCTTTAAGCGCGCGTCTGAAGAGTGTTCTTACTTTAAAATACCTTTGATTTCACAGTTCCTGAAAGGGCTCACTAATGTGTTCCCTCCGTCACCTTTCCTGGTGCCCGGTTGGGATTTAAACCTTGTTCTTAAGTTTCTTATGGGTGCTCCGTTTGAGCCTTTACATTCTTGCCCTTTGAGGCTGTTAACTCTGAAAACTTTGTTTTTAGTTGCGGTTACTTCCGCTCGCAGAGTGAGTTACAGGCACTTTCAGTTAAGCCTCCCTTCACTGTATTTCACAAGGACAGGGTTGTCCTTAGAGTTCGTCCTTCTTTTCTTCCGAAGGTAGTGACGGAATTTCATTTGGCCCAGAAGGTTGTTCTTCTGGCATTCTATCCTCCTCCGCATCCTGGTAAGGAAGAGGAGAGGCTCCATAGGCTTGATCCTAGGAGAGCTTTAAGCTTTTATGTTTCATGCATGTCCCGGGTCAGAGTGGATGATCAACTCTTTATTGGTTACGCTGGAAAGCGTTTGGGGCAAGCTGTGACGAAACAGACTGTCTCGCTGGATTATTTTGGCCATCTCGGAGTGCTACCGCTTGGCGGGTAAGGATCCACCGGCTGGCTTGCGGGCCCATTCTACCAGGGGTATGGCTGCGTCTACTGCCCTGCAGAGGGGTGTTCCTATTCGCAACATCTGTGATGCAGCCACCTGGGCTTCAGTACATACATTTGTACGTCACTATTCCCTCGATTCCATCCGAGCACAGGATCTAGCCTTTGGCATGGCGGTCCTTTGCTCTATTTGATTGGCTATTCTAAATTTTGATTCTAAATTCTTTCCCTCCTCCTTGCTTTGGTACTGCTTTGGGAGTCTGTCATAGATATGGAATACGTCGGAGGACACAATCTCCTCGAAGAACAAGTTACTTTCTTACCTGTTAACGTTCTTTCGATGGGATGGTCCGACGACGTATTCCATATCGCTCCCGCCCTGCCTTCCCCGCTGCAGAATTTCTTTTGCGATTGCAGCTTACGTTCCGCAAGGCTTTGTGTCTGACTGGCTGTTGACTTATGTCACACGTTCTGGGGGAAAAAACTACAACTGAGGCTATGGGCGTCGTGCGTCCTACTTATCACATCGGATGACGTCAGACGTCGGAGGAGGTCCTCGACGACGGCGCATCGACGTCATCGACGCAGGACGCAGACGCCGAAAAGTTTCCAAAGCAGCACAGCTGTGGTGATTACATGTCATAGATATGGAATACGTCGTCGGACCATCCCATCGAAAGAACTTTACCAGGTAAGAAAGTAACTTGTTCTTCAGCACCATTGACATTCGTATCGTGGAAGACAGCGTTTCTTGTGGCCATCACCTCCGCACGACTAGTGGGAGAGATCCAGGCCCTCTCCTGTAAACCTCCATACCTGACATTCCAGGAGACGAGGGTAGTGCTGAGGAAGACAGCGTTTCTTGTGGCCATCACCTCCGCACGACTAGTGGGAGAGATCCAGGCCCTCTCCTGTAAACCTCCATACCTGACATTCCAGGAGACGAGGGTAGTGCTGAGGAAGACAGCGTTTCTTGTGGCCATCACCTCCGCACGACGAGTGGGAGAGATCCAAGCCCTCTCCTGTAAACCTCCATACCTGACATTCCAAAAGACAAGGGTAGTGCTGAGGACGCACCGCTCCTTCATGCCCAAGGTGCCATCGGACTGCCAGCTCAACGAGCCCTTGGTGTTACCTATTTTCTTCCCGTCTCCTTTGTCGCCGGCCGAGAGGACTTTGCACTCGCTGGATGTGGCTAGAGTGGTAAAGTTCTACGTGGACCGCACGAAGACCCTTCGGAAGACATCACAGCTATTTGTGAACTTTGGACCTGTGAACCAAGGGAAGGCCCTCTCAAAGGCTTCCATTTCCAGATGGCGCTCCGGCTGCATCATGCACTGTCACCGGTTGGCAAACCGACCGTTGCATGGCCGTCCGAGAGCACATTCAACCAGAGCGATCTCTGCTACCAAGGCATTCCTGTCTGGTGTGCCCTTGCTGGACATCTGCAGGGCTGCTAGGTGGAGGTCAACGCACACCTTCGCGAGATTCTACTGCGCCGACCGGGATTCCAGGGAGGAGTGCAGAGTCGGCCAGGCAGTGCTGCGCAACCTGTTCGCCTGAAGGTGGGCCTAGTGGTGAGGAGGTAAGAGATGCTTAATGTTGAGCCTTGCCACCTCCCGTGGTTGTGCATATGTGTACTGCTATGTATTCTTGTATTCATGAGCATATGAATCCTAGCCAGACCCCATGCTGGAGAAGGAACGAGTTACTTACCTGTAACTGTTCTCCAGCATGGGTCTGGTATGGATTCACATGCAAACCCTCCCTCCTACCACCTGTGCGGCTCTTCTCTTGGTCCTACTGACACTTTACGTGCTACCAAATCTAAAGATGGCTGCCAGAGGATTGGCTGGGGGCAGTATGACCCAGAGACCAGTGATTGGTTATTAGGAGAAAGACAGTTCAGAAACAAAACTGATTTTTTCTTTACCGAGGATTCCCAGCCTGACTGGGAATATGAGCATGAAGCCATTGACACCATGAATGTCGACCTCCTTGATGCCATTTATCCCAATTTCTCTGACACTGTCGTTGATGTCGAAGCCATCAGCGGCTTCAGAGAAACCATCCAAACCATTGACGATCTTGTTGAAGCCATCAACATGGATTTTGACACGGTCTGCTCCCATTAGGAAGTCTACAGCGCCTTCTTTAGAGAAGATTTATACACCACAACCTCGCTCAGAGTATTTTTAAAACTTTCTTCAATTTATGAAGATGCAGAAGCGTCATCTGAGGAGGAAAAAACATTTGCTCTCGAATATGGGACACCTTCTGTAACATAGGAACTCATATTGGAAGATTCTTATAAAGAACCTGCAAGACTCTCTGCATAAGGCAAGTAGTATTCACAGTTCCCCTGAAATCGAATTTGGTAAGGCAGGTCCAGGAGATCATGCCGAGGACAACTATAGACAACTCATGACTAGAGTAATGACATACATGGGATGGTTCAGACCCACACCTGTTTTCGAACAGGATTATTTGACGGACATACTGGATGAAGGACTTCAGGCAGACCCTTATGTCCCATTTCATAAGGCCCTGCAGAAGGTTAACTTCCAGTTGGGAAACACCTGAGGTTGTCTCGACAGTGAATAAGAGGCTAACGGCCAAATACAGAGCTTCAACTTCTGACCCTCTATACCTTTTTGAAACATCCAACATCAGAAAGCCTGGTAGTACAGGCAGCTACCTCTTCTGGCAAACAAAATGCCTATCCCACAATTCCACAAGATGGGGATGACAAAAATACAATGCCATGGCCAAGAACGTTTTCTCGGCCGGTAGTATGGCGTTAAAATCTGCTAATGCCATGTGCACACTGGCGAGATTTACCCACACCCTTTGGGACTGTATTTGGATGGGAGCTGACCACTTCCCCCAAAGGGGAGGAACAAAACGGTTTCTTGAACATTGTCAAGGATGGGAAGGACGCTATGAACAAATCCCTCCAGACTGGGCTGGACTCTATTGACCGCATCAGCAGGGCCATGGTAGCTAGTACGGTAATCCACAGATTTGCTTGGTTGGGGAAGTCGGGGATTTGCCCGAGGTTCAGTCCAGGCTTCTCAACATGCCATTTGATGGCACACATCTATTTGGGAATAAAGCTGATGAGAGTTTGGAGAAGCTGCAAAGTTCTAAGGCGGCAGCAAAATCCCTTGGAGCTGCAATAAGGCAAACTCCAAACCGGCCCAAAGGTGTGCCCTGGAGGGGTAGGTCCATTCACTATTATTCCGCATTCGGAAAAGGCAGAGGGCAGCCTGCTCAGAGGTAAAAGACGATTCCCCCGTGGTGGACGGGGTAGAGGTACTAAGACTGCAACTGCAGGGGTTGCATTACCTTCAGCCACTGCGTCAGCCGCTCCAAAACCTCTGAGGTCTTCGATCACAAAATTGCAGTAGGAGGCAGGTTGCCACAGCATCTGACAGAATGGGAAGCTATTACTTCAGATGCTTGGGCACTTGAAACAGTTGCCCAAGGTTACTGCCTACCTTTCCTGCAAAAACCTCATTCATCCACTGGGTAGCAACTCTTTGAAGGTTCCGGATTCGCTCCTTATGCATTAGATTTTAACCCTGCTGGAGAAAAGAGCTATAGAACCAATACCTCTAGCGGAGAGGAACAAGGGTTGGTACTCCCCTTGTTTTCTAATTTCAAAGGACAGAGGACTGAGACCCATCTTGGACTTAAGAGACTTAAACAAGTTCCTCAGGAAGAACAAGTTCAAGATGGTAATCCTTTCTCAGATCATTCAGGCCCTCCAGCTTCAGGATTGGATGTTATCATTGGACCTCCAGGATGCTTACTTTCATGTGCTGATCCATCACAAGCACAGACAGTACCTGAGGTTAGCCGTTGGCAACTCTCACTATCAGTTTCAGGCTCTGCCATTTGGGCTAACTTCCGCCCGAGGGTTTTCACCAAACCAATGCCAGTTGTGGCAGCAAGTCTCAGGAGAGGGGGGAATTCACGTATACCCCTACCTGGATGATTGGCTGATCAGGGCCAGTTCCCCAGAACAAGCCCTAGATCATCTCGGCTATTCTTGCCACTCCCTCCACAGGCTGGGCTTCTCCCTCAACTTCAAGAAATCCCACATGGTACCATCACAAAGACTCCAATTCATCGGAGCATCCCTGGGAAAAGCCTCACCACCAGAGATGAGGGCTCAGGATATTCTGCAGATGGTGACAAAATTCCAGAAAACCCACCCTCTTCCGGCCTTCGACTTTCTAAGGTTGCTCGGTCTCATGGCATCCTGCATTTTTCTGGTGCCAGAGGCTCGCCTGAGAATGAGATCTCTCCAGTGGGCTCTCAGGACGCAGTGGTCACAGTTCTCAGGAAGGATATCCGATCTCCCACAAATCCCAAATAGTCTCACTGGGTCTTCAGTGGTGGGCCTGTCGGGAGAACATCTTGAAAGAATCGTTTTGGCAACCATGGCCGGAAATAATAGTGACGGACGCCTCACTCACGGGGTGGGGTGCCCATACCAATGATTTAACCATCAGCGGTCGTTGGTCTCCATCGGAGTCCAAACTACACATCAACCTTTTAGAGCTGAGGGCAATCAGACTTGTGGTGAAGGCTTTTCTGCCCTCTGTACTGGGAAAGAATGTCCTGATAATGACGGACAACACAGTGACCATGTACTACCGCAACAAAGGGTGGTGTAGGGCCACTACCACTGTGCAGAGAGGCACTGCAGCTCTGGTTCTGGGCAATACAGGAAGGAATCTCTATCGGCAGTTCACCTAGCCAGAGAGAACACCACAACGGCGGACACGCTGAGCAGACAGAGCGCGGTCTCCCATGAGTGGGAACTAGTTCAGGAAGTCCTTCAAGAGATCTTCACCCTTTGGGGAACCCCTCAAGTGGATCTGTTTGCGACCGATGACAACCGGAAGTACAAACTATTCTGCTCAAGGGAATTTCCCCCAAGAGGAGCTCTAGAAGACACGTTCGTGGTGGACTGGGAGTTTTCACGTCAATACGTGTTTCCTCCGGTCCCCATCATTCCTCACGTAATAAGGAGGTTGAGAAGGGTCGGGAAATCCATGATCCTAATTGCTCCGGATTGGGCCAGTAGGACGTTGGACATGCCCAGAAGGTCCAGGTACATCTACCCTCCGATTCGTCTTCCACAAAGCGAGGACCTTCTCTCGAGAGATGAGGGTCGGGTTTTCCATCCGGATATCAGGACTCGGCCTTCATGCATGGTTTCTGAGAGGCTGAGATACAAGGATTGTGACTTCCCGGATGAGGTAATGGAAGTTTTACTTTCGGCCAGAAGGCCAGCAATCAAATCTTAATACCGCTGCCATTGGAATAAGTTCTGCAGCTGGTGTACATATAAGAGTGTTGACCCTTTCTCATGCCGATGGTGTTATAATTTCTTTTGCACTTGGCAAATATGGTGCTCCAGATTGGTAAGATCAAAGGTTATCTAGCTGCGCTTTCCATCTTCAAGTGCACTGCAGAGGAAGTCTCCTATTTTAAGATTCATCTAGCAATTCAATTCTTAAAAGGATTAACCAATGTTTATCCTCCGACTCCCTTTCGGGTTCCACTGTGGGATATCAATTTGGTTTTGAACTTTCTAATGGGCGCTCTTTTTGAGCCTCTTCGCTCTTGCCTGTTAAGACTTGCCTTGAAAAAAAGTTTTTCCTTAGTGGCTGTAACATCTGCCCAAAGGGTGAGTGAGCTGCATGCTTTATCCTGCAAGCCTCCTCATACTCTTTCATAAAGACAGAGTGGTATTGAAAGTGTAGCCTAACTGTCTCCCTAGGGTTGTTTCTGAATTTCACATCACTCAGAAGATAACCTTACCATCCTTTTATCCTTCGCCACACCCGGGAAAAGAGGAAGAAAGGCTTCACAGACTCGACCCTAGGCATGCTCTGAGTTTCTACATAACCAGATTGGCAAAACTGAGACAGAATGATCAGTTTGTGGGCTATACAGGTCATAAACTGGATCTATTATTGTATTATTTATAGAGCGCACTGGGCCGTTAGGCAACAGGGCGCTTGTAAAAATCTTCAGTTACATACATTTCTTACATTACAGTTACAGGTAATCGTTACATGAGATCTTAGAATTCTTATGTTACAGTTGCATGCATATCTTTACAGGTTACACACAGGAATATTAGGATATATTTACAGTTGACAATGGCGGAAAAGGGATTAGAGGAAGGCATAGGGAGAAGGAAGAGGTGCCAGGAGTCCGGTCTTTCCGAGGAGAAGTGTCAACAGTTGTTGGGTTGTAACCAGAGTTTAACATTGGTTTTTAACATGAGAGGAGGGAATGGCTGTGATGTTCAAGGTTTAAGTTTGATACGGTCATTGATAGACATCCAGTTAGCAGTTCTTCTTTGGTCAGATGTGTAGGCCTTTGGGGGATGCCTAGTACTGTTCTGAGGGCATTGTTTTGCAAGGTTTGGAGTTTATGGGTGTTGTGTTTGCTCGTGCCTAGATAGAGTATGTTAAAATAGTCTAAGTTTGATAAGGGCTTGTGCGATGGTGATGCAGCTGTCCATAGACAGAAATGGTTTGCATGCGTGAATTAGCTTGCAAGTGTAGCTAGTGATTGAGAGCTGAGTCTAGGTAGAATCCTAGCGTTTTGACTTCCTTGGCTACATTGATTTTGATACCATCAATAGTGATGGATTTGTAAAGATGGGAGAGTTTGTTTAGTTTGCTGGTGGATCCAATGATTAAGAGCTCTGTTTTATCGTTAAGACATAAGCGTGTGTGGCCATCCAGGTTTGAATGATTTGGTAGTTTTTATTTATGAGGATGGTGTCTTTGTCGTAATCTCCTTGGATCGGGATAATCTGGGTGTCGGCATAATTAGTATATGAGACGCCCAGTTTGTCCAGGATATCAAAGAGGGGCTTTCTAAAAATATTATACAAAGTAGGGGAGACGCAGGATCCCTGAGGAATACCACAGGTGATGGGAACTGTGTCAGCGACTGAGATGGGGAGGGGGGGGGAGAGACTCTTATCCAAGAATGAATTTATCTATGCCGTGGCCTTGGTAGAGAAGTTGGCAGCTGATTTCAGATTATTACAGAGTACTTTGTGATCTACCAAGTCGAATGCGGCTGATGGATCTAGGAGTAGAAGAATGGATGTGGCTCCTTCGTCTTTGTGCTCATCTAATTGGTTTCTGAGATCTAGGAGGGCCGTCTCGGTATGAATCCAGATTGTCTAGTGCCCAGTAGGTTGTTGCTCTCCAGGTAGGATTGGATCTGCAGATAGATGGATGTTGGTATACCATATTTTATCTTTGGTGCAAGAGACTATAGGTATGATGGGGGATTCTAATTCTCCGAAGATGGTGAAGCTTTCCCTAGTGTTAGAATTAGCTTTTTTAATTCTGAGGTTGAAGGCCTCTTCTTTTGTTTTTTGTTTTGTTGCTTGAATGATGTTTCTTGTAGCTATTGGTGAGGGTGTTGAGGAGATTTTTGTTATGAGGGCTGGGTTTTTTTTCCAGCGGGCTTCTTATTGTCTTTCTTTACGTTGGGATTTTAGGCTTGGGGTAAACCAAATGTTAAGGTGGGCAAGAGGTTTAGATTTACTTAGTTTCAGTGGCGCAATGACGTCCATGGCTGAGTTGATAGTGTTGTTGCATAGGTCAAACAGATAGTTCGGGTTGGTGATAATATTATAGTGATTAGTGATGGGTTGTATCAGAGAGAGGAGATTCGTGACTTGTTTTTTTTTTACAGCGTGTAAGGGCTGGAGGTGCCAGTGGTTTGGTGGTTTTGGATTGAGTTAAGTCTGAGATGGTCAACAGGATCAGATGATGATCGGTCCATACGCATGGTTCAATATCCGTTATGATGGCGGTGCAGTTGATATGTGACCCAGTCCAGAGTATGGCCTTTGACATGTGTGGGGCAGTTGTTTCGGATAGTGAGGACTGCTTCTAATATTGTGTTGGGTAGGATTGAGGCATTAGTCTTTAGGGTCATTGTATCCTAGGTTGAAGTCGCCAAGTAGGATGATTTGTGTCCCCGGTTTAGTATTGGTGTTAAGAAGGGTGGTTATGTCTTCTTCAAAAGAGCCTGGTAGGCCTGGAGGTCTATAGATAAGGTGCACAGTGATAGTACATGAAGGGAGATACCTAGTTTGAGGGAGAATAGTTCTGCTAAAGGCATGGATATATGATCTACTTCTTTGATAGTGAGGTCGGCAAGGCAGATGAAAGCTATGCTGCCCCCTTTGGAGGTTTCTCTGTCCTTTCTAAAGATGGTGAAGTTAGGAGGAATGGCGAGCATTAGGGCTGCACCAGCCGCTTTATGTAACCATGTTTCAGTCACTGCTAGGAAATCTAGTTGGTTACAGATCATATCTGCAATTCCAGAGGCATGGGCTATCGAGGATCTAACGTTTCTGAGGCCTCCCTTAAGGTTAGGTGTTCCTTTCGTAGTAACGCTAATGTGATCATTGTACTAAATCTGAGGCCCTGATCAACAAAGTATGTTTATGGATAGGCTTCCTTTTTTTGGGGGGGTTGTGCACTCTTATAGGTTCCATCTTGGAGTGACTTTGAGAAAGGTGGGCGAGTGGTGGCTTAGGCAGTCTAGATCCTAGTCTAAAGTTTCTTGGGGTAGTGGGGCAGACCAGACTGATGGATCTGGGGGATGTGTTCCGATGGCTGTTGGGTGGGAGGCTGGGTATACGTCTTGCTAGACGGTTTCCATGCTGTCGGGAGTCTATAGTGGATAGTTGCCATTGTAGATGGGGGAAGTAAGTGTGGTAAGGATGACTAGGGATCGCGTGGGCAGATTGAGCATGGATGATGTCATATCAAAGTTGGTATGGGAGATGACCTATAGACGGTAGGGTATAGGAGTAGACTGGTGGCACACAAAATAGGGCTCGGCTATTGCTGGGTGGCATCAAGCAGCATAAAGACGAGGCTAGTACGGTGCAGCATTGGAGACCATAGGGCCAAGGCTAGTACAGTACAGCACAGCATCAGAGACCATAGGGCCAGACAAGTACAGTGTAGCATTAGTAGCCAAGGGGGAGATAGGAATAGTACCTACAATATTATACTAACTGACCAGACCGTTAGAAAGGCTATGTGCCCAGAGTATGTGCAAATGGTGCAGGTAATGGAATGTTGTAGATAATGTCTGACATTGAGCAATAGTTATGAGTCACATACAGGTTATGGCAATAGAGATCATTTAAACATATAGTGGTGTGGGACAAATTCCGGAGGGTGGGTGCGCCATGTGCTAATGAGTGTGCTGGGAGGGGGGGGGGGGAGAACGAAAAGTTCAGCGCCTCGGGTATGGTATGCAGTGGTGCTTACCGGTGTAGCTGGAATGGGTATGGTATGCAGTGGTGCTTACCGGTGTAGCTGGAACGTGGTGGTTGCATCAAGAGCAGCAGCAAGAAGTTGAGCGGCACCGGCAAGGCTTAGGGCTTAGCAGAGGGGGGCAGGGGCGCAATGGTACATTATGGGAGAGGTGTAGAAGTTGTGGCGCTGGGCTCGATAGGCTCACGACAGGAAGCACTGCCTTAGAATGCGTGCCTTCAAATGTGGGCCGGCTTGAGCCCTCACCAAACAAACCATCTCAAGATGGATTATTTTAACAATTTCAGAATGTTCCAGACTGGCCGGTAAAGACCCCCCTACCCCCAGAGCATCCAAGGGCTCACTCGACCAGGGGTGTCGCAACTTAGTCTGCTTTGCAGAGGGGAGTTCCAATAAAGGATATTTGTGCAGCTGCCACATGGTCTTCTGAACACACCTTTACAAAATACTACAGTCTGGATTCCGCCACTAGCCAAGAGTCTGTTTTTGGAAAGGCGGTACTGCACTCTGTGCATTCTTGATCACTTCGATTTTACTCCCTCCTCCGAATAATGGAACTGCTTTGGGAGTGTATCGAAGATAAGGAATACGTGGGATGACAGTCCATTCGAAGAACAATTTACTTACCCATGGTAATGTTCTTTCGACTGGATGTTCCTCACACGTATTCCTTAACGCCCCTCCCAGCCTACCCTGCAGTAAAACTTACCGTTGTGGATAGTCTGCGCTCTCTCAAGGGGAGTAACCATCTTAACTCAAGACATTGCTTCACTCTTCAAAACGGAACTGAGCAACGGGCGCTGCACAAGCTACTTATCGATGTGATGACATCGACGTCAAGCCGGAGGCATCCGAGGGACATCGACTCGACCAGGCATCGACTCACAGCACCCTCTGCTGAAAGAACATTTCTGAGGCATGGGAGGAACATCCAGTCAAAAGAACGTTACCATGGGTAAATAACTTTGGGTGCGTGGAGTAGTTTGAGAGCTTGGTGTTTCAAAATCATGACAGAAACTATTCAGTGTTTGTTGCAACTATGCTTCATGCAAGTCCTTTCAGTAAGCTCTCTTGTACTCTTACATCCCGTCCCCTTTCCTCCATACTGCATGGGCGTCCCTCGCGAGGGACGGGAGATGGAACCTTTTTCACCAGAAAAATCTTCTTCCCCTCTAAATTTAGAGGCGCGGCCCTGGGAGCATGCACTGCCCTGACTCCGCCCTCTGGCGCCACACATCAGTCCCCTTTTCAACGTCGACGGGAATTGGCCGAATTCACCAGCGCTCCTGGGTTTGGCTTTGGCCATGTAATTCCATGCACGGATTCTTCCTCTATCTTTTGTCTTTTATCAATTAGGTACTGGGTCCTCAGATGCCACAGCTCCTCCCCAGCACATGTTGACCTCGACAGGGTTCAGCAGGTGCCCATCCTGCAACGGGCTTTTCCTGACTTCAGACCCCCTGCCTACATTGCCTTGGCCCAGACCACAGTTGGCAAGCCTGTTCGGCGTGCAGCTCGCTGTCCTCAAAAGCGCTGAAGAACAGACTTGCCAGGTGGAGGGAGCTATTTCAGCGGTCTCCTCCTGAGATCTCAAGAACTTTGTGAAACATTGATCCAGGCCTGAGGTAGGGCCTATATTTTCATCCGCACCTCCTTCCTTCCTTCCCTGGGACTCTCCTGCGTGGGGGGGGGAGGGACCAGTCCAGTCCTTATACCAACACACGCACCGAGGCGGTCAGTTACCGGCCTCTGGGCTGAGGGGTCCTCGAATCCTCCCGGTGCCAGTGTTGAGGGGGCGCTAGGCTTTGTTACCGGGCTTGCGCCCGACGGTCTCCGTCCCTTATACCGCATCAAGGCTGAGGGGGCTACGCCCTGTTGCTGGCAGTACATCCAACGGGCCGCCTGAACGCAGCCCTACCTACCCCCAGGTCGAGGTTGGTACACATAGCGGGCCCGTGCCAGAGGAGCAGGGCAAATCGCACGCCTCACACATGAGACTTGGCAGAGGCTGGCCCAAGCGAGCCGAGCAACATGTCGCAACCACATGGTAGGCAGCTCAACAAAATGGCAGTGTCAGAAAAGGACACCATTCAACGCCTCTGCATGACTTCAGCAAAGAACAAGTATCAAGGTGGGACTGGCATCAACCAGGTACGTGCCCTGCGGCCTACCCTTCTTATGCGCAAGGCTGTTTTCCTTTGCGTCCATATGTACAGAGTCGACAGCGGCCTCAGCTGCCTCTAGCTACGCCGTCCGTGCCCCCTCCTCCTCGGCCAGCGGAGACCGGAACTTCATGAGGTTCCCCGGCCTCATGAAGTCTCCACAGATGGGGGCTTTTATCAAGGACGCAGTCAGGTAAGTCATTCCCGCTATGCTAGCGGCACCACAGACTCCACCGCCAACTCCTCAGGCCCTGGCGCAGCCGCCTCATCCGGCTCCCCAGCCTACTCCGCAGGCGGTTTCCTACCAGCCTCCTCCACCTCCTCTTCCTCGGCCTATGGCCTGTGGTTCCAGTGCCCCAGGCTCGGCTCCAGAGACACCTTCTCCACAGGATCCCCCTGAACCTCCGGATACTGATGGTGTGTCAGGATCCTCCTCCTCATCAGTCAGGGCCACCCACGAGCGTGTCTCAGGCCTGGCTGAATACCTGGGCCTACCCCAGTCCCAGGTAGAACAGCCGGCAGAGGGCGTCCTCGCTGAAGTCCTCACGAGGCTCCCTTCTGCCAGATCGGGAATTCCACTACAGACCGAGGTGGTGTCCCTCGCCAAGAAGGGTTTGAGCAAACCCCACTCTGTCCAGCCTGTCAACCGCCGCCTGGACGCCAAGTACAGGCAGATGGAGGGGGATACACTCTTGCTCTCCTCCCATCCTCAGCCGCACTCCTCAGTGATTGCTGCGGCACCACTGTACTCCAAGCCTCAGTCGTCCTCGTCATCTACGGCGCTGTTAGGCAAGGAGAAAACCTTGGAGGCATACGGTAAGAAGCTGTATTCGAAAGCTTCCTTGCATCTGCAACAGGCTAACGCAGATGCCATGCTGGCAGCCGCACAACAGAGAATATGGCGGGAAATTGTTGACTTCCTCCTGGGACTCCCCGCCCACATTCAATCGCGTTTTAAGGCGGTGCTAGCCGAAGCCAAGCTCGTGACTCAGGATATCATGGAGTCCACCCTGGCACACATTGATGCCTCTGGACGTGCCATCTGTATTGCCATGGACATGAGAAGGATTCTATATCTGCCCTTAGAGGGCAGTGACCTCTTTCACTCCAGCACGGACGAGGAGCTGGACAAAAAGAACAGCTTTCAGACAGCCAAGTCTTTATCCATACTGACAAAGACCACGCCCAAACCGTACTCCCAATCTTAGCAACGCTCGGATGAGGGTTGCTCATCTGGAGGCTTTCGCGGCTTCCAGGAACGGAGGCCTAGGCAGCCAGAATGCTCGCTGACCCCAAGTCGGCGCAAACAACAAGGTTGGGGGGGTGGGGGGTCAAGGGCTTTTTCCAGTCGCCCTTCTCTGCCTCCGAGGGTAAGAAGTCATGAGGCACCCCTCTAGGTCCACGTATCTCCAGCGGGGGGCAGGTTTGCTCTTCACGCACACTTTTGGCGACAGAACTTTGTGGACACCTGGATCCTGTCGGTCTCCTCGGGGTACAGTCTACCTATTCCTGCCTCTCCTCACTCCTCTCCTCCTCTACCCCAAGTTGGGACAGCAACTCTTTTGGCAGAGATTCGGTCGCTCGTCCTGAGCCCGGCCGTGGAGGAAGTCACAGCCTCCCAGCGAGGCTCTGGCTTTTACTCCAGGATCTTCGCCAATTAAAAAACCCTCGCTCAACCCTCTCGAGCCCAAAAACTATCGCCCCATCTCAAACACCAGGTTCCTTGCCAAACTCATTGACCGAACCGCCTACTCCCAGCTAAATGCCTTAGTCAAAGCCAACAATCTCCTAGACCCCGCCCAATCAGGTTTCAGAGCCCGTCACAGAACTGAAACCGCCCTAACCTCAATCTGGGATGACCTTAAAATGACAGCAGATTCCGCGGGATGCGCCGCGCTAATCCTTCTCGACCTATCTGCCGCCTTTGACACAATCAATCATTCAGTCCTCCTAGACCGCCTCCACTCCCTAGGAATTCGTGGAACCGCTCTTAAATGGATTGCATCATTCCTCAAAGATGGGTACCAGATAACGATACTCTGCACTTATACCTCCCAAGCACGACCAGTTGACACTGGAGTCCCACAAGGAGCATGCTTATCTGCTGCCCTGTTCAATCTCTACCTGACCACCCTCCCACCGATAATCCATTCACACAACATCCTGTGCTACAACTATGCCGACGACACTCGGCTAATCCTAAAACTCCTGAACTCAAAACCCAATCTCCGACCTGACCTGGCCTCCTTCCTCCTTGACATAGAACTCTGCATGGCCCAAACAAATATCAATGAGAGGTGTGACCAAGAAAAAAAAAAGAAAAAAAAAATGAGGATGGAAATTCCTCGATCTCAGAGAAAGATGCACCACACATGAGAGCACCCATGGAGCCACCTCACATACCATTGATAACAATTGAGAAAAGTGGCAATGAGGTTGAAAAGTTGGAAAGTGACATGTCTTTAAAAGATATCCCTTTAGAGATGAAATCAGTGATGGGATGGTGGGCAGACAAAGCGGTGATTGCCAATCCAAGTTTAAATAGAGCTGCAGTTATGAAGATCTTCCACCAAATTCCGGAACTCCGCAATTTGGTATCAAATGATATTGATTGGATAAAACTACCGTATTTTTGCAATCATCGAATGATTTGTAAGCTTCAATCCCCCATAATTGCCTCTCTGATATGGACTCATTATAGGGACTTGGATTTTTTGGGTTACAAATTATTTGATTTCTACTCAATGGAGGATGCGACTAATTTTGTTGAATATCAGGAAACAGAAATACAGATAAATACAAAAAATGAGCCGAAGGATCCTCAACTCACAATCTTGCATGCCAAGGTAAATGCACAAGCAGAGTCTGTTGAACAAATTGTAAAAAGCTTAGCATGGCTGGAACCCCTGGTGAAATCCATTCTCAAAGAGAGCCCGGGGGACGATAAAATAAAACTATAAAATAATTCCTGTATAGTAAAATCCTGGAATTGTTGTGGGTTCAAGAATTTAAAGGCATGGTTTGGGATGCTAGATTGTCAGAAACAACCGGCAATTATCATCCTACAAGAAACCATGGCCACTCTGGATATTCCTATGGAAGGTTTCGTAGGCTTCTTCAGTCATGCACATAAAGGGCAATTGGGGCGACCAAAGGGTGGCCTGGCCATTTATCTCTCTTTGGTGTATGATGTGGAAATAAGGAAGTTACATGCCACCGACGAGATACTGGCAATTGTGCTAATTCCAAACAGTGTCCAGAATGCTCCGTTGTTGATCATAGCTTTGTATTGGAATTCAAAAGGCTTATATATCGATGGTACTCTTGAAAAATGGAATGCTATATTGTTGGAGGTGGTGGATGAAATGCCTAATGTCGAAATAATTGTGGGTGTGGACTTTAATTCCACACTAATACAAGGAGATTCACAAGACGAAGGCAATTTTGATCAGTATGTAACCCTGTCTTGTGAAAGGGGACAGTTATGGGTGGAATTTTTTGAGGAATGGGATATGCAAGTTATTCCTTTTGCAAGTAATGGGCCAAAAGTGACTTGGAGTAGAGGACCACATAAATCCATCATTGATTATATCATTACCTCAAAAACTCTAGCCATGACTGCCTTTCCTTGTATAATAGAAAAATCTGTACTGAGTGACCATGCCATTTTGGAATGTACGTTAAGATGTAAATTTGGTACTTATCCGTGGCACAAACCTCTGGTGCTACCTGAAATTGACACAGATGTTATCCATAAGATGGAATTTGAAAACATGTAGGACACTGAACGGTCTAGTTAATCGCGATATGATAAAGTTTAACCCCCATTTGTTGCCAATGGCAGAGTGTAGATCTCTTGATCATATAAATGAGAACATAATGCGTAACCATCTCACTCAAATAGCTAGTGTGAACACGCAGGAATCTTCTACTGAGTTAGCTGGTGGATATAACTATGAGATAGTGAGAAGAAAAAGGGGAAAAATGTTGAGATTAGGGCTTTGGTAAGAGATCACACCCTATCTATTGACGAATCAAAGTATAAGAAGAAAATGATTTTGTCGCAATATAAAAACAACATTAAGATTATCAAATTTAATGCCCACTTGAAAAAAAAAACAAAAAATGATCAACCTTTTCATAAGTAAGAAAACACGTGAAATATGGGAAATACTAAGAGATCCATTGGAAAGATCCCAGGCCGAGAAATGCTCCACAGTGAGTGGTGAAGCATGGATTGAGTTCTACCGTAACAAATATGCATTGCCTGAAAAATTTAGGTCGCTTGAATATGTTGTAAAAGTAGCAGAATTACCTGATAAGTGTCCATGGGATGTGGAAACAATCAAGTCAGTGATTATGAACTTGAAGTTCTCTAAAGCTGCTGGCCCAGATGGTATTCCCCCCTGTCTGTTGAAGGATGATCCAAAATTTCGGGCAGCCCACGTATTGCGTTGCTTTGATACCATCTTTAAAATAAAAAAAAACCTAGTTCCTGGTCATCTGCTCTAGTTATTCCCCTGTATAAAAAGGGAGGAACAGATGTTCCATCACATTTTAGACCAATTGCTTTGATAGATATACCAGCAAAGGTCTTTGCTGGTCTAATTCTTGGAGAACTAAACGTATCTATATCGGCCTTAAGCATTCTCTCACGCTTTCAAACGGGTTTCAGAAAGTGCATGGGAACACAATTGAATCCAACCATCCTTGCACACCTATTAAAGAGTTCAAGACAAGATTTAAATGGTCCGATATATATGGCATTTGTGGATCTTTCCTCAGCGTTTGATTGTGTAATTAGAAAAATCCTGTGGGCAAAGATGCACAAATGTCATATACCAGCGCATCTGATAACAATGATTGCCATGCTCCATTCTAATACCAGTTGCAGCGTAAGAATCAACCGTACTGGCCGTTTGACAGATCCAATAAGCACCTATATTGGGGTAAAACAAGGGTGCAATTTAGCGGCTACCCTTTAACTTGTATTTGGCTGATATTGATAAGCTGTGGGAACAATCTAACACCTTTGCTGTAAAACTGGGAGACTTGCATATAAACTGGTTATCTTTTGCCGATGACATTATCCTTCTGGATCGGACGCCATTTGGATTACAAAATAAATCTTTATTTTGGTTACTGTGAAAAACATAATCTGGCAGTCAATCCAAGCAAATCAAACATAATGATATTCTCTAACAAAAGGAAAATAGTTTCATTTAAATGGCGAATTAATGGAAATATGATCCCGCGTACAATAAGGTTGATCTATTTGGGATATAATCTTACCAATTTGGATTCGGTGGAAAAATGGCAAATGACAATATCAACTAAAGCACTGCCCCTCATTGCACAAATGAAAATCATTAATCGCAAGCTTTGCAGATTCTCCCTTATACCATTATTAGAATTTTACATGCTTAAGGTAGAGGCGATTATATTGTATGGATTAGATCTATGCACTCTAGCTATTGGTCCGACTTTAAACTCATTGCAGGGAATGATATGGAAAAATGTTCTACATCTTCCAAAGTCCATGCCAAATTCAATAATAATTCAAGAACTAGGTTTGACATCTCTCGCTTCAAAAATGCTATGGCGCAGACTAGCAAATTTTGCACATTTTTTTGATCCGATGGAAAACTTGTTATATGAAGATTTGGCAGCTATGATTTTGAGGGGTAAACCAACTTCTCTACAGAAATCTTATAGGGAGATACAACTTGCCTTAGATTTGATTGCGCAGACTACAACAGATCTGGTTACCTTGCCACAAATTGTAAAAAAAAAAAACTATATACATATGATTGGGCTATTTCAGCTGATTTAATTGGAAAATACAAAACTTTTAAAGAATCCTCAATGTATACACAAACAAAAACCACTGCTTCCATACATTGGGCAGCTACCCAGTAACGTGGTAAGAGAAACTTACATGCGATTCCAATTCAATCTATTGTTAACTAAAGATCGTATGAAATTCTGGAAAAAGAACATCAATGAGAAGTTTAACATGAATTGTAGATTTTGTATCACTGTTGTATATGAATCCAGCAAACATCTGTTACTATACTGTTTTTTTGAGAATGATGGACAGAAATATCTGGGAAAATATTTATCAGGTACCATGGGCATTGGCCCAGAAACGCTATGGAATCAATGTATTTGGGGAAATAGGATATCATTAAACTGGCATTAGTTGAGCTTCTGCAAATCATTGACCACAATCTCAAACTAAATATAGCGATGTGGTAATGATTCAGTGACAAGCCTGTCTTTGTAAAATTGCTAATTAAGTGGAACTGAGCACACTGACAAGATTGTGGTAACAGCATAAAATGCATCTACAAAATTGCAAGAGATTAGTATACTCTTGTTTGTTTTTAACTAAGTTTGTAGAAAGAACATTTTAAATTTTATTATAAATTTTGTAAAAATCTTTATTTTTTGTACATGTTGTAGTGCATATTTCTTGTTTTTGACAAAAAAAATTCTTTTTTGTTATGTTGTAAAGATGTATCATCAAAAACAACAATAAAAAACAAGTATTGTATGTTTTATAGAGGTCCGAGCTTAGGCCATCGGGGCCTGGGGTTTTGCCAGCAGCGAATGCTTTAATTGCCTCAGCGATCTCCTCCTTGGTTAGATCTTGTTCAAGGACAACATTGTCCTCGGGTGAGAGGGTAGGAGCTCTATCTCGTTCAGGTATGTCGCTATGTCTACAAGACTCCGTGTATCATGATTTGCGTATAGGTTGGTGTAATATTTGGCAAATTCGGCGTTGATTTCTTCCTCTGTGTGCACGGGATCACCATTCTGTCATTATGATTGTGTTCTTTATGTAATATGCGTGCCAAGTGATGTCCTGCTCTATTTCCTTCACCGTATCTACGGGCCCTGGTCGGAGTGGACATGTATTGTAGTTCTTGGATTGCTAGCTCGTTGAATCTGAGGAGTTGTGCATTGATGTCCGCCAATATGTTCTTGTCATACGTTACACTATAGTTGTTTTCAAGAGTTTTCAGGTGCGTTTCGATCATATTGAGGTTGGATCTGACACTCTTTAGGAGGCCAGTGGTTTTTGACATAAGATTACCCCTCACCCAGACCTTAAACGTTTCCCACACCGTAGCCCAATCCCCCGCCGACCCAGTGTTCAGCTGAAAGAACTCCATCTCAGTTTGCAACGATTCAACCACGTTGGGGTCCTTCAGGATTTAAGGGGGCATTCTCCAGCGCGGGGACGGACGCGTAGTATTGTCGAGCGTCATCTCGAGCATAACTGGGGAATGATCAGAAAACGTACGGGGGAGGATTTCACAGCCCACCACGGAGCTCAGCAAGGGAGCAGATATGAACCAGTAGTAAATCCTAGATTCAGAATCATGGTCTGACGAATAGAAAGTATATTGACGGTCTGTGGGATGTATCCCTCGCCAGGCATCGGTCAATGCCCTGTCCTGTAGGGCCTGGTGGATGGTGTTAGCGGATCTGGTGAGTGACCTTTGTCGACTGGAAGACCTGTCCAGTAGCACATCTAGGATAGTATTAAAGTCTCCACCCCACAGCACCCATGTGTCAGCTATCACATCTATTTCCGTGAGGAGATGGGTATAAAATTGGGGGTCGTCCGTGTTTGGACCATAGGAGTTGACCAGCACCCATCTTTCCCCAGCCAATATGCCCCATACCACCACGTATCTACCCAACGGGTCGGATCTACTCTTTTCAGGGACGAACCCCAGCGATGGATGTATTAGTGTGAGGACACCCCTGCTCTGCGACGAGTATTCAGTAGAATACCTGTTGTTACCACATTGTTTCAAGATCTTCTCGTAAGTCTCGGAGAGCATGGGTCTCCTGAAGCATTACCACATGGGGACGGTGCCTGTCGATGTATGCCCCCACCTTGCTGGATTTAGCTCTATTGTTCAGACCCTGGATGTTCCAAGTTTGCAGCTTAAGCGACAACCCGCTGAAGGTGTGAAGTTTGTGCCATGTCAGTAGGTGTAGAGACAATCTTGGGAGAGCAGGATGACGATTTGGGGGAATCAGTGCATGACTTGTGACTGCATTTTTAACATTAAACACTACAATAAACTGTTTTGCAACTTGCCCAACTGGGGCCTTTGACCTTACCTCTGGCCGGTTAAACCGATCCAACTTCCCGGTTCCCACCCTCACCCACACCATCTGGCCCAACTTGATGAACCCCATTCAAAACCCTGTGGTTTCACTCGTGGAGGGGGGGGGGGACGAGTGCTGCAACACCGCCTTCGTAGCCGAGCGCATCTCGTCCGGTTGTCCTTGAATGTTGGAGAATAATAAGAACAACAAAAAATAGAACAATCCTGCCTGTATTTGATGAGACGAGAATAGACGATTCGTTGTAGGTAAAGGGTGGATCATAGCTGCGGTCGGACAGTGTACCGTGTAGATTACTATACCGGCTGCTGAAGGAGATTTTGATCAGGTTCGTTCCTACCAGGAGGTAGAGGAATAGCAGATTCCACATAGGCCAACGCAGCTGCCGGAGAATCAAAGAAGTGCGCACGTCCGCCATGTTGTATCCATAGCTTTGCTGGAAACAGCGCATATGGAACCTGTCTCACCCGCAGCTGTCGTTTGATAGATTCGTAGGAACGTCGCTGGGTTTGAACTCCCACAGAGAAATCCAGATATATGTGTATGTTGTCGTTGCCGTGTCTCAAAAGGCCCTTTCCCTTGCCAGCTCTGCAATTTAGAAGTTTTGCCACTATCGTGCGTGGGGGGGGCCCCCGGTTTAAGTGGTGGAGCCAGGATGCGATGTGCTCGCTCGACCAAGAATTGTGAAGAGAAGGAGTCAGCACCTAGGAGGGACCTCAAAAGGGCTTCGATTTGGGTTTCCACTGGGCCTTTGCAAAAGGATTCTGCCAAGCCGACAATACGTATATTCCTTCTCGACCTCGACTCCAATCATCACACTTATCGCGGAGCTTATTCATTTCGCTTTTCAAGCCAGCTATGTCTTGAGTATTTTGATGAGTCGAGTTGATGAGTCGAGTCTTCGTTTGCACTTATTCTGTTTTCGGCATCAGTGATTCTGGCACTTTCCTTATCTACCCTGGCTTTAAGGGATCCTATCGTGGAGACAATATCGTCCAGCTTGACGTTTATCGCCAGGAATCCGTTCTGAACCGTAGTCGACAGATGGTCGAACTTGGAGTCTTCCGTGGCAGGGAGGTCAGTTGTTGTCGAAGGGCCAGAGGCCTCTACGGTTGCTTGTGAGTTCGTGAAAGAGTCCATCGGCCCGGTCTTCCTGCCCTTGAGTGCGTTTTTCCCAGGCATCCCACGGGTGTACCAAATATTAATATCTGTTGTAGTGAGGATCGTGGGTGGCTGTTGAGGGGGGGGGGGGGGCGGCTCGCCTCGGACTGTGAGGTCGTCTGCTGTGGTAGTCCATCTAGGAGCCTCTGTGTGATACCAGGCCGCCACCGGCCACAGGGCCGAGGAAGGCACCGTGCGTGGACGATCGCCGTGGGACGGACAGTGTTTCAATCAACAGGAGCTTCTCTTTGGGGGCCCACACGCAGATACCAAGCAGGGTTGTTCACAGCGTCACTCTCCGCTTCCCTCTTTTGCCCGCGGGTCCAATCCACAGCAGGCCAGTACCACCTGCCCCGCGCGGTTGCGCTCACAGGTCGGCCACAGGATTAGAGTCTGTAGCTCGTGTGCTTTCCGCTTCGCCCCCCCCTTCTTTATGGCAGTGTTTGAGACCAGTGGGGGTTCCACCTGAACAGGGCCCCCCAGGGCCGTGTAGGATAATACGGATGAATCAGGCGGAGGGACGGGGCAGTTCGCACGCAGCTCAGGTCTCAAGGCGCTTCTCCTACCAGAAAGGACACCGACCTTGATGAGCGATCGTTGCTTCCTATCGGGTGGCACCCGAGGCAGTCCCGGTGCTGGGAGTCCGTTCCGCCCGCGGGGTCAGACCCGCCCACTCCAGGGCCCACACTCCACCCAGGGCCGCGGCACTCACGTAGATTACTCCGGAACTGAGGAGCCGACAAGGCCCCCCGCCCGCCGTATCTGGGCACGCCGAGGCCGATTTCGCCCGTTGTTTCTCCCGGTGGGTGCAGGATAGGTACAATGGTCGAATCCGCTGGTCCTGGAGCGCGGATGAAGGCAGATACAGGATATAATTTTAGAAGGATAATACGCCGGAGAGGAGCTCCACTCTTAGGCGGCCATCTTGTTGCGCGACAGCGCCCCCTCAGCTAGTGCTTATTTTTTTTTTAAAAAAAAGGGAAATTAGCACTTACCGAGATGCAGCTTTCCTGCCTGCAGTCTCTGGTCTCCGTCCTCCAGTACTAATGAAGCAAAAGCCACCCAGTGGTAGCTTTTGTTTACTACAGCTGGCTGGCTTTTGTTTCATTAGTGCCGCAAGGGCAAGCACAGGTGGCATCCATTTCACAAAATGGATGCCTCATAGTGCTTCCCATTTTAAAGTTTGTGCTTCATTTGCTCAATACTTTACAAAGGGGCTTTTAAAAATAATATTTTTTAGATATTTTTTTGATTATTGGCCATCTTTTTTGCCAATAATATTTGAGCGCACTATTCTTTTAAAGGCGGCGGCATTGGGCTGAATTGCCTCCATTACACCATACACCACAGGGGTGGGGGTGTCAGGCAGTGTTGGTCTCCCTAGAGTGATCAGACATTGAATATTGAGGTTCTTGTCCCTAAAAAGGAGAGCAATGTGGTCACAGTGGGTCCGAGTGAGTAGAGTCGCTGGGGGAGCATTAGCAGGGGAAGTCAGTTCCCTGGTCACACGGAACAGCTCTCAAGAGGAACACAAGGCGGTAAGTATGCGATTGGCATAGAAATTCCAGCAAACATGGCCAGACATGTGTCAGCGTTGAGTGGGATTATTCTATCAGTTGTAAAGGCCTCACTTGCCCAGAGATGTGTTCCAATGGACCTAAAAAAAAAAAAAAACTCTTATGGCAAAAGATTCTACATTAGACCATAAAGTGCTCTCAAACTAACTTCGAATTGCCGGTCTTCTGTGCCCTGCTAAAATCCTGGAAATAATTGTCACCATGCAACTCCAGACCTTTCTGGAAAAACCTGAGATTCTGGATGTGCATCAGTCAGGATTCAGGCCTGAACACGGCACCAAAATGGCACTCCTCTCTGTTTGGAACGATCTCCTGAAGGCAGCCGATGAGGGCGATATCTGCATGCTTGTCATGTTGGACCGATAGGCAGCATTCGACACAGTTGATATCCTCATTTCTAGACTTTCTACAGTGGCTCAGGTGTCTGGTGATTCACTGAAATGGTTTGCCTCCTTTTTAACCAACCGTTCCCAGCAAGTCAAGCTGGGCTCACACTTGTCACTTACTACCAGCCAATTGTGGTGTGCCGCAGGCATCCACCCTTTCTCCACTGTTTAATATTTACAAACGTCCGTTGCAGAGTATTTTCTCCCAATTCGACCTGAAATATTCTTATGGTGACGATACACAAATTACGTCCAGCTAAAACAACCAGTGGAGCCAGTTGATCGAGTATTATCCTGTGCAGGCAAAATACAAAATTGGATGCTGGAAAAAGCTTGTTGAATCCTTCGAAAACGGAAGTAATTGTGTTCGGATCCAAAAAGAACTAGTTCATATTTTACAATCTGTCACATGTCCAGCACTCTTTGGAGTCCCAACACAGTTTACATTTAGGGTAAAGAATCTCGTCTGCATCTGGCAGGCGAACCTGAACTGTAACTTGCAGGTTAATCAAACTGTCAAAGCGTCTATTTTTCATCTTAAACTATTGAAGACTCTACTACCGCTCCCCTCAGAGAATGATCGCTGAGCAGTAGTTGGAGCATTAACTAACTCAAAGTTCAATTATTGTAATGCCCTGCTTGCAGGCATTTCAAAAAATCGCCTGCAGCGACTGCAGGTTGCCCCGAACTCAGCTGTTCAGCTCATTTCTTCCTTGCCTAGGTAATAGTTGGTTTCCCAGTTCTACAGGAGTCTTCCTTGGCTTTCGGTGCAGCAGAAGATCTTGTTTAGGACCTTTTGTCTGTTTTTAAGTGTATCCATGGCCTGCCCCCTGCTTAGCTCTCTTCAAAAATTGTAGTCTACCATCAAAATCGCTCCCTTCGATCATTGGGACAATGTCTTTTGGTGGTTCCACCATTCAGTTCTGTCTTCTGGGTTGACTGACGCTTGGAACATGCTGTCAATTGATTTACGAAAAAATCAATTCTCTCCCAGTCTTTAGGAAAAGGCTAAAAAGTTCCTCTTCAAATGGTGTCCTGCGACAATGTTTCAGCATTCTGTCCAAGCGTTTTTTTTCTCCCTTTCTTTTTGGTCACCTGTGCCCAGATGTCGACTCTGCTTGGTTCCATGGATATGTGCTATATAAGTTCAAAAATGTAATTAAATCAACCAAGGTGTGTGAGTGAAACCGATCCAGGAGTGGAAGAAGCCTGTCGGGCGAGTGCACCAGGCAATCCACTAGGATTCAGATTGTCAAGCCAGTTACTTTGTATACTTCTGTTGATTCAAAGAAACCCAAGGAACTGCTATTGAGTGAAGAGAAATCCAGGGGAAGGGAATTACCCTTTCGAACTATGAATCGTAGCTTCCTAGAACCTTTGTGTTGTATTTGAACATTTCTTCTTTTGAACATTTGAACACTTTCAAGGCCAGATACATTTCCCTTCAACCTGAGTTGATTTTAGAATGTGAGGGTCAGAATTGTACTTCTGACACAGCACTGGTTGTTTCAGACATTCTGACAAAGGACCAACCAATTTGTTTTGTTTCGATGGGCAAAATACTTCTTAGAGCAGGGACAGGGGCATTTTCCAAACCCATTTTTGTTTAATAAGTCTATGGCCAAAATCATGAACCCATTGTTTTATTCCCAATTCCTCACACCAACTTTATGAAACATCTTTTGTGCCCTGCTGGACTTGCGAACGGTGGTCCCTTCTCACCTCGATTACCCCTCCACAGTACCAGTCACTTCACGCCAGTCACATTTCTGTCCTTGCCCCACAGTTCTCAATGCATTCTCAATCAGAACTGTCCAAAGTCCTCACCTTGGCAGTGTTGCTCCTTTCTAGACTCCTACCACTCCCCACACATCCTCCCCTAACCTCATGTGGTGACCATGTCACTTTTGAAGGTCTCGAGAATGAGTTCAGGGAGCACACATGGTAAGTGTAGCCCACCAGGAGATTGTTCAGGTGCCACAGTTACTCCTTTGCCCGCAGCCGGGGTTGGAGAGCGTTGAGTGGCTACCACAGCAATGCACTCCTGGAAGTGACTGCTCCTGTACTAGGTTGGGGGCCAGCACTGGCTCATCTCCTCATTCAATCTCCTGCTCGCTGAAGCAAATGAAATTGGAGCACAGGCAAAAGAAAATCTCAGGCTGAAGACACTGCTCTCGCCAACAGGTAGGCCCAGCCCACGAAAGTTGTGGCTCAAGAGGCACAAGGAGACCCAGAGGAGTCCAGCTGCGAGCCACAGAGATCCAGACTCCATTGCACCACAATATGCATTGAGTTTGCATATGTAGGTGCGCATAGGAAAGGATTGGGGTGTGGGTGCAAAGCGGACATGTGGTGGACAAGTTCGGACTGTGAGCAAGCGGTTATTAAGCTGGATGCCTATGCAAAGGAATGAGACTCTAGCAACCCTTAACGGGCGCTGCGAATCCTGCAGACCTGAGGGTTATTGTGCCTCAACTATAGAAATGAGACCCTAAGTGGATGGCAGTGACTCGGATATACTGGAAACAGAGTTTCTGATGTTTTTTAATCTGCTTAGAATCACATGCTGTGCAAATAGTCTGACATCCAGTGGTCACCGCGGAGTATTGCATCTTGTCTTTCGAGAGTCAAAAAGGGACGTCGGCATAGGCGTGTCTGTAACACTATAGGTATAGTGACGTGTAGTATACCCAAAATCCCTCACGCGTCGAGGTCCCTCAGGTTGTTTTCTTCCGCCCAGAATACTAGTCGCCTTAAGCGGAGCTCATAAAGAGACATTACCTTTGTCCCCTTGAACTTTGGTCGATTTGTTTAATTACTGTATATAAGATCACCTACCAGCCCTCTCCGACGGCCATTCCGGATCTCTGCCGAGACTAGACTTTCGATGGACGGTTATCCCATCGGCGCTGCCGACCATGTGGCCAGGCCTTCGAGGCCTACACAGTAGGGAAAGTGGGGTCGGGGTGGTCACTTCTCTCATACTGTGAATGCCCCTTTCCTTTTTGATCATCGCCACTGGTAACGTCCTCAGTTATGGAGAGGACTCCATTTAGATTTTGCCCTGCTTGTATAGGCAAGTTCCCGTGGTAGGATAGGCATTCGCGGTGTAACCGCTGCTTACCACTCGAGCACGACGAAGCTGGTTGCGCGGCCTGCAAGCTCCTCCGCCCTAAGACTCTGAAAGAAGGCAGGGTCAAAAGGTTGGCAGCCTACACTATTTCGAAGGCTGATGCCTCACCCGCTGCCGTGGCCGCTGAATGTGACGAGGGTGACAGTGACGACCTGACCTCTGTACTGGAGGTTTTAGACCTCTCAATGGAGTGCTTTCGCACAAAGGCGCTACCCCTAAAGTATTGGGCGCTGTCGAGATGCATCGCAAGAAGGTGTCCGTCGACGGCAAGTTACCGGCTCCGCCGAAAACAACTCCACGTGATCAGCTCTCGGCTGGGAGGATGGTCGCCGAGAGCATCGCAAGGATCTTCTCTGATGATGCTCAGAAACGGCTGGCGAATGAATCGCCGAGGCCTGCAGAGAAAGTCCAGGAGACGCCAAGACCTAGCGAAGGTGCAACAGGAGCGCCAGAACCCTCCCCTAGGTCGAAGGAGAGACTCAAACACTCTCCAGCATCTGGCCCACGGAGTGCGACGGGGGATTTCCTCCACTTTGTGGGAGAGATTGAGACGTCTGGTGGTGGAGGAACAAGATTTTCCGCCCCGGGACCATTCTGGGTCTTCCCATTGGACCAGGGAAAGATTTGAGACCTGTATGGACAGGTTGGATAGATTTGTTTCCTTTTCTGAGATGCCTAAAAGGCGAAGGGATGAAAGCCCTCTGGGCCAACAAGCCAAGGTTCCAAGACTTGTCGACCCCCCAGGAAGAACTGTACATATGACACTGAAGAGGACCCTTATGTTGACGCTCAGGACGATGAGGAATTCATGGATCCTGGGAACCCGCAAGATCCTGTTGTATAGACGCCGATACTTGTGACCCACAGTCATGGCAATCCCCTGTGTCACCTGACCCTGATACTGTGGATTTGGCCTCGCCACATACTACTCCTGTTAGGGAGCCTTCGCCTGTGGACGATCAGCCCACATTTAATGCCATGCTACGCAAGGCTACAGCACACTTTCAGATCGATACGGGGGAGACTATCCCCGAGGTTGATTTTGTGGAGAGAATTGTCAAGGAAAAGCCACCGGCAAGCCAGGCCTTCCGCTCCGCTCCTCGCCTCCATCAAAAGGCGTCTTGCGCCCTCTTTGTCTACTCCAGCCTTGGTCAGCAGTGTTAACCCATGGATTGAGAATCTCTTCACCCCCTCCCCCTCTGATCCTTTATATAATAAATGCCACTCCATCCCAGACTCTCTGGTGGTGACCACCACGACGAAGAGGGCGGGGATTCCTCTATCCACCGGAGAAGGACCAGGAAGAGGCTCTATGTACTCGGGAAGAGGGTTACGGCCTCTGCGGCTCACTATGCGTATTGCCAACAATACAACTCTGTTGGCCAGTTACACTGATGCCCAGTGGGCCTTGTTGCGCGAAGGTCTACAGGAGGTTCCTGAACCACTTCGTACCCGTCTCTTGGCCACGGTTACCAAGGGCACTCAAGTGAACCAGAGCATCATTAAAAATACTTTAAATGCTGCAGAAACAGCCAGGCGTTATTTAGTCCAGAGCGTACTCCTCAAAAGGCATGCATGGCTTAGGAACTCGGGGTTCAAGCCAGAGACTCGGACGTCCCTCATTAAAAAACTCCTGGAGGACTCCAACTTGTTTGGTAAGGCGGTTGATGACGCCCTGGAAACAGTATAAAAGGAGCATGAAACATTGAAGACCCTGGACCAGATCACGAAACCCTCCAACAGGCGCTGACCTGGCAATAGGTGCCATTTTCGTGGCCAACGCCAACCTCAGCAGCAGTATGCCTCAGGCAGCAACTGGTGCTCCTCTCAAAAAAACAGTAATTACAACACGCCTATGCCCAGAGAAGCCAGCGTCTTGGCAAAGGAAAGGGTGGGGGCCCTACTCAAAGAGGCTCCCCGGCCGCCATCACTAAATGACCTGAAAATTCGGGTTCCCTCCCATGCCTCCCCGGTCGGGGGCCGGTTAACATCTTTTCTCCAGGCATGGGAGGGGTATTATCACAGACCGTTTAGTACTGTCAACAATAGCCCACGGTTACTGTATCGAGTTCAGCTGGTACCCGACATTCAGACCTCCAAAGGGAAGACGTCTCACATCAGAACACCTCCTCATCCTTCTTCAGGAAGTAGAATCGCTACTGGAAAAAGGAAGCAATAGAGGTTGTGCCTCTGTCACAGGTAAAGGAGGGTATTTATTCAGTGTACTTACTTGTACCCAAAAAGGATCTAACCATGCGCCATGTAGAAGATCTGCGCCCAGCAAACAAATTTGTAAAACCTCAAAAATTTCGTATGGTGACTCCACAGGAAGTAATCCCCCCTGCTCACACAGGAGGATTACATGGCAACACTGGACATGAAAGATGCATAATTTCATATTTAAATGTTGCCAGCGCACAGGAAATTCCTCAGGTTCATGATAGAAGGCAAACTCTATCAGTTCAAAGTGCTACCCTTCGGGATAGCCTCAGCACCAAGGGTATTCACGAAGGTACTGGCAGTGGCAGCGACTCATCTGCGCAGGTCGTCCATTTCGGTTTATTCTTACGACGACTGGCTCATAACGGGGGATTCTTACGAAACGTGCTTCTCAAATACTCAAGACTATAGACCTCCTGTTACACCTGGGCTTCTCCATCAACGAGAAGTCCAGTCTAGATCCCAGCCAGGTCAAGCAATTCCTAGGGGCTCTAATTCGAACAAGGGACGGCCTCGTCTTCCCCTCCGAGAGGGTCCAAAACATGCTGTTTCAGATCCCTCGATATGTAGCCGGTTGAGAGGTGACAGTACGCAAGCCATGCAATTGCTAGGAATGATAGCGTCATGTATTTACTTTGTTCCTCATGCATGCCTGCGCCCAATGCAAGAGTGGCTCAACAGCCAGTGGTGTCAGGCCAGCGGTCAATAGGACGATCTAGTGGTTGTCTCCCAAGCCCTGGTTCTCTTGCTGCGGTGGTGTTCGAGGGAGAACCTTGTGAAGGGGGAACTCCTTCACCACCCCCGCAGTGCAAGCCACTCTAACCAGACTCATCCCTCACAGGATGGGGGGGGGGGGGGGGCTCCCGTGTCCCATCAGATTGCGCATGGAGTTTGGACTAAAGTGTGGCGTCCAACTATATAAACCTTCTGTAATTGTTGGCGGTCTTCAAAGCACTGAAGGCCTTCCAGACACATCTACAAGGAAAGAGAGTGCTGATCCTCACGGACAGCACCACGGCCATGTACTACCTGAACAAGCAGGGGGGGGCACTCACTCTCCAGGACTGTTAAAGCTGTCCCAGAACATCTGGAAGTGGGCTCTCAAACACATGTTCCTGTTATCACAACATATACCAGGGGAACTTCTGGCAGACAGACTCAGCAGAGACTTCCTTCTACCTGCAGAGTGCGAATGGCATTTACACGGAGACATCGTCTCCAACGTTTTTGTAGGATGGGGCGGCCCACAGATCGACATGTTCGCAACTCTGGAGAATGCCCAATGCCAAGATTACGCCTCCAGGTACTCCCAGAACCGCTCCAAGGGAAACCGACTCTGGATAACATGGTAAGGGAAATGTGTCTATGCTACCCCTCCCCCCCCCCCCCCCCGGACTCCCCTTCTAAACAAGATAGTGCGCAAGATGCACCAGGAACCAGTTGCGATGATACTGGTTCGCTCATCTGATGGAGATGTCACTATCTCCTCCAGTGAAACTACCATGCCTGTACAACGAGTCGCAGGACATGCCTGCAGACCCTGAACTTGGCAGCCTGGCTCCTGAGGTCATAGAATTTGGATATTTGCAGCTCCCTCAGAGATGCATGGACATTCTCAGGGAGGCTAAGAAACTGAACACTCCTTACTGCTACCCCAGTAAGTGAAAACGGTTTGTCATCTGGTGTAACTCGAGGACCATCAACCCCCTTGACTGCTCTCCCACACATTGTTTTCTACCTGACTCACTTAATGGACTTAGGTTTAGTCTTTAATTCCATTAAAGTTCATCTAGCCGCACTCTCCGCCTACACTAAGTCGCAACATAAGGTGTCATGGTGGAAGGTTCCAGTTATTAAAGCCTTCATGGAGGGAGTGTAAAGAATTCACCCTCCTATATCTAACCCAGCTCCCGGATGGGACCTGAACGTTGTTAGCCAGGCTAATGGGCTCCCCCTTCGAGCCCATGCATAGAGCGAGCCTTAAGAATCTCGTGAACTACAAGCGCTCTCCATCTTAGACCCCTTTTTAACATTTCACAAATATAAGATGATTCTACTCGCACACCCTAGGTTTGCACCTAAATTAATTTCAAAGTTCCACGTCAACCAGTCAATAGAACTACCAATGTTCTTTCAAAACCCATCAAACTTGGGAGAGAAGAGCCTGCACACACTAGATGTGCGCAGGGCGGTCATGATTTGTATGGAAAGAACTCGACCACTGAGAAAGACTAATCAGTTCTTTATCTCAGTGGCGGCAGGAAGAGAAGGGGATGTAGTTTCCAAATCCACTATATCTAGATGGATTGTCCAGTGCATCACTCTGTTACACTCTTAATAAGAGAACTGCCCTTCAAGCCTAGAGCACATTCTACTCGAGGCACTGGGCATCCATAGCATTCATTGCAAATGAGTCCATTTGCAAAGCGGCAACCTGGGGTTCTGTACACACCTTTACAAAACACTATTGTCTAGATGCTCATTCTAGATCTGATTCCCAGGTGGGACAAGCAGTACTAAGACATCTTTTCTCTACTGTTCCATCTAACAACCCACCTTCAACTACGGGTACTGCTCCCTAGTCTATGCACAGCATGTGATTCTAAGCAGATTAACAAGCATCAGAAGACGTGCATTATTTACTGTAAAAGCATTTCTGATTGTATCTGCTTAGATTCACATGCACCCACCCTTCCTCCCCCTCGAATGGAAGGAGCATAGACGTCCTATTCTTTTTCTCTTTTCTGTACTCACACACGTAAGTCATAAGGCTCCCTCGTGGCAGAGAAATACAATCGGAGGGACCCCGACGTGTGAGGTATTTTGGGTACACTACACGTCACTATAGGGATAGTGTTACGCCTATGCCCCCTTTCGATTCTCGAAAGACAAGATTCATTACTCTGCGGTGACCACTGGATGCCGGACTATATGCACAGCATGTTAATCTAAGCAGATGCAATCATCAGAAATGCTTTTACAGTAAGTAATGCATGTCATACAGGCTTTAAATGAAATGCTTGCCAGTTTGCTTCGTATGAGACTGTGTGTATGGGATTTATGGAAAGTAAACCTAGCTTGGACACAATGTAGCTCTCTACATCAGGGACAAACCCTTGGTGTTAGGATACAGTAGGAAAAGCCAGAGTTGAAGTTTAGTTGAGTGGTCAGTGCTTTGTAAGATGTTCTGACGTTTTTAGGGCCCTCTGGCCCTTTCCTGAGTGTAGGAATGAGAGCAGCGTCTAATCTGCATTGTTAACTTGTTCCAGAGACTGGGAGCATAGCAGGAAAAGGTTGGTTTCCCATTGGTTTCCCATTTGGTTTGTCAGTTCTTTGTTTCCAGTCTGACTGTGTTGTGGCTTGTCTTGGCACATGTGTCCCTGGAGAGAATGTTTTAGCCAGATAATTGAGGTTTTTGGTGGAGACTGTTGTAGGTGATGCAGCATGTCTTGAACATTATGTATGCTTGAGGGGGTAGACTGTGCAGATCCTTGAGACTTTTACATGAATCTGTGATGCATCATGCTGCAGTGTGCCTAACTGCTTTCAGTGGGGCCAACGTAGTATGTGGAACTCGTGACCAGGGCTTGGACTGTTCCGAAACACGAGGTTCCATGGCAGTGTTATTTTTTTAAATCTATCGGCCCAACACACAGCTGTGTGTTAGATCCGTATTAGGTGTAGTCTGTGTAGTGCCATTTATATAGGTGCAATTGTAGCGTTTGGGAATGTAATATGAATGTAATAGGCCATTTCAGTTAAGCCATAGGTCTGACCGCCACTTAGTAGCCACGGGCACATGTGGCTGGCTGACATACTGTGGAGCCGACGTGGAGGAGAGGCGAGAGTTAGCGTGCTGCAGCATACTGGGACCTATAACGTGAAGATGTCCCTGTAGGTTTATTTCAGAGCACAATGGTGTGCATTCACATTCTCTATTGCTTTTTTACAATTAATGTCTTCAGGTATACCAGCATAATTGGCAACAATAAGACATCCCATATAATTGATTCGAAATGTTATATATTTAGGTGCCGCGTGATGAAACCTCAATCCCCATCCTGTTATTTTTTCATTTTTCAAAATAGTTTCATCCAAATTTGCTTTTCCCTTTCAGTGCTAAATATTAAAGTATATGGCATTTAACCTTCCATATTTCTGCACAAGATCGTTTATTTCAATATTTTATATATGGTGACGTACATTCATTTCTCAAAGTTCCGTAAATCATGAGGCTTTAATTGATATGCAGACAAATAATTCATATATAGTTACAAAACAAGTGTCCTTTAGCAAGACATTACATACAGTAAAGCTATGTAAGGCATCAACATCTAACATTTAAGAGTTTGAAAAGGTTTTTCTGCACTCGTAATTTCAACTTAGTGTTCTAGTATTTACTCTGAATATTTATTCCACGTAGTCTTGGTGGAAGTGTACTCCTCAAAGGTCCCTAGTCAATAAGACCTGGGGTACTTAATGTTGGTCGACGTCACTGTTGGCAAATAGTACCGGACAGGTCTTCCTACTTTCAAGGCCTGACACTTAAGACGTTTCAGCAGGTTACGATTAAATCTGCCTTCATCTGGACTTGGTTGGGGCAATCCCTAGTGGGAAACACCAAATGACTGAATTATGAGATTTAACTGCTGGTTAAGATGTTTGTAGCCGGATGTGCAAGTATGCAGCTGCTACATAAACAAAATGAGGGGCTTTTAAGATGCCCCAAAGAGACTGACCTTGTGGGGAGTGGAGTTTCTTCACTCGAGTCTGTAAGTGGGTGCTGTTGCGCGGTATACTTGCACCACTGTGGAGGGATTACACGTCGGGGATCTAGTGTAAGAATACAGGAAATACCAGTAAGGTTCAAACACTGCAGGGTGTGCAAGTTCATATGGTAAAATTATAAAAGCACCCACCTTCATGAGTGTTCTATCAGGTGGTCGTGTTGCTAACTCAGACGGTTTGTGGTCTGAAATCACGTACTCTGTTCATGCTGGTGTAGAACAAGATGGGTCACGGTTTGCTCAAGAGGGGATATGGTAGTGTCCTGCAATCGTTATATTAGTTAGGAATGCGTAGCGGAGTATAACCAGTGATGCATATTGATTCTCGTTACCTGTGCGCCCCCCCGGACTCTAAACTGGAGTAGTTATCGATGGTTCAATGGTCTGCTTCCATGGATGGCAGCGCTGTCATATTTAGGGGTATGGCTGGCGAGAGAAAGGGAAAGCCTGATGTCAGGTCATTTAAAGAGCACTGGATGCGAAGTTCCTATCCTGCGTGTCATCAATATACAGTGTGTGGGCGTATTCTTACCTAGTTTGGCCAAATGGGCTCACAAAGACAGCAGCTTGACTTGCTGTGTGTCACCCGTTCTGTGTGGGATGAGGGGAAGATGCCTGTTAGCGTTCTGCAGTCACTGTCTGTCGTCATGGAAACCGACTAACGCAGGGGCTAAACGCCTGCGCTAGCTGTCATGCAAGAGTGCAACTGGCTCGTTGTCCTGGGAACCATGGTTGCAAGACAGTCATGGCAACTCGGCAATGCTAGGTCAGTGCGCATGCATGGGCTGGTATTAACAATTGTGTATCGGCCAAAAATGAATGGTAGACGCGCTCAAACTGTGGCGGGTCCAGGTGGCAATCACCTGCAGTCTACACATGCACATTGTGGAATTGCACACACAATCGGGGTGTAAAAAAGTAGTGTATCTGAATACGTGTCTGTCACCCCCAGTGTGGTCATGGGGAGGGGCAGTCGTGTCTGCATAGTTAGACGCACGTATAGTTAGGGGGGCACATATTGTGCTTGTGTAGGCGTATTAAAGATGTGCAGTGCCGTATCTGTCGGTTGTGTACAGCCAGATTTCTAAACTTGCGTGGGCTGGCTGGTATATCCTTGTGTGGAAGGTGGCACCAATTTGTTGAGGCCATTTACTTGGCTCTGAAGCTTGTGGATCCACCAGGCTTCTTTAAGGAAGGCATTGGTGATGTTAGTATGTGTTTTACATTTGATTTTGGAAGGGTGCTCCCCTATTCTTTTGTTCATGGCTCTTGATGTTTGGCCCACGTATTTCAAGCCGCAGGGACATTGGATTACATAAATCACCCAGCTAGTTTTACAATTTATAAAGGGTCTGAGTCCAAACCCTGCCTGTTGCTATGAAGGTCTTCATTTTCATAGTAAATCTACAGACTGTGCAGTTACCACATAGATGGTGCCCCACAATCTCTGAGGTTCCACAATTAGCTCCTTGAGTGCTGTTTTTTCAGTCGTGAGTGTGTTAGGTATTCCTTGAGGTGTAGACCTCTCCACGGCCATTCTCGGTAGTGGTTCCTCTGAGTAGGCTAGTTTGGCCCTGTTTCTGGGCCAAATGTAGATACACCAGTCAGTGTTGATTCATCCAGAGCTTTATCTCTCAGGACCAGCAGGGTCTCTCATGGTGTCATGATTTACAAATGTTTCGAACGAGCCAAGGCAGGTGTGTCACAGATTAGACCACTTCACTCAATGTGCATGCGGTGAATACGAAGTACACGGTTGCCCATATGGCAAAGGCTAGAATCAAATGACAAAGTTAAGACATCTGCTGTAGTCGATATATTGCCATTGATGAATAACGCTTGTGGTTTCGGCGAAGAATCAAGCGCAGAGCCTACAGGGAGCACATTCACTGTAAGGTAAAATAGCCAAGAGACTGAGACGGTACCTGTCGATTGAGTTTTCACATAGGTAAATCATGTGTGCAAGACTCTAGAATTTCTCTCCAGATCTAGGAAGTGACGCACATAGTACATGTAGGCTAAGTCACGGGTGTACGCTACGTTTTTACTGTTAATCATAGCAGGTGTAATGATGATGATCAAATCTGGTAGAGATCAGAAATAATATAAAATATATTGACTTGCTACCTTCCAGTGTCCGCTTCATATTTTTGAGTAATGTTTCAAAATGGTCTGAGTCAAAACGAACTACACAATATTCTCTGGCTGAATTTTGGTCAATTATGACAAGAGGTGCAAACACTCAGGGAAACTGTCAAAGCGCTAGGCCGGAACCCATGAGGTGCCTCAAGACTTTTGATTCTGTGCCCACACTACACAGCCCTACCTAGGGTCGAGGGGGGTGGGCAGGGAATCACGCCGTAAGAGGCAATTCAGTCAGATGGCACCCCAATAAGATGCAACGTCTTAAAGATTACCAGAGCATTACTACTATTTAAATAACCTCATGTCCCAGTCACTGGAGAGTGACGGGGCAGACATTTTTTTTCTTTCTAAAAAGCTTTCTTAAAATTTAGACGTTAGTGTGTACAGAAGATGGCGCACAATGAAATCGATATTCCCATCCATTGCCGAATGACTGTATAGGATTGGCTGAGAGCTGCCCAGTGTCATGCAGTGAACACACATTTCACAGTAGCAGTGGCACAACTTGGTGGACTACCAGAATCACTCTTTATTTAAAGACCCCAGCTAACAGGACAAATAATGTATATACAACTTTCCTAGTGAGAGGAGACTTAGACACAATTCAGTATCGCCCATATCAGTATCCTGAATTGGCTCTTACACATACAAATCATGTCAACTGGTTTGTAGGTAATCTAGTTTACCCACAAACTGGTGCAAGGCATGGCCCACTAGCTGCACCCAATCTGTCACTAGAATTCTTGGGTTTCATCCAAACCGTGGAGGTCCGTTCTTGCAGGCCGACTACCAGTTGTTAGCTACCCACTTTGACACAGTGCGAAACATCGCAGTGCAATATGCAGCTCAGCAGGGTATAGCGCCTGCGCAGCAACCTCAAGGACAGATGGATGCAGGTGGGGTGCAACTACAGACATTGAGAATAATATTGGGATCCTGTCCATCCAAGAATGAAGACATTTGCAAGTGGTATTGAGCAAAATTAGGACAATTGCAAACTGCTTATCCACAAGTAACTCCCCAGCAGAGACACAGGGCCTTAGTTATGTTTCTTCCATCTTGCTGCACACTGCCTCTAGCGAGCTGTGACAGCTGGATCTCAATCTATAGCTGGCTTTATTTACAGCTGATAGGCACGCCGTCCATCACATCACTAGCACTGATACTAGCTGACATCATGGGAACACAAGGCGCGGCCGCAGCCATGAATCTAGGCCCGTCTATAGAATCTAACAATTATCAAGTGGTTGAGAGCATAATCCTACCCCCTATTAAAAGGAGAGCCTGCAAGGTTAGAAGTCCATAGAAAATTGTCCTAATTAAGTGAGCAAGAAAGAAGGGAGCAATTTGGAGACAGTGACATCCACCGATCAATCATTGGGCAGGATCATTTGGGCAAAATTCAATAAATGGGCTCCTGGTTGGGAGCCTATTCTACCCATGAGGGGGTTACTAGTTAAACAAAATTACAATTGAATAGGTCCGGATAAAGATGTGCTAAAAAAAACTCATAAACCCTATTTCCCTCTGCATACAGTAAAGAAAAACTCACTCAGTCTACTTCTGAGAAAAGATTGTTAATCTTTTTCAATTTTTATAAATTTGTATAAAATGAACATTTCTTTCAATAATGACATAACAGAATGTCTCAACCAAAAAACGTACAGACTAAAGGATTTACAACACATAGAGCCAAATGTTTTCTGGCATAACAGTCAATTTTTGTGTGTAAGAAAAACTTCATCACAGTTGTTGTTTGTCACAACAATTCACATAATACAATATATAACTAAAACAATTTCACATAGTAACAACAAAACAAAGGTTGTGGAAAGCAATCGTTCTATTTTGTGGTAAGCAGTGGCAATGCACTGTGGTTAGGGATAATTTGGCGGTTGGTATGTCACAAAAAACATTCCAGGCCTCCTAGTACCGGCTCGGCTGAGGTTCCTTATGTTGAGGCTAAGATTAAGACCCCTGATCCATCGACGGGGACCCCTGCCTCGCTTCCTCATGTGTCGCAGTTCCCCTCAGATGAGGACAAAATGGCGCCCGTTCCCGCCATGACCACGGTGGCCATTTTATGTGCTACCCCTACAACTACGCCATCGGCCTCTGGTGTAGGGCGCGGTCCCTTGCGTGAACCTAAGGTCCCTTGTGCGCATCCTTACCGGCCGGTTTATTATTGGAACGCCCGGATGCCTCTTCCGCACAGTGTTTAGTTGCCCGTGGGGGCGGCTTCTTTGACTTATGTGGATACGTCGGTGGAGGGGCCGGTGTGGCACCCTTCCCCCGCTACGTCCCTGGATTTGTCCACCTCATGAGAGGCCTCCTCAGGTTCAGAAGCAATCTCCTGAGGACGCCTTTTTCCCGTACATTTCAAGCGCTTAAGTGCACCAACCCCATGAGGGAATATTTCAAAGGGCTTTTCAAGGAGATATGTCCACCTACGCCTCCGGCTCCACCCATTCCTCCGGTGGTTCCGCCGGCGCCTCCCTTGCCCGTGGTGCCTCCCCCGGCTCTTCCACCTGTGCCTCCATTGTCCCCAGTGGACAAGGCAGTGCCTGACACGGCTCAGCAGGATCCTGACCTGTCAGATGATCACGTCGATCAGGACAACGAGAACCTTCGCCGCTCTATCAGAGCCTTTCATGACTGGGTACTGGACATGAGTTTCTTAGATGTTCCGGTGCCCGAGACACCCGCTCCGCAGGAGGGCGTGCTTTCTGGGGCGTTCACACTGTCTCCCTTGGAGCGAACCGGCCTGTTCCTGCAGAAGGACGTTCTGGCCGAGGTCCGAAGAGTCTGGTAAAAGCCACACTCGGACTTTTTGTCAATAAGAAGATTGACGCGAGGTACAGGCTGCATTTTTCGGAAGAGGTGGCCCTGTCGTCTTGTCCACCTCCCTCCTCCACAGTGGTGGCTGCAGCTACGTTGCAATCCAGACCTACAGCATCCTCTTCCACAACGGCTACTCAGGTCTTGGGAAAGGACAAGCTCCTGGACTCCCTAGGGAGGAAAATCTTTGCCAACTCAGCCTTGCAGCTCAGGCAGGCCAAGGCTGAGTTGATATTGGCAGGAGCTAACATGCGGATGTGGAAAGGCCTGTTGGAGTTTGAAGAGCACATCCCGGTCGAAGTTGGAAGACTTCAAAGGAGGCCTTTCCGATGCCACGGTCTTGGCCCAGGATCTCCTGGAGGCTGCGGCTCATCACGTAGACACCTCAGCTCAGGGCCTGATGCTTGGGGTTGATACCTCATGGCAGGCGTGGCTGCATGCCACTAAATTTTCTAAGGAAGTGCAAGACAAGGTGTTGGACCTTCCATTCGATGGTAAGGAGCTTTTTCATTCTACTACTGATGTAGAGTTCACCAAGAACATAGATGCCACTCAGACGGCTAAATCATTGTCTGTTTTGGTCAAAGCGCCTTTCAAATCCCAGAGACAGTTGTCGCAAAGTAGACCCTCCTCTGGTTTTAGGGGCTTCCTCGACCTCAAATCTCGCAGAGTGGATACTCCTGCAGGGAATAACCGCCGTAGACTACAACGCATGCATTTTTTCTCCCACTCCTCCGCCTCCTCATCAGGTTCAGGTGGCACCGCCACCGATAAACCTGCCAAATGAGGGTTTTCCGCACTCGCACGAGACCCTGGTGGGAGGACGCATTGCGTCTCATTGGGAGGCGTGGCAGACCATTACAGAAGACAGATGGGTGGGGTCAGTCGCTCGAGTGGGCTTCCGCTTAACTTTACCCCCACCCCACCCCTCAAACCTCCTTTTTCAGCTGTCGGGCTCACCCTCCCTCAAGGCCGAAGTTCAGAAACTTCTGGACCTCAGAGCTGTGGAACCCGTTGCCCTTGGGGAACGAGGGGAGGGCTTCTACTCCCGGCTGTTTACGGTGCCCAAACCCAACCAGGCTGTCCTGCGCACCATCCTAGATCTTTCCCAGTTCAATATTTTCCTACCCCAAGAGAAATTCAAGATCACGCCCAGTCAGATACGCTCCTCTTTATAGATGGGCGATTGGCTCAGCATTGTGGATCTTCAGGATGCGTATATGCATATCCTGATTTGGAATCCACACAGGAGATATCTCTGCTTCTCTTTGGGAGAGGAGCACTTCCAGTTTCGGGTGCTTCCTTTTGGCCTCAGCTCGGCGCCGCGTGTCTTCACGAAGATGTCGTGATTGCGGCCTATCTTCGTCTCCAGGGTATCCATGTGTATCCGTATTTGGACGACTGGCTCTTACGCAGCCCTTGTACGCTGGCAGCAGCGGGCAACCTCCAGTCTCTCCTTCAACTGGCGGAAATCCTCCATGACGGTCTGAGGACCTGATTTTCCTGGGTTTTCGTTGGAACAAGATCGACTGCAGAGTGTATCTGACCGAGGACAGAATGGCAGATCTATTGGCCACGTGTCAGATGTTTGCGCCGTCGGAGAGCATGTCGGCCTGGTGGTTCCAGAGGCTTCTGGGTCTCATGGCCTCGTGTGTACTGGCTCTTCCTCTTGCTCGTCTCAAAATAAGACTGACCCAGATGGCTCTTCAGAGTTCATGGCGTCAGGCAGTGGATCCAGATTCCATGCGGATAATGATTCCGGATTCCATGAGAGTGGACCTGGATTGGTGGTCATCTCTCAGCAATCTGTCTGGGGGCGCGGGGGTTTCAGGACCAGGTCCCCATGGTGACGATCACGACGGACTCCTCCCTTCTAGGGTGGGGTGCGACGTTAGATCTTTTTCAGGTTTCGAACCTCTGGCCGCCTCAGGACAAGCTCCTGCACATAAATCATTTGGAGCTTCTGGTGATCTTCCTAGCGCCCAGGGTGTTCAGACCGCTCATTGCCAACAAGGTGGTCCGCATAAGAATGGACAATGTGGTGTCAATGTATTACATAAACTAGCAAGGGGGAACGAAGTCCCCCCCCCCCCCCCTCATGGACCTGTCCATCCAGATTTGGGAGTGGGCCGTGCTTCATGGTGTCTGACTGCTTGCAGTGCACATCCCGGGCCAGCTGAATGTCACAGCGGATGCCCACAGCCGGCGGACAGTGGTCAGCTACGAGTGGGAATGGAAGGCGGAGGTCCTCTCATGGATTTTCTCGCATTGGGGCACACCGGAGGTGGACCTCTTCGCTACGGCGGTGAACAAGAAGCTTCCTCAGTATGCCTCCAGAGGGGGGCTGGGAGCCTCCTCTCTGGGGGATGCTCTCGAGATTCCATGGCACAACATGAGAGCTTACGCCTTTCTGCCTCTAGTTCCCCATGCAATTTGGAAGTTGAAGAACTCGGCAAACTGTTCCCTTCTACTCATAGCCCCGTGGTGGCCAGCCAGGTTTGGGTTCTCAGAACTTCAACACCTGTCGGTGTATCCACCGATCAGGTTACCAGTAACTCCCGATCTTCTTCACCAAGGGGAACAGATGTAGCACCCTGCCCCACAATCGCTCAGCTTGGCGGCATGGTGCCCGAGTTCAAGTCTTTAGAGCATCTGAGTTTGTCCCCGGATAACATGCGCATTATCCAGGCAGCCAGGAAACCCTCGACCAGATCTCAATACAGGAGTAAATGGCTCAGGTTCTGTCATTGGTGTTTGGAGAAGAAGTTGGATGAGAGGGTGGCCACGATTGACACAGTGCTGTCCTTCGTGTCCTCCCTAGCAGAGTCGGGGGTTCATGTTCTGTCATGCAGGACTTCTCTCAGCGGTTTCCGCTTACCTTTCTACAGACCTGTGTTCTTATTCTCTAACCCAGTGGTGAAGAAGTATTTTGCTGGCTTGACACGCCTCTACCCACTGGTTCATATTCCGCACCCGCCATGGGACCTAAATGTAGTCCTGACGGCGCTGTGCCATAAACCCTTTGAACCAATGGCTATGGTGGACCTCAAGTACGTGTCTTGGAAAGTGTCCTTTCTGGTCGCCGTTACGTCAGCAAGGAGAGTGAGCGAGCTCCAGGCATTGTCGGTGGAGCATCCTTTCTTGGTCTTTCACAAGGACAAGGTAGTCCTTCGGACAAACCCGGCTTTTCTACCGAAGGTGGTGACCGAATTCCATCTGAATCAGTCGATCTCCCTTCCGGTCTTTTTTCCGAACCCTGCCTCAGAGGCTGAAAGGGTTCTACACTGTCTTGATGTCCGAAGAGCTCTTAAGTTCTACCTGGACAGGACTTCCGAGCTTAGGAGTTCTTGTCAACTTTTTGTGACCTTCGGTAACCCTCAGGGCAAGCCGGCGTCTAAGGCAACTATTTCTAGTTGGATCACCGCCTGCATCACGGAGTCTTTCACCGTCCAAGGGCTGAAACCTCCTAAGGGTATCCATGCACACCTGGTGCGGGGCAAGGCAGCCGCGGTTGCTTTTCTGAAATGTGTCCCCTGGGAGTCTATAGCTAGGGCAGCTACTTGGGCCTCCCCATCTGCTTTCTGTAAGCATTACTGTTTCGACATGAGCTCAAGAGCTGACGCTCAGTTTGGTCAGGCTGTGCTGAAGAACCTGTTTCATTAAGGTCTATTTCCATCCACTCGTAGTTCCTGTAAGGAGTGCTTGGGAATCTCCCACAAGTATGGAGGAAAGGGGACGGGACGTAGGAGTATTACCAGGTTACTCACCGTAGTGACCACCTTACTCCTAGTCCATAGTCCCCTTTCTTCCATATGCCCGCCGTCCCCTCTAATAAGGTTCCTATGTTATTGCTAATGGGTCTTTGACCTGGCGATAGAAAAGGACTGATGGGTGATGCGTGCGGCGGAGCCAAGGTGGGCGGGGTTACGGCCGCGTGCCAGGCCCCGCGCAGGAAAGGGAGGAGGGGCACATTTTGAAAGAAATTTGGATGCTTTTTTACAAAGTGCTCCGGTCCCGTCCCACAGGACAGAGAGATGGCCCACAAGTATGGAGGAAAAGGGACTATGGACTAGGAGTAAGGTGGTCACTACGGTGAGTAACCTGGTAAATAAGCCACAGAAGCGGCAATTGTCACCCATAGAGGAAGAAATTACGGTAAGTAATGCATTGTCATCCAGAGCATGGGCATAAAAATGAGAAATCTTCAGGAGATAGGCAGAGCCCGCAATGGCAAGGTAACCACAGGGTAGACAGTCCTGGGGTAAGACCGTGGGCCAGTCCCATTTTAGACCTACTGACTATGATTTTAGAGACAGGAAAAACCTGAAAAGCCCCCAGAAGTATGGCATTGATGAGAGCCCATCTCCTTCCCCAGAGGCACGAACACCAGACTGCTTTAAGGCCGAGGGGAAGGAAGTGAAGGTTAAGAAAAAACACACGGCAGCACTACAGGTTTCACCGAATGCAGAGTCTGCGCACTCTTCGCGGAGTCCACAAAACTAAACCCAGTTTTAAAACCTGATGGTACCTACCGTTTTATTGTACATTTTAGAATTTTGAATGCACGTTGTAAGACTGAGGCCATCCAGAACCAACCTAGTTCTGGATTGCTAGCCAACTTACACAGATGCAAATATAAAACAAACCTTGATCTAGGCAATGGGCATTTCACACCTTTAAGTGTAGAAATCCAGAAATAAACTGTATTCACTTTGAAGGGAACTCATTTCCAGTTCACTGGAATAGTGCAGGGGTATACAAATTCACCTAGCACATTCTCAAGCAGAATACAGAGGTTACTTGCAGACATTCCTAATTGTTGGCAGTATGTAGATATTTACATCACCCATGAGAATCTCAGTGAACACTCCAAGCATTGCACACTGGATGGATTCAATGGTCAGCATCTCAACATGCTCCAGATGTAAAGTACCATTATAAGGCAGAATTGCTAAGACTGAGTGGTTTGAGTTGGACAATGGACACAGAGCCAGACCTCTCACAGCCTGACATACCATTGTTTGATTTTTTTTTTCCACGTGATTTACTCGGGTGGGTCAGCTATCCCAGGAGTGGGGACACACTCCAAGTACGCTGCCACATGCGCAGCAGTCGTAGGATGCTTCACACATGGAGAAGAATGTATACATACTGATATTGCAACCAAGTACCTGGGAGACATGTCTGCCCAGACTGCTGAATTGCATGGGTTACTACTTGGATTGCGCCAAGCAGATTCAGTGATTCAGTGAAGCCCACTCAAGTAGTTTCAGATTCAGATTACATTGTCCGGGCATATGACACTGACTTGCATTGGTGGATACAAAATTACTTCAAAGACATTAGGCATAAAACTATTGCTTCCAGGCAGCTCTGGAAATAGGTTTGGTATCTTAAACAGACTTGCCCGTTACTATGGGTAATGCACACAAGAGCACATACCAAGGGGCACATTCATAGCCCTGGCAATGCATTGGCAGATATGCCAAAGAGCACACAGTGAGAAAAACAATAGCAGCCATAACTCGCTCAGCTACTGCAATGGATGAGGAAATTAGAGAGGCTTGTTTAGGTATTGTACCTAGGCCAAAAGGTTTCACCAGTAATTGGATGTATGACATTGAAGATAATAGAGCAATAGTCACAATCCCTATGAAAAAAGGGGATCCTATTCAAAGATTGATACCAAATAGAGCAAACAGGGAAAGGCTGATTGCAGCCACACACGCTGGACTTGCATCTACCCATTTTGGGGTGAGTGCAACGGCACAGCTTCTCCTTGATCGCTTCTGGCGGCCAGGGCTTCGGCAACAGGTGAAAATATATATTGCAAACCAACACATATTTAGACAACTGTGGCCACAGCAAAAAACCTAAGGAGGTTCCTTTGAGAAAGGCAGTCTTGCCCTTTACGATCCAATATATGGACCATATAGGCCCACTACCAGCAGTTAACAAGTAGTACATGCTAGTAATGGTAGATTCTTTCACTAGGTTTACCTAGATGATTCCTCAAAAGAAAGCAGACTGCACATCAGTCATACGGGCACTCCAAGGTGTAGTAGCTATGACAGTAACTTCTGATAATGATAGTCTTCACAGAGCAGGCTCTGAGAAAGGCATTAGAGGCTTGACGATAAGAGATGCACTTTCGTAGACCCGTCTCATCCAAAGATGGAATGGGCTCATAGGAAGGGCAAACCACTCGGAATGCATTTTATTCGGGCACAACATTAGTCATTTGGGGGGCGGGGGGGTGGTTAGACCATGTAGCATTAATCAGGAGTGTGAATAATTTACCACGCCAGTCTATATGCAATGGTAAGACCCCACTTGAATTCTTGTTTGGGAGTAAAATGTATATGCCTGACCTGCATGCTCTTCCCAGCCCCATACCCAGGAACGAGCAACTGCTGGCGACAACACTGCTGAGGGAATCCCTCCAGGTGGAAACTGCTGAGGCCAGTCCGGAGAACACTCAAGGCAGGAGATTGGGTCCTGGATAAGATCCACGGCAATACTCCATTTGGCCCGTTTTACAGACCAGCAGTGTAAGTTATCAGAGTGAAAGGGTCCAGAACTGCCATCCTACCCGCAATACCACCTAATAGAGGTACTTGGCAAGTTTCTGTGGACCACCTAAAGCCTGTGCCAGATGGTTTCCGCAATGTTTCCACCGAACCTCCCTCTTCCAAGTGAGGAGCCCGCGGAAGATGAAGAAATGGAGATCCGGGCAAATGATGATGATAGGTGTGCAAGATGGGGAAGAATACGCCACTCTTGATTACACATCCACAAGTCAGGAAAGAACTGCAAGTCTGCCAATTTGGAAACAGAAAGCCTTCCAAGTTGCTAAAGTGATGAAAGAATTATTTTGGACAGACTTCCTAAAACAGTGTTCTAAACTACTGGCAGTGTTTTTCCTCCGACTGTGGTTCAGCCTCATTTTATTCTTCATCTCACTGTCTTCTGGGCATTTTCTGAGCAAGGTTTCCACTCCACCTGTAAGCAAAGAAGTTGTTCTAAAGCTTTTAAGTTCTTCACACATGTTAGCGAAAAGAGAGCTCCCAGAGCCAGGAGCTCCCGTCTGAATACAAATGTTTCCTCTCACTATGGGTCACGTGTGGATGCCATCATTTAAGACCTATAATGGCCCAGCAACACAGCTACAAGTCCACACCTTTTCTGTGATTGATGAATCCAGACTGTTTACACCCAGTAATCCTGTGTCTAGAACATACAGAGAACTATTAAGAACTAGGCTTCGAACATTTGCACAAAATGCATTATTTGATGTTTGATGTGGAGGACCTCCTGAAATGGGGCCCCATGTGTGTTATGTGCGATATTACAATGCCTTTTTACTTGTCAAACGTGAAACAATTCTGTGGCCTAAATACACATTCTGGGAACACTGTGCAGTGCCTTTCCAAACTGATAGTCATGAATTCAAAGCACAGTTCCCATATATTTCACGAAGACCATATCAAGCAGGGGATTACATGTTTGAAAATCAGTACAAATTCCCTCCTGAGCCACATGATGCACAACATATGTATGTTGCAGATTCAGTCATCTTTGACAGAGAATACTTTGCAAACATGACTGAACAAACATGGCGGGGAACTGTCCCTCTGTGGTCTACTTGGGGGGTCAACAGATATGGCAAATTAAAGGGGTTCACGCGTTCGATATGGCGTGTAGGTTCCCACATTTAATGTATTGCTTAAATTACACGCAGTTCCAAACCACTTGCAGTAATAGGAACCTGAGTTTCTACCCTGAATGGGAGAAAACAGACGGCGAGTAATGTACATTGGGTGAATATGTGGATCAGAGAAGATTATGTGGTACCATGTTCACATGCATGTGTCTCCAGCTAGGCCTGAGCTGGCACTGTACTCATTACGTGATTGCAAAGGTTCTACTAGAATAATGTGTGAACATGTTGAGCCAGTGAATTCCTGTGACAGTAACTTGAGATGCACGCTCCAAATTGCACCGATTGGCTCATTCTACTGTAAAGCACATAGATTGCAAAATGGTTCCTATTTGGTGCATTTCAACCAATCTTGCTGTCATGTCCCAATAGGAATACCAACTCTGATCACCGTAGGCACACAAGTTAAATGCTGTGGGTTCATTTTGGATTCACCTACCCCATTTCAAGTGAAATCATACGTCTGGCATGGTGGCAATTTACAAAAACTTGAGTACCCGAAATTGAATTTATACAAAGCAAAGCTGTTAAAGATGCGGTTGGAGTTGAGAAGTACTGAAGATGCGTATCTGCATGCACACGCCACTGTGGTCAAACAGATTGCATCTTTGCTCGGTTCTGAGCAAACAAGACCGGAAGCCTTGCACACTCTGACAGCTCACAGTTTAATGGGGCCAACACTGGCCTTTCTGCATTCACTAAAGTAGCTTCGAGTCTCCTACATAAAGGGCTCATTGCCTTGGACACCGTCATTAGAACATTGACTTCGTCGAGTGCTTGGTACAGTTGGCTGGTGATAATACCTGGACTTTTTCTCATATTTTGCTGTAGAAACTGAAAATTATGACAAGCCACAGAATTGCTGCCCTGGAAACAACCAGTCTCCGGTACAGAACAGAACAGAGCTGTGCAGACGTATGGGATATGAGCAGTGTTCACTGTTTCAAAAGCATTTTATTTTTTTTTTGACCAGGAAGAAGTCTACCATGTCAGCCATCGCTAAGTGGCGAGTCTGTCACCAGGAGTCATTGCTGGTTAAGTCCGTGGGATTTGCTGCGTCGCCTGCTAGACTGCTCCTGTGGCGCAATAGAATCTCCAGGACATTGGCTCTGCATAGACATTTGTGGAGTTCTGAGGTACTTCCCATAAGTATTCTATTGTGAGTTTGTTGAGTCCCTCTGACACTGCGCCTGATAATGGGGGCATGCCAGAGCAAGAGAAACTGTGCAGAGAACGAAGAAAGCGATTATTGCCAAATGCATCCAGCACCATTACCAAGGAAGCACCTGGTTCCTCTGCATGACAGCTGGACCCAAGTAAGCCACAGAATGATCGATGCATGCTCTCAAACCCAGACCACAAGGCAGCTGGGGAAGCAAACGGTGCAAATGACCGATTCCTCTGGTTCCAAGAATACATGTCAGAAGGGAAAAATGCCTAAAAAAGTGCACAGCCATGACATGAGCATTCTGTTCTCTTCTCTGCAATGCTTCTTAACATACCTCAGAAAGAGACTCGCTTTTAATTCAGTGGTCAGAACACTGGACATTCTACACAGGTCATCCAAGCAAGCTGCTGAGTCAGATAGCACTGAACTGAAGAATTATTACATTCTACATCAAGATGCAAATATGAATGCAAAGCAAACATATTAACTGAAGGACCTCCACGTGCTGATCGCTGTGACAGACAGACCCTCACATACTGGTTTATTTCCAAGGACACTGATATAGACTATTAACTGTTTATGCATGTGACAATGTGCTCAAGATCACAAGCTCGACAGCTCATTGGGTCAAAAAACCAGGACACAAGGTATGTTGGGTGCTAATTACTAAGGGATTCTCAAAGGATCCTGCAGAGTGTTTTGAAGCCATCGCTAGTAATGATTTTGCAACCAACCTAAATACCTCCTTGTGAACACGGCCATTATTAGCTAGGTCCAGTAACAGTATAATGGACTCATGCTGAATACCTCAATGTTGGATATATGTACTCATTCATGCTAATGTTAGCAAGTAGCGCTAACCCTATCTAACTTTGATGCAGCTGTTGATGTGTTATTTTTCATGTTTGTGTATAGCACACATTACAGGCTCATAGGCGCTTTAAAAATATATCAAGCAGATTAGTTCAATTCTTGCATGCAACAGCTGTGTGCTAAAATATAATGTTTACATGATATTTCCTTTTGCCACCAATATAGGCAATCTTTATGTAATTATAGCTCCCAGTAAGCGTATGCATGACTTCAGAGCTACAGGGCTTTGATCTATGGCAAACTGCCTTGAGGGGGGTATGTCACGATTTACAAATGTTACGAATGAGCTAAGGCAGGTGTGCCATAGATTAGACCACTTCACTCACTGTGCACGGGGTGAATACGAAGTACACAGTTGCCCATACGGCAAAGGCTAGTGTCAAAAGACAAAGTTAAGACATCTGCTGTAGCCGATATATTGCCATTGATGAATAACGCTTGTGGTTTCAGCTAAGAAGCAATCACAGAGCTTCCTAACCAAATAGCAGCCTCTTGTTAGGGTCAGCTAAAGGTGAACAGTTCTTTCCCCTTTCAAACAGGAGAAAGCCAACCACAAGTAACAGCTCCTGTTTTAAGATAAGCTCATAGACGTTAAAAGATGTGTCAGCGCTGATGAAAAGTCAAAGGCAGGAAACACAATACCAAAATAGAAAATACACGGTTAGAGTGGCTGAAGACCAGTGTAGCTGTTTCCCTCTGAAGAAAGGCATTCACTAGAGTGAGTCTTTAAAGGGGTCAACGAGCGAATGACATGCTTTGCTCTTGTCCCTACAGGGAGCACATTCACTGTAAGGTAAAATATCCAAGAGACAGAGACGGTACCTGTCGATTGAGTTTTCACATAGGTAAATCATGTGTGCAATGCAAACCGAAGCACAAGAGCATATTCAGGCTCTAGACTTTCTTTCCAGATTGAGGAAGTGACGCACATAGTACATGTAGGCTAAGTCACGGGTGTTAATATAAAAGCCCAACAGACTAAGGCTAGAGAGATTCCGCAGCAGGCAGACCTCGAGGTCGTAGGGTTGGGAAGAGCAGTCGATAGCAGGTCAGAGCAGCAAGCCCAGGAAACGGTGAGTTTCAAGTGCGTTGGTTGAACCTCTTTTGCATATGTTAGACTGACAGCGTGTTTTATTATGTCACTCCACTCCTGATCATAACATCCGTTCTCGGCTATCAGGAGCATCGATGGTCAAGAATTTTTGCTCTAAAGTCTCTTGCCTTCGAGAACCTGATGTATCAAAATAACACAGTTCCCTTTCATAGGCACGTTGGGTGATGAATTTTCATCCCTGGATCTCGCTATTCCAGGCTCGGATCCCTCTTGAACTTCGGGTTCACTGTGGCTTACTTGCATTCACAAGTCTTAATGTCTTTTTATACAGTTCACTGTGGACATCCCTCTGTTGGGGTTCACCTTTGTCAACCCACTGTTCATCAGGACTTAGGCTTCGTTCCTTGCCATTGACCTCCCTCCATCGGGTTCATTTTGCCAATCACATCATTTCTTCTACTTTCTTACAATGCAGGATTCACTTCCCTTAGCTTGATAATCTTCTGCCGGTCAAAGACTTTCGACTGTACAGAGGATTTTGCTAAGCCCCTGTATGACCACTTTGACCCCTTTGTCTGCCCCTTCCGAAGGCCTTCTCGTAACTATAGTTTCAACAATTGGGCATTCGGCCAGATTTTTTTCGAGTGAGCACCCACGTGGTGCCGGACTCCTCCGAAGCTGGTTTTCCCTTTTCATATTAACAGTTCTTTGTACTTTTCTTCAATTAGCTGTTTGCTTTTTTTTGTCCAACAGTTTGGTTTCTTATCGGCTCTCCCCTCGACTCACCGGTTGTGATGAACTGCTTGGCTTTACTTGTCTCTGGAGTCAAGGCCGATAGCACAGTGGCAAACGTCTCTCCCCGGCTTGCTGATCAGTGGCAAAACACGTCAACTATTTTTTGTAGTCTTGTGATTCTTTCTACAGAGGTTTGATGGGCCTTGCTCGGAAAGGGAAAGATCGTTTCTCTCCTCGTCACCCTCTCGGTTCATGCCGCGTTTCTCATCTTCTCGAACTACCGTGCTGAGTCAGCTCTGCAGTCTGCCTTGCTCGGCCTGTGCTCTCGTGCGCCACCTTTTATCCCTGTGGGGAAAGGAAAGGACCTTTGGGTGTGTGAGATTTTGGTCAATTGCCTGACTTTGCCTGACCTTTCTATTGGGTCATGTCAGGTAAAGGGATGTGGGGTTGCTCTGTTATCTTTCGTGGTGTGCAAAAGTGTTAGTGTAAAAAGGGGCCAGCAGGGTTTTTGAATATCCTACGTGGTAGGATAGGGAAAAGGTGTTGGAGGAAGGGGTATACAGCTTCTCACCCGTCTGTGTCTCACTTCCACTCCCTGGGGATCCCCCATCCGGGTGATCCTCCCTCACTGGTCCACACCCAGAAATTGGATCCAATAGTGATGGCCGTGTCCTGGCCATCTGGATGACAGATCCCGGGGACTAGTGAAGGAGACACCTTCAGGTTTCTCACACTGCCCCTACTACCTTTGTCCTGCTGCCTCTCTATCTGCCTTCCACTATGGAGTGCACCCCTTTTGAATTCTGTCCCAAGTGCAATAGAATATTCCCATGGGTTGCCAAGTTTGCAACCACTGCCTGCAATGTGACCACATTGAATCCTGTTGCGCAGTGTGCAAGCTCTTTAGGCCCAAGACCATAAAGGTGCGCCGGAACAAGCGGTGGGTGGCATATTCCATTTCAGCAGAGTTGGAATCAGCCGCCAGGATTTTTGAGTCGGACCAGCAAGGCCCAAGCAGCCGAGACTCTGATTCAGAGCTCGAGGACACAACCGTGGAACAGTCTAGCTCCTCCACCCCTCTGTTAGGGAGAATTCTCTGTTAAGGCTAATTTCCCAAACCTAGTGAGTCCCCCCAGCAGCTTTGCTGGATTTTTGGGGTTTATTTTTTTCTCCTGCTAAGAGAGACTCTCTTTCTCCCACTCTTAAACATGATTTGTGATATCCTTTGACTTTGTAATGTATTTTCTGGGCTATGGGGTCTTTTACCAAAAACACATGAAACCCTATGGAGTAAGTGTATTACACAGCACCCTCAGTGCAGTAACACAGGGGTGTCATAGTGACCCCCAAAATAGACTCCATACCCGGGGACTGACTGTCTCCAAGGGCATGTAAAGTCACCATTGACTTTACTAGTCTTAAATTGTGAACAGAGCCAGTACAAACCATCATATTGTGAAAGTACCGGTAGGGGTAATTTGCCCCATGGGTCTGTTTTTCAAGGGGGCACTGTGCAGTCCCCCCTCGTCGAGTTTCTGGCTGGTGGCAGTGGTTACCACGCGAAATATTCCACCAGAATATTTCCTATGGGATTTTCCCATTTATTTTAAACGCACCACTTTTTTGATGCAATGTTAAAGATACCGCCGGGTTATTTATTTAATATTTATTCCCCGGTTGGGTCTTTTTGCCAATACTCTGTTTTAAAATGGCGTTTGTGTTCGCCTCTGTAACTCCAACCCAAGTCGAGCCCTTTGTTCCACTTTTGGCGGGCTTCTGCACAGAAGCCACCAAAAGTGGTGCCACTCTGTCTGGGTCTACAGGATGTGTGGGAGGGGGGGGGGGGGTTTAGGCACCCTGGACTGAGTTGCCTCGGCAACTGAAGTTGCACTCTTGTGTGATTGGCCCAGTGGTGAGCTGCCTGGCTCACCACTTAGCATGTTTGAGTGACAGCTAGGACTGATGAATGGGGGTTTTCTGCATAAAAGCAGGGCTTTGGGGACTGGAACTTGAGAAGTCGCCACAGGACCAAAGAATCGGAAGAGGGAGAAGCTGAGCCGACCTGCAACGATGACACCACCGGTGGAGCACTGCTGAACCACCTCACCACTTCCCGACGACAGAGAAGATCTTTATCCCGGAGAGTCTTCTTGCTTTGAACTGGAGGGGATAACCAGTTTGCCCTCTTTTTGCCTTCCTGGATCGTCTTGTGGTCGAATCGCCCGTGCCAAGCACCCCGGCGGCCGGATAGCCACGCTTCACCACTACCGTGAATAAAAGGGTAGTACCTTTTTAACCTGGAAACTCCACGGCTGGTTTCTTCCCTGGCAGTGCAACGACCTCCAGCTTTCCTCCACGTCGAGATCTTCTCTTCCCCTGGACGAAGCACCGATTTGCAACCGCTGCCAGGAACAACTCCCCCCCCCCCGCTGGAGCTTTCTCACCATTTCGGGTACTGTTTCCCGCCTGGTCTCCCTTGCAACAGACTGTTCAAGGTGTCCCGTAAATCCTTGACTCTCTATCCTGGGGGGACCTGTTAACTAACTTTCTCTGAACTGATCCAACTCTTTTTGAACTATCTGCAAAGACTTTTAAAGTATAATTCAACTGTGTGATCTTGGACACATTCCGCCCCGCTCTCTCCAAGAGCGGGCCTGGCCTATGAACCTTCTTGCTCTACAGTAGACTCTGCCTTTCCTGACTTGCTGTGGTTCTTTTAAAAGTTTTGGTATTGTGGGCTTTCCTAATTCTGCCTTTTCCCTCCCTTTTTAACTAACTTGGAGTGCCATCTTAGGTTAAGTGCTCACCTCTGTCTGCAAATAAGTGGTGTTTTAACTAAGACTTGTTCAATAAGTAATCAGGGATGTATATATATTGATAGTGACTGTGTTTGAACTTGCTTGCCATATTAGTGTTAGTGTATCTTACAAGTGTGTTTTTAAATAAATAATTATATACTTTTATACCAAAGCTCTGGTCAGTGTTTGCTTGTACTACTGTATCTCTGTACCTATTTTGTATACTCTATATACTGTCTAACTCGTCTTGAGAAGTCTGGCTGCTCAGCCACAGCTACCAGGTAAATCTGGGTGGTACAGACTGCTACCAATTGGGTTTACTGCCAACAACTGTTGTCCTAAGCCTTTTGCAGTGGTCCCTAAGGGAACTGCACAGGTTTCTGCCTAACACCCTCTTCCCAGCCTAGAAAAGCAGTGCGCTGTTATGAGGAAGGCCTCTGGCGACAACAGTGTACATGCACACACTTCCTCATCTAAATGCATACCCCCCATCCCTCGATGGGTCCGTTGACCTCACACACTGTGTTGGCACTTCTCAGCTCACTGACCTAATGCCGACTGCGCCCGCCGTGGTTCCGCCTACACACTTATTGCAAGGTGATCATGCAGACACTCCCGCTAAAGGCGCGCACAAACATTGCTCAACGTCTGAGGTAGAAACGCATAAACAGTCGCAAAAAAACCCACAAATTATATTCTTGCCCACAAAAACCTCACAAGTAGCCTTCTGCTCATGGGTAACTGGCCACTCGGGCTTCTAAACACTGAGGACGAATCGTCACCTTTGTCCTTGCCCTCAACAAAAAGTGCCCTAGGGAGAGCCGAGAGGACCCCCCTGTTGCTGTTTCAGGTAGAAGCACCTCCTGTAACCCCAGAGGTCACTCCAAAGCCACCAACATCTATCCTAACTGCTACCCCCCTGGACCCAATCGCAATTTGAGGACACCATGGGTAAAATGTCTTTCTTTGTGGACTTCATGAGTAAGCTGCCCACTCCATCAAGTCCTGCTGGGTAGCCTCCTACACCACCTCCAGTTTCCATAACACCCTCTTTCCATGCCCCAACCCAACCACTGAGGGAGCCTTTACAAGGATCTCTTTATGGCGATATGCAGTCCACACAAGATGACCCGGACATGTGGGTGGATATTCAAGGTGACCCCCGCTAACAGGGAGAAGACACCTACTTTCAGGACCAGGGCGACCCAGACCTCATCCTTGTCGACCCTGTTGACACCTCTACTTGAGGGCGTTCACTCTTCCACCATCGCACACTAACTTCTCTATAGTGAGCTGCTATAAAAGGCTGCCCACCATTAAAGCTGGTTAGCCAGCTTATTCCACTCCTGGAGTCCATCAAAAAAAAGGGTGTCTCCGTCCTCGTCTAACCCCTCTTACTAGGGTGGTTAATTCACGAGTGGAAAAATCTTTGCCCTCTTTAAGATCCCGTCTACATTAAGGGCCATGTCAAGCAAGCTTCAGTGGTCACCACTACAAGAAAGAGCTTGTGTTCCACTCTCAACCTCCGAAGCACCTCCCAACAAACAGTGCAAAAGACTTTATAAGCTAGGCAAGCATATCGCAACCTCTCCTTTGTACCTCACCAGAATAGTAAACTACACCACCTTTCTTGCCAGTTACAGTAGCACCCAGTGGGATGAGGTCTTATGGCATCTGTGCTCCATACCGGAACCAGCTTGAAGGTAAACTGGTCTTCCAAAACATCAATGCCTTCAATTTCGCAGACACCACAAGAAGGTACTCTTCTGAAAAGAATTTAAGCCAGAGATGCAATCAGCCTTGATCAACAGGCCCATCAAGGATGGTCTCCTCTTTGGCAAAGCTGATCAGCTGGAGACAGCGAAAAGGAGCATGAAACAATGAAGACCCTTAGTCAGATTTCCAACAAGCCCTTCGTCCCGAGGGGTGCGTTTAACACATGCCATATCTTTCGGGCTCTGCGAAACGAGGCCAAGCTGGAGCAAGCCTGTCTGGTGCCTCCTTTTACAGTCTGCATGTTCAGACGTCCCACCAGTACCAGCAACGTGGGTTTTATTGCGGGAAAGGATGAGGCAGAGTTGCACCCTATAGGGGCGCAGCAGCCCGTGCCTCCAAATGATGGACCGGTCATGTTCCCTCCCATGCGCCCCCAGTCGGGTAGGGTCCAAAACATGCCGTTTCAAACACCAGTACGTAGCCAGTCGTCGGGTGACTGTACGGGAGGCAATGCACCTGTTGGGAATGATGGCTTTCTGCATCGACTTAGTGCCTGAAGTCAGGCTGCGCATACGTCCAATTCAAGAATGGTTAGCGAAACAATGGTCGCAAGCTGGTTGTTGGACGATCTGGTGGTGGTTTCTCTACCTCTGGTTCTTCCACTACAGTGGTGGAATAGAGACAATCTGCTAAAGGGACACCCTTTCCACACACCAGTGTTTGAGGCCACTCTCAAGACACACATCTGACTGGTTGGTGCGCTCACTTTCTGCATCACACTGCTGATGACCTGTGGAGACGGGTGCTAACAAGGAAGCACATCAACCTTCTGGAACTACGGTCTTAGTCCTTACAGACTGTACCACAGCCATGTTTAATGTAAACCAACAAGGGGGTACACATTCTCCAAGGCTGTCCACACTAGCCCAGAACATCTGGTGGTGGGCACTGCATCACATGTTCCTAGTGGCACAACATGTTCCAGGGGAACTCCATTCTCTGGGAGACCTACTAAACAGGAGTAAAATTCTACCCTCTGAGCAAGAATGGCAACTAAACACAGACGTGCAAAACTTCTTCTCAAACTGGGTGTTCCCAGAGAGAGACCTCTTTGCAGCCCTGGAAAAGCGCGATGCTAAGATTGCTCGTCCAGTTGTCCCCAGAAAGGGTCCAAGGGGAATGCACTACTGATGAACTGGCAGGGAAATTAGCATACACATTCCGTCCCCTATGCCGGAGCCACCTGCCACCCCCAAACACCTCAACAGAATATTCTGCAAGCAACACAGGCAAAAAGTGGCACTGATCCAAGTGGCTCCGATCTGGGCAAGCCAGACCTGGTTCTCACACCTACAAATGGCCCTGTGTCCTCCCATGAAACTACCCTGCATGGCCAACCTGCTGAGCCAGTATCTGGGAACAATTCTGCACCCATGCCCTCAGAAGCTGAGCTTAGCAGCTTGGCTCCTGAGGTCATAGAATTTGGTGACCTTATCCTGGACCCTAAGGTGCATGGAAATACTCAAGTTAGCACACAAGCCTAACACAAGGCACTTCAATCTAGCAAATGGCAACGCTTTGTGTTATGGTGCAGGACAGTGTCTCAAACCAACCAACTGTTCTCCGACCAATATAGTCAACTACCTGCTCTACCTACTTGACTCGGGATTAGTTTTTAAATCACTCAAATTACACTACGTCTGAGAATAAAATGTGATGGTGGAAGATGCCGTAGGTAAGATTTTCATGGAGGGTGTCAAAAAGCTGTACCAACCCATCTCTAATCCTTCTCCTGGCTGGGACCTCAATGTTGTACTGGCAAGGATCATGCGGGCCCCCTTCAAGGCTATGCACAAGCCCAGGCTTAAACATCTGACCTACAAGACGGTTCTCCTCATAGCAGTTACCTCGATCAGAAGTGTTAGCGAACTACAAACTCTGTCAGTACAAGACCCCATCGTAGTTATACACAAAGACAAGGTGGTGCTTTGCACACATCCTCGCTTCTCACCCAAATTCCGTGTCAAACTATTGAGCTTCATGCATTTTTCAAAAACCCAACAAACGCACCAGAAAGAAGTTTACATGCACCGGGTGTACGCAGAGATGTCATGTTTTACCGTCAAGACTGTCGATCAGAAAGATTTTTGTATCTGTAGCCGCTTGAAGGGAAGGGGACCCTAGCTCTAAATCAGCTATTTCTAAATGAATTGTGAAGTGCATTCAACTTAATCTCTTGCCAAGAGAACATTGCCCTTTAATCCCAGAGCACACAACTTGAGGCACTGAAGCAACCTTGGCCTTCGTAGGAAACCTGCCTCTAGATGCCATTTGCAAGGCTGCCACTTGGAGCTCAGAACACACCTTCACCCAACATTTCTGTCTAGACACAACAGGTGGTCAAAGTGGTGCTGAAACATCTCTTTGCATCGCTACCTTCTAATAACCCAACTCCTTTTACTAGTACTGCTCACTAATCTATGCAGAGTATGTTTCTAAGCAGATCCACAAGCCTCAGAAGGGATAAAATTGCTCACCGTAATCGTGTTTCATTGCTTCTCCAGCATGGGGTCTGGCATGGATTCACATGCTCATGAATATTCCCCGTCAGGCTGGGAATCCTCGGTAAAGAAAAAAATCAGTATCAGTTTCGTTTCTGATCTGTCTTTCGTAGTAGTAACCAATCACTGATCTCTGCGTCATACTGGCCACAGCCAATGACTGCCCTCTAACTAAGCCCCACCTCTGGCAGCCATCTTCAGATTTTTACCGCACGTTCAAGTGTTGGGAGTCCTCGTGCTTAGCTCTCGAGCTTTTACTGCGTGTTTCGCGCTTTTTCAGGTGAATTATCACATTTTTTCGGTTAATCGGGCCTCAACCCCCACCGTTTCTACTCCCGTTAACGGCTACCCGTTGCGGGATTTTCCTACGCCCCTCAAGGGTGAAGATTTCGTCGAATCAACTTCTTGGAGGATTCCAGAAGATTTGCGGCCTACTTCGAGATGGCCCAGGATGCGAGTTCGTCGCCCGGACCCAAGCTGTTTCGCAGCTGCCCTGGATGCGGGCTGCAGAATGTGTTTAAGGAAGACGAACATTCGCGATGCCTCTACTGTCTTCATGGGGACAAGACTCATGTAGAGAAGGACTGCCAGTTCTGCAAGAACTTGTCGGAGCGGACCATGAGGGACCGTCGATCCCGTCTCGCCAGCTGGTTGGAGAAGGGCTCAACGGGTAAGAAGAAGAAAGGGTCCGAGCGGGCTTCTAAGTCCTGTGCGGGCGCCCCGGCGACGGGGGCCCAACACCAGGCCAAGCGCCGCGAGTCCGCTGGCTCCGGGAGCGCCGAAAGGTCGGGCTCTTCGGTCGCCAGGCAGGGCGCACCTTCCCCGGCACCGTCAACCACGAGCCAGCGCTCCGGTTCGGGGAAGAGGAAGTCTAAGGTGGTGAAGGCCCCTACCCAGCAGGCAAAGGCCTCTAGCGAGGCGATCGCGGCGACTCTGGCCAAGCCGGCAGAGACCCCGCCAGCAGAGACTGGTCCGGCACTAGAGTTTCCCTGCCGCCAAGGAGGGAATACTCTTTTCAGCCCATCGTCGTGGCCGCCATGATGGAAGAAGCGAGGGGGGGCACGGTAGCCTCCTCGAGCTCAGAGTCAGCCTCGGAGGAGGAACTGACCGAGGCCGTGAGGAACCTCGAAGTCCAATTCGAGAAGGTTCGATCCCGTAAGGAAGATCCTCGGGAGATAACCGAGGAAGACGACGATGGCGAGGAAGAGCAGCCTTCCCTTCCGGCGCGGCCGGAACCTAGGCCTCAGGATGGCTCGGAGGCCATTTTGTCTGCGATCCAGTCCTTATGCTCTGAGATAAGGAAGTGGTTCCCACGGCCCAGGCCGGAGGACCCGCAGCCTGGCCCGTCGGGAAGTCCTCAGAACAAACGACAGAGGACCCAACCCTCTCCTCCGCTCGCCCCCGTAAGGCCTACAGTTCCCTCCTCATCCTCCCACGAGTCGGGAGATGACGGTGCGTTGGGCTCGACAACGGGTTCCGAGGGCGACGGCCAAACGGGTCTCCCATCGCACGGGCCTCGCCGCCCGACGAGATTGGCTCATACCACGCCATGATCGCCAGGGCGTCCGAATTGTTCCAGCTCTGCCCGGAGGAGCAGAAAAAGGAAGGTTTCCTCTATCAGCGCCGGGAGGCCAAGAGGAAGACTGTCATCGCGGTGCCTCTAATCGATGACATCTGGGAGGAGGGCCTGTCGGTTCTCAAAAACCCCTCCACGGCACCAGCCAAACGGGACCGGTACAAGAAGTACCGGGTCCCCGAAACCACTCCCCTGTGCCTCATGACTCTGTCGTCTCGGCGGCGGCGAAGAAGAAAGCGGCGGGGTCAGGAGCCTCGACGTCGAATTCCCCGCCGGACGGCGAGGGAAAGAAGTTGGACGCCATGGGGTGGCGGGTCATTTCGTCAGCGGCGACGATGATCAAAGCGGCCAACGCCCTGGCGATCGTGGCCCGTTACGACAGGGAGCTCTGGTTTAAGCTGGCCCCCATATTGGACTTCCTGCCGGACGACAAAAGGTCACAGGCCCCTGAAATACTACAAGAGGGCGAGGTGGCGTCGGACCACGCCATAACGGTGGCAACCGATATTGCCGATACCGGATTCCGCCAGCTGGGCAACAGTGTTTGCCTACGACGACGGGGTTGGCTCCGGGCGACCGACTTCCGTCAGGACGTCCAGACCAGGGTGTTGGACATGCCGTTCGACGGCAGCAACTTGTTTGGGAAGGCGGTGGACGAATCCCTCCAAGCCATAAAAACAGACACGGAGACGGCCCGCGCCCTAGGAGCCCTTCAGCAACGACGGCCCTTTCGGAGCTCCGGAGGCAGACAGGGTGCCTCCAAGGGATCCAGCGGTGGCTCGTCCTACCGCCAGGCGGCATGCTCCTCGTCTCAGGAGGCCTACAGGGGTCGCGGCAAGCAGAGAGCGCCTCGCCGCCGTCGGCAAGGTGACCAGGGCGGCAAGGCCACCATCTCCAAGCAGGACTGAACCGGCCGTGGTCTCGGGGGCCCCCACCGAAGCACCCCGGTGGGAGGCCGGCTGACGAATTTCGTCGGCGTTTGGAAGTCAATCTCCACCGACCGTTGGGTGCTGGATACCCTGGCAAGAGGACACTCTATCGAATTCGTGAAGAAGTGCCCTCACGTTCCACCTGTGGCCAGGAAGGAAAATCACATCCCGCAACTGCTGTTGGAAGTACGGGCGATGCTCAGGAAAGGCGCCATCGAGCTTGTCCCGAAGAGGCTCCGGGGTGTACTCAAGGTACTTCCTCGTCAGGAAGAAGACGGGCGGCTGGCGCCCCATCCTGGACCTTCGTCGTTTGAACAAATACATCATATCACAAAAGTTCAGGATGGTCACCCTCCAGCACGTACTGGGACAGCTGGAGGAAGGCGACTTTCTATCGTCGTTGGACCTGGAGGATGCATACTTCCACGTTCCCATCCTCAAGTCACCGAAAGGTCCTCAGGTTCGTCGTCCAGGGACGCCACTACCAATTCAGAGCACTGCCGTTCGGATTGAAGTCGGCCCCCAGGGTCTTTACCAAGTGCCTAGCACCAGTGGCGCGCGGCTGCGCCGGCAGGGGATTCACGTCTACCCCTACCTGGACGACTGGCTCATCCGCTCAAGGACGAGGGAACGCGCCGTCGAAAACACTGCAAGGACCGTCCAGCTACTCACAGACCTGGGATTCGCCATAATCTACCCAAAGTCCCACCTGGTGCCGTCGCAGGTGGCCCTGTTTCTGGGAGCGAAGTTCGATACAGTGAGGCGCCTGGCGGCCCCGTCGGAAGAACGGAGGAAGACCATTCTAGGCAAAGTGCAGCGCCTGCTAGCCACGGACGTGGCCAGGGTGAGGTCCATCAAGTCCCTCCTGGGGATGATGTCCTCCTGCATCTACCTGGTGCGCCTCTGCAGACTACGGATGCGCCCTCTTCAAGAATTTCTCGACGCCCGTTGGATGCAGGCGACGGGCACCTTCGAAGACAGGGTCCCCCTCAACGAGGTGTTCCGGTGGGCGATTCAGTGGTGGGGCGTTCCAGCTCACCTCAGGGCGGGCAAGGACTTTCAGACGCTGGCGTACCAGGAGACGGTGATGGACGCCTCCCTGGAAGGTTGGGGCGCCCACACCGGAGATCTCCACGCAAGAGGCCTCTGGCTCCCGGAGGAGAGGCTCCTGCACATCAACGTCCTGGAACTCCGAGCCGTGTTCTCGGCTCTCAAATCGTTCCTCCCGTCGCTCAAGGGCAAGGTGGTGCGGATCTTCACGGACCACACCACGACAATGTTTTACATACGGAAGCAGGGAGGCACCAGATCCCCAGCCCTATCCAAGGAGGCACAGGATCTGTGGCACTGGGCGGTCGCCCAGGGGATGTTCCTGGTTCCCTTCCACCTGGCAGGAGAAAGCAACACCATCGCCGACTCGCTCAGCAGGGAGCTGCGCGCGTATCACGAGTGGGAACTGCGCCAGGATCAGGTGGATCAACTCTTCCGACGATGGGGCAAACCCCAAATCGACCTGTTCGCAACAGCGACGAACTCGAAGTGCAAGAGGTTCGCCAGCAGGTTTCCCCAGCCGAGAAGCATGGGCGATGGGTTCTCGTTCCCCTGGGACAGCCTATACATGTATGCGTTTCCTCGGTTGCCGTTGCTGCTTCGACTCATCAGCCAGCTCAAGAGGTCCCGGTGCAGGATGATCCTCGTCGCACCGGCGTGGCCGAGGCAGATCTGGTTCCCGGACCTTCTGGACTTGTCAACGTCCCCTCCCATCAAGCTGTCGGCGGACGCGGACCTTCTCTCCAGAGAAGGAGGCGCCATCTTCCACCACGACCCGGCGTCGCTGAACCTGCAGGCTTGGATCCTGCAGCGCTAGAGTTTGGAGGCTACGATATACCGGCCGATTGCAGAGAGGTTCTTGCAAAGGCCAGGGCGTCCTAGACTCTCAAATGCTACGGTCATAAGTGGAAGAGGTTCTCTATCTGGTGCCGAGCACAGAAGATCAACCCCCTACGGATTACGGCCCCTCAAGTGCTGCCGTACCTGCTATCGCTGGCAAAAGCTGGGCTAGCCCATGCCTCCATTAAGATTCATCTGGCGGCAATCTCCAGATATACCAGAACCACAGGACGGACGTCCCTGTGGTCCTATCGACTGGTAAGAGTTTATGAAAGGACTGTTCCGGTCGTTCCCGCCGGTGAAGGCCCCAGCCCCGGCGTGGGAACTTAACGTGGTGCTGACCACGCTCATGGGGCCCCCATTCGAGCCGATGCACTCTGCACCGATGAAGTTTGTGTCGTGGAAGACTGCATTCCTGGTGGCCATTACCTCCGCACGACGAGTGGGAGAGATCCAGGCCCTATCCTGCAAAGCACCGTACTTGACTTTCCATGCCTCAAGGGTGGTGCTTAGGACGCACCCCTCCTTTATGCCCAAGGTGCCGTCGGACTTCCATCTTAACGAGCCCTTGGTGTTACCTGTTTTCTTCCCGTCTCCTTCGTCGCCGGCCGAGAGGACTTTGCATTCGCTGGATGTGGCTAGAGCGCTGAAGTTCTACGTGGACCGCACGAAGAGTTTCCAGAGGACATTACAGCTGTTCGTGAACTTTGGACCTGTGAATCAAGGGAAGGCTCTCTCGAAGTCTTCTATTTCCAGATGGCTCTCCGGCTGCATCATGCACTGCCACCGGTTGGCTAACCGACCGCTGCCAGGCCGTCCGAGAGCCCATTCGACCAGAGCGATCGCTGCTACTACGGCGTTCTTATCTGGTGTGCCCCTGCTTGACATCTGCAGGGCTGCTACGTGGAGGTCGACCCACACCTTCACGAGATTCTACTGTGTCGATCGGGATGCCAGGGAGGAGTCCAGGGTCGGCCAAGCAGTGCTGCGCAACCTGTTCGCCTAAGGTGAGCCTGGTGAGGAGGCAAGAGATGCTTAATGTTGAGTTTTCTGTATTGCTTAATGTTGAGCCTTTTGCCACCTACCGTGGTTGTGCATGTGTACTGCTATTTATTCTTATATTCATGAGCATGTGAATCCAAGCCAGACCCCATGCTGGAGAAGGAACAAGTTACTTACCTGTAACTGTTGTTCTCCAGCATGGGTCTGGCATGGATTCACATGCGAACCCTCCCACCTACCCCTCTGCAGCTCTTCACTTGGTCATACTGCCTCTTCACGTGCTACCAAATCTGAAGATGGCTGCCAGAGGAGGGGCTTAGGTAGAGGGCAGTCATTGGCTGTGGTCAGTATGACGCAGAGATCAGTGATTGGTTACTACTACGAAAGACAGATCAGAAACGAAACTGATACTGATTTTTTCTTTACCGAGGATTCCCAGGATGACGACTGGGAATGTTCATGAGCATGTGAATCCATGCCAGACCCATGCTGGAGAACAACAGTTACAGGTAAGTAACTTGTTCCTTGTTTCTGCTTAGATTCACGTGAGGCATCATGGGTACTGGTACCTCAGCTAGGGATATTATTAGTCGCACCTTGTCGACGTACCTTTTCAATTTTCGAAAATGTCATGTGTGATACTTTGCAGCTTCCACCAGATGTCAGCCTATATAGAGCATGTGAATTAAGCAGATATGAGCATCACAATTAGAGAGGTGGCCGTCCACAGTCCTTCCTTGCTCCCAAATAAACTATTTCCTCCTGCACAGATAAAAGTACTAGTGTTAAAAGCCAGGAAAATGTGTGCATGGGGAATCAGTATGCAGTCGTGAAGATGATGATAAAATAATGTTGATCAGAATCATTCTTTGGTACTACAGACAAGCATGGTAGCCACTATGTTGAGTAATGTGTACAAAGTGATGGTTGTGGTATTCCAATCGGGTGCTTAGTGTGTAGGAAGAAGTACAGTAATTATGCTGTTATCCAGGAACATTCTAATTGGTAAAGTTTGAGGTTTTCTTGCAGCCTCACAATGTATGTGTACATCCATTTCCTTGTGTTAAGAATGCTCAAATAGAGGGAGTTATCTAGCAACAAGTTGTGGTCCACCTACTTTGTCAAACAATGTCAAAGATTAACTGATTGTTTCATTATGCACACTCTTAGTTGCTCACCTAAGAAAATGAGTTTCAGAGGACCAGTGTAGATATTCCTTTCACAGGGGATAGCATATAGGCTAGTTTATGAAGGGTACCTTTCCTCTTGTGACAAAATGACTTGTGAACAGTAATCTACAGACAGTATTGCTGACTTTCAAATACAGCCCCAAGCTAAAGGGGAGTGGATGGTCATAACCTGGAATTAACCTTCCCCTTCCGAAATCCCTGTACTACCACTCTGCTTTGTTGAAGTGAAATAGAAATGCATGTGCATTACAATGATTTAACTGGTGATTCTTGTCTTGTTGTGCTGTGCTTGTTACAGTTATGACAAATATTTGAATCTTGATGATCTGGTGCCCCTGGTGGATCTGTTTGTCAAGCAATTCTGTACCTTTTTTTGGTTGGGGCATAAGTGCAGCACTAAGCTACTAAAAGATAATACATAACCACATTTTCAACCTTAAGTAATGTTTGTGTTTTGTTTATGTAGGTTATCTGTCATGCTGTCGTTTCATAGATGATAATCAAATTATTACCAGCTCTGGGGATACTACCTGGTAAGTAATGAGATGAGGTATATCTGACTTCTGAATTGTATCACTGTATTAATTTCTTGCGCAATAAGCTTTGGAAAACCCCATAGCTTTCCACACTTTAAGGTCAGTTACCAGTTTAAGTAGGTTTCTGAATTGTAGTCAGTATTTTCATTGGTCTTTCGGGTGTGTTTGAGAGTCTGGGATTTATAAAGCTCTGACCTAGCTGGGAAGCAACAGTTATGTACAAAGGGGAAACACACTGAGATTACACAGTATGCAGAGATAACAGGAGCTGGGATATGTAGGGGAGTTGGGGAGGGTTGAACTCCAGAGGTGAAGGACTAAGTTGAGTGATCAGTTATTGGAAAGATGTTGTTTGAAGAATAAGGCATTCAGGTCCTTCCTGGATGCTGGTGGAGGCATCTGCGTTGGTAACTTGTTCCAGAGACAAGGTGTCTAGCAGGAAAAGGCTAGTTATCCAGCATGGGGTCTGGCATGGATTCGATTCACATGCTCATGAATATTCCCAGCCAGGCTGGGAATCCTCGGTAAAAGGAAAAAACTGTTTCACTTTCCCTTAAAAACTGTATTTCACCTATAAACCAATCGGTCTTCTGGGTCATACTGCCCCATCCAATGACAGTCTTCTCCCAAAGCTCCACATCTGGTGGACATCTTCAGATTTGTACTGCACACTAAAGTGTTGGTAGTCCTCTGTGCTATCTGAGCATTCATTTTTCTGAATATTTTGAGTTTTTGGTAAAATGTGAATGTTTGACCGATTTTTGCAATTTATCTTTTGACCAGAGGTAGACTACCGGTAGCGGGGATATGCTGTCGGGGAAGATCAGACTACATAGAGGATCTTTCATCAGAAGGCCCAAGTTTGGGCCTACTTTGTGCCTGTTCCTTATGACAGAGGAGAAGATATGCCTCTTCAAACTCTGCGTGAAATATGGACCAAGGAACATTTTTGTGGAGAATCGACACCACAAACCTCTTTACTGCCTGCATTCCGACCATGATGAAGGATGCAAGGTCTGCCGTGGTTTTTTTGAAAAAGACCAAGAAAGACTGCTACAGAAGGCTGGTGGTGTGGTTAAAATTGGGAAGGCCTCTGCCTCTGGGCATGATCAGGCTTGCCCAAGGACCAGCTGGTCCCATGATTGAACTCCCTCAGATAAGAGGTTGATGTCCTTTGAGGATTCCCTGCTTGCAGGGGTCCAAAAGAAGGCAAGGCTGCACACCACAGATCCCATTGGGTTCTTCACTGCTGCTGCGAGTCCACCTCAGGAAGGACAAGGTCGCCATCACCGACCACATCCACAGTGAGCCTGCCGGTGAGGGTCACACACTTGGGGGTGGGGGGGAATCGGGGCTTTGGGGAGGTGGCAGGGGGGGGGAGACCTTGACCCCTTCGGCGGACTTCAGGAGAAATCCAAGGTGGGCCCTTCTCGGCCTCCATCAACGTCTCAAACAGCCGAGACACCATCTATGGCCACACCGACTGCTGTTGCCACCCATTGACGACCACTACTTCTTCGAAAGGAAGGCAGACTACTAAGGTGGTGCCCACAGTCACAGCAACTGCTACTTCACGGTTGTCCTTACCGGCACAGTATAAGATAACTGCCACGGCTTCGGCAAAGACCCCTGCAAAGGGGACAGCAGCCTCTTCCTCCCAGAAGTCTCAGGAGATGGGAGGGAGTAGGACTCTGATGACCCCTAGGAAGGGTAGAGAACATGGCGCTGAGCCAAGTGTCCCGGGGCACTTTTATACTATCTCCGAATAGGAAGATGACCTGCCCGAGGGCTACTATTCAGACCACCAAGGGGGTGGGGGGGGAACCCTTGTTCGAAGGCAGGTCACTGCGGGGTGAACCCCCCCCCCCCCAACCCTCCATCTACCTCGCCAGAAGAGGTGCACCAGCCCAGAACCTTCCCCTCATTCCTTCTACACCACAACCCAGGGACTTTTTGTTAAACATTCTGACCACGCAGGTATCAGAAATTCAGTAGAGACTACCGCCCACACCGGACCTTGCTCCGTCTGGATGTCCTAAACGACTGCTTTCCAGAAGTCCTTCTGGGTGCAAACTGACGTGTAAGGACCCTGCTGGTGCAAGGGATCCTCCTAAACACTGGCACAGATACGGCAGCTATGGCGATGGATACCGATGAGGAATTTGTGCCGGATGAGGTCAGCTCAATGATGTCCAGGGCCTCTGAACTTTTTCAACTGGTGCCTGAGGTGACGAAAAAGGAAGGGTTCCTTTATCAACAACGCAAGTCCAGGCATAGGACCATCATGTCCGTTCCTTTGTTGGACGATATCGCGGATGAAGACTTAGCACTGTTGAAGAATCCTAGCCCCACCCAAGCAAGACCGGCTCGAGAAGTAGTGTCCTGGACTTGAACCCCAAAGTCCCCGACTGTGGTCTCAGGCGCAGCCAGGAAATGCTCTGCGTATCAGTCCATTGTACGACCGGGCCAGGAGGGGAAGAAGCTGGATGCTATGGGGAAAGAGGATTATATGGCAGCCAGCACATTAAGGCCACTAATGCACTGGCCGTTTTGTGACACTACGACCGGGAACTCTGGGTCAAGCTGGGCCTTATTCTTGGCTTCCTATCTGATAAGAAGGCAGAAGCTCCTGAGCTGTTCCAGGAGGAGGATCAAACACCAGATTCTGTCAGATGGGAAACACTGTCTCTTCGGCAGAAGTATCGCATAAGAACCCAATGTACATGCACGGCCTGTAAAAAAAAAAAAAAAAAAAAAAAAAATTCCTACTAGAGACAAACGGCATAGTATATTTTATGGCAGCTGCCAATGCAGGGCTGTCTGAAGTGTGGTGTGGTCATACAGATAGTCACCAAGAGTACAGTTGGACCAATAGAAGCTGCCCCAGGCTCCAACTGAATGGTACCTGCAGGGTTATTAGCCAGCTAGCCCCATCTCGGAGCCCAGACTTATGGCCCCGGGAAATCAATAACCCACTTCCGTACTGACTGGCGCTAAATGGCCTAGTCTGTGCCAAAATAATGCACAAAGACCACCCTGCCTGAGGTACAATAAAAGGATTTGCCAACCCAGTTACAAAGGTCACTGTAGGATAGATAATCCATGTGAAGCAAGTACAGACTGTTCAACTGTCCAGACAAAGAAGGAAGAAACTCCTAAGCATGGCACAAGAAGATGGCAGGCACTCAAATGTGATGCCAAAACTTTGTCTGGAGAAGGATTTTTGCACAAGTCAATGACAAAAGCAAGCTCCAAAATGGACATCTAGGCACATAACTGCAAAGGCAGATTCTGAAGGGAAAACTCATAAAAGGAAAAAAAGCTTTGCTGTCCCTTATGTCTTCTCCATTCAAGTGATATCTTATTGCCAGGGCACAGAACAGCCACCTGACCCCCGCACACTTCTTCCCCCATCCGACACCCTCCTCTGTGAATTTATTCAGGCCCTATCCACAGATGTCTTCAAAGCAACTCTTGGGCTGGTAGCTATTGGCCCTTGTGCTGTTTCAAGACACTATCTGAGACCCTTAGGAACCCTAACACCACATAAGTGGGACCTGTTTTCTGAGGAAGAGGTGACTGAGGAGAAATAGAGAGTAAGGAAATCAGAAGAAATTATATAATTTGTCACATAGTAACCCTCCTTTATGGCAGAACCAAGCCTTAGCTCACTCTTGCAAATTGTATTTGGAGCAAGAGGGGAAACGGACCCAAAAAGGTGCTGTCCCAATCGCCTTTGGTTGCCTATGGTAAACACTATCACAAAAGAGGACCTGGACTCCATAGAAGATAAACAAGTGTTTGCCTAGATGAGGAGGATCCACAAGACAATACTGTTCAACCCCCAGAAGACTGAGCCACAAGCCTGCGTGCCCCACAGAAGACTAGTGTACTTCTCAAAAGAGCAACAAGCTGTTTAGCATTAACATTCAGCAGTGGAGGAGCGAACAGCCTTTGCCCAGCATGTCCTGTTAATGGAATCTGTTCAGACAATTTATGGCCTCTATCCAAGCTCCTGCGGCTTCCAAAAATTGATACAATAATTCAAGCAAAATGACTCATGCACACTGGTCGACTAATGATTTGTAGTCAACTTCAGGCAGACTTGCAAGTTACAACTGCCTGCAAGCAGTATGGACCTCCGTCACTTCAAAGGCACCTACAGACAAGGAGAGCAAGATACTTTATTTTAAGTGTAGCAACAAAATAGATGCAGTACTAATGCTACAGATCTAATTAGATACTTCTCCAACTGGGACCCTGTGCGAGATTTACTCAGATCCTGGAAAGTATGGGGAGGACGGATAGCTCGGGGGCAACGTGTTTGTCTCATAGAAGCAAGACAGCGTAGCGCAACACCGGTTTGAATCCCGATCCTGCACTTAGAAACCACTCGCTGGTATTAAGCGTGCTATAAAAGAACAATTTATAATAATAATTAGAGCCAAAGCACAAATTGTGAAAGGGCCAGCTCACCACTAATGCTGTGATAAGACATTTAGTCTTTGTGACAGTTAATCCATGCCGCGACCCTCAAAATATATTCTTGGCTCCATGTTATAGAACTGAGGTGTTAATTTAATACGCCTCTTGATTAGGTGCTCTTGTGGAAAAGACCCTGAAAGGTTTATGGCAACTGTTGGAACAAAGCTTTCCATGCTGAGGCACAGGTACCTCTAGATGGGGATTACGGCGGTCAGCTGTCCCAATTCACTAGCCCTACCAGGACATTGAATTCACTCAGGATAATTGGGTCACAGCAGTGTTTCAAATGCTCCCCTCCCCAACCCAGAGCGCGCAAAAGATGCTCCCACCAAGGGTGAAGGAGCACCCAAGCAATGATTAAGGTGGGCTCCCATGTCTCCCCATTGGGGGATGCGGTGGCAGAGGTTCAAAACCAATGCCCACCCTATGGAAGCCATAACCAGGGATCAGTGGGTACTAGATCCCATACCCATACCAAAGGATATGTGAAGTTCCACACAACGCCATTCATCCTACCACCAAGAATGGCAACGCCCAAACCAGCCCCACCTGCTTTGAGAGGCAGTGTCTGTTTCGTAAAAGTGGGTCATAAAGGGCATCCCATTAAACAAAAGGGGCAGTGGGATCTACTAATTTTTCCCTATTTGCACAAAAGGACAAGAATAGAAGACAGTCTTCGATCGTCCAATAGGTTTGTGAAAGTCCAGGAGTTCAGGATGCCATTACAAATGATTATTCTGTTGCTTCTCAATGGAGATTACATGACTATTGTAGACATAGAAGATGCATTCTTTCATATTTCCATGTTAAAAAAAATTGCAAATTCCTCAGATCCAGGATAAGGGGACAAGCGCTACCAGTTAAAAGTTCTGCCTTTTTGGGATCACCTCCGCACCACATATGTTCACGAAGGTACTAGCAGAGGTGGCCATGCAATTGCGCAGAAAGGGCATACACATCTACCTCTTAGAGGACTGGCTCCTAATAGGGAACATTTCCAGAGTGCTACCTGAAAACATGCACGACTCGCACTGCGGCACCATTTTGGGTTTTCTCAAATGCTCCAGAATAAGGCTTAGCTCCTTGACAGTTGACACAATTCAAGGCAGCAGAAATAAATTGTAGTGGCATATCAGTCTGATGTAAGGGTACAAGCATTTCGTGCAATTATCTTTTATCAGCAGTTTGTGAAGCTTGAAGTGCAAAGTCGCAAAGCTTCTTCGCATGATGGCTATGTATTGTATAACCCATGCAAGACTGCACATGGCAATGCAAGAATGGTCAGCGTTCAATGGTTGGGCATCTGGGCGGTGGGAATATCTAATGGTGGTAACAAAAAAGGTGTTGTACAAGCTCTGCAATAGTGGAACCCAACAAATATGTTAACAAGACCATCTTTCTCAAGCCAGTTTGTAAACTCGCAGCCCGTGGCAAGTTGAATGCTCATGAGGTTGTTTCACGTCATGAAAGAAATCGTGGCAGTTCAGAGCACTACTCAATTTACAAACACTACTGCATAAAGAGTAGTTTCATAATGGACACAGCCACAGCAAAGTTGATTTTAAATGAACTGGACACGCTCCCTGACACGATCACAAATATTGCCACAGGTTGCTCCATGCAAAGGGTAATTTTGCTTCAGAGCCAGCATGTCCCTGGGGTAGAGTTTTTTTCGACATCACCCAGCAGAGCTGTGTAACAGAAATGAGTGGGAGTGAAGCACAGTAGCATTCCGTTTTCCATAGGTGGAGAACTCCCAGTTATAGATTTGCATTAAATTCACAATGACAAAACTATGCATTTGGGTACCCATGAGGAAAGGTTCGCTAGGCAATTCCCTGAGGGCGCTTCCTCCTCCACCAACACAAAGTGGTATAAAATCTCTTATAGGAATGCATGACTAATACTGATCAACAGTGACTTCACTGATGTTACCTCAAATTCTAGTCATGGTGGTAGAACCCCCCCCCCTCCCCCCAATCAAACTGCAGTTGACTAGGGACCTGCTCACACAACAGCAACATCAGATGGACCCATCCAATCCCACAATCTATGAAATTTGCAGCATTGCTCCTGAAGTCAATGGGCATTCTTGGGAAAGCACACCATACAGACTAGGTGAACATGTTATTTCAATAATTGCATAAGGTTTTGTGATTTAGGCCTCCGAACCCTCTAACCCAATAGACTGCACAGCTGCAAACATGGTTACTTATTTAACTTACTGCTTGCATTCAGGGCTAGTGTACAATTTCCTTTAAGTCAACTTGCTAAAATTGGTGACATTCACCACATGAGAGCACAATGAGTCATGGAGAAAAGTCCCTGTAGTGAAGGCCTTAATAGGACTAAAGCAGCTAAATTCACCAGTAGCTAACCTGGCTGCTGGGTGTGATTTAACCAGTGTTCAATAAGCTATTGCTCTCACCTTTGAGCCCATTCAGAAATGCTAGGTTAGGCAGCTTACAAAGTGGCTTTCCTGGTAGTTATCCACGTCTATTAGTCATCAAGCTCCAGATGGTGTCTGCATAAGAACTTTTCATCACAATTCTCTAAGAGTAGGTGGCTTTTGGAACATATTTATGCTTCTCAAATATATTTCAAAATTCGACATTCACCAATTAATTGAGAAAGTAAAATCTTATTTGTCTGAATTCAGCACCGGCAGGTCCTCACATAAGTTTGATTTATGTGAGCCAGTCATGTTCTATATGGACCCAACCAAAGGAACAATAACCAGCCTGTTTTCATGCCCTTTAGATGGGACAAGAATGGCACTTCTGTAAATATAGCTAGCACCTCTAGATGGGTTGTGCTATTTTTTACAAACACCCTAGTGGTGTTTATATAAACCTGATTGGTCAATCTGCGGGCTATACGAACTGGTATAGCCCGTAAAAAAATATGCTCCTCTTACCTCCGGCATTATAGCTTGGAGTTCAATTGCCAACGCCGGCGCCTTTGACAATTGGGCTTAGTGTGATTACGCACCAGTAAGAGTTAACTTGCTTGTTGCTGTACGTGATTACCTGGTGTGGCCCCACCCCCTCACGGAAGCGAAAGGAATTAAAGCTTCCCTTTCACTTACAAGACGCTGTAAAGAAAGAAACGATATTCCCTAAGCAAACCACTACAATCGAAGCTAAATGCACATTATTAAACCTTTCTTACTAACTGGGCCCATGTCATTTTAACACTCCTTAAAGGGGAAGTGCGCTCAAAAATGTTATTGTCCTGATCGTTTGGGCATGTATTTTTAAGCATACTGTAATCAATCTTAAAATGTTTTCCTATGGATCTTCACTATAATTAAGGTAAATCAAACACCCCAAAGGGAAACCTAACTCCACGGTACAGGGTTAACCATCAATATTTATACAAAAAGAACAGGTGCATAACATTCAGTCTAATAAATCTCTCATCTGTCTAACAGAAGATATTAATTATGATCTATGACCATTGGTCCTGAAAAATGGACTTGGTATACAATACATTCTTATAAATTTGACCATTTTTAATTTTCAAAATCAGTAAAACACTACTAAAAAAAACTTTTAAAACGCTCACAATAACCCAAGATTTAGCCCCACATGGTGGGTATAACATCAACCTAATGGGATAAATTACATCACAATTAACAACATATAAAATTCAACAACCACATGACCATTACAATACACTGTGTACTTAAACAGAGTGTCGATTCACAAACAACCATATCCCAACATGTTTCAGTTCTTTGTAGCTTCTCAGTGCATAAACTTTCTTCACGGGGAAAAAAATGCTTTCACATAGGTTTTTCACCACCATGTAATCCGGGTAAGGAGCACGGCGATCCCAAGTGAGGTCACCTGCACAGAACAAAACCAACACCTCCACATGAGACGGTGATCTACGTTCTCAAGGTAACTCAAAACACATCCCTCTAGAATACATCAATTCGGTGTCCAGGGGGCTCAGGTACAGGTCTTAAATAGGTCTGCCCTAGAAAATCACAACTACTATTCCTCTAAGTGTAACTTTAGTGCCAAAGTCGACGTCCAACCAATAAATTCAGACTTCTTCAATCAAGTCTATTTCAATGTATGGGTTCTCAAAGTAGCCCTTCTAATTCCAAGATCTGTATAGATAACAAACATAATAAACAGGAGACGTAAATAAAACAGTATGCTAAATCACTAATGTACAACACCAGGGACAATGGCGTATACACCTTATAGCCCAACAGTTATATCTAATAACTACAAAAACACCACCTCGTGTACTGAGTAGCTAAAGTGTCACAACTGAAACACTAGCGTCTTCACCTTTATATCCCAACTGTTCTATCGCCAACTATTCCATCACCTTAAATGCACCTGTATTTCATAAATACACAAACACCATCTAGTGTGCTACAATATGTATCAAATACCTTAACATTACCTCCACAACCGAGGCTCCACTAGCATTCACTGAAATATGCGTTTCAATATTTACACCTAAGCACCACGTGGATGGAGTCTTGGACGCTCTATAATCTCCATGGAGATGAGTAAAACCGCGTGTAAATTTGTGCTGCCAACAATGCGGTATACATAACATTAGACACTGACTGCTGGTACATTATATTAATTACCTTGTCAAGCGAAACACCAACGCTCTCCTATTGCCGCGGCATGCACGGGCAACAACGTTCTGCAACCGCGCTGTAAGTTAAGCTGGTGTAGAAACAAAAAAAGGACTTCCGTCATCAGGAGCCCAGGCAACGTAATAGAGCTCGAAGGACTCCCCCAAAGACACTAGCCTCATATGCTGCCAAGCACAGCCAGACTAAGCCCCAACTGACCAAGATGTAAACACCTATTGAAGCGCAAAAACAAGCACCAATCGATCTAAAAGTAACACACATTATAGCGGGCGCCATGTTGGAACAAAACAGAATCACAGCAATAAACAAAATACCCTGACAAAGAACGAACAAAAAACGAGATTGCAAAGTGGTGAAAAAAATGTTGAGATACATAAGACATGGCAATGAAAAAGAAAACAATTATCACATGTGCCACAGTAACCAAACAATGGCCTCCTACACCTCAAATATTACACTTAATTGCGTGTCACTATAATTGCACAATTATAGCGTTATAAACTGTGCACGTAAGGGACATGCACACATGCACAATTATCATATTGGCAAACAAAGCTGTAATGATCAAAAAAGGCATTTGTGGCAGCCCAACAAAAATATATGCCACACCTCAAAGACCAACGAGTAACAGAATGATCATGAATAAATTGACAGTACACAGTGTATTGTAATTGTCATTTGGTTGTTGAATTTTATGTTAATTGTGATGTAATTTATCCCATTAGGTTGTTGTTATACCCACCATATGGGTCTAAATCTTGGGTTATTGTGAGTGTTTTAAAAGTTTTTTTTTAGTAGTGTTTTACTGATTTTGAAAATTAAAAATGGTCGATTATATATATTATGTATAATTTATAAGAATGTATTGTATACCAAGTCAATTTTTTCAGGACCAATGGTCATAGATCATAATATCTTCTGTTAGACGAGAGATTTATTAGACTGAATGTAATGCACCTGTTCTCCTTTTTGTATAAATATTCCTATGGATCTTGCCTTCGTTTTCCTCGCTTTTACACATGTGAAAATAACGTGTTGGGCGCGGCCGTCTTGTGGTAATCTTATCCGTTGAGGCATCGCACTAACTTCAAATGCACCCGCAGCAAGAATACTGATCGTCCGCCCTTGAAGCTGACATCACTATTCCGAACGATATGCTCCACCTATTTTCATGACGTTGGTGGCCAGCGTACCCGAACGCCCCAGTCATCACCCATGCCATAACATCAGTTACGCAGAACCAGAAATATTAACACACACATCCTCACAGCGTGTCTCAAATTGGATAGAAAAAACTATATTTTCAAACCAAACATCATTGGTCTGCAATGTAGTAAGTGCTTTTATGTTTCAAAGAACTCTTTAAGTCCACGGAATCAACTGTTTTTGCCGTACAAGTTATAGCTAGCGAACGTTGCATGCTTCGAATCTTCTTTAGAACTTCCTCATGAGACGCTGATTGTGATAAATGATCGATTTTAATGTTAGGCTCACCTGGTATCCATAGAGAGGCCACCCAGCCCTGGTTGGATGATTTGCACTCTCGAACCCTCTCCCGGTCCCTTTCTAAGGCCTCTGGTTAAAGATGGGTGTGCAATATAGGAGAGCTGGATTCAATACCAGATTATCTTTGTGTTCCCACCTCCCTGGGCTTAAATTCCTTCCTCCCCCTTGGGCCTTCTCTTTACCTTAATATTGTAAAAGGTGGATTCTCCGTCCTGCTCCTCGTGGCAGGGGCACGTAGATGTTGGGGGCAAGCATCGACCAAGTTACTTCACTGGTGCAAGCCCCCCTGTGGGAATCCAGGCCTACTGCGACTCCGTAGGTTTGCTGCTTTACAGTCTTCATATGCAGTTCTTATGTTCCTCTTAGTTCGAATAATGTCGTGCTTCTTTCCTTTTAGGTATGGAAAGGTATTTTGGTGTTGTCATGCAGTTTGAAGATGAGCATGGGCCGGTAGGCGAAAGCGCAGTGTGCGCGATTCTGTCCTGTGAATAATGCGCAATGCGCGGCGCTGTTTTGCCCTTTTAAATTGCTAACCTGTGTCTTTTCTCTCTTTGCAGGTTGCGATGTTCCTCGCCGAGCGCTGTAATGTTCCAGCAATGATACTGACCAGGAGAGGACTACCCAGGTAAGAATTGTGTGGCTTTCTTCATTCGGGAGGAAACGTGAGTAAACGCTTACTAATTCTGTCTTTCTTTCTCCTCTTTCCAGGTAATGGTATTCCAGGATGCATGCCGTGCCAAATGATGGAGTTCGTACCTTCAGGTGAGTGGAACTGAAGTCAGCGATGGATTGAAGACAGGCTACTGTTCCAGGTCAGTTTCGTAGTGTTCTTTCTCTCTCTGCAGGTCCTTGGTTTCAGGTAAGCTGGCATCAAAGAACTGGACACGGTGAGCGTTACGCTGCCCACAGCAGAATAACACAAAGCATGTTTTGCTGTTTTGCTGTTTGGGTGTGGTTTAAATAGTCTCCGGTAAAGTAGTCCATGTAAAATCGTCCCAGGCCTGCCACACCCAAAAGACTAGACCGCATAGTTCAGTTCCTTGTAACCAAGACACTCTTGGATGAAGTTTTAAGGCCTTTGACCTGGCCCTAACTGGTGGCTGACTTGCCAGTGAGGGCCAAGGGCAAGGTCATGACATTTAATCCCCGACGTCCAATTTTTATGTCCTTGTGTTACACCAGCAAAACTTTCTAATGATGCACATGGTGTTCCTTTCGTGCGAAGATATGGATTTTATGCACTTCCACTTGCAATGCTATTGCATCAGCATCTTGCTACATCGGAAACGATGACCGGTTGCTCCTTGTCACTGGTACCACCAAAGCGCAGATCGGTCCCTGTCCGTCGTCCCACATCACAGTAATGCAATAAGCTCAGTTTGGGCTTATTTGCCATTGTTGATTGAAGAATCCATCCGACTGTATCTGGACACTTTGGCATTCGCAAAATGGTACAATATATCTGTGTAGATAACAGAATAAAAATGTTTTGGTAGCCGTTCTTTAATCTAATATAACCATTTACTGTATAATTCTGCACCGGATGAAACCCAGTCATAAACACATAATGAACACGCCTGACAACATGGGGGAGTATTTGAGACCACAACGTGCATGAAAGCTTAGCGCTGGGAAGTAGGTATAGCTCCCAATAGGATGGAGAACCAGATGGATATGGAGAACCACAGACAGATGGTATTATTACGGAATGGGGAAGATTATTGATCGGAAAGCAAACCAAGTTCCCTTGGAAATGTTCAGCCCCTAGCACTTCCACCCCACACCTACTTGATGGTGCACAATAATGCAATGTTGACAGTACACCCAGATATTTCCCAGGACAAAGCGTTTTCAATGGCAACATCCTGCATACAGGTTGTGGGTCGTCTATGAATAAGTCACAATATGCTCCAGCTAACAACCCATAACGAGGTAATTAAGCAATACTGCCCAAAAAAACAAACCTCTATTCACTCCTCCTTAAACTATACACAAAAAACAATTACTAGACTTATAAACAAACCGCACTCGTTTTCATACAATGGTAAAGTCCACCCACCCAACACCCCCAGCCAATAACCCCGCCAGCCCCCCCACCCCCTCTTCCCCGCTGGATCTTTGTGATCCGCTCAGCCAGTCTTTGTGGGTTCGTCATACCCTCTTCCTCCTTTTCGGTCCTCATTGTTCATCGTAGAGGCCCCCCCTCCACGTCCCCCTAGACAAACCCCAAGAACTGCATCTTCTTTGGGCACCATGCTCTCCTGGATTCTTTCATTAGGAATTGTAACACCAAGTCGCAGTCCGCAATGAATTTTGTGTGCTCTCCCCTGATCGCGTATGTTCCCTTTTCCATTGTAACCAAGGTCCAAATTTTGCCCACCGTTCGTGTAATGAGGGTGCTTTTGCTTTCCTTTTCCGCACTACTAATATGGCCACTGCCATAACCAAGACTACATGGACTTTCCACTGGGCCTTTGTGGCCAACTTTTCTAGTCCATGTCCAGTAAGAACAGCCCCTGTTCGGTGTTTTCTCTGTTCCCAGTATGTCCCAAATGGCTTCTTGCATCATGTCCCAGAACCTTTCTAATACTGAGCACATCCACCAAATGTGTCCCCAGGTTCCCTCTGCCCTACACCCCCTCCAGCATTGCCTGGAGGCTGTCCGGTATATTATCGACAGTCTTCTGGGGGTGAGATGCCACTGGTACATAATTTTCATCAAAATTTCTTGGATGTGTAGCGAGTTCGCCAGACTGGGGATATTCTTCCATAGGTTATTCCATTGCTCTATTTCAATCTCTTGCTCTGCTTCCTTCTCCCAATTGAGCATGAACTTTCACGCCCCAGCTTCTTCCCCCTTCTTTGATCAGTCTGTACAGATCTCCAATCAAATGTCTATCCCCAGTGCTAGTATTCACACATTTTTCAAATGGGGTTAGCTCTCACGTCTCCACCTCCCTAATCCTAGTATTTAGCGCCCAGTGCCTCAGCTTGTTATGCTCACCTGCTCTCTGCAGAGGCGTTAGGGCACGGTTGCAGCCCTCCCGGGCGTGAGGTCGCTCGGGTCCGACTTCGCCCTCTGCGCTTATGTGGTGACTGGTGGTAATAGGTGATGCTGCTCGCCACTGCTCCTGCGTAGAGAATAGGAGGCATGAGTATACCAGCTTGTGCGCCTGATCCCCCTTCCGGACCCCTTCTCCCAAACCGTGGTACCCGTGGGATGCGCTGTCCCTGGAAAGCGCACCTGTTTAGTTTTGGCAAGCACTTCGTCTTGCTGCTTCTGGCAGGGGCGCTTGTATGTTCTGGACCGAGTTCCTTCACTGGTCCCTTGCACATGGTAGTCCAGTCCTGCTGCGACTAAGCCACTATACTTCAAGTAAGTGTTCCTTTTTGCCTTTGTCTTTCCTCGACTGTTTTTGTTGTATTGTAAAGTTTGTCTTGTATTGCTGTCCGGTCCACTTTTGATGTTTGCTCTTTTGCTTTGTTCCCTTGCAGGTGATGCCGGCTCGGCAGAAGCTGCAGAGCTCGTGGTGGCAGCCGGAGGGTATGAGGAACAAAGCTGCAGCGGTACAGTAGCTAGTAAATTGTTAAATAGGGGGTACGCGGGGATCAAATGCGGCCCTAGGACGGATTTTATAACCTTGTCTTTCTTCTTCAGTGTGAGTTTGTGGATGCGGAGTGCAGTGCTGCGGCGCCTGGATCAAGATCACTGGATGTCAGGAGATGAATCTGCAGATGAAGCACCGGTTTCCTGGAGGTGAGTATGCAGGAGAATGGCTGGTCTCAAAAGTAAGTAAACTGGTCCAAGCGGCACTGCGCGTCCCATTGCGCGTGAGTGCACAGTAACACGAAGCACCGGCATTAAGGATGGAGCAGCTTATATAGCTCAGCTTCTGAAGCCATGCCCACTGCGACGAGAAAAACGGTTCTCAATGACCGGTGGGGGGTGTCTGTACTCCCACTCCCTATATGGTGGAGGAGAGGCACAGGAGACCCCAGCCAAGATTCTCTATCCGGTAGCAATGGTCGAGCAATCAAGGCCTAGCTTCTCAGGAGGTGATGCAGGCTGGTTCTTAAGTACAGTGTATCCCCAAGCCCCCACAAAGGAATATCCACACTCTGTATTGGTTAGAACACAGTCTTTATATAATCAATAGTTACGGTTATGTACATTCATCACGATAACTCACTTTGTACTCTGGCAAAATCTACAATGACAAATATTTACAATCCTAAAGTGGTACCACCCTAGATCTTATTGAAGTGCATGAACAATACTGTACAATGTCACACAGACCAATAGAGTGAAACCAGCAATAGAGAGAAGAGAGGAAATAAGATGTTTGAGCAATAGGCAGAGTACTGACCCCTACCACTAGGCACAGTTCTGTGTGGAGATCCCCCCACCTGGGCAACCTGTAAAGAAAGATATAGCACCAGCCCAGTCCATATATTGCTCTGCAAGTCTTATTTTCCTCTATAATGTTTTTACCCCCCCCAATGTACCTGGTGGAGTCGACTAACGTCGAGGGACTCGTTGTTCGGCGACGGGGAATCGACGGCCCTTCTTGAATGCCTTCCCTTTCAAACGGGAGGCACAGGGCGTCGAACGTCCGTCGACAAACGAGGCAGAACGATGTCGAAGAGGCGGCAGCTTCGTCCGAGCGGTGCTCGTCGGCGCGTCGGCGTCCTGCAAGGCGGAGGTGTGCGGGGCACCTCGATGACAATAGTTCTGGACCGCAAAGATTGTAGAGACGGGAGCCCAGCAAGGGCGTCGAGTCGTCCGAGTCTTTGAGGTCGTCGGGTGGCGGGAAACCCACCGGCAGGTTTCTCCTCGGCGCGTGGTCGGCCTCGACTTTCTCCGGCAGGATAAGCGGTCGACGGTGCGGTCGAGAGAGTCCTTCAATTGAATGTTCTTAGGCAATGGAGCGGACGGCTCCGGTCGTCGGCGGCACAGCGTCAAGTGGTTCCCACGGCTGGGCAACACAACTTCGACGGGCCTCCAGCGGTTCCACAAACCTGTGAACCCTGGTCGACGGCAATGGACTTCGACGACGTCGATGTCCGGGTGCTTCACTTCGATCTCCTCGGCGGTCCCGTCTCGGGTCGACAGCCTTTCGAGGACCTGTCTTCCAGGGCGCTTCGGCGAAGATGGAGCGGTGCTCGATGGTCCCTCGGAGCACGGGAAGAGGGCGCCTTACCAGGTCCTCTCTCGGGTCAGCCCTCGACGAATTTAGACAGCCTTCGGATCGGTCGAAGCAAATGCCACAGCAAGTCTTCTTCTTCCAGCTGGACGCCGAGGATCAGCAGTTCCAGTTACTCTTGAGTGGAGACTCAGCTTCTGGACACTTCTGAACTTCTGAACCCCAATGGTTGCTTCTCAACCAATGGTTCCTTCAGAACTGAACTGAACAATTTCCAGTGGTGAGAGGTCCCCAGATATACTATCCTCTCTCTCATCCACACTGCTGGCACACACACAGCAGCCAATCACACTGCAGGGCATTCATGCAGTCAGTCAGCCAATCAGGCACACGGTGCATTCAGGCCACACTCCTCCCTTCCAGACACTCACAACAAGGAATGTGGATTGGAACAAGTACCCAGCCATTCAACACTACACACTGCATTCAGGCCAGTTTCGGGCAGGGCTGTCTGAGTCTTTGTCTCGCATGCCAGAAACCAGCCAACCACAACAAGGAGTGTATATTGGTCACACACTCCATTCACCCAGGTCCCACCCACAGGAGGTACCCATAACATACAGTCACTGGGAAGGCTCCAGTCAGTCTAGCTGGGCCTTCACAACAATACCATATATGGAACTTCCACCCAACAGCCAGTCAGGGGGAAGGGACAGAGTCAGGGCTTCCCAGGACTTTGGGAAAAACAAGACAACAGGCAATAGAAAGCAAGAGGCCACAGGGGCCATCTTGTTCCTATCAGGAATCAACTGATCCCAATGGCAGGGCCTGGGCATCCCAAAATGGAGGATACCCAGAGCACCTGTCAAATCCAGCATGGAGCTGCCACCAGCCCATACCCTGCTCTGTGGGTCACCCACAGGTGCCCAAAAACATACACTAGGGGCACAGGGTTGTACCCCTACCCATGGGTGCCATAAGGGTATCCCATGGGTCCGTTCACCAAACCAAAAGAGAGCTGCACTGCCAGGAGTCCCACACGGACTCCGGGGCAGAAAACATAACAGAACACACGGTAAAAACAGAAAAAGGACAAGGATTCAGAGGCCCTGTCCCTCAGATGCATTTCCAGCATCACACCCACCAGGTTCAGCCTGCCTGCCACACCCGATGAGTCAGCACATGAGGATGTTCTCTGGAATAAAGGCTTTCAGCTCCTGGAAAGTTTTTATTTTACTCCTGCACTGAAATAGTGTTCCTGCTGACACCTCTATATGAGTCTGGCACCAAAGGCGTCAGGACTGAGTCCAGCCAGGGCCCCTGTGTTTATGGGTCCAAAAGAGGAATAAGTGAGTCAAGTGACCCATTGCCCCCATCACTAGATGGTGTGGTTTTTGTGTTCTGGGGCCGGTGGCCATGACACAACTGGGCATACTGGAACCTTTTCCCCTTCATCCAGCCCGGAGTCACTTTTACACTGGTTGGATGTTATCCCTCCTCCTTCGTATAGATCCTGTATCTTCCTACAGCCCCCGTCCTGCCATTTCTCAAACCTCTGTTAGGCAGAATCTTGTGACCACTACACACAATTAAGACTACAAATGGTAATAAAAGTTCACCTTTGGCACAAGCCTGTACTACTATGTTAAAGTGGTAGCAGTAGCGGAGCAGCCAGGCTTATCTAGAGTATATGAGCAGTAGCAGAGATTACACAAAGGGACCACAATTACTGTGACTCAAGCAAACACTCACGGTTTCAGGTAAAAAAAAAATAGAAGTACATTTATTTTTAAACCATTTGTCATAAACACAACACTTCTATTACTTCAAAACCACATGTAAAATACACTACAACTCACCTATCCACTTGGTACACTCTAACTCAAGGTAAGTACCCTATGTTTTAACGGACCGGTGTTGTGAACCGGGAATACATATGCGATCACTTTTTTACAGTAATGACAGTTCGATCTTACTAAAGATACGCGTATCCACGGCAAGAAATGTTATCGGGGCAAAACACACTTAGCACCCAAGTTAACCAGAGAGTTGGGGGCAAAAATCATATGCAATACTTTTGTCAAGGCAGACAGAATCAGAGAACTCTTTGACAAATTCAAGAGTCAATAGGCCGGAGCCAGTGTTGAGTGGAACCGTGTTCCTGTTGTCGAGGATTACACAGTCTGATAGTTCAAGATTCAACGTTGCCAGGAGTACTTAGATATTGTCAACAGAGGAAGCAAAAGTTATAAGAACGAGGGAAGACGAAGGCAAGCCTTGGATACGAAGAAAAGGGATTCACCCTATTTCCTCAAGCAGAACACAGTACCTTATTCAATGAAGAAGCTGGTGCCACAGCAGTTGTTCCTGGTAGTTTCCTGCAGACCCACAATTCCGGGAGCATCGGTACGAAGGAGAACGTCTAGGGGGTCTGCACCACACAGGGATGAAGCCGGCAGCAGCAACGGTGAATAAAAGGTGTGCTCCTTAAAAATAGGAGAGGCTCTTCAGATGGCTATCCGGACCACTACAGCAGTGTGCAGCGATTTCAACCAAGAGGAGCCCGGACAACCACCTCAGCCAATCATGGCAAAGTGCGACTTGGGTTTCCTAGGATACCCTGTGCAGGGGGTGACTATACCCCTCCCTCATATTCAGCCCACCTAGACACCCAGGCGCCTAGAGGAGGGCTTCTTGGCAGAAGCCCGCCAAAAGACGAACAAAGAAGGCAAACCTGGTTTGCCGCGCAGACAAGGACTTCAACAAAAAGAAATTGCGAATAAACCCGGCCGGAGCCAAAAGAGTATTTGGTCAAGCGGGTTTATGTTCAAGGCTAATATAATAGCCTAAAACAGTACCACGTTTATATAGTATAAACGTGGTAGAAAAGTTAGGGTAGATACCGCTGCCACCAGCCAAGCCTAAAAGTTAAAAGAGCGAAAAAATGCTCTAGGAGATACAGATAAAAAGGGCGAAGGAGTAACCCTTTCCCGTACTCCATGCAAGATGGGGTGTACTGGATCTGTGGTTAAATGACTAAAGTTAATGGCAACTTTACCCTTTTCTGGGGGACTGTAGTTGGCCTCAGAAATGGAGTCTGTGAGAAGTCTACAACCCTGTGTCACTGCACTGAAAGTGCTGTGTCTCACAAAAGGGAACTACTGAAGTGGTGTACTCCAGAGTCCACAATCACAAAAACAGGTAAAAGACACATGGCAAAACATGGGTAAGAGGGGGAGATCACTCTTACCAAGTGAAAAAATAAACTCCAGAAATCCAGCAAAGCTGCTGGGGGACTCACTAGGTGAGGGAAATTAGCCATATAATGAGAATTCTCCCTAACAACCACCTCCTATCCTGTCCTCTTGTGAATTGTGGCTTCCTGAAAATCTGAGTGGCGAGGGGAAAGTGGTCATCTTAGAGTGCCTTACTACCTCACCCAAAATATGTCCCACCGGGCCTTCAATGGAACTACAGTACGTTTTGTGGCCTATATTCTTGGTGTAGCCATAGTACTGTCTCCAAGTCAGGAACCACCACTGCTCTGTCCATTTCTCTCTATTGCTTCCCCCTATCTTCTTTCGACCAGTCCCTCACCACTCTTAATTTGGGCTGCGCGGTAATACCCTAAAGGGTCTAGTCCCTCAATTCCCCCTTTATTCCTAGGTTGCAGCATCAATTTGTATGACATTCTTGGCTTCTGTTCCCAGATGAAGGTGCTGTGTGTTTCTGTAAGGCTCTAAAGAAGGACATCGGTGCCCTTGTGGGAATTGCCATATACACATATATCGGCATCAGCAGAACCACCATCTTTATGGCATTTATCCTGCCTAGCCAGGATATAGATATTGGACTCCTCCTGATGGTCTTTTTTTTTATGGTTTCCAATAGAGGGTGATAGTTAGCGTCAAAAAGTTGGTCTGTGATTTTTGTAATGTATATTCCCAGATATTTCAATTTATTAACCCATGTGTATGGTGTTCCAGGTCTTATCTCCCTTTCCCTCTCTGGCGTCATCTATAAGCTTATGACCTCTGACTTGCTCTTGTTTAATTTCAGGCCGGCTACCTATGAACTGAGCCAGCACCCTGTCTATTGCGTTCAGTGATTCCCCCGGGTTAGTTATTGTTAGCAGCATGTCATCTGTGAATACTACAACCTTGTGCTCTTTCCCCCAAAATGGGACCCCCTCGATTGCTTGGGTGGACCTAATCCTGCTCAGGAGAGGCTCCAGATGTATGACAAACCATAGCGGGGATAGTGGGCATCCCTGTTTTGTGCCCCTAGAGACTTCAACCGGGTTGGAAAGTTCCCCATTTAGAAATAAGCGCAGGGAGGGTGTTTATAATTGGCTGCAATCTTTGATATAAAAGCCTCTCCAAGACCCATCTTGCGCAACGTAAGAACGAGGAACCGCCACTCCACTCTATCAAAGGCTTTTACTGTGTCCAGCGCAACCACTAGGGCCGCAGTCTGCTTTTCATTCACCTTCTCCAGCATTGGATATTTCATGGATTCACATGCTGTGAATATTTCCCTGTCAGGCTGGGAAACCTCAGTAACTTTAACTTGGCATTTTCCTTATGGAAAACCTGGGCACTTTAGTGTCCTATCAACGTCCTTTTTGGGTGCTTTAGGCCCGACCAATAGGAATCCTGGTATAAATAGCCCCGCCCCGCGGCTTCCCTTCAGATTTCAACTGTAGCCAAACTGTTGGGATCACCTCGTGGTTCTTCATGTTTTTGCACATGCGTTTGGTTCGTGGGCTAGGATGTCATCGGTACCCCAGAAGTCTTTTTCGGCCCTGTGCTACCTGCAGCTTGAAGGTGTACGAAGGGGGATGTTCATATGGACTGTCTTTACTGTCTATAACCCCATCACTCAGGGGATGCCTGCATGATATGTCAGGGGTTTTTACAGCAGACCTTGAAAGACCGTAATCGACGGCTCATATGTTGGATTAACGAGGGCACATATCCGGCCTCTGAGGTGGGTTCGGCCCGGGGGAGCCAGTCTTCAGGAAGGGCGGGGGCAATTCTGCAGAGCATCACCGGTTGGCGTCAGCGGAACCCCCTGCTAAGACGCATTGTGCAGCGTTGCCTGCGTCAGAGGTGGGGAAAGGCAGTATAGTCTGCATCATTCGAAGGTGGTGAGTGGCTCTTCGTTGTCCAAGCATGATCGGCCAGACAAGTCCAAGGGATCTGGTGGTAGGCCTGAGAAATCTACAGGGTCAGAAGAAAGACCTGGCGAAGCCTAAGGAGTCTTCGTCGGAGCACTCGTCGTCCAGAGACCATCACAACTGTTCATCCAGCCGGGAGTCTTCGAAGCACCTTTCCGGTTCTTCCAAAAAATCTGGGTCTGCGGTGAAATCAAAGCATGGGGACGTGGTTCCGATGACAAGCTCGTTGATGGTTGCGCCTTCGTCAACGGTAGTGCTGGAATCTATGGTCCCATCGTCGACGGGGGTGACGGTCAGTGGTCCACTGCTTTTGTCACAGATGGAATAAGAAGGGTTGTTGACGGGTGGGGCGTGGCAGTCAGCTGCCTTTGAGGCCATTCTTCCCGAGAACATTTTGAAGCAACGTTCCAGCTACATTTTCTGTTTCTAAGGGAATGGAGGAGGAACAGGAACCAGTGTTTGACCCGTCTGCTCTGGGTCTGCAGAGTGTGAGGCATTCGTCGATTGGGGTGGGGGCTGGGCCGCCCTTTTACCCGTTAACCAGCAATCTCTGCTGTTGTTGCAAGTGCTGTTGACGCTTCAGTCTTTATTGGGGCAACTGGATGCAAGGTTACTGCCTCCTCCGAGTCCTGCAGTGCCGGTGGTCGAGGGGTTGCCTGGTGAGGCGCCTAGGAAGGCTCCTCCGGCATGGTTGCTGTTGCCGATGGGGTTGGACCGTCCGTGGTCTCATACTGAAGAGGGCGAGCTACCTGAATCTGACCCCGAGTGTTCCGCGGGATACCCTATCTAATGTTGACGCTGATGAGGGATGATGCGTGGGACACTGACCCTGAGGTGGAGCAGCCCAGTATAGCGGCACAACCATGGCCTCCGGATGATATTGGGGCGTTCCACGCCATGATGTCGAAAGCTTGTATGGAGTTTCGTCTGGCGCCTGAAAAGGAACGGAAGGACTGCTTCCTCTTCGACCATATTGGCAAGTGGAGGAAGGCAGTCTTCTCAGTACCGATTCTCGACCACATGTGGCAGGAGGGCCTGCGCACAATGCGCCATCTGTTTTCAGAGCTGGCGGTGAAAGGTCCCCTTGAAAAGAAGTTCGAGGCTCCAGAGTCTACCCCTAGATTCCTGGTTTCGCAGCCCACGCCAGAGTCTGTGGTGTCGGCGGCTGCCAGCTGTAAGGCTAGGAGCCAACATGAATGTTACTCCTCCGGACAGTGAGGCCAGGAAGCAATACGCCTTTGGAAAGGTCTTGACGGTAGGGGCTACAACTGTGAAGGCTGCAAATTCCTTGGTAATTATGGCCAGATATGATCGTGAAATGTGGCATCGGCTAGCCCCGATTCTTGAACATCTGCCAGAGCATCACTGAAAGGAAGCAATGCTGTTGGTTCGAGAGGGAGGGGAGGCCTCCAACCACAGCATCAATATTGCTGTGGACCTGGCAGAATCAGGTTTTAAACAAATTAATAATTGGGTGGTGCTCCTCTGGCAGGCCTGGTTGAAGTGCAGACTATCGCCCGGAGGTCCAATATAAGGTCATTGACATGCCCTGTGAGGGCGAACCCTTGTTCAGCGAGAAAATTGGAAGCCCTTAAAGGGATGAAAGAGGATACAGAAACTGCTAAATACTTGGGTTCCCTGCAAAGTGGTTGCTCTGTTCGGGCTTTTTTCGTGGAGCCTCTGGGAATGCCTGGTTTGCTTCCGCCGGAGATCGAGGATACAGGTGCTCCAGCTACTCGTCTCAAGGTGATCGGTCCAGTCAGCTCAGAAGGGTGCCGGACTTCAAAGCTCAGCGAAAGAAAGGTTTGCAGTCCTCGGCGGCTAAAGGACGGCAAACAAAAGCTCACCAATGACTGCCATATGGACAATCTGCTGGGGGCAGGGTTGCCATCCATGTCGAAAGAGAACATCAGATAGCTGGGTGCTGGACACGGTGCGTCTTGGCCACTCAAGTTCTGACGACTTCTGGTCCCTATCCCGCCAGTGAATGGCCTGCAGCCGCATCTTCCAATCCTGCAGCAGGAGGTGGCTCTCATGCTAGAAAAAGGGGTGATAGAGCCAGTTCCGGTTGCGGAACGAGTCCTGGGGGTCTACTCCCAGGACTTCGTCATGAAGAAGCCCAATGGCAAGTGGAGTCATATTCTAGATCTTCGGGCGTTGAACAAGAGTCTGCAATGCCTGAAGGTAAAGATGCTCACCCTTCAAGATGTCATCTGTTCCGTGCAGCCTGGCGAGTGCCTGGCGTCGTTAGACCTGCAGGATGCCTATTTTCACATCCCTTTGAGGTGGAAGCACCGCAAGTTCCTGCGTTTTGTGGTCAGAGGAACACTATCAGTTTCGTGTCTTCCTGTTTGGCTTGAAGTCTTCCCCCAGGACGTTCACAAAGTGTCTGGCCCCGGTGGCGGCCTTCCTCCGGAGGGAAGGTCATCATGTGTACGCCTACCTGGACGATTGATTGGTGAGGGGTTTGTCGTAGGAAAGGGCACAAGAGTTTTTCATGGAGACATGCAGCTTTTGCAACCACTTGGATTCGGCGTCAACTTAGACCAATCATATTTGACGCTGTCCAGAGAGTTGGTGTTTCTCAGGCGCGGTTTCTTACCCGGCAAAATCTGCTAAGGCCTTCCAGCAAGCGGGAAAGTTGTGGGCCAAGGCAAGCAAGTGGAAAGGGGGTGCAGTTGTCTCAGTCCGAGGTTACATGTCGCTGTTGGGGGGGCCATGGCGTCGTGTATCCCTCTTCTTCCCAATTGCCACCTGTTCATGAGGCCATTGGTGAGGGTGTTAACGGACAATACCACAACGATGTTCTATTAAGAAAACGGGGGGCAGACGTTCCAGAGTCCTGTCAAAGGAGGCGCAGGACATTTGGCATTGGTCTCTAGCTCAAGGGATCAGCATTGTCGCTTTCCCTCTGCCCAGAGTTGTGAATGTTGAAGCGGACACGCTCAGCAGGGACGCCAGTCAGCTGCACGACTGGAGGCTGAAAGAGCAGCAGGAGACAGCAATGGTGCATCCTCCGCTGGATCTGTTTGCTTCAAGGGAAAACGAGCAGTGTCTGGAGTTTCCCCCGTTGCTGCTCATTCGGAGAAACATCCAGTGGATTCGGAAGTACCAGTGCCGGGTGATTCTAGTAGCCCCGTTCTGGCTCAGGGAGACTTTTTTTTCAGATCTCCTTCATCTGGCAGTGGGAAGAGCTGGTTCGGTTGGGAGTGGATTCGGATCTCCTGTCTCAGGACGACGGCAGAGTGTGGCATCACGATCCAGTGTCTCTCAGCCTGGCGGCGTGGCTTCTGAGCACTCAGAGTTCGGTCATCTAGGAATATCCAGAGTGTGTCGACAATCTTGGAGGCAGCGAGGGCGCCTTCCACGAATGTCTCATATGGTCATAAATGGATGTGATTCTGTGAATGGTGTAAGGGTCATCCTGATGTTAAGCCTTTGGACATTTCCCCGGCTCAGGTTCTCCCTTACTTGTTACACCTGGCGGAAGGGGGGGGGGGGCCTGGCGTTGTCATCCATTAAGGTTCATTTGGCAGCGATTTCTAGGTTCACGAGAAAGCACCATTCTGCACCTCTGTTCAGTTATCACTTGGTGAAACATTTTCTGAAGGGGTTGTTTCGGACATTCACTCTGGTGAAGAAGTTTGCACCAGTGTGGAGCCTTAATGTAGTCCTTTCAGCTTTGATGAAACTTCGTTTTGAACCCATATTGACGGCTCCCTTGAAGTTTCTCTCATGGAAAGTGGCCTTTCTAGTGGGATTACCCCAGCCAGGTGGGTGTCAGAATTGCAAGCACTTGTCATTGACCCACCTTACCTAAGGTATATGAAGGACAAGGTTCTCCTGGCCACTAACCTGCACATTTCACAAACTTGCTTCTATTGCATCACCCTTGTTGTTTTCTAATGCTTACATGCCAATGGAAAAGGCCCTGCATTCTCTGGACGCTAAGAGGGCCCTAAAGATTCATCTGAATCGCACAGAGGACTTCAAGAAATCAAAGCAGCTATTTGTGGTGTTTGGGCCGTCAAACAAGGGGTAGGCCATCTCCAAGCAAGGGCTTTCCTGCTGGGTTTCCTCTACAATTTCGTTTTGTCACACAAAAGCTGGCTCCGAAGGCTCATTCTACGTGGTCCACGGCATAGTCAGCAGAGTTGTGGTCTGGGATACCGCTGGTGGACATTTGCCAGGCAACCTCCTGGGTGGTGCCATATACCGTCACCAGGCATTACTGTCTGGGACAGCAACATGCGGAAGATGTGCAGGTGGGCCGTGCGGTCCTCCAACGCCTGTTTCAGTAAGGTAGGCCGCTCATCTTCAGGGATCTTTCTATTTGCTATATCACTTGCTGGGTTTCTTGTCTATGTATTTGATTAAATGCTGTTTGTTGGTTTGCCTATGACACACCGCCACACATTGGTTGTACTGCTATGTAATCTATTCACAGCATGTGAATCCATGAAAGACCCAATGCTGGAGCAGGGAGTAGTTTCTTACCTGTAACTCCATTTCTCCAGCGTTGGTATCTTTCATGGATTCACATGCGCCCGCCAGCTGCCCCTGCAGGCAAACTTGGGTTCGGGTTCCCTCTGCTTTGGAGGTTAAAATCTGAAGGGAAGCCGTGGGGTGGGGCTATTTATACCAGGTGTCTTATTGGTGGGGCCTAAAGCACCCAAAAAGGACGTTGATGGGACACTAAAATGACGAAGTTTTCTATAGAAAAACACTAAGGTAAAGTTACCAAGGTGTGCCAGCCTGACGGGGAACTATTCACAGCATGTGAATCCATGAAAGATTCCAACGCTGGAGAAATGGAGTTACAGGTAAGAAACTACTCCCTTCGCTGATGTAGGCAATTCTCCTGGTATAATCGTGGGTTTGCCTTCCTAGTATGAATCCTGACTGGTCTGGGTCTATCAGCCCGGGGAGAAGTTTCGAACCGAGTCACCAAGACCTTAGTATATAGCTTGGCGTCTAGGTTGATTAAGTGCGATTGGCCTGTATGAGCCACATATTGCATGGTCCTTCCCCAGTTTAGGCTGAAGTATCACTTTCGCTTCTTCCATTGTAGGTGTTATTCCACCCTCTTTCCCACATCTATTGTACAGTGACACCAATCTCTGAGCCAATAATACTTCCTTATGTTTTATAAAATTCAGACGAGAAGCCGTGGGTCCCGGGGCTTTGTTAAAGGAGGTGGGGGGGGGGTGTGACTATTGTTTTGATCACCTCTTCGCTGGTTATCGCCTTCGCCAACTCCTCCCTTTCTTGGGCTATGATCTTAGGTAATGAACAATTTTCCAAATATTCCTCCTGTGCGCTCCTATCCAGACTTTCTGATTTATAAACCTTCCCATAAAAATCTGTAAATGCCCTCTTGATAGACTTAATATCTGTTTGCTCCTCCCCCTCTGCCGTTTTCATTTGTAGGATGGTTCTATCCTTTTCCTCCTTTCTTAGCTTTCTCGCCAACAGTCTATCTGCTTTATTTCCTTTGATATAATATTTCTGTTTGAGATGCAATAAGGCCCTCTCTGCCCTGCTTGTTAATAAAGTATCCAGCTGGCCTCTCATTGCCCTGTACTCTTTTCGAACTTCCCCCGATGGCCTGGCTGCCATTTGGAGCGTGAGTCTTCAATTTAGCCTCGTCAAGTTTCAAAATGGGAATAAAGGCAATCACTCTAGATTGTCTGTAAAAACGTCCCAACTTTTATTCAAACTGAACATGAACTTTTAACTGCAAGAAAGATTCTCTATAGTTTAGAAAACTAGCTTCTCCAGCATGGGGTCTGGCATGGATTCACATGCTCATGAATATTCCCCGTCAGGCTGGGAATCCTCAGTACAGAAAAAAAATCAGTATGTTTCGTTTCTGATCTGTCTTTCCTAGTAGTAACCAATCACTGATCTCTGGGTCATACTGCTCACAGCCAATGACTGCCCTCTCCCTAAGCCCCGCCTCCGGTAGCCATCCTCAGATTTTTACCGCACGTTGAAGTGTTGGGAGTCCTCGTGCTATAGCGCTTGAGCTTTTGCTGCGTTTTCGCGCTTTCAAAGAGAATTTCTAATTTTTCGGTAAATTGAGCCTCAAGCTCCACCGTATTTACATATGATCAACGGGGACCCGTTTCAGAAGTTTCTACGCCCCTCAAGGCTGAAGATTTCGTCGAACGACGCTTTTGGAGGATGCCAGAAGTTTCTGAGGCCTACCCCGGACATGGCCCAGGAGAAAGGAAGCTAGATGCCCGGGAAGCTGTTCAGGGGCTGCCCGGGATGCCAGCTGCAGAACGTGTTCAAGGAAGACGAGCATTATTATGCCTCTACTGTCTTCACAAGGACAAAACGCACGTGGAGGAGGACTGCGTTTTGCGGGAGCATGTCGTAGCGGACCATGAGGGACCGCCATCTTCGTCTCGCCAACTGGCTGGAGGGAAAGAGCCCGTCGGGTGAGAAGAAAAAAGAAATCTGAGCGGTCTTCTAAGTCCTGTGAGGGCGCCCCGGCGACGGGAGCCCAACAGCAAGCTAAGCACTGCGAGTCCGCGGGTACCGGGAGCGCCGAACGATTGGGCTACTCGGCTGCCAGGCAGGGCGCATCCTTCCTGGCGCCATCGACCACGAGCCAACGCTCTGGCTCGGGTAAGAGGAAATCTGAGAACCCGGCCAAGCTTCTGGAGAGGCCCCGGTCGATCTCGAAGATTTCGGCTGATGGGGGTGCGAGGCAGGGAGCCCTCCCCCAAGGTGAAAGCCACAAGCACGCAGTCGGTGACTAAGGCCTTGATTCACCCAGCCAAGGCCTTTATCGAGGAGGTCGCGACAACCCTGGCGCAGCCTGCGGAGGTTACACCTGTGGTAGCGGCCTCGGGGCCCAGTCTCCCTGCCACCTCGGAAGGAGGCATCTTTCAAACCCATCGAACGAACCCCCACGAAGCCCCCGGCGGAGAAAGAGGGGGGGGGGCAGTGGCTGTCGTGGATTCAGACACAACCTCCGAGGAGGAACTTGTCGAAGTCCCTGAGGGCTACGACGCGAGCATGGAGAACCAGCCCGTCGAGAGGGACGAAGGAAGCGACGGCGGCGCCGATGGGACCCCAGACCAACCGTCGGACCCGGCGCAGCCAGTGCCGCAGGACAACTCGGCAGCCATTTTGATGGCAATTCAAGCCTTATGCTCTGAAATAAGGACTGGATTGCCTTTACCTCCGACGGAGGAGCCGGAGCCAGGCCCGACAGAGGAGCAAGGGGCAGGCCTGTCGGGAAGTCCACCACCCAAGAGGAGAACACATCCTGCTACACCCTTCCAGCCCTCGAGGCCTGCTCAACCCTCCTCCCCATTCACGGTCCGCTGGGATGACACGGACACGACGGGCACGGACGATGAGGGCAGCGATGCCGTGGACAAACCCCCCTCACTCCCTTCCAGGGCTTCCCCACCGGATGAGATTGGATCCTTCCATGCGATTATCGCCAGGGCATCCACATTTTTCCAGCTCTGCCCCGAAGAAAAGGAGGGGTTCCTCTATCAACGTCGAGAGACCAAGAGGAAGACGGTCCTCGCGGTACCTCTACTGGATGACATCTGGGACGAGGGGCTCTCCCTCCTCAAGAACCAGTCCACGACGCTGGCAAAAAGGGACCGATACGAAAAAAAGTACTGGGTCCCCGACGTGGCCCCTCTATGCCTTAGAGCACAGCCAAGCCCGGATTCAGTCGTCTCGGCGGTGGCCAGGAAGAAGGCGGGGGGGGGGGGACATCGACTTCACCGCCAGACGGCGAGGGAAAGAAGGTCGACGCAATGGGACGAGTCATCACTATAGCGTGACGACGATTAAGGCGGCCAACACCCTGGCTATCGTTGTCCGTTACGACAGGGAACTTTGGGATAAAATCGCTCCCTTGTTGGGCTTCCTGCCGGACGACAAGAGGGCAGAAGCCCTGGAAATCTTGCAAGAAGAGAAGGCGAGGTGGCGACTGACATCACTGACACTGGTTTCCACCAGTTGGGCAACAGTGTTTGCCTCAGACGGCGCGGATGGCTTAAGGCGACGGATTTCCGACAGGATGTACAAGCCAAAGTGTTGGACATGCCCTTCGACGGGAACAACCTGTTTTGGAAGACAGTAGAGTCCCTGCAAGCCATCAAAACGGACACTGAGACAGCCCGGGCCCTGGGAGTTCTCCAGCAACGACAGCCGTCCTTTTGGAACACCGGAGGCAAGCAAGGGGGGGCCTCCAAAGGTTCCGGCAGCGGCTCCTCTACCTACAGTCAAGCGGCCCGTTCCTCGTCGCAGGAGGCCTATAGAGGACGGGGCAAGTCTGGAGGTTCCCGCCGTCGTCGCCAGGAAGGTCAAGGCGGCCTCGAAACAGGACTGAACCGACCGTGGCGTTGGGCCCCCACCGAAGCTCCCCGGTGGGAGGCCGGCTGGCGAAGTTCATCAGCGTGTGGGAGTCCATCTCCACCGACCGTTGGGTGCTGGAAACACTGGCCCAGTGGCACGCCCTTGAGTTTATAAAGAAGTGCCCTCGCGTGCCACCCATGGCCAGGAAGGAAAACCACGTACCCCAGCTGCTGCTGGCGGTAAGGGCGATGCTCAAGAAAGGTGCCATCGAGCTCGTCCCAAAGAGACTTCGGGGCTCCGGGGTCTACGCAAGATACTTTGTCGTAAAGAAGACAGGAGGTTGGCGTCCCATCCTGGACCTGCGGCGACTGAACAAGTGCATCAAGACTCAGAAGTTCTGGATGGTCACCCTCCAGCACGTGCTGGGACAGCTGGAGGAGGAGGATTTCCTGTCGTCGTTGGACTTGGAGGATGCCTACTTCCACGTCCCCATTCTAAAAGGACACCGGAAGTTCCTCATGTTCGTGGTCCAAGGACGGCACTACCAGTTCAAGGCCCTCCCGTTTGGATTAAAGTCGGCACCCAGGGTATTCACCAAATGCCTAGCACCGGTGGCGGCGTGGCTACGCCTGCAAGGGATCCATGTCTATCCCTACCTGGACGACTGGCTCATCCGAGCAAGGACAAAGGAGCTCGCCGTAGAACACACAGCGAAGACCGTCCAGCTACTCACGGACCTGGGGTTCTCCTTCTTCCCCAAATCCCACCTGGTCCCTTCGCAGGTCGCCCTGTTTCTGGGAGCCAAGCTCGACAGTGTCACGGCTGGCTTCGACATCCGACGAAAAATGTGCAACGCCTGCTAGCCACGGACGTAGCCAGGGTAAGATCCATCAAATCCCTTCTCGGGATGATGTCCTCCTGCATCTATCTGGTATGCCTGTGCAGACTTCGAATGCGTCCACTGCAAGAGTTCCTCGACGCACGCTGGATCCAGGCGAGGGGCAGCTTCGAGGACAGGATACCACTCAACGAGACCTTCCGATAAACGATCCGGAGGTGGGGCACCCGCACTCATCTGACGGCGGGCGCAGACTTTCAGACCCCAGCTCACCAGGTAACGGTGACGACGGATGCCTCCCTAGAAGGGTGGGGAGCGCATACCGGAGATCTCCACGCGAGACACCTTTGGCTCCCGGAGGAAAAACAGCTTCATATCAACATTCTGGAGCTCAGCGCAGTGTTTTGGGCCCTCAGGTCTTTTCGTCCGTCCCTCAAGGGCAAGGTGGCGAGGATCTTCACCGACAACACCACAACGATGTTCTACATCAGGAAGCAGGGTGGAACCAGATCCCCAGCCCGGTCCAAGGAAGCCCAGGATCTGTGGCACTGGGCCGTCGACCAGGGGATGTTTCTGGTACCCTTTCATCTGGCGGGGATAAAGAACACCACCACCGCCGACTCACTCAGCAGGGAGCTGCGCTTGTGCCACGAGTGGGAGCTATGCCAGGATCAAGTGGATCGACTCTTCAGGCTGTGGGGCAGACCCCAGATCGATCTCTTTGCGACAAACTCCAAGTGGCAGAGGTTCGGCAGCAGGTTCCCCGAACCGAGGAGCATGGGTGATGCTTTCTCGTTCCCCTGGGACAACCTGTTCCTCTATGCTATCCCCCCGTTGACACTGCTACTCCGGCTCGTCAACCAGCTCAAGAGGTCCCGGTGCAGGATGATCCTCGTCGCACCGGCGTGGCCGAGACAGATCTGGTTCCCGGACCTTCTGGACTTAACGGCGTCCCCACCAGTCAGACTGCCCGTGAACGCAGATCTTCTCTCCAGAGAAGGAGGCGCCATTCTTCATCACGACCCGAAGTCGCTGAACTTGCAGGCCTGGCTCCTGCAGCACTAGAGTTTGGAGGATACGACATACCGGCCGACTGCAGAGAGGTTCTTGCAAAGGCCAGGGCGTCCTCAACTCTCAAGACAGATCTGGTTCCCGGACCTTCTGGACTTAACGGCGTCCCCACCAGTCAGACTGCCCGTGAACGCAGATCTTCTCTCCAGAGAAGGAGGCGCCATTCTTCATCACGACCCGAAGTCGCTGAACTTGCAGGCCTGGCTCCTGCAGCACTAGAGTTTGGAGGATACGACATACCGGCCGACTGCAGAGAGGTTCTTGCAAAGGCCAGGGCGTCCTCAACTCTCAAGTGTTACGGACACAAATGGAAGAGGTTCTCTGTCTGGTGCCGGGCACAGAAGATTAACCCTCTATGGATTACGGCCCCTCAAGTACTGCCGTACCTACTGTCGTTGGCCAAGGCTGGACTAGCTCAGACAGATGCATATGGCTGCCATCTCCAAATACACCAGGACAACACCAGAATGTATGAAGGGATTATTCCGCTCGTTCCCGCCGGTGAAGGCCCCAGCCCCGGCGTGGGAGCTCAACGTGGTGCTGACTAGACTCATGGGGGCTCCTTTCGAGCCTATGCATACGGCACCATTGAAGTTCCTATCGTGTAAAACAGCTTTTCTTGTGGCCATCACCTCCGCACGGCGCGTGGGAGAGATTCAGGCCCTATCTTGCAAGCCTCCATACTTGACTTCTCACGACACAAGGGTGGTGCTCAGGACGCATCCCTCCTTCATGCCCAAGGTGCCGTCTGACTGCCACCTCAACGAGCCCTTGGTGTTACCAGTTTTCTTCCTGTTGCCTTTGTTGCCGGCCGAGAGGACTTTGCACTCGCTGGATGTAGCTAGACCGCTTAAGTTCTACGTGGACCTCACGAAGAGTTTTCGCAAGACGTCACAGCTTTTTGTGAACTTTGGGCCTGTGAATCAAGGAATGGCTCTCTCGAAGGCTTCCATTTCCAGATAGCTCTCCGGCTGTATCATGCACTGTCACCGGTTGGCGAACAGACCGCCTTGAGCCTTTTTCCACCTCCCGTGGTTGTGCATGTGTGTACTGCTATGTAATCTTATATTCATGAGCATGTGAATCCATGCCAGACCCCATGCTGGAGAAGGAACAAGTTGCTTACATGTAACTGTTGTTCTCCAGCATGGGTCTTGCATGGATTCACATGCGAACACTCCCGCCTACGCCTCTGCGGCTCTTTACTTGGTCATAATGCCACTTTACTTGCTACCAAATCTGAGGATGGCTGCCGGAGGCGGGGCTTAGGGAGAGGGCAGTCATTGGCTGTGGGCAGTATGACCCAGAGATCAGTGATTGGTTACTACTAGGAAAGGCAGAACAGAAACGAAACTGATACTGATTTCTTTACTGTACTGAGGATTCCCAGCCTGGCGACGGGGAATATTCATGAGCATGTGAATCCATGCCAGACCCATGCTGTAGAACAACAGTTACGTAACTTGTTCCTTCTCATCACTGCTAAAGTGATATTTCAAAGGGATTGTGTCCTCCAACGTATTCCTCATCTTTGATATATTCCATTCCAGCTTGCTGGCCTCGGAAATGTTTTCCAGTAGAGGGCGCTGCGCGTCGACGGTCGGTGTCCCTCAACCGCCTCTGTATCGGCGCATACGTCGTCATGAGTACAAATAGTCTTGTGCAGCGTCAGTTGCTCAGTTCCGTTTTTCCGCGCTTCGTGAGCCTCAAACGTAACGCTCGGTTCCGTTCTTCATAAAAATCTTATTTCTTCGAACATCCAAATTTATAACTATGGCATCTTCATCCGAACCATCAACTCCACGGTCCGGGTTTAAAAAATGTTGCGACTGTGGAAAGAAAATGTCTTTAACGCACCCTCACAGGATCTGTTTGTGGTGCCTGGGATCGGAGCATCACTGTTCGGAGTGTGAGGACTGTATGTCCATGACGGCGAAAGCCTTGAAGGAGCATAAGGGGAAGTTAGAAAGAGGTAAGGCTTTTAAAACTTGTACCCCTTCAAAAGTTTCTTCGGCTGAGCGGGACATTAGTCTCCTCGTCGCCAAAAGAAACATTCCCGATCGAGATTTTGAAGCGGTTCCCATCATCCTTCGAGATTGAGACATTCTAAGAAGAGGTGCCATAGATCTCCCCCTTCTTCCTCTAGTTCCCCGGAAAGGGTCACCTGCCCCATGAAACACAGCTCTCGGGCTAAGTGGGAGGAATTCCGTAAAAAAATGCTTAGCGTTTTCAATAAATTGGCTTTGACATCCACCTCCCCCCTCCTCAGACGTCTAAAGGTGATACCCTGGGTGAAAGACCTGAAAAACTAAAACGCTGCGGGTTGTTGAACCCGGCGAGTAAAGATACTAGAAAGCACCATGAACCCTCAAGTAAAGGCAATAAGACTGCGTCATCGAGGCCATCGTCGAAGATTCCGTCAACACAAAAATCTGCGTCACCGACGCCATTGTTGAAGGGACTTTCGACGCATAAATCTGCTTCATCGACGACGTCTTCGCCTCCGTCGACTCCAATGAAGGATAAGCCTAGAACTGCCACTATGTCACAGGCACCAGAGGTGCTAAAAGCCCCGACCATGACGTCGAGAGTGCCATCGACCATCTCGACGATGCCGAGTAGGATTTGATCCTCTTAAGTTCGAGGCCTTTTCTGATGCCTTTTACAGGATTGTCGAAGCCTACAACGCCCACAACCACATTTTCTCAGGCAGTAACAAGAAATTTGGCTCCTTCTCTAGAAATGGGTTTTATTCCATATCCTAGATCTCATTACTTTAGAGCCTTGTCTTCCATATATGAGGAAGGCGAGGACTCTGGCAATGAGACCTTTTGGACTACAGTACCCATTCCAGGGGAATTGATCTCTGAAGAAAATAGGTTGAAAGACCTCCAGGAGTCTCTACATGAGGTGAGTGGTATAGATACTTCCAGAAGTAGAGTTTGCTAGACTAGAACCTGGAGAACATGCTGAGATACCTTTTTATAGGGCTCTTATGGCTAGAATAATTGAATTTATGGGGCGGACTACACCTGCACCTTCTTTTCAGCAAGATGACCTTTCTGATATATTAGATAAAGGACCCCAAGAGGATCCCGTTGTCCCTTTTCATGCTGCTCTGCAAAGGAAAATATCTGCAAAAAGGGAGACTCCTGAAGTTATTCCTGCAGTAAATAAACTGTTAAATACAGAGTATCAGTTTCAGATCCCGAATATCTAATCAACCATCCAACTACAGAGAGTTTAGTTGTGCAGGCAGCGACTTCATCAAACAGTATGTCGGCATATCCCACTATTCCACAAGACAGATGATATAAGATTTGACGCCATGTCAAAAACAGTGTTTTTGGCATGTAGTATGGCGCTTAAATCTATAAACGCCACTTGCACGCTAGCAAGATTCAGCCACAAACTTTGGGAGTGTGCTTCATCTGTGGCTGAATGTCTCTCAGAAGGGGAAGAACGGGAAGCATTCTTAAACATCATCTGGGATGGAAAGGATGCGATATGTGAGTCCCTTCAAACGGGCATTGACTCTTCTGACAGCATCAGCAGGGCCATGGCGACGGTTACAATCCGCAGATTTGTGTGGTTGCGGAAGTCTGGGTTTGCTCCAGATGTGCAAGCCAGACTTCTGAATATGCCCTTTGACAGCACTTCTCTATTTGGAAAGAAGGCTGATGACAGCCTGGTGAAATTGCAAACATTCAAAGCAGCAGCGAAATCCCTTGGGGCTGCAATCCCCCAAACTCCAAATCGCCCCACAGGCACATCCTTTCGCTTTTACTCTGCATTCGGAAAAGGCAGAGGATAGCCAACTCAAAGGGGCCAGAGACGATTCACCCGTGGTGGACAGGTCAAAGGTACAAAATCTGCACCAGCAGGTGCTACTTACCATCAGTATCTGCGTCAGCCGCTTCTAAACCCCCTTTGAGGTCTCCCCTCACAAGACACCAGTAGGGGGCAGGTTAACCCAACATCTGGCAGAATGGCAGGCTATTACGTCAGATGCTTGGCATTTGAGACAGTTGCTCAAGGCTACTGCCTGCGTTTCCTACAAACTCCTCAGTCATCCACCAGGGAACAACTCTTTGAAGTTTCCAGACCCGCTCCTTATGCAGGAAATTTTAGACCTGCTGGAGAAACCGGTACCTGTAGCGGAGAGGAACAAGAGTTGGTATTCCCCCTACTTTCTAGTACCAAAGAAGGATGGAGGATTGAGACCCATCTTGGACTAGGTGAGAATTAAGCAAATTCCTCAGGAAAGACCAGTTCAAGATGGTAACCCTTTCTCAGATCCTTCAGGACTGGTTGGTATCTCTAGACCTTCAGGATGCTTATTTCCATGTGCCAATCCATCTCAAACACAGGAAATACCCGAGGTTCGCAATTGGCAACTCATCCATTTCGAGTTCTGCCATTTGGGCTGACCTCTGCCCTGAGGGTCTTTACCAAGCTAATGGCGGTTGTGGCTGCAAGCCTAAGGAAGGAAGGGATTCACGTCTACCCCTACCCGGATGACTGGTTGATCAGAGCAGTATCCCCAGAACAAGCTCAGATCCATCTAGATTGTTTGCCACTTCCTTCACAAGCTGGGCTTCTCCCTCAACTTAAAGAAGTCACAGATGATACCATCAGAGAGACTCCAGTTCATTGGAGCAGTCCTCAAGATATTCTACAGATGGTCACCAGGTTTCAAAATGCCCAATGTCTACCAGCCTTCGACTTTTTTGAGGTTGCTCGGCCTCATGGCATTCTGCATCTTCCTAGTGCGAGAGGCTTGACTGAGAATGAGATCTCTCCAGTGGGCACTAAGGACCCAGTGGTCACAATTCACAGGGAGAATATCAGATCTCCTAATTCCGGACAGAGTAGCTCGAGACCTTCATTGGTGGGCCTGTTGGGAGAACATCTTAAAAGGAGAACAGTTTTGGCAACCATGGCCGGAGATAACAGTAGTCACAGATGCTTCACTCACGGGGTGGGGAGCCCATGCCACCGACTTGACCAACGGTCTCCATCGGAGTCCAGACTACACATCAACCTATTACAGCTGAGAGCGATCAGACATGTGCTGAAAGCTTTCCTGCCATCAGTACTGGGAAAACATTTCCTGATAATGGACAACATAGTGGCCATGCACTACCTCAACAAAAGAGGCGTAGGGTCACTGCCACTGTGCAGAGAGGCAATGCAGCTCTGGCTTTGGGCAATTCAAGAAGGAATCTCTCTATCGGCAGTTCACCTAGCCGGAGAGAAGAACTTGACGGCAGATGCTCTGAGCAGGCACAACAGTCTCCCTCGAGTGCGAACTAGCTCAGGAAGTCCTTCAAGAGGTCTTCGCCCTTTGGGGAACCCCTCAAGTGGATCTGTTCGCCACCAGTATCAACCGGAAGTGCGATCAGTATTGCTCAAGGGAATTTCCCCTAAGAGTATCCACTTCTGTACGCGTTTCCTCCAGTCCCTGTCATTCCTCAAATGATCAGGAGGTTGAGAAGATTCCGGAAACCCATGATCCTAATTGCCCTGGATTGGGCCAGAAGAACGTGGTACCTGGATCCTCTAGACCTGTCCACCTGCCCTCCGATTCGTCTTCCGCAAAGAGGATCTTCTCTCGCAGAAAGGAGGTCAGGTTCTCCATCCGGATATCAGAACCCTCAACCTTCACGCTTGGTTTCTGAAAGGCTGAGATACAAGAATTGGGATCTCCCGGATGACGTTATGGTGGTGTTGCTTTCAGCCAGAAAGCCAGCAACCAAGACTTTATACCGCTGCCGTTGGAACAAATTTTGCAACTGGTGTAAAGAAAAGAACATTGAACCCTTTTCATGTAATACACCGATGGTGTTATCTTTCTTGCTTTACTTAGCAAATTCAGGTCTTCAAGTTGGTACGATCAAGGGCTACCTCGCAGCACTGTCAATTTTTAAGCGCACTGCTGAGGAGCCTTCACATTTCAAATTACCCTTACTAATTCAATTTCTAAAAGGATTAAAGGTTTTCCCCAACCCCTTTTCAAGTTCCATTGTGGGACCTAAACCTAGTCTTGAAATTTCTAATGGGTACTACATTCGAACCCCTTCATTCCTGTTCATTAAGGTTTCTCACTCTTAAAACAGTTTTTCTAGTGGCTTTTACTTCTGCCAGAAGAGTGAGCGAATTACAAGCTATATCTTGCAAACCTCCTCATACAATCTTTCACAAATATGAGGTTGTTTTACAAGTGAAGCCCAATTTTCTCCCAAAGGTGGTCTCAGAATTCCACATTACTCAGAAAATAACTTTACCCTCGTTCTATCCTCCTCCCCATCCAGGGAAAGAGGAAGAGAGATTACACAGGCTGGATCCAAGGCGTGCCTTAAACTTTTACATTAGCAGACTTGCAAGAATCAGACCAATTGTTTGTGGGGTATGCAGGGCACAAATTAGATTTGCCCATTACAAAACAAACCATTTCAAGATGGATTATTTTAACTATTATGGAATGCTATAAATTGGCAGGAAAAGAGCCCCCTCAACATTTTAGGACTCATTCAACCAGGGGTATCACAGCCTCTTCAGCTCTCCAAAGAGGAGTTCCAATTAAGGACATATGTGCGGCTGCCACATGGTCGTCCGCACACACTTTTGTCAAATTTTACAGCCTTGATTCCTCCTCTAGCCAGGAGACAAAATTTGGAAAAGCTGTGTTGCATTCTGTGCATCTTTAAAGGGAAACATTTAATTTTACTCCCGCCTCCTCTATATACTACTGCTATGGGAGTCTATCAAAGATGAGGAATACGTCGGGGGACACAATCCCTTCGAAGAACAAGTTACTTACCACACTGGTAATGTTCTTTCGATGGGATGTTCCTCCAACGTATTCCTTATCGCCCCTCCCATCCTTCCCCGCAGTAAAATCTTTCCTGTGTAGTTGCAGCTTACGCTCCTTCAAGGTTATTAACCAATTCATGCAAAACAAAACTTCACTTCAAAATGGAACTGAGCAACGGACGCTGCGCGAGACTATTTATACTCATGATGATGTTGGGGCCGATACGGAGGCTGTCGAGGGACACCGACTCGAGGGACGTCAACGCGCAGTGCCCTCTACTGGAAAAACTTTCCAAGGCCAGCAAGCTGGAATGGATTATATCAAAGATGAGGAATACGTCGGAGGAACGTCCCATCGAAAGAACGTTACCAGTTTGGTAAGTAACTTGTTCTTTAAATTCTTCCAGAAGCTGTGCCAGAATCAGTCTCTCAACTTGTCACTTAGACAGAACTTTTCTTCTCTACTAAATTTAACTTGAACGTTCTCCAGCCACTTTCAATCACATCTTAAGTCTTTGCATTCTTCTTTTCTTGTTTTTATGTTTCTCTCCTTCCACTTTGCACTCTATTTCTTATTAAAGTCTGACTTTCTCTTTATCCTTTCATTCGTCTCTTTTCCTTGCTGCAGTTTCACTGATGGCACCTAAAGGTCCTTGCTACAGGCTTAACAGCAATTATTGGTACCTGCAGTTCCACTGACGGCTCCTAGAGGTCCTCGCTACCCGGGCCTTTTCTTTCTCTACATTCACTAAGTGAGATCAGCTGTTTAAGCTTCCCTTATCTTCTCTTCTCTAAGCGCTCCTGCAAACTCAGCTGTCAGTTATCAGCTGTTTGTGGAGCTTCTCCTTTCACAGACCTCGCACTCCAATATTTCTTCCTCTAACTATTTAAAAAATACTATTTAACTGAAGATCATTTTCAGGGCTACTTTCTAGTAAGCCCAGGCATAACTGCTCTGCTTCCTCTGTAACCTGGCAACCACAACACACAGCATCTACAAAGATAATCTCTTTTCCCATTCGCCAGTTAAAATGTCCTTTATCATGTATATGTCCCACCTTCGTTCACTCATTCCGTCATATTCAGAGTAATGCTGTGAGGTGCTGTGAGGCCGGATGTTATCAGATAACATCCCCTGGTTTCATATACTTAACTCCTCATGTGATTGACCCTTTCACAAGCCTCCAGGTCCCTTTCTAGTTGGCTAATCTCCCTTTCCTGTCTTATTTTTACTGCTATTATCTTACCCCTTATAGTGGCCTTAAATGCGTCCCAGATTATTCCTGGGTCTACTCCCTGGGTCTCATTCAATTGGAAGCACTGATCTATTTTCTTGAATTCTCCCTCAGAATTTGATCCTTGAAGATGTGTGCATGGTATCTCCACTTCCAAAGTCCTACTGGATGGTTTGGTAGTGTAAATGACATGGTGCTGGGAACGTGGTCTCATAGGGTGATGGCCCCCACATCCACCTCCTTCACTCTCCCCAACATGGGACGTGACACCCATACATAGTCTATCCTCGATGCTGATCTATGCACGTGGGAGTAAAAGGTGTATCCCCTTGCTTCCCCTCTCATTTCCCTCCATGTATCTACTAGCGCTAGATTTTCCATCTTTCCCTTCAATTCCCTTTGCCTTTACTGCCTACATGAGGACAAGACCAACGTGGAGAAGGACTGTGCGTTTTGCGGCAATATGTAGGAGCGGACCATGAAGGACCGCCATCAACGTCTCGCCAACTGGCTGGAAGGAAAGAGCCCGTCAGGCGAGAAGAAGTCCGAGCGGTCTTCTAAGACCTTTGAGGGTGCCCCGGCGACGGGGGCCCAACAGAAGGCCAAGCACTGCGAGTCCACTGGCACCGGGAGCGCCGAATGGTCGGACTCTACGTGCGCCAGGCAGGGCGCATCCTCCCCGGCGCCATCAACCACGAGCCAATGCTCTGGCTCGGGTAAGAGGAAGGCCGAGCACCCGGCGAAGCTCCTGGAGAGACCCCGGTCGAGCTCGAAGACCCCATCGGAGGGGGAGCGAGGCGGTGACCCTCCCCCCAAGGAGAAGGCGGTGAGCGCACGTAAGGTGGTGAAAGCCTTAATCCACCCGGCCAAGGCCTCTATCGAGACAGTCGCGGCGGCCCTGGCTCAGCCTGTGGAGGCTACACCAGTGGTGGCGACCTCGGGGCCCAGTCTCCCTGCCACCGCAGAGGGAGTCCTCTTTCATGCCCATCGACAGGACCCCCGTGAAACCTCCGACGGAGAAGAAAAAGGGGGGGCAGGAGGTTGTCTTGGATTCGGCCTAAACCGCTGAGGAGGAACTGATCGAAGTCTTAAGCCACGGCGTTGGCGTGGAAGACCACCAGCCCGTCGGGAGGGACCCCGACGTAGGAGACGAGAACGTCGAGGGTGCCGACGGGGCTCCTGACCGCCCGTTGGACTCCCCTCAACCAGTGCCGCAAGACAACTCGGCGGCCATTTTGTTGGCTATACAGTCCATATGCTCGGAGATGAGGACGAGACTGCCGTTACCACCAACGGAGGAACCGCTCCCGACGGGGGACCCGGAGCCAGGCCCTTCTGGGAGCCCTCCCCCTAAGAGAAGGATTCATCCTCCACCTCCTTTTCAGCCATTGCGCCCTGTTCAGCCCTCCTCCCCGTCCACGACACGTGGGGATGATACGGGGACTGACACGGCCGCGACGAGGTTTACGACGAGGATCTCCCGTCACCTCCCACCCGGGCTTCCCCGCCCGACGAGATTGGATCGTTTCACTCCATTATCGCCAGGGCATCCGAGCTTTTCCAGCTCTGCCCGGAAGAGAAGAAGGAAGGTTTCCTTTATCAACGGCGCACGACCAAGAGGAAGACGGTCCTCGCTGTACCTCTACTAGACGATATTTGGGATGAGGGCCTCGCCCTCCTCAAGAACCCATCCACGACGCCGGCTAGAAGGGATCGGTATGAGAAGAAGTACCGGGTCCCGGACGCGGCCCCCTTGTGCCTTCGGGCACAGCCGACTCCGGACTCGGTCGTCGACCTCCCCGCCGGACAGCGAGGGAAAGAAATTAGACATGATGGGACGCAGAGTCATCTCGTCGGCAGCGACGACAATTAAGGCGGCCAACGCCTTGGCTATCGTAGCCCGCTACGACAGGGAGTTGTGGTACAAACTGGCCCCCCTGCTGGACTACCTACCAGACAAGAGGGCGGAAGCCCTAGAGATCTTGCAGGAAGGAGAGGTGGCGTCGGACCACGCCATTACGATTGCGACGGACATCGCTGACACTGGATTTCGCCAGTTGGGCAACGGCATGCGCCTTAGGCGGCGTGGATGGCTCAAGGCTACTGACTTATGTCAGGACATGCAGACCAGAGTCTTGGACATGCCGTTCGACGGAAACAACCTGTTTGGGAAAACAGTGGACGATTCCCATCAAGGCGGACACGGAGACGGCCCGGGCTCTTGGGGTTCTCCAGCAACGGCGGCCGCCCTTTCGGAGCGGCGGAGGCAAACAGGGTGCCTCCAAAGGTTCCAGCGGCAGATTTTCCACCTACCGTCAAGCGGCCCGTTCGGCGTCACAGGAAGCTTACAGGGGACGAGGCAAGTCAGGCGGACCCCGCCGTCGTCGCCAAGGAGGACAAGGCGGCAAAGCCTCGTCGAAGCAGGACTGAACCGGCCGTGGGGTCGGGCCCCCACCAAAGCACCCCGGTGGGAGGCCGGTTGGCGAGCTTTGTCAGCGTGTGGGAGTCTGTCTCCACCGACTGTTGGGTGCTGGACGCCCTAGCTCAGGGTCACGCGCTCGAGTTTCTAAAGAGGTGCCCGCGCGTCCCCCCCTGTGGCCAGGAAAGAACATCACGTCCCTCAACTTCTCTTGGAGGTAAAGGCGATGCTCAAGAAGGGCGCCATCGAGCTCGTCCCAAAGAGGCTTCGGGGCTCCGGAGTTTACTCAAGATACTTCCTCGTGAAGAAGACGACGGGAGGATGGCGTCCCATCCTGGACCTACGACGACTGAACAAATTCATCAAGGCACAGAAGTTCCGGATGGTCACCCTCCAACACATCCTGGGTCAACTGGAGTAGGGCGATTTCCTGTCGTCGTTGGATTTGGAGGATGCCTACTTCCATATTCCCATCCTAAAGGGACACCGAACGTTTTTCAGGTTCGTGGTCCAAGGGCGTCACTACCAGTTCAAAGCCCTTCCCTTCGGATTGAGGTCGGCACCCAGGGTGTTCACCAAGTGCCTCGCACCGGTGGCGGCGCAGCTGTGCCGAGAGGGGATCCACGTCTACCCCTACCTGGACGACTGGCTCATCCGAGCAAAGATGAAGGAGCTCGCCGTGGAGCACACGGCAAGGACCGTCCAACTACTCACGGACCTGGGATTCTCCATAAACTATGCCAAGTCCCACCTGGTGCCCGCGCAAGATGCACTGTTTCTGGGAGCGAGGCTCGACAGTGTCGCTTCTGGCCTCTGTCGGAGGAAAGGACGAGGGCCATCTTGGGCAAGGTGCAGCGGATGCTGGCTGCGGACGCGGCCAGGGTGAGGTCCATCAAGTCCCTTCTCGGAATGATGTCTTCTTGCATTTATCGCATCCGCCTGTGCAGGCTCCGGATGCGCCTGTTGCAGGAGTTCCTGGACGCGCGTTGGATCCAGACGACGGGCAGCTTCGAGGAGAGGATCACACTCGATGAGAGTTTCCGACGAGCGATCCGGTGGTGGGGCACCCGCGCGCATCTGACGGCGGGCATGGACTTCCAGACCCCCAGCCACCAGGAGACCGTGACCACGGATGCCTCCCTGGAAGGGTGGGGACTGCACACCGAAAATCTGCACGCGAGAGGCCTTTGGCTTCCGACGGAGAAGTCCATCCATATCAACGTCCTGGAGCTCTGTGCAGTGTTTTGGGCCCTCAGGTCCTTTCTTCCGTCCCTCAAGGGCAAGGTGGTGAGGATCTTCACTGACAACACCACCACCATGTTCTACATCAGGAAGCAGGGCGGTACCAGATCCCCAGCCCTGTCCAAGGAGGCGCAGGATCTGTGGCATTGGGCCGTCGCCCAAGGGATGTTTCTGGTGCCGTTTCATCTGGCAGGGATAAAAAACACCATCGCCGACTCGCTCAGCAGAGAGCTGCGCTCGTGCCCCGAGTGGGAACTACGACAGGATCTAGTCTACCGCCTCTTCCGACGGTGGGGTACACCCCAGATCGATTTGTTCGCGACGGCGATGAACTCCAAGTGCCGGAGGTTCGCCAGCAGGTTTCCCCAGCCGAGGAGCATGGGCGATGCTTTCTCGTTCCCCTGGGAGGGCCTGTTTCTATACGCGTTCCCTCCATTGCCATTGCTGATCCGGCTCATCAACCAGCTCAAGAGGTCACGGTGCAGGATGATCCTCGTCGCACCTGCGTGGCCGAGGCAGATATGGTTCCCGGACCTTCTGGACTAGTCAGCGTCCCCGTCAATCAAGCTGCCAGTGGACGCAGATCTTCTCTCCATTGATGGAGGCGCCATCCTCCATCACGACCCGAAGTCGCTGAACTTGAAGGCCTGGCTCCTGCAGCGTTAGAGTTTGGAGGATACGACATACCGGCCGACTGCAGAGAGGTTCTTGCAAAGGCCAGGGCGTCCTCAACTCTTAAATGCTATGGACACAAATGGAAGAGGTTCTCTGTCTGGTGCCACGCACAGAAGATTAACCCTCTACGGATTACGGCTCCCCAGGTACTGCCGTACCTTCTGACGCTGGCCAGGCTGGACTGGCACACGCGCGTCCATCAAGATTTATCTTGCTGCGATCTCCCGATGCACCAGAACCACGGGGCGGACGTCTTTGTGGTCTCATCGTTTGGTGAAAGAATTCATGAAGGGACTGTTCAGATCGTTCCCGCCGGTGAAGGCTCCGGCCCCGGCGTGGGTGCTCAACGTGGTGCTGACCAAGCTCATGGGACCTCCGTTCGAGCCTCTGCACTCGGCTCCGTTGAAGTTCTTGTCGTGGAAAACAGCGTTTCTTGTGGCCATCACCTCCGCACGAAGAGTGGGAGAGATCCAGGCCCTTTCCTGCAAGCCCCTGTACTTGACTTTTCACGACACGAGGGTAGTGCTCAGGACGCACCCCTCCTTTATGCCCAAGGTGCTGTCGGACTTCCACCTCAACGAACCCTTGGTGTTGCCTGTTTTCTTCCCGTCGCCTTCGTCGCCGGCCGAAAGGACTTTGCACTCGCTGGATGTGGCTAGAGCTCTGAAGTTTTACGTGGACCGCACAAAGTGTTTTCGGAAGACGTCACAACTTTTTGTGTACTTTGGACCTGTCAATCAGGGGAAGGCTCTCTCAAAGGCCTCCATTTCCAGATGGCTCTCCGGCTGTATCATGTACTGTCATCGGTTGGCAAACCGACCGCTGCCTGGCCGTCCGAGAGCCCATTCCACCAGAGCGATCGCAGCTACCACGGCATTCCTATCTGGTGTGCCCTTGCTGGACATCTGCAGGGCTGCTACGTAGAGGTCGACGCACACCTTCACGAAATTCTACTGCGTCGATCGGGATTCCAGGGAGGAGTCCAGGGTCGGCCAAGCAGTGCTGCGCAATCAGTTCGCCTAAGGTGAGCCGGGTGAGGAGGTAAGAATTGCTTAATTTTGAGTTTGATGTAATGCTTAATGTTGAGCCTTTGCCACCTCCCGTGGTTTTGCATGTGTGTACTGCTATGTATTCTTTATTCATGAGCATGTGAATCCATGCCAGACCCCATGCTGGAGAAGGAACAAGTTACTTACCTGTAACTGTTGTTCTCCAGCATGGGTCTGGCATGGATTCACATGCGAACCCTCCCGCCTACCCCTCTGCGGCTCTTCACTTGGTCATACTGCCACTTCACGTGCTACCAAATCTGAAGATGGCTGCCAGAGGCGGGGCTTAGGTAGAGGGCAGTCATTGGCTGTGGTCAGTATGACGCAGAGATCAGTGATTGGTTATTACTACGAAAGACAGATCAGAAACAAAACTGATACAGATTTTTTCTTTACCGAGGATTCCCAGCCTGACGGGGAATATTCATGAGCATGTGAATCCATGCCAGACCCATGCTGGAGAACAACAGTTACAGGTAAGTAACTTGTTCCTTCTACTCTACTTGGCAAATTCAGGCCTTCAAGTTGGCACTATCAAGGGCTATCTCGCAGCGCTATCGATCTTCAAGCGCACTGCGGAGGAACCTTTGTATTTCAAATTACCCATAGTAATACAATTTCTAAAGGGATTAACTAATGTCTACCCTCCAAGACCTTGCCAGGTTCCTTTATGGGACTTAAATTTAGTCTTAAATTTCCTGATGGGTACTCCTTTGGAACCACTCCACTTTTGTTTGCTAAGATTTCTCACCCTTAAAACTGTCTTATTAGAGGCTTTAACATCTGCTAGACGGGTGAGCGAATTACAAGCTCTATCTTGAAAACCCCCTCATACAATTTTCCATAAAGACTAGGTTGTCCTACAGGTGAAGCCTAATTTCCTCCCAAAGGTGTTTTCTGAATTCCACATCACTCAGAAAATTACCTTACCTTCATTCTATCCGCCTCCCCATCCGGGGAAAGAGGAAGAAAGGCTACATAGGCTGGACCCAAGGTGGGCTTTAAGCTTTTACATCAGCAGGCTTGCTACGATTAGACAAGCAGACCAACTGTTTGTGGGTTACTCAGGGCACAAGTTGGGACTACCGATAACAAAACAAACCATTTCCAGATGGATTATTTTGGCCATCCTGAAATGTTACAAACTGGCTGGGAAAGAGCCTCCTCAAAATCTTGGGGCTCATTCAACCAGGGGTATCGCAATCTCCCCAGACCTCCATAGAGGGGTTCCGGTTCGAGACATATGTGCGGCTGCCACATGGTCGTCCGCACATACCTTCAAAAGATTTTACAACCTGGATTCCTCCTCCAGTCAAGAGACTAGGTTTGGCAAAGCCGTATTACATTCGGTTAATTCCTAAAAGGCAACATGGCGTTTTACTCCCACCTCCAATTGCACACCACTGCTATGGGAGTCTATCAAAGATGAGGAATACGTCGGAGGACACAATCCCTTCGAAGAACAAGTTACTTCTTACCTTGTAATGTTCTTTTGATGGGATGTTCCTCCGACGTATTCCTTATCGCCCCTCCCATCCATCCCCGCAGTAATACTTCCCTTGTGGTTGCAGCTTGCGCTCCTTCAAGGTCAATAACCAATTCATGTACAACATCTATTAACGTCAAAACGGAACTGAGCAACGGATGCTGCGCGTGTCTATACGCGTGGTGACGTCGGCGCCAATACGGAGGCCGTCGAGGGACAACGGCTCGAGGGACGTCGACGCGCAGCGCCCTCTACTGAAAAAAAATTCTGAGGCCAGCATGCTGGAGATGATCTATTAAAGATTAGGAATACGTCGGAGGAACATCCCATTGAAAGAACATTACAAGGTAAGAAGTAACTTGTTCTTCTGTTTGTATTCGTGCATTGCCACCAGGACTCCCGAGGTCTGGCACCCGGTTCATTTATCTTTGGCCCCACTCCATGCACTCTGTCCACTATTTCTTCTGGATCTGGTAGGTCTATCAGTGATGCAAATATTTGTTGAATTGCTTGTTGTAAGTCTGCGTCTCCCACTGTCTCTGGGAATGCTTTTATCCTGATGTTTTCCCTCCGTGACCTGTTTGCATGGTGTTCAGTCTGGAGTTCTAGATTGTGCGTAGCCCTAGCAAGGTGGTACATTTCCTCCATTTTATGGTTATCCTCCGGCAGCTACTGCAGGGCTTTCGTTGGCATCTACTCTTGCTTCTAAACCATGTAAATCGCTCTTGACCTCTTATCACTCCTGTCAGGTCCTCCATCTTTTCCAGCTGTGTTTGCATCATGTTTGCCATTCTGTCTCCGAAGTTCTGGAAGCATTGTTCCATGAATTTTTGAGTAACTGCCTTTTCGTGCTGGGCCTCCTCTCGGGAGGATTCCTCTCATCTGCGCCCATGTCGCTGTCCTGCATGCAGTCCCTTCTTCTCGGCGGGTCTCTTTCTCTTTCTCTCTCTTTCTCTCTCTTTCTCTTTCTCTCTCTTTCTCTCTCTTTCTCTCTCTTTCTCTCTCTTTCTCTCTCTTTCTCTCTCTTTCTCTCTCTTCCTCTCTCTTCCTCTCTTCCTCTCTCTTCCTCTCTCTTCCTCTCTCTTCCTCTCTCTTCCTCTCTCTTCCTCTCTCTTCCTCTCTCTTCCTCTCTCTTCCTCTCTCTTCCTCTCTCTTCCTCTCTCTTCCTCTCTCTTCCTCTCTCTTCCTCTCTCTTCCTCTCTCTTCCTCTCTCTTCCTCTCTCTTCCTCTCTCTTCCTCTCTCTTCCTCTCTCTTCCTCTCTCTTCCTCTCTCTTCCTCTCTCTTCCTCTCTCTTCCTCTCTCTTCCTCTCTCTTCCTCTCTCTTCCTCTCTCTTCCTCTCTCTTTCTCTCTCTTTCTCCTCTGATGTGCAGGACCTCTGCCGGGACAGCTCTGGCATATTCTCACTGATGCGCTTCCTCCCAACTTCTTGGAATTGGCAGCGGCGATCACTCCTTCCTTGGTCTTCATATCCGGCTTGGCATGGTCCTTCCTCCATTGGACTGCCCGGACCCCTACTGGACCAGAGCGTCTTCTCCTCGTTGCTGACCCCTGCTGCTGCAACTTTTCCGGTCATGCTGTTGTTGGCGGGCGCTTTTCACACACTCCCCACCCTGGACCTGCTCTCGGCTCACTTCGCTTGTGGCTGTTGGGCTCTGCTTCCTTGCGTCCCCTACTGTTTCTGCTCCTTCCTGGGTGACTGGTTAGCACTCCGTTACCATTCCATGCTGAATTGTGCCGGGGTGGGGGTTTCAGCTGGGTTTTCCTTCACTTATGGTGGATGGGGCATGGAGCACGCCATTTCACTGTGTCTCCACCCCGGCGGCCATCATGGTTTTTTATATTGCGCAGTATAAATATAATTCATCATAACTTATTGTCGCCATTATTTTTGTCAAATCGCACATTTGCACGTTGCTGAATTATTCAATTTGCATACAGCACACATGCTGTATTTGATCGCAAAAATGTTATGTAGCCACAGTTGCATTTCTTTATTTCAATATAGTTCATGTATATTTTAAGTTTACACCTGCATTCCCCTTCCTGCTAAAAACAAAATAAAAATGCTGAAACCTACATACATTTGATATTTCCACCCCCCAATACTAACTAGCTACCTGGTTAAAAAAAAAAATAATCCTCACTGTATGTAGTTTCACCATTTAGGTACTGCACCACAAAATATGAATAACCTCCCACTATCCTATTGAAAAAAAAACACAAACGAGTAAATGCCTGCCACATAGCAGCTTCTACTTTGTGCGCCTACACACTGTGAATATTTAGTAAAATGGCAGATATCATTTAACCTCCTAGGAAACCAAACCCTAGATGCAAACTACATTTTTACCACATTTATGTATTGTTTCTCATTTTTAAAAAACTGAGGGGGTTCTAATAGGCTTGTGCCGTACCCAGCGTTATGGTCCCTCGTACCTCCTTTAAAGGCCAGAGCGAAAACTCGATCTTCGGGGCCCATAATGCCTGGTACGGCCCTCGCTGCAGGTCTATAAAGCTATAGTAAAGAATACCTTAAACCTTGCTAGCAAGATTCTGCTCCACACCCAGAGCTAATTCTACAAGGAGAACTGGCTACACATTCATGGCCAATGTCCCCATATTATCATTGGCAAAGATGCTACATGAGCTTCAGTGCATACATTTACAGTGCACAAATACTCTAAAGCAGATGCTTAAGGGGGGGTAGTTCTGCACAATTTGGTTTCTGCTGTGATACCTCCCACATCCATCAGCAAATGCTGTTGTTAATCTATCCTTAGCATATCACTAAACCGATTCGCAAGCTCCAGAAGACCACCCTTACCAGTAATTGTTTGGTGTTTGTATTTGTTTAGAATTAGCTCTGCATGTTGACTTGCCACATTGTTTCTAGGGAAAAATGTGAAAACTGTGCTTTATTGTTCATGGGCGGAGGGGGGGTGGCGGAGGGCGTAGCACTGAGTGGCACTATGGGTACCTTTTTTTAAATGTCCGGTATAGATAATGGCAAACTGCTTTGTTGATACTGATATACATATATTTTTCATTTTTTTTAAAAAGCATAAAAAGTATCGATCTAAAGCATACCATATTTAAACGCACTGTCACGTTACAATGGAGTAAAGTAACCTAGCTCTTCTGCTTTTATTTTACCCATGAAATAATTGAGCTAATAGACATGTCGTCACTTAGCATCATGCAGAAATTCCATATATTCTGAATTTTAGTTATATATTCACCTTCCCCAGCCATCTTTATCAAATTCATTTAAACCCCTGCAATCTAAGAAAATATGCTTCTTTTTACATTCCTATTACATCTGCATTACCAATTTCTATTCTGTGAAAAGTGCCTTTCTTGATCAACACAGGTAATACATTTAACCTAAGCTTTAAGAGCCAAATCCTCATTTGCAAGGCATAAATTGTTTTGATAAAATTCATATTTTAGAATAATATGGTTGGAAATGTTTAACCACATATGTTTACTATCCATTGAGAATACATTTTTAAAATTTGCAGCCATTTCATACAGTTCAGCTTTTCCTAGTGGTATTTTTAAATCCTCACATGATTTTAAAGTGCCTACTTCTGCTCCTCCTGAAAAATTTCAAATGGGTTACTGTTGCAGCTTTTATTTTAAGCTCCAGATTGAGAATACCAGTGTTAGGGAGAATTCTCAGAAATGTGCCAATTCCCTTCTACATTAGAGACCCCCAGCTCTTTTGCTGGACTTTAGGACTTTTTATCTCATGTAATTTTAAAGTGATTTATTTTCTATTTCTTTTGACTTTGGAGTCTGACAAACTCCATAGGCGGCATCTTTACATTGTCACGCAGCACCTTTAGTACAGTGGCACAGGGAAGTCTTAGATTTCCCAAAGGTTTAAATACCTTCTTGGATAACCTGTTTGCAAGGGCAGGGAAGTGAAATTTACTTTACCCACATTTTGTAACTTTCTAGACCAGCACACCTATCTTACCATAGGGTGCTGGAGGGGTTACTTAGTATCCCCTTTGTCTAGTTTCTCATGTAACATTTTCATGTTACCCTTTCTACAATTAATGGCTTTTGTTAAATTAATGTTTTTACTGCTGGCTGCGTTCGCAGCTGCAGTAAGGCACCCATGGGTGCCCATTTTGTCAAAATGGACCCCTTCTTTTTTCGACATTTCTTGTTGGAAAGGTCCTTCTTGAGATTTACTCTGCGTGCCAAACCAGGTTTGGTCTCTTTGATCGTTTTGTCTTTGGCAGGATTCACAAGTGAAGCCCACCTCTGGCTCCAGTATGTCTGGCGGGGGCAGGAAGTGATGGAGGTGCCTGAAACTCCCTGTGATTAATCCCCTGGTTTACAGGAATGCACCCAAAGGTGATTGCCTGGTTCGCTGTCAGGCAAGGACAGCCACCCTGCTGTGTGATTGACAGCTAGTCTGATATGAATGGGAGAAACCTGCAAAAAAGCCTAGGCTTTTTGGCTTGAAAGGCAGTGTCGATGACTGGACGAAGGAATCCGAAGAAGAATTTGGAAGAGACGCCTTCTGCAACTCCTGGACCGTTGGTTTGCCCGATGAAGCCCTGCTGCTGTGCTGAAGCTCTGAATTTGCCTCGACTAGAGAAGCCCTGCAAGGACGACTTCTCACTTTGAGTTGGTGGGACCAATCAACTCTAAAGTAAGCCTGTCTGGACATCCTCCTGAAGCTGGTTGCATTTCCACTGCAGTTGCTGCTGTAACCAAAGAGCCAGGTAGAGGAAAACCAGATTTTGCGTGTTGCTTTTAAGTCTGACCTGAGCACTAAGAAGATCCTCCGGACTTTGCTGATGCAAGACTGAGCAAGCCTGAGCCACCTCAACAGAGAGCTGGACTCCAGAAGCAAGGAAAGTCTGAAGTGGTATCCGAGAACTGCAGTGTTGCTATTAGCTGTCAGACGCGAGAAGCTGAACCTCTGAAGGACCGCTGAATTGAAGTTTGCCCATTGCTGCCGCTGACCGTCCTGTTGTCCCCAGACGTCGTCCCTCTTGTCCCAATGACTGAGGCTCAGGAACAACAGGATCTGCAGAGCTGTACAGGAACAGAAGCCAGCTGGAACCATTTCTTCTAACCAGAGATACTGTAAAGTCCAATAACTTACCTCTTGTTGTGTAGCCTTACTTGCTCTCAGATGAAACCTCTTACCTTACAGAGTTTCTAAAGCTTTGCCCGTCACAAACCTCCCAGCTTGTGGCCCTTCAAGTGTTCTATTTTCTCCAAACATTTCTACAAACAGTGAAACTTTTTACCTACCTCCAAAGAGGATCTTCAGTCCCACTTGACATTGTGCAATTAACATTGGCTGTCCTGGCTCCCTGAGTGACTCTTCTTACCTCTGACTCTGTGCTTTACCTTTCCCCCCCCCCCCCCCGGGAAAGGGTTTATTTACTGAACATTGGAAGGTTTCAAAAGTACTTACCTATTTATGAAGTTATTTGTTACCCTTTGTTTTATTCCTCTATGCGATCTTTTTCATCAAACTCAGTATTGCTCTAAATGTACCAGTGATAAATCAATGTCCACAGTGTCCTAGCTATATATGTAACCTGAGGGTGCAGGAAGTGTCTGTGTTTTGAAGTATATTTAAATGTTAAATGTTTTGCTCCCTTTCTGAAGAAGGCGTATATTACTGACAGTGAAATAAATTGTTTTATCAAGAAACCTTGAGTGTAAGTGTTTATTTGAGTAACTGTACTGTGAAACTGTCACACAATTACTGCTCACATTGACCCCTCTTGAGATCGGCCTGGCTGCTCGACCACACTACCAACCTGTGTAGTTCTGACTTCCAAAGTTTGGGAATCCATTGCCAGGAGGTCAAGGTTATTTAGTGCACCCAAAGGGTACTGCATACAATCTTGCCTAACAACCTTCCTCACTGCCTTTAACACTGGCACTTTTAGTACCTTGAAAAATATTTTTCTATATTAAACTTTCAATCCTAGAAATTTGCTTGTGCAAATATTTCAGGAAGCCAACATAACTCCAGGCACAGCTGTACTTTATTATTGCTTCCAAAATATTGTTCAAAATAGTTGAGTTAAAGTTAATTCCCAGATATGTTATACCATTTCAATTGGACCATTTTCTATACACCAGTTGAATTTGAATTTCTGTTGCCATTATAAATCATGATCATGGTTTCTAGTGTTCAAATTAAACCTTCCCAGATATGAAATTAATTGAATGCAATTTGACTTTTAGGAGTTAGATCGTAAATTACTGTATAATGAGTTTGATGTATTCTGTTGAAGCCTATTTTATGCGGCTTTAAATTGGGGGAGGCCGACCATTTTGTTTTATACCTGCAGTTTCTCCAGCATGGGGTCGGTTATGGATTCACATGCTCATGAATATTCTCCGTAGTCAGGCTGTGAATACTTGGTAAAAGAAAAACTGTTTCACTTTCACTTTAAAATTGTATTTATTCTCTACACCAGTCATTGTCATGGGTCATACTGCCCCCAGCCAATGACAGTCCTCTCCCTATGCTCCACCCCTGGTGGCCATCTTCAGATTTGTACCATACGCTTCAGTGTTTGAGTCATTTTAGCGCTCTCCACGCTTTTTTCCTTATTCAAATATTTTGGATGAAACTTTAACTTTGACAGTTTTGTGAATTTGTTTGACCGAGGTAGACTACCAGCAGCGGAGACCTGTTGTCAGTGAAGATCAAGCTTCGAGGATCTTCATTGGAAGGCCCAGGCTTGGGACTACTTGGCACCTTTTTCACCATGACCAAGAAGACGAGATGCCTCTTCAAACTCTTTGCGAAAGGGGGACTAGGAAATGTTTTAGTGGATGATTGACACCACAAATGTCTTTTCTGTCTGCATCCAGACCATGATGAGGAGGGATTCGAGGTCTGCTGTGAGTTTTTGAAGAAAACAAAGGACTGCTACAGCAGGTTGCCAGCATGGTTAAAGTCGGGTGAGACCCCTGACTGGGCATGATCAGGCTTCCTCCAGGACTGGCCGGTCCCACAATTGAAATCCCTCGGAGAAGCGTTTGAGGTACTTTGACGATGCCCCGCCTGCGGGGGTCCAAAAGAAGGCCAGGCTGCAGACCACAGATCCCACAGGGTTTGCCGGTGTTGCTGGTCTCTGCTCGGGATGGGTAAGGTCACAATCACCAACCATATCCACAATGAGCCTACCAGCAAGAGTTATGCACTCTAAGAGGAAATCCTTAACCCGTTCGAAACTACATGTACCATCAACGGATAAGGAAACTAAGAAAAAGTTTAAGGTAGGCCCTTCTCTACCTCCATTGCTGTCACATTCAGCCAAAACTGCATCACCAGTGGCCACCTCGATGACTGCTGTTACCACGTTGATGGCCCCCTCGATGACCACTACTTTGTTGAAGGGAGGGCAGACCACAAAGGCAGTGGTCACAGCGGCAGCTACGGCGCAGGTGTCATTGCCGGCACTGCAGGAGGTTATGCCAAAGCTCCCCGGAAAGAGGACCGAACTCCTCCGCCTACCCCTCAGACTCTGGAAAGGGGAAGGCCCCCCCACCACCCACTCGTGCACACCAGTGGGAGGCTGGCTGACTAGGTTCATCAGTGCGTGGAAGACCATCACCACCGGCAGATGGGTGATGGACGCTCTCAGACAGGGGCACACCTTGGTGTTCCAGCACAGGTGTCCCTGTATTTCCCCTATAGCCTGTCAAGAGCAACATGTGACAAAGCTACTGCAGGAGGTCCAAGCCATATTAAAAAAGGGGGACATATAACCAGCCCCCCAGCACCACCGGTGTGTACTCCAGATACTTTCTGGTCCAAAAGAAGAGAGGGTGGAGGGTCATCTGGACCTGCAACGCCTCAAGTACCTGAAGTCCCGGGTGGTCCCGTTGCAGCACATGCTCACCAACTGGAGGAAGGTGACTTTGTCGTCTCTGGACTTGGAGGACACCTACTGCCACATCCCCATCCATTGGAAACACCAAGTTCCTACGGTTCGTGGTCCAAGGACAATACTGATCAGTTCAAGGTGCTTCCCTTCGGCCTGAGGGTTTTCGCAAAGTACCTGGCTGTGGTGGTGGCACATCTTCGTCTCACGCGCATCCACGTTTACCCTTACCTAGACAATTGACTGATCTGATCCCGCTCTCATGCTTTGGCGAGCCAACACACAAGGACCATCCGTCTGGCGGATCTGGGTTCTCCATAAATTATCCAAAGTCCTGCTTGGAGCCATTGCAGAACGCTCTGTTTCTGGGAGCACGGCTTAACTCAGTGACATGCCTAGCGACCCCACCCCCTCCCCCCCCCCCCTCGGAAGAGAGGGTGGTAACCATACTGGGAAAGGTGCACCGCCTGTCATCGTGTCCGGCTGAGAGAAATCCTGTGTCCGCGGAAGCTGCTGAACCCCCGACAATCCCCCTGAAATCTAATCCTCAGAACCAGATTATACTCTGCTCTGTAAACTACACCTCAAAGGGAAAAGGGGAAGTGGATAACATAAACACCAGGTTGGCGACATTTAAACTATCTGATGCTGAACCTGCAATGAATACATAAACAAACACAAATCCTCATATTACTTAGTTAACCTTTAGGTTTTGAAAACTCTATATCCTTAGCTAAAATGTAAAGAATCATACCTGGTTCTTCTCCAGTATTTTAGAGAAGATTGAAGAAATTGCTGAAAATATCGGTCTACCTCTTTTCTTGAGTTTGTTGAAATAGACAGCAACTTCTTTGTATTAAGCAACCTTATGAGCCTTGACCTTTGCCTTTAAAACTGTATATTGTTCCAGTTATGATAGGCTTAAATGAATTCTGTTCTTCATTCTTTTCAATTGAATTTAAAACCAGCACACACGATAATAAAGTACATTCTCTTGAACGCACACACTTGACCAAAAACCTGTAGAAACTTTTCCGCGCCCACACGCGCTGAAGCCCACACGCGCTGAAGCCCACACGCGACAGTAACTCCACGCGCACCAGTTAGAGTTCTGACACTCGCAGGAATCCAGTCGTAAGCGAGATGGTTAACACGTCACCAAGCTCACACTTAATTTCAAATGAAAGTTAATTCACGCACCCTTTTAAAACAGTACGACATTACAGTTCTAAATTTGAAATTACTTTTTCTTTCTTAAAATGTCAAAAGGAAAATCTGAGCAACAGATCTACATATCCAAATGAGTCACTTAACTTTAGAATGGTTTTCATTGAACTTCTGAAATTCTCCCGTCAACCTGGATACATCTGAAAAACCCCAAAAGAGTAGCCGCTCGACTGCAAGGATTTGTAAGTTCAAATCCACTAGGCCCAAGACTTCGGCAGGAGCAGCTACTAACACTTCCTCTCGGCTGGGGTTACGACAATGAAAGGCAGATAGTGACAGTTTAGAATGTTCATTGTTGTCCTGCTGTCCTCTCTAGCCAATCAAAGCTTCTATTGGGAAACTCCATCTTGCCTTGGGTAGAACCAGGATTCTGTATTGAGAAGTTAAGGCCAAACCAACCAAATTCGAAATCTTCCAACCCACACAGAAATAATCTACAATCCTCAAAGGGGAATAAATAAAGGAAACCTGACACATCGGCACAAACTGCTACTGTGCGAGCTGTCAAATCGCTGTTGGTCATGTCCTCCTGCATGAACCGTGTCCCCCTTTTCAGACTACGGATGAGGCCTCTTCAGGTGTTTCTGGATGTGAGATGGCTGCAGGTTTTGGGATTCTGGATGGACAGAATCCCCCTCAATGGGGAGTTCCGATGAGCAATATAGTGGTGGGGCTTACGCTCTCACCCACAGGGTCCAATTCCAAGTTCCTCCTTATCTGGAGATAGTCACCATGGATGCTTCCCTGGAAGCGTGGAGGGTGCTCATACCGGACAGTTGCATGCCAGAGGCCTCTGGCTGCTAGAAGACCCTTCACATCAGCGTCCAGAGCTTCAGGCCATAGTCTGGGCCCTTAAGTCTTTCCTACCGTCGATGAGGGGCAGGGTGACGAGGATCTTCACGGACCACACCACCACCATGTTCTACATCTGGAAACGGGGCGGAACGCACTTCGGCCCTCTCCAGAGGTCCAGGATCTGTGGCACTGGTCCATTCGTCGGGGCACGTTTCTCATCCCCTTTGACCTGGCTGGTATCAAGAACACCATCGCAGACTCGCTCAGCAGGGAAATGCATTCTTATCACGAGTGGGAACTTCACAAGGACCAGTTGGATCTTATATTTCATGAATATGGTCAACCCCAGATCGATCTCTTTGAGATTACAGCGAACTGCAAATGTCAAATTTGCCAGCAGGTTCCCACAGCTGAGGAGCATGCGGGATGCGTTCTCGTTCCCTTGGGAGGGACTGTTCCTATTTGCTTTTCCTCTGCTCCCATTCCTGCTACACGTGATCAGCATACTCAGACAGTGTCACTGCAAGATGATACTCATCGCTCTGGTTTGGCTGTGACAAATCTGGACTGGCTCATGCATCTTTCAAAGTGCACCTGGCAGCTACATCTTGCTACACCAGAGCGCCGGTTAAGCCTTCTCAGACTTGTCAAAGAGTTCCTCAAAGGGCTCCTTATTTTTTCTGCCGGTAAAGGCTCCTGCCCTGGCTTGGGAACTGAATGTGGTTTTGACTAAACTGGTGGGGGGCGCCTTTTGAGCTGATGCATCGGGCCATGCTCCAGTTCCTGTCATGGAAGATGGCGTTCTTCATGGTGATCACTTCGGCCAGGTGGGTCAGGGAGATCCTGGCACTGTAATGCAAAGGCCGTACATGTCCTTCCACTCTTCAAGGGTGGCACTGTGCACACACCCCACCTTTTTGCCGAAGGTGCTGTCAGAGATCCACCTCAGCGAGCCTTTGGTGTTGTCTTTTTCCTGAATCCGTCCTCTCCAGCAGAGAGCCATGCATTCGCTGGATGTTTTGTGCCTTGAGCTTTTGCGTGGCATTCACAAAGAGCTTTTGGAAGACATCTCAACTGTTTGTCAATTTTGGTCCTGTGAATCACGGAAAGGCCTTGTCGAAGGCCTCCATCTCCAGGTGGCTCTCCAGCTGCATCATGCACGGTCATCGGCTGGCTAACAGACCTCTTCCAGGCTGGCCAAGAGCCTGTTCCACCAGAGCCATTGCAACAACAATGGCATTTCTCTGGTGTGCCCCTGCTCGACATCTGCAGGGCTGCTACGTGGAGGTCCACACACCTTCTTGAAAGTCTACTTCGTCGACAGGTATTCCAGGGAGGAGTTGTCAGCCAAGCAGTGCTACGGAACCTGTTAATTTGAGTTGTCTGTTCCAGGGGTGAGTTCTCTTCTGTTGAGACTTGCCACCTCCCGTGCTTGTGTATGTGTACTGTTGTGTAATCGTTATTCATGAGCATCCATGCGAGACCTCATTCTGGAGAAGGTTTAAGTTACTTGCCTGTAATTCTACATCCTGGTTCATGCATGGATTCACATGTGAATCCTCCCTCCGTCCCCTCTGTGGCTCTTCCTGGTTCAAGTTGGCCAAAACCAAGGTCTGTTACAGAGCATCAAGGCTTAGTCTCGGGAAGGCTGAGAGTGGTCTAGGGCTCATTGAGTCCACACAGAGGAACTCCACTAATTCCAGTTGGACAGGTTGGTATTAAAAATACAATTATTTATTAGGCCTTTAGTTGACTCATTAAGCAAATAAAAAAACTTAGATAAATATTAGGAGAAATAGTCGTATATGAATCAATTACCAGTGCAACACAGATTCATAGAAATAGACAACTCTTTGGAATCTACCCAACACAGCTTCTGTCAATCTTATAAAATACAAACCTAAGATGCTTTCGAGCGCTGTGCCCAAAAGGCACCAGTTCTTTGCAGTGTCAGTGGTATGATTAATAGTTAACAAAAATAAAAGTGAAACTAAAGTTAAGGTGAGTAATATTCCACTCAATCCAACACACTAAGGCAGGCATAGGGAAGGATCCTTAATCCATGTTCCACCAAAGTTTTCAGTGAGTTAGTGTAGGACTTTATACCCTAGTTACCCTATGGAAGACTGGGGCAGAAGGCAACAAGTACATATACTTACCCACTTGACTAGAGACAGCCAGATAACACTTGTAGATGCTCCAGATTTTGTTCCAGGCTTGTTCTTCTGTCTTTACTACAGTGATGGTCGCTAGACTTGTATACAGAAGATTTTGTTTTGGTCGCTCTAGTTAAAAAAACAGCTTCATTTTGAAGAACCAAACTAAGACAAGTGGAGGATTCTTTGGGAGAGATGGCCACGGAGTACCTCAGTGACACAGACAACAAGATTGTACAGTGGCAAACACAGGAGCAGGACTTTTGGCACAAGCTGAAGATCTGCAAAGTGGCAAGATTCTGCTTGGAGCAACTACTGCAGAAGCGAGGTAGTCCAGGAGAGAGCTGGTCAGTCCACCAATTGGTCCAGGTAAACTTCCAAAGTCTCAGCAGAAGTTAAAGATCATCAAGCATGAGTTGTTCCCACCAATAAAGGCCTTCTTGGGATCAAGATAGAGGAGCAGTGCTCCACTGTGACAACGTTGGAGTCGATGCTGGGCAACTGCAGGAGGTGCCCTTTGGTCATCAGCAGGCTACTAGTATTTTTAGAAGTCTTGGTTCCCACAATGATCTAATTAACCGTTGCAGAAGCCCTCCTTTCATTCAAGATTCAGGCTAGGAGCAAGCCAACCAATTATGAGATCCCTGACCCTTTCAACAGCTAGTGGCTAGGCAATGATTCGGCCAAAATGACTGAAAATGTTCGAAAAATCTGACGGTCGAAAAGTTTGACCAAATCAAGCATTTGGTGCTGGGGGCTGCAGAGGTGTCGCCCACGCCCTTTCTCACTATGTTGTGAGTGAGGGTTGCGGGGATGTCCCCCACAGCCATCGGAAAAAAAAGGCTGCGGGAGTGTCTGTATTTCGAAATAAATGATCTTATGTCTTTTCTCCTTCGAACATTTCTGATTAGGTCTTTCAAACCGAAACCACTAGGCAATCATAGATGGCCACTGGTCACCATGCTTGCCCAGCGACAGACTTTCAGGCACCAGCAATGTGGATTGGGACTAGACAGTCCCAGCCCCCTTCTCTGGTGTGTGTACACCCCCACACACAAAAGCCAGAACTTTCCCTAGGAAAGGGATTCCCATAGAAGGCATTCCTCACCAGATGAAGCAGGAAGAAGGCCAAGGAACAAGTTAAAGAAACTTGTGGCACAACCAGCGTACTGTGCAAGCCACCAGCCATTTTCGGTAAGTGCAAAAGTGTGCAAGTAAAATAAAAGTAAAAGTAAAAATGACAGCTGCCATCAACTTGACTTAGGCACATTTTAAAAAGTATCCAAAAAGCCATTGTATAAGATATGTGCACTTCATTGTTCGGCGCTGTGTGCAATTGTAAACATACAAGAACTCCTAGAGAAGTCAATACAATACAAGAAAGTCTCATTACTGGCTGTTTTGGGGACTATTCAGTTTCCACATAAAACTGAGAAAAATGGACAAAGGAAGTGAAACAGGCTTTACTGCCCTCTAAAATCCAGGGCAGGGTTCAAAACAAAGTAGAAAGGGTGTCCCATCGAAATCTATGAACGGTAAAGTTGCAAAAAGGAAGTCTTTCTCAGCAAAGAATCGGGGCTATTAAGCCCTCGATCGTGGAAGTACCCCTCCAGATAAAAACAGACTTGTGTATTGGAATAATTGTTACTTTTCTCCCTTTGTTCAATCTGTATTAATAAATACCTAGACAATATTTCTATAGACTCCTTCTGTAAAGCAATCATTCTGTAGTTGGGAAGTAAAAAAAACATTTACCTCATTTACAAACTGCTCTTAATAATTCCTTTTAGAAAAACTCGGGCTAGCTCATCCACAGAGAAATTCCTTGAAGTGGTTTTAGATTCTTCTGCCAAAACATTGACTTTTATTTTATCACTGCAATCTGAAACTAGTCTGGGCCCCCGGCCCTCCATTTTCATATTCTGTCAATTATATTTATGGTTGCGTGTGATTTTAAACGAATATATACATTTAAATAAGAACATTCATTCTGAGGCTTGTGAAATCTGCTTAGATCGCATGCGTAGGCTGACATCTAGTGGAAGCTGCATAGTATTGGTTGTTTTTGAAACTCAAAGGGACGTCGACAGGGGGCGTGCCAGTAATACAATCCCTAGTGTGACGTCCACTGTACCCATGGTCCTTCACACGTCGGGGTCCCTCAGATTGATTTTTTCCGCCATTGTGAGTGGACGCTTATCGCAGAGTCGCATTTCGCGAATGCCATTTGCTTATGACAAATTAAAAACAGTATATTCTTGCTGTCCTTTTCCTTACCGCCTTCGACGAATCCAACGACGCAGTGGAAAAGACAACTGTCAAAGACAACCGTCGGACAAATTCAAGATTTGATGGACGCTTTCGGCCTTGGAAGGCGCACTGGACCTACTTATAGTAGGGAGAGTGGGGGGTGGTCATTGTACAATGCATTTTTCCCTCTCTGGCTGCCATTCCCCTTAAACACGGATATAACACCATTTAAATTCTGCCCGACGTACAATAACAAATTCCTGTGGATAGACGAACAAAGAGTGGGTAACTTGGGTCTGGACAACGATGAGAGGCATTGTCCAGCCTGCAAGCTCTTCAAAACGAAGACTCTTAAAGACCGAAAAAAACAAGCGCTGAGCCCATCACGCAATACAGCACGAGCCTGCAATTGATGTGGAGGGAGCTTCCAGTGATGGCAGCGTCGTGTTCTTTTCAGACAGTAAGGGTGATGGGGATCCGTCAGGTTCCCAAGTGCAGGGCCCCGACCCCAAGAGACAGGCCGGCGGCTGTTACGGGGCGACACCCGGCAGCTAAAGCACTACCACTACCCCGCCACTAAACGCACATCCAAGGGCAAGGAGTTGACGTCATCAACCAAACGCCCAAGTACAGCGTCAAGGGGGAGGTCTACAGAATGCCTGTCCTCTGAGCACTCGAGGTCCCGATCGCCCCATAACAGGCCCCGGAAGTCTAAAGACAAAGAAGACACTGTCTCTAAAACATCGACCTTACATCGGCAGACGAGATGACGGTCAACCTCATGTCGAAATCGGCTGTATGGTGGTAAAACACTGGTTGATCCCACCTAGTCAAGAAGCATGTCCTGGTGAGCCTGCTAAAGTCTAAGCACTCCAAGAAAAACTCCTCCAAGAGCCCCAATCGTAAGGGTAAGTCTCATAAGGACAAGTCCATCACTACTTCTAAGGAAACGCACCCTGTCCCACAGCAGTCAATTTCTTTGGCTGAAGCCTTACAGAAAAAGTGCCAATCCACACCCCTGGGCCATCCTACACCCCTAGGGCAAGTCCCTACCCATAAGTACCCTGGTGTCATTCCCAGTTAAGCCCTGTGGACTACAGAAGACATAGGGCTATGACTAGAATGGCCGTTATGGACAATTTCTTTGGTAAGCCTGTGGGTTTTTTTCAAAGCTTTCAGGTTACACCTACTACCGAGACTTCCAGCCCCCAGCTAAAAGAGCTTGTCCTGAGTCACTAGCCATGGTCAGTACCGTCCAACCAGTACTAGGTGATCTGTAGGACGTCCATACCGACATTGAAGGTGATAATGAAGACGACTAACAATCTGATGAGGCGGCGGAGGTGTATACCCTGGCCTCCCCAATTCATCAGGACTCACCAGTGGCGGATTCGACAGTGGACAATCAGTCTCTCCATAGCGATATGTTAATCAAAGCAGCTAAACACTTTGGCATCCAGACACAAACACAGCTAGAAAAAGACTTTGTGGAGGACATTTTGGGAGACGATCCCAATTTTACAGTCTGTCCAAAGAAGGATTCAACCTTCCCTGGAGACACCTAACCAGACATGGGCAGTAACCCGTGTCTGATAGAGAAACATTTCCGCCCAGCGCCACCTGACCTGCTCTATATCAAGGGCCAGCCTAAGCCGGATTCGCTTGTGGTTACCACAACCCATAAAAAGGGCAGGGACTCCACTCGCCTCTTCGGATAAGGAAAGCAAAAAGCTCTATAATATGGGGAGGAAAGTAGAGACTTAGGCAGCTTTTCAGATTAGAATCGCCAACAGCTCCACACTGTTGGCAAGTTACAATTGCCACTAATGGGACGAAATAACTACCCTAATAACTTATTCTCCTGAACATCTAAAGTCTCAACTAGCCCTGGTAGCAGCTGGCGGCAAAGCTACATTCTTAAAAATAATCTAGATGCCGCAGATAATGCGGGCAGAATTATGGCTGAAGGGACCATAATCAAGCGGCACACTTGGCTACGCCAGTCTGGCTTTAAACTGGAGACCCAAGCAGGCACTACTTAACATGCCGGTGGAATCAAGTCTTATTCGGCAAAGCCATAGAAGACTCCCTAAAGTCTGCCAAAGAGGAATACGGCACCCTGAATTCTCTGGGCCAGCTGACAAACCACCAGGCCAGAGGAGCGAAAGCAATTTTTGCTAGTTTTGTTGCCAAAATTCCCAAAGGGGCTCTGGTTACGGACAGTCAAAATTCTTCCTGGAATAACGACCAGGGCCAAGCCTTCACAGGGTTACCAAAGACGCCAGTGCCGATCTCGCGGCTGGGGGAGGTCCTCCACATCTAGAGGTGGAGGTACACCTCCTAAGCAATGACAGCCCGCTACAGGTCCCCTCCCATGCTTAGCCTGTAGGGGACAAATTTCACACTTCACCCACATATGGGAGGGAATAACCACGGACAAGTGGGTGCTATCCACAGTAGCGGGAGGTTATTGTGTACAAAAACATCAAACCATCCCCCGCGTCAAAGGAGATCGAGAGAAGAACTCATCCTTCTCGAAGAGGTCAGCGCACTGCTATGCAAAGGCGCCATAGCAATCGGTTCTGCGAACGAGGTAAACAAGGTTATCTATTCAACTTACTTCCTTGTGCCAAAGAAAGATCTGTCTATGCGCCTAGTGTTAGACTTGCGCCCTGCAGACACCGATATAAAGTCACAAAAATTCTGCATGACTACGCTACAAGAATTAATCCCCCTACTTAAGTGGGGAGACTACATGGCAACACTGGATATAAAAGATGCCTATTTTCATATTTCAATGTTCCCAGTGCACAGAAGACTATTGCGTTTCAAAATAGCAAACCAGCACTACCAATTCAAATTGCTACCCTTCGGAATAGCATCTGCTCCAAGAGTATTCACCAAGGTACTGGCGGTGGTGGCAGCACACCTGCACAGGGAGGCAATCCCAGTGTAACCCTACCTGGACGACTGGCTGATTTCAGGGGAATCACCCCATCTTTGCAAGCAAAACACGCAAAGCACCATAAACCTTCTCTTCCAATTGGGCGTCTCAATAAACGAGAAAAAGTCCAGCCTTGTACCAAACCCAACAAAAAAGTTCCTAGTAGCTGCCTTAGACACGGAAGCAGGGTTAGTCTTTCCATCTATGGGAAGGGTTCAAAACATGCTACAGAAAATAACACTGTACCAAGCCAGTTGGCAGATAAGCGTACGCAAAGCAATGCATTTACTATGCATGATGGCGTCATGCATTTACCTGGTCCCAAACGCACATCTCCGAATGCGCCCCATGCAGGAGTGGTTGGTGAAACGATGGCGAAACAAGCGGTCAGTGGGACGATCTAGTGGTTGTTTTGCCAACACTAGTACAAAATCTACACTGGTGGCCGAAGGCAAACCTGTTAAAGGGAAAACCCTTCCACAACCCGGAAGCATAAGTGTTTGTTACAACAGACTCCTCACTCTCTGGGTGGGGAGCACATTACCTTCACCACACAGCACACTGTCTGTGGACTCACGTCACTGAACAGAACCACATCCTGGTGGAACTCCTAGCCGTATTTCAAGCGCTTCAAGCATTCGAAGCACAGCTGATGAACCAGTCAGTTCAGATCCTAACAGACTGCGCCACTGCAATGTTCGATGTCAACAAGCAGGGAGGGCGCACTCTCCAAATCTGTCCAAGCTGGCACAGAAAATACGGAGATAAGCACTAAGAGGATGTTCTTCTCCTCCCAACATGTTCCAGGGGTACTCAACACTCTTGCAGACTCTGAGCAGAGATCCGCTTACCCAGAGGAACACGAGTGGCAACTAAACCCAAGTATCGTAGACCACCTCTTCTGACAGTGGGGTTACCCCACGCTAGACTTGTTAGCAGGAGAAAAAAAGCAATGCCCAGACTTTGCGTTCAGGTTCCCCCAACCAGACTCAAGGGGAACGTCCTATGGATGAACTGGTTAGGGAAATTTGCTTATGCTTTGCCCTCCCCACCCCCCGATTGCCCTAATGAGCAGAGTAGTGAACAAGATTCACAGATAACTGGCGACGCTCATCCTAGTTGCTCCCATGTGGGCAAGGCAGCCATGGTTTCCACATCTGCACAAACTAGCTTTGTGCGATCCATCAAACTCCTGTGTCAAAACCAATCTATTGACCCAACACGGGGGAATAACAGTGCATCCTCACCCACACTCAATGAACTTGGCAGCATGGCTCTGGAAGTCATAGAGTTCAGACATCTTAATCTACCAAAGTGGTGTATGGATATCCTCAAGGAGGCACGAAAACCAAACACCAGACACTTTTCCGACAAGTGGAGATTTGTAATTTGGTGCCACTCTAAACAAACCCCATAGAATGTACTCCATCACACATTCTAAATTATATGCTGAACTGTTAGACTCTGGGTTAGTATTCAACTCCATAAAAGTCCACCTGGCGGCTTTATCAGCATACACCACCTCTCAGAGTAATGTATGATGGCATTCATGGAGGGGGTGAAGAGACTCCACCCTCCAATTTCAAACCCACCGCCAGGCTGGGATCTCCATGTTGTATTCGCTAAGCTCATGGGGCCCCCAATCGAGCCTATGCATAAGTCAAGTCTTAAACACCTGACATACAAGACTTCCTCCTTAATGGCTATTACTTCCATAAGAAGAGTTAGTGAATTACAAGCTCTGTCAGTGCAAGACCCTTTCTTTATCATTCATAAAGACAAATTGGTTTTACGTACACATCCAAGGTTCTCTCCTAAATTCATTTCCAAATTCCACTAAACCAATCCATTGAGCCAACGGCTTTCTTTCAGAATCCAACTAGCTCAGCTGAGGTAAAACTCCACACACTGGATGTGAGGAGGGCCGTCCTTTACTACGTACACAAGACCAGACCGCTGCGGAAAACAAATCAACTGTTTTCTCCGTAGCACCGGGCAGAGAGGGAGACCGCGTTTCCAAGAATGCCATCGCCAGATGGATAGTCTGATGCATACAACTATGCTATTAATTAGCAAACAAGACATTGCCTTTCACACCAAGAGCTCACTCCACTAGGAGCAGAGCAGATACTCTGGCCTTTATCGCAAATGTCCCCCTAGACAGCATTTGCAAAGCAGCTACATGGAGCTCAGTACACACTTTCACTCAGCACTACTGCATTGACACCCATTCCAAAGCAGATGCACAGGTGGGACAAGTGGTTCTAAAACATCTGTTTGCCGCAGCTCCTTCTCACAACCCACCACCTTCTAACACTGCTCGCTAATCTATGCATAGCATGTGATCTAAGCAGATTCCACAAGCCTCAGAAGGCATACATTCTCACCGTAGTTGTATTTCTGATGCTTTGTATCTGCATAGATACACTTGTGCCCACCCATCCTCCACTGAGAAAAGGTGCATAGATGTTATGAGCTTCTGATATCTGCTTGGATTCACCTGTACTCACGATGCACTTCATGCTACCTCATGTCAGAAAGAAAACTATCTGAGGGACCTCGACGCATGATGGACCATGGGTACAGTGGACGTCGCACTAGGGATAGTATTACTGGCACACCATATCGACGTTCCTTTTCGAATTTCGAAAACTGTAATACTCTGCAGCTTCAACTAGATGTCGGCCTATGCATAGCATGTGAATCTTAGCAAATGCAAGCATCAGAAATATGATAACGGTGAGTAATGTATCATATGTATATATTCAATGTTTCGTTATTGCATTAGTTATATTTTTGTTAATCACTGCATACCAGTATTTATTTCATAATAGATCTTTTTGGAGGTGTGTGTAAAGACTCATAACTAGTGTATAATTCACTTGATGACTAATTGGCACAATTCAAAGCAACAGTCTTCTAGGATTGCTGCAAAAGCTGGAAGACTTCAACTGGAGATGGCTTTAGCAATGCTGGTTGTACATAGCAGCATTAGTCTTCTGGGTCTTCAGTGCAACCTCCTTAAGTGTGCTGTCTATAGTGTACGATCTCAAACTGCTACAGGGCTTCACCTCTTATACCAAATTCGGTCTGGAATTTGCCTCGGCACACCAATGGCAAGCACCTGAAACATTAAAATGTATAAGGGCTGCCCAAACATGGACAGCCTTAAACGTTACAACTGCCCAGCAACAAATGTGCGCTGGTAGGGAAGTAGATTGGGACCAGACAATCCAACCCCTGTTTTGGCTGATCACAAACTGATCACTTTGCCATGGAATCCAAGCCAGTTCCTGCAAGAGTGCACACGATATACAGCACTTCGAGGCCCTGAGACGGTAGGAAGAAGGCCAAAGAACAAAGTTTAGCCCACTTGGCTCGGCCATTTTGAGTGTCTGGTAATCTAATTGGCAGTGGAAAGTTTAAAAAAATATGTAAAAAAAAAAAAGGGTTGCTGCCACCAGCCTGTCATAGTCCCATCAAAAACGTAACCAAAAAATGGTTCTGAAGACGAAAGTATAGAGGGGATACAAATTATGTATGCAGCACTTTAGAGGTGTTAAACTGCACCGGGATCCTGACAGGGTGACCACAGTTCACCTGCACTGGTAAACATAAGGGCTGCCCAGTGCCCCCAAATAAATGAGTTTATCAGGCTAGGTCAAGCAGAAAAGCTTTACTTGCCTCCAAAGTTAGGTCCTGGTTAAAGGCATTGCAAAATAGCTGGGTGTACCATTGATGCCAATGGAAATAAATTTGCAAAAATAAATCCTTCCCAACCAGAGCGCTTGAGGTATGTTATTTTTCTATTCTACCATGGCAAATCGCTCTCATAGTAGTCCATTCCTATGGAGTGGTGTACTATGGTCTGCCAGGCGTAGACCGATGTTAGTCTTCTGGAAGTTAGAAAATTAGTAACAAAAGGATAAGAGGATGAGGAAGCGGGAAGAGGTTACGAACACAGGGAGAGCGAGATGCAGTGGGGAGGTAAGAATGTTTTGTGATGGCATGGGTGCATGTCAGTCCTGTTCAGGACCATGGTTCTGCAGAAGAGGGGAGGCATATATGTCCTAATGTTTTCTGATAATTTAGTTGTTTCCAAGGGTGCATGAGGGCTAGAATATGTGCTTGAGCAATCCTGGAAGTTAGTTGACTTATTTTGGCAGGCAGCATTCTTTATACCAGGACAAAGTCCAGAATGCTAATTCTGTGGCTACCAAGCCTGAGTGAAGAGTGGCAGTGTCAAGAATTGACTGTGAATAAAGATGAATGTTGTTGGAAACAGAAGGTAAGGGTCTGGATCCGTGTCACTGGTACAGTAAGATTAAAAAGGCTTAGCATCTTGATGACAAAGGTTGAGTTGTTTGTGTAATGTTGTGTTAAACCTTTGGAGTTTGCAGTGAGACAGTGGTGCTTTAATTGAAAGCCTGTTCTAAGTGTAGTAATACTTAGACTTCCTTAGTGAAGCTGCCTTGCAGGATGTGTTAATTGGACTGGATGTGTGACCCAACAGAGTAGGTAGGCAGGTGCCCATCCTTCTGTATGCAGGGACACTAGCCCCATGCTTTTATCTTGTTACTATGCTTTAATCTTTACCATGAGCCTATGGCACACTTTGTACAGTGCTTTATGCACAGTGGGGGTCACCTCACACGACTTAAGAGCAGGGATGGAAGGTTCCTGGACACAAGCCAACAAATATCAACACCAGGGTGCCGAACATCAGTGCTGAGGGAACTCTCAGCAGTGATAGTGGAGATAATGGGCATGAAACTGAAGTGAGTCAGCCCTAAATGGACTCTCAGACGAGAAGCGTTGATCTGGGCAGCTTGTACCCAGAAATCCTTTCAATAACCTTTGGGATTGTTTGTATCCGCAAATTGCAAATTTGCCATATTTGAAACTCTCAGTACACTTTTTTTTTTCTTCTGGTGTACTGCACCACGAAACCACCAACTGTAGTCTGAGCAACATACGCTTGTCTTTTTCTGCAAAATGTTCAAGGTCATGACCCCAGTCTTTGGCTCAGTAGTGGTCAGACATTTAAGCCTTCACAGTGCCAGGGTGTCCTTGTGAGCCTGGTAATTTTTGAAATCACAGTCTAAAACCTCTTCTGCTTACACTCCTATGCCACAAGCAACCAGATTTTATAGAAGGGAAAGCTTAAAGGAAATATGGGCACTTTTCAATGCGGGTGTGTTTTCAACCATGACACTCCTGATGGCAATGCCCTGGACTTCCTGGAGGTTCTTTAGGCCGCAATTACCTCTCATGGGATGGCTAGAGTGGTGTGTGAGGAAATAATCCATTCAGGTTTAGGCTGTTTCTTACCTGAGTTGATCTGCTTATTCCAGCCTTGGTAGACCCTTCTCGACCTAGGTTGCATTGTAGTTTGGTTTCCAGATTCATTGTCCAATTATACGTGCGGTTTTTGGTTTGTCAAGAGGTGGCGTCTCATATTCGTTTAGGGACGTGGTTGTGACTATTATGAGTTGTTGGGAGATGTCAAGTGTTCTGGTGTTATCAGGAAGGGGGTCCTAGATTGCAGTAGGTGGCTTAGTTGATTTGTATCATGTGCAATATGTTTTAGAAAGTTGAATTTCACTATGTTGGTAGAGGGAGCAGTCAGTGGATACTCTAATAGGCATAGACAATACGCTCTGATAATATACTAGCGTATGTTAACCCATTTACCAGCCCCCACTGTTGTGGTAAGATTTTCGTATCGATGCTGCCTCTTCCTGACAGGTTTCAACTCCAGAACATTTTGCTGGACTGGTAGATAATTTTTCCCTATACCTCGTAGTGAGAACCTTTTTCCACACTGAGTCTTTTACTCTTTATGGGTGTCCTTTTTAAGACTCTCCAGTGTCTTTTTAATTGTATCCTCTGACAACTTTTGGCACATACTGCCTATTGTTGCTGGGTTGCCCTTGGGCTCCCCTTTTTACTTTGTGGCTAACCTTGTGAGAACTACAGTTCCTAAGGATTGAAAGGATATTTTATTCTCCCTAAACTTTATTTAGGTGAGACCATTACCCCCCCCCACCTTATGTGGAGTGCTGGCGAGATGCAATGTATCCCCTTCCTCATTCTAACTGTAACATTCCTGTTACAGGGACCACGCTTACCTTTTAATGGATGGTGGCAGTGAACCTTTTTACTAGTTTGGTGCACTTTTACTGTGGGCTGTTTGCAAAGCCCGCAGTAAAGGGCACCCATGGGGTGCTTATTTTACCAAAATGACCCCTTACTCCTTTTTTCACAATTTGTGTTCCTTGTCCTTTCTTCCTTCCCCTGACCTCCATGGCGGGGAAATCCTTTCAGTTTTTTCTTCCAGCATTGGATCTTTCATGGATTCACATGCTGTGAATATTCCCCGTCGTCGGGCTGGGTAAACCCTGGGAACTTTAAAATAGTAGTTTTCCTAAGGTAAAAACGTTGACACTTGGAGTGTCCCATCAATGTCGTTCTGGGTGCTTTGGGAAGCACCAGTGGGACATAGTGTATAGCCCCACCTCTGCAGCTTCCCATCAGACTTCAACCATCTTCCAAACTGTTGGGATTACTTCATGTTCTCTCCTGAGCGAATTCTTCTTTATTTGAGAAAACACTACTTCACTTCAACATTTCTAGTTTTTTGATGTTGGAAAAGCTTGATTCCGGCCCAGTTATGGAATCTTCGGGTACAAAGAAATCCTTGTTCAGGCGTGAGACCTGTGGCCTCAAGAATGTATGAGGGAGACAGGCACTCCGAGTGCTTTTGTTTGTACCCTAATTATTTGGATGAAGAATGCAAGATCTGTCAAGGGTTCTCACAAAAAACCCTTCGGGACAGAAACAGATGCCTAATTTGTTGGCTTAATGAGGGGGCCTACCCGGTGTCGGAGGTCGGCTCATCACGCAGTAGCAGGGCTACCACTCCCTCAGACAAGAGGTCACCATTATGCCAAAGATTAAGACCTGAGGAACCGCAGACAAAGAAACAAAGGACGGGTGAGACTAAGTACTCTTCCAGTAAGGATAAGGCCAGGCATTCATTACCTCTGAAAAGGCCTTTGTCGAGTGGTAAGGGGGTCACAGGTTCTCCCTAAGCACCAGTCTCGGGGCGCTTCCACATCACGCTTGGAGGGACCAAGGGAGAAGGGCTCACACCTGCAAAAATCTGCAGACTCGGCCTGAAAATCTGTTGTCGACGGAGAAATCTATATCGAGGCCAACATCCTCACCCTCAGCGAAGAAGTTTTCTTCCACTGGCAATAAACATCACTGTTCATCTGTGTCCCATAGGTCCTCTTCCGGCCAAGATTCCACAAAACATCACATGAAATCCAAGGCGTCATCCACAACCGTCTCCTTCACCATCGACGGCGACAGTATTGCCTCCATCAAAGTCTTGACTCCGGTCAGCGATTGCAAAGATTAACTGATTCATCGATTACCACCTCAACGATGAAGAAAAAATTCCTGGCGACGCATACATCCTCTACTGGGCCAGACCATCCCGCATTGGAGACAGATGTTCTGTCTCCCAAGGGCAGATTAAAGCAGACAACTGCGCCTATGGAACAACCGCCTTTTAGAAAGGTCCCCAGCCATATGACCTGAGGCGATTCTACAACATAAAATTACATATGATTTTGAGGCATCTCCTTACGACGATCAGGCGGTTTTCGAATCTGATCCCTAAGGAGAGTCGCAACCGCCTTTTCCAGATCCATCTGTCTTGGGGCTGCAGCAGACCGGTTTCTTACCTGTAACTCCATTTCGAGGGGATTGGGTCCTCAGTATTCCATATCTCACAGTAATCGCCACAGCTGTGCTGCTTCGGAAAATCTTTTGACGTCGATAAGCCGCCCTCGAGGACCTCCTCCGACGTCACTGGATGTTATAAGTAGGACGCACAACACCCGTAGCCTCGGTTCCGTTTTTCCGCGAACGTGTTCGCTTCGGAGATCTCGGCGCGCCTCGACTCTTTGGAGTTTCTGTTCTTTCGGTTCTTCGAACCGGTTCGTTTGTACAAAGTTTTTGTGAAGTCTTCCTCTTCTTCCACCCCGTGTCCAGGCTTCAAGAAATGCGGGGACTGCGGGTCCAACATGTCGGTGATGGACCCACACGACGCCTGTCTCTGGTGCCTTGGGGAGGCCCACGACACGGATGATTGTGTCGACTGCCAGTCGCTTACGTCCAAAGCCTTGCGGGAGCACAAGAAGAAATGGTCGGTAAGGTGTCCAAGCCCCGGAAGTCGAGGTCCACTGGGCTTTCGTCCAGACGATTCAAGGGGCGACTCTCCGCATAGTCGTAAGTCTAGGGGGGTCTCAGCCCCGAAGTGGGTCTCGCCACTCCTCTGCCTCTTCGAGGCACTCCCGGAAGTGCCGTCATCGGTCGCCTTCCTCGTCCGAGGACTCCGCCGGTCATCGGGTTGCTTATCCCACCAAGCATGCGACTCCGGAGGAATGGGCTTCCTTCAGTAAGAAAATGCTGGCGATTCTTGAATCGCAGGGCACCGGTCCGTCTGCGCCTCTGAGTGGGGTCGGGCGTGACCGTACTAGAGACACCACTCGTACGCCTTCGGGCTCGGGTGGTCGGCATGATTCGCGGAAAGGTCCCGCTCGGACAAGGGGAATCGTTCTAGTCATGCCCATTCCAGGTCCCGGTCCTCGACGCGCTCGAGACCGTGTGCACCTGTGAAGGCTTCGAAGAAGACGTCGATGCCTGTGGTGCCGAGGTCATCGAGGGACTCTTGAGGCTCCGCCTCTGAGCAAGGAGTCGGCGCCCAGGCTGTCGAAGGACATGCTCGGGGCTCCGCCCTCGAGGCCTGTGTTGACACCATTGATGCTGTTGGGGCCACGTTCGGCATCGACGCTGATTCACTCAACGCCTTTCGAGGCTGTTTCGATGGGGGTACCCCGGGGTATGGTGGAACCCCCTAGAAAGGCTCTGGCCAAGGCCAAGCATGGCTTTGTTCCCCATTCTGTGCCCACTTTCCACCATCTTGATTACATTTCGGAGGTGGATGAGTGCTCTGATGATGGCATGGTTCCTGATACGGTGCCAGATGGGATTCTCTCGGAACAGAGTCCGATTGAGGACCTGCGTCAGTCACTGCACGACGCCAGTGGTCTGGACACCTCTCCGGAGGTGGAGTTTTGTAGGCCTGAGCCTGGCACCCATGCCAAATCCTCGTACCGGTGCCTTTTGTCAAGGGTCACAGAGTACTTGGGGTGGTCTGCTCCCCCAGGGGATTTTCTTCAGGATGACCTCACGGATATCCTCGACCAAGGTCCACCAACTGACCCGGTACTGCTGTTCCATATGGCTCTACAGAGGAGGGTGGCGGCGGCTTGGACTGCTCCGGAGAGTCTCCTGGCAGTGGGCAAGTCCTTGCTGAGAAAATAGCACCTAGCTAGTAGCGACCCCTGCTACTTGACCAAGCACCCCACTCCGGAGATTTTGGTGGTGCAGGCGGCTACGGCCCCAGCAAAGCAGGCGTCGTATCTTATCATCCCTCCTGATAGGGACAACAAGCGTTTTGATGATTGGGCGAAGAAAGTGTTTTATTCAGGCGGTATGGCTCTTCAGGCTGCGAACTCCGTATGTGCCTTGTCACGTTTCACGCACTCTGTGGAACTGTTTCCTTAGCGGCTGAACATATTCCCGAAGGGGACAAACAGGATGGTTTTCTTGCTATGGTCCAGGATGGCAAGGATGCCATGTGTGAGGCAGTTCAGTCGGGTTTGGACATGGCAGATTGCGTCAGCCGGTCCATGGCAGCGAGCACCGTAATACGCAGGTTTGCGTGGTTGCGGAAGTCGGAGTTTGCTCCTAATGTGCAAGCCCGGCTCCTCAACAAACCTCTGATGGTGTCAATCTTTTTGGCAGCAAGGCTGACGAGAGCCTTGATAGGTTGCCGACCTCAAAAGCTGCGGCAAAGTCGTTTGGCACTGCAGTTCGCCAACCTCCGCCTTTTCGTCCTAGGGGACAGCAATGGAGGGGAGGTTCCTTTCGTTATTACCCATCCTTTGGTATTCAAAGGGGCCACCGTAGGAGTGCCATAGGTGGAAAACAAGGTACTAGAGGTGCCAAGGCCGCTTGGACTGTTGCCTCTTTGCCCTCAGGCAACGCCACAGCCGCTTCAGCTGAGTCATGAGGCCATGCCCCATGGTTTGCCGGTTGGGGGAAGGCTGGCGCAGCATCTTGTCGAATGGCGTGCCATTACGTCAGATGTATGGGTTCTGGAGATCAAAGCCCATGGCTACTGTCTTCCTTTCCGGCAGAAGCCTCACGACAATCCACCAGGGAACCTCTTTGAAGAGTCCGGATCCGCTCCTTGCGCAGGAAATTCAATCCCTGCTGGAGAAAGGCACCATAGAACTGGTGCCTGTAGCGGAGAGGAACAAGGGATGGTATTTCCCTTATTTTTTGATTTCAAAGAAAGACGAGAGATTGAGACCCATAATGGACTTGCACGGTTTGAACAAACTCCTCAGGAAGGACAAGTTCAAGATGGTGACTCTAGTCTTCCAGGCCCTTCAACTTCAGGACTGGTTGGTGTCTCTCGACCTCAAGGGCGCTTATTTTCATGTGCTGATCCATCCACAGCACAAGAAGTACCTGAGGGTTGCGGTTGGCGACTCGCACTTTCAGTTTCGGGTCCTGCCGTTCGGATTGACCTCCGCCCCGAGGGTCTTCACGAAGCTCATGGTAATGGTGGCAGCACATCTCAGGAAAGGGGGGGATTCACGTCTACCCCTACCTGGACGATTGGTTGATCAGGGCGCGCTCTCCCGAGCAAGTCCTGGATCATCTGTCCGTCACCTGCCACTCCCTCCATAAGCTGGGCTTCTCCCTCAACTTGAAGACCCACTTGACGCCAACTTTTTGCTTTCTTTGGCCCACAAGGGCCTGCAAGTGGGTACCGTTAAAGGTTATCTGGCGGTGCTGACCATATTTAAGCGCTCATCTGAAGAGTGTTCTTATTTTAAAATTCCTTTAATTTCTCAGTTTCTAAAAGGGCTCACTGTGTTCCCTCTGTCACCTTTCCAGGTGCCCGGTTGGGATTTGAACCTTGTTCTCAAGTTTCTAATGGGTGCTCCATTTGAGCCTTTGCATTCCTGCCCTTTGAGACTGTTCACTCTTAAAACTGTATTTTTAGTTGCGGTCACTTCCGCTCGCAGAGTGAGTGAGTTACAGGCACTTTCATTTAAGCCACCCTTCACTGTGTTTCACAAGGACAGTTGTCCTTAGAGTTCGTCCTTCCTTTCCTCCGAAGGTGGTGTCAGAATTTCATTTAAGCCAGAAGGTTATTCTTCCGGCGTTTTATCCTCCTCCGCATCCTGGTAAGTAAGAGGAGAGACACCATAGGCTGGATCCTAGGAGAGCTTTTAGCTTTTATATTTCACGCATGTCCCGGGTCAGAGTGGACGATCAACTCTTTATTGGTTACACCGGAAGGCATTTGGGACAAGCTGTTACTAAGCAGACTTTGTCTCGATGGATTATCCTGGCAATTTCTGAATGTTACTGCTTGGCGGGTAAGGACCCTCTGATAGGCTTGCGGGCCCATTCTACCAGGGGTATGGCTGCCTCTACTGCCCTGCAGAGAGGTGTTCCTATTTGTAATATCTGTGATGCAGCCACCTGGGTTTCGGTCCATACTTTTGTACGTCACTACTCCCTCTATTGTATCCGTGGGCAGGATCTGGCCTTTGGCAAGGCGGTCCTTTACTTTGCAATTTGATTGGCCATTCTAAATTTCTATCTTCTAAATTCTTTTTCCGACCTCCTTACCTTGGTACTGCTTTGGGAGTCTGTCATAGATATAGAATACATCAGATGACCGAATCCCCTCGAAGAACAAGTTACTCGCTTACCTGGTAACGTTCTTTCGATGGGATGGTCCGACGACGTATTCCATATCGCTCCCTCCCTGCCTTCCCCGCTAAAGAATTTCTTATGCGATTGCAGCTTACGTTTCCGCAAGACTTTGTGTGGTCAGACTGGCAGAAGACTGGTGCCACACATTCTGGGAAAAAACTACAACTGAGGCTACGGGCGTCGTGCGTCCTACTTAGTACATCCAGTGACGTCGGAGGTCGTCCTCGAGGGTGGCGTGTCGACGCAGATGCCGAAAGATTTTCCGAAGCAGCACAGCTGTAGTGATTGTCATAGATATGGAATACGTCGTCGGACCATCCCATCGAAAGAACGTTACCAGGTAAGAGAGTAACTTGTTCTTCACTATCGTTGGTATCTTTCATGGATTTACATGCACCCTCCAGCCTTCGTCCTCAGGCAAATATCCTTCTTAGGACTTCCTCCTTTTGCAGAGGTTTAAATCTGAGGGGAAACTGCTGAGGCGGGGGCTATACATTCAACGTCCCATTGGTGCTGCCCAAAGCACCCATAACGACGTTGATGGGACACTCCAGGTGTCAGTTTGTTCCATAGGAAAATATTATATTAAAGTTACCAGGGTTTTCCCAGCCTGACGGGGAATATTCACAGCATGTGGATCCATGAAAGAAACCAAAGCTGGAGGAATGGAGTTACAGGTAAGAAACTACTCCCATCCTCTGCGGGAGACCTTGCTCAAACCCGCCCAGGCACCAGAGTCCGTGAAGGCAGAAAGCGAGGGAAGAGTCCAAAACGTTGCAGCACTTGGTCTTCCAGCCTGACTGCAAGAATAAAGTTCAAACTGGGAGGCTAGCTGTCCTGAAAGGACTGCCAACCCCCCCTTCCCCCCCCCCACCCCCACCCCACCCAGGTTGAATGTTTCATGACTGTTTGATTGGCTGGGTTCTTGCATAAAAGTCTGATCCTGGAAGTTGTAGAGGTAGTCGACCACTGGAGCTGAAACCGAAGAGGAAGAAACGATGACCTTAGTGATTTCCATCGACCGGAGAGCCTGCTATGTAATCCTTCCTTGCAATTGGCCTGGGGGCCACGAAAAGGACCACCGCAACCCAGAACCTGTTGAGATGCACTAGAATCAAGACCTGCATTTTGAGTCATCCCACATCGTGCTGCGACCTTGCAGGGCTGTAACTCCCCAATACCCTGGGACCTCGAGTCATTGTGCGGTGCATGGTCTTCTGTATTCCGAATCTTGCTGAAGTTTTGGTAGCATCCTGCTGGACCTGCAGATATGTGAGTAGTCTGAAAGAAATACCCTTACCAGAATGCTGCACCTTTAAAAAAGATGAAAAGCCTATCTGCGATACTCAGTCTTCTGGCTCCTGAAAAGAGCGCCAAAACTACAGAGCCACATCCATCTGCAAAGAAACTCTTGCCTAGAGCCCTCCCCTTTTGATCCCTGCTTCAGAAGCCCTTCCATTGCCCCGTCTTCAGTCTTCATGACAAGGAATTCAGCGACTGGGTTTTTGGCTGCAGATCCTGAAGTCTCCCCTGTTGCAACATCTTCTGTGCTTAGTAAACCATGTGAAGATCCTCTTGCCTAGAGCCTTCCCTGTGATGCCTGTTGCAAAGGTCCTTCCAGTGCCCTGTCTTCACGATAAAGGAATTAAACGCCAGGTTTTTTGCTCCAGATCCTGAAGTCTTCTTGCTGCATCTCTTCTTCTGTGCTAAGGTACTGTGTTGGCTGGGGTATTGACTTACCTTAAGTCTTTGTGATTTCTCTAAAGCTTTAGCGTGTTTGCTGTGATTGGGAGTCTTTTCATCCAGTTCACCGAGGCCCACTGCTGTAATCCCCCTATGATGTCTTATCAGAAGTCCCTGGGCCCTAACTAACTTTTAAGTTAACTACTGGCTTGTTGAACAGTCTTCTAGAGGAACTATATCATCCTGCCTACAGCTGGTTCCTAGACCACTAGGTTCCATCTTCTGCCCATGAGTGAACTTGTGCAATAGAAAAGGACTGGATAAGTAAAGGATTCTGTCTTGAAAAGATTAACAAGTGTTACTTACTAAAAGTTGGTTGGTTGGTTACGGTCACTCTGGAAGTGAGCAGGTAAAAAGTTCTTACTTAGCTTGAATTCGTGTTGGGCCATTCTGAAAAGTATATTTGAGGTTATTTCACTCACCTGTAAATTGATTATGCCTCTTTCCCAAATTTAATTATGTTGGTTTTAGTAACTTTTTCAGAGAATAGGTGTATACGTTTCCCAACCAGGTCTTGCTTGCCCAGACTTGTTGTATAGCCTGTTTAAAATAAGTCTGCCTTAGGTTGTACCTACCTAGAATAACCTTGTCATTCATAAAGTGTAACATTGAGTTTTGCTCTCCCTGGTCTGTTGTGTACAGTCTTAGGTGTATACCTACCTTTAAGTTGCTGGTAGTTCTTCTAAAACTTATATGGGTTTTACTTACCTTGAGTTAGCTGTGTGCCATCCTAAAATAAGTTAAGTTATGCTTCCCTCAATCTGTGTTTCACTGATCTGAAAACCAAGTGTAATAGTGTATTACAACATTGGTTATGTCTGCCTAGAATAGCTGTGTGCCATTCTTCAAAAGTGTTCTTTAGGTGTAGCTGGCCTTGGTCTGTCTGGTGCAATCCTAAATTAGTGTAAAAAGTTCTGAGCTGAAAAGCAACTGTAATTGAATATTGCACTAAAAGATCTTACTCACCTAGAGTAACTGTTTTATCCTCAAAGTAGTTGTAGGTATGTACTGTTCTTTGGATCTGTGTTCACAAAAGTATCAAGTAAAGTAAATCAAGAATTTAGGCTGGCTTTGGCAGGACAATCTGGGTTGCAAAGCTCTGGTTGGCGATAAAGTCCAGGCAGTCCATTACTCTCTGCATATGCTTCGCTGGGTGTTACGTCTTATTCCTGAGGAGGATCACGCTGTAGTGGTGGGTGCTCGATCAAACGCCCATCTGGACTATTGTAACAGCCGTTTGGCGGGAATTCCCGCCAAACAGATTTATAGGCTCCAGAAAGCACAAAATGCAACGGTTAGATTGGTTGGCTGACTGGGCAGATCGGCTCGTGTCCAGCCCCCCCCCCCCCAGCTCTTGCTCCCCCCCTCCACAGATCATTGCATTGGGTGTCGGTGGAGGATCGTATTAGCTTTAAGGTGGCATGCCTGATCTTCTAGCTCCCGAATACCTAAGTGCCAAAATCTGCCGCTATTCTCCCCCTAGGTCGCTTCGTTTTAGTGATCAGTCGCTACTGAGTGTTCCTCGCTCGACATGGGTATCTAGAGGAGGCAAGTTTTGCCATCTTCGGCCCCAAACTCTGGAATAATTTAGCATTGGAGATTAGGGTATGTCGATTCTTGCCCAGTTTTGAAAGGTGCTCAAAATTTTCATATTAAAATAGTGGCCTGATGGTTAATCTGGTGGCTTTTTTCTACATATTTCATCTTGGTTATCTTTCCAGAGATATAACTGCGTTTTTATACAGTTAAGTCTGTCATGAGTATGCTAGAGTAACTCAAAATCGAATCCTGGTAACAGGGTTGGTTGATTGTGATTTCTTTTCTGCTTGTCACTGCATAACTGACAGGGTCTACTATCCTTGTATTACTGAAAGTAATCAGAAAGTAACATATGGTTTTTACGACCTATGAAAAGGTGTGGCCTATATGAAATGTGTATGAAAAGTTCTGACTTCCCTAGAATTACTGTTGGGTATTCTGAAGGTTTTCTGCTTTGGTATGTGTACCTTCAAGCATTGTGTTGTGTTTTTAATAATGTGGTTATGATTCTATGACCAATACTTACCCCAAGACTTAACTTGGCCTACTTGTATTGATAATAAACATTTATTCATACATAATACTCCTGGCTGTAAGTGGTTCTATTTAATCCTTTGTATACTACAGGTTCTATGTACTTTCCTACAGTCCTCTCTCCCTCCTAATATAAGGCAGACTGCTCGATCTACACTACCATGTACTCAAGTGGTACTGCCTTATACTAAGAGTGGACTAAGAGTGGACTTGTGTACTGTCTCAGTTGAATGGTTTTGCTAAGCCCTTAGTTGGACTTCAGAAAAACTGTCTTAAAACCTACTCACACCTGTTGCCCTCTGACTGTATATTAGACGATCCAATAACACTCGACCGTAAGCCACAAAGTCCATATGTGCCGAACAAGCACACATGCACATTAACCACACATTTAGAATTAACTGATGTGCTTCATATCCATGTAGACTCTTCTATGTCTCGGTCTCCTGACTTGTTCTCTGAGGTGCCCGACGTCAAGATGTCAGATTGCAGCCATGTGTAGCACTCTGCCAGTCCCGAAGGCAGGGCAGTGGCTCCCTCTCCACTGCTGCTTCTGCCCCGGCCTGCCCATCTCAGAGGCGTGGACAGGGCCCGCTGACTATGGACTCCTGGCATTGCGCTCAAGGAGTCCCCCATGCAAACGCCTGCCTTCTTATGCCTACTTCTGGCGGTCAGGCTGTCCCAGTGAAGCTTTTGGTGGTCGAGGAGGGCCCCCACATACTATGTTTCAGATTCCTGACTTTTCTTAGACCATCTACACTCGCTGCATTACTTGTATTGTATGTGTGCCTCCATTTTTAAAAAATCGTTTTTTAGTTGTATACTGTACATCTGTGCACCTCTTGAAAGTCTATTCCTTCAGGATTGCATCTATGCCTTGACTACTACTTCTAGGCCCCCTGGTGAGTCTAGCTAGACCTATGCTATGCAGCCACTCTTCTTTCATTCCCCCACTAACCTCTGCCACCCTTATGGCTCTCTGCATCTCGCCCATCTTCTCTAACTGCTACACTATCACCTATCCCTCCTCCCTCACGAAGTCTGGCAGGAAAAAGAACAAAAGACATCCTGAGTGCAAACCCTGGACTTCCCATTGCAGACACCTATGTCAGCGCTCCCACCCCCACATCCCCCCAAGTGGTTTTCTCCTTCCATATTCTCTACCATTAACGGTGGCACCACATGGGAAGGCCTCTTGGCCGGCTTCTCATCTTCACATTGCTTCGTTAATGTCCATCACACAGGTATTATCCTGGCTCAGGGTCCACAACCCAACTGCCTTATCTTTGACCAAATCCTGCCTCCTCTCATTAACTTCCTTCGCTCTCCTGCTTCTCCCCCTTACTACTCTTTTCCCCCTCTGCAGACTGGTATCCCACATCCCTGTACCTCACCTCAGAAAACCTTCAAAGGCAGAGACCTCCATCTGTCGACTCTTATCGCCCGCTCAGCCAACAAACACTCTGCTGACATCTGCCTCCTTCTTGAAGACATTGACCTTGACCTTCTCGCTCTTACAGAGACCTGGTTCAATGCCAGCTCAGTCAATCCCTCCTCCCTGATGGCTTCCAAATAATCAACCAGCCTGGACCTCACCTCACTTGCGGGGGGTGGGAGGGTTGCCTTCATCTTTCCCCGAGTGGGTTTCTACCTCCATTTTACCCACCCTGCTCTACTCTTCCTCTGAGAGCCTGATTTGCAAGTTGGTCATCGCTCCCATCTCCACCCTGACCATTGCTACTATTTACCGGCCTCCTGGCGCCACCACTCTGTTCCTCTGATTGGGCTGATTTTGCTTTTGCCTTACTTTCATCCGGCTCCAACCTCCTCCTGAGCGATTTCAACATCCAACTTGACTCCCCTGACTCTGCATCCACTCTCTTCTATGACCTCTGCACCTCTTTTCCTCTCCATTCTACCTTCTGGGCCAGACGGCTCCGCTGGATGCCCTTATACACTCTGACCTCTCGCTCTTCCCCCTCTAGTCATTCCTCTCTCCTGGTCAGACTATTCCCTCCTCCTCTCCCACCAGGGCGGCAGAGCAGAAGTGGCATACTTCAGGCTCATCCTCTGATAAACTGGCCTGCCACCTGCTACAAAGGCAATACAGATTGAATCCATGCCAAAAGAAAAGAGCCCACATACAGGCTTGGGTTTCCTCTGCATCCAACAACACAGCTGAACTCTTAAATATCTGCAAGGAAGTAGCCAACCCTTCAGCCGTCTCCTCCACTTCTCCTTCTCAGGCCTCCTGCAATGCACTGGTCACACACTTCGCCACCAAAACCCAGGGCATCCTGAACACCCTTGCTAGACCCCATCCTCCCAACCGAACCCATACCATCATGCCTCCTTTGGCCCCTCACCCTCTTTCTTCTCCCCTGTCACACCTGAAGAAGTTACCAGAGTTGTCTGCTCCATGAAGGTCTCTTCTAAACAGGTCCCCCCCCTGTTCATCCAGGACCATCAAGGAAAACATTGGCTCTCTTGCTGCCGCACTAATTTCTGCATCTTTTTTCACTGGATCTTCCTCTCTTCCCTTAAGCACTCCCTTGTGCGTCCACTCCTGAAAAAGCACTCGGCAGACCTTACCTTCCTTGCCAACTAACGCCCTATTTCCATCACCCCCGTCCTGGGGAAGCTGCTGGAGAAGCTGGCCTTGCCCCAACTCGAATCACACTGAACTTGTTGGTGGTCTCTGCGACCATCAATCTGGATTCTGAGCATCCAGAGGCACAAACTGCTCTTAACTCTGAAAAACTGCTCACATCTCTGGACTCCAACTCCCTAGCTGTCCTCATCCTTCTAGATTTTTCCTCACTTTTATACAGTCAACCATTCCATCGTACAAATGATGAGATACCCTTGGTATATCGGAACGGGCACTGGACTGGCTGACATCCTTCCTGACTGCTCTTCTGAAGTCATTGTGGGCACATTCTCTCCACCTGTGGTGTCCCCCAGGGCTATATCCTCTCCCCTTGTGTCTTTAACGTCTACCTAGCTCTGCTTGCACGCCTCATCTCCAACTTCCATTGTTACACAGACAACACACCGCTCTTCAAACTTCCTGCTGATCCTCTTGCACCCTCCATCCCTGACTGCCTTGTCTCGGGCGGATAGCTCAGAGGCAACGTGCTCGGCTTGGAAGCAAGACGACACAAGGCAACACAGGTTCGGTCTGTGCTTAGAAACCTCTGGGTATTAAGCGCGTTATAAATAACAAATCATGCCATATCTGCCATCCAGTCCTGCTGCACCTACAGCGATCTATGCCTCAATGCCTGTAAAACTGAGATCCTTCCCTCTGCTCCCCCTCCTTCTTCCCTTCACTCTGGCCAGCCTCCTTGGGCTCTCCCCCTCCTTCTAAAGCCAGAAACCTTGGCGTCATCTTTTACTCCTCTCGCTCTCATTCCTCTCTCGCTCTCATTCCTCCCTCACACTCTGGACTTTGCCAAGAAGACCCACTTTCAGCTCTTCCTTCTCAAAGGTCTTCTCTCTTTTCTCACTTTCCTGCAGAGGCTGATCTCCAGGCTGGACTACTGCAATAGCCGCCTTCTGAATCTACCCGCTTCCACTATGCAACCCGTCCAGCTAATCCAGAATAGGGCAGCAAGCCTTATCCTTGGCCTTAAGCCCAGGTACCGCATATCTCCCGCCCTAAAGTCTTCACTGGCTCCCACTTGCTGTAAGGATTAAATTCAAATCCCTCTGCATCATCTACAAGGCTGCTTGGGCCCGGGGACCACGCTATCTTCAACTTTATCATACTAAATACTCTCCCTCTTAAGTTACTCTGGCACCAACTTTGTGTGTAAAGCGTTTTGCTAAACAGAGGGTAGGTGGTCGATCGCTTTACTCAACTGGCTCGCTTCTATGGAACAGCCTCACCGTGACTCTGCACCTTGAGCATGACTTTCTTAAATTGCGGAAGCTCCTCAAGACTTTCCTCTTTACCTCCTCCTTACCTTCTTGCCTCCTCTGCTAATCCCACAGTTGCTGGGATTGTTTTCCAGCGCCCTTATGCATCCTCGGGGCCCCTGACCTCCCTCACTCAATCGGCCCAGCATCTGTCTACCCTCAGCGCTTGCCTTGGCACTCCCTCCGCCCTGGAGGTTTTGCACATACTCCTAGCGTGGCTCCTGGCCATGTAACACTCAACCCTAGCACTTGATTTTTGGCTCACCCTTGAGCTCGGACTCCCCAGCACTTAACCCCTCTACCTTACTGCACTTGCACGTTCTGAATACCCACAAGGCATAGTAGATTTGTCCTTTCTTCCTTTTCCCTGACTGTTCTTATTAAATACTGTTTTGAATTGTATTTCACTTCCTTGTTCCCTCCCCTCGCCCTGTGGGCGCTTTGAAACTGTATTTTACTTGCTGTATAAGCGCCTAACCAGCAAACCATAAATAAAATAAATAAATGAGGGTGCACAATAGGTACCAAAAAAATGGTTCCATGTCATTATCGCGAGATAAAATATTGCAGGTTTTTTCCAGCAGCTATTATAACAAAAAAACGCATCAAATTTTTTATTTTTGAGGGGTCCCCCCATTCCCATGCCTTTAATTTTGTATCTATTTCCGAACACCCGCAGCCCATATATATATTTTCTAACCCCCCTAAAAATGTGATGTTTTTCGGCATAAAACCCACAGCAAAAAACCAGCGACATTTCATCCTGCGATGAAAGGACGTTGTACCCCAAAAACATGCCTAGATGGTAAATATTGAATGATTACCCCCACGTGCACAGTCCTTACCCAAATGTCCCTCTATGCATATGCAATATACTATGTACACACATGACCTCAATTAAGGTCCCCAATATCCATGTAATGTTCAAATGTGGAAACCATTGCAAGCATTATGTCAGTAATGCACAAAAGCATGACGTACAGGCGCAATATGCACAACTGCGGGCAAAATAAACCAATGCACCAACAATGAGAACGGAGTAGAAGCGAGCAGAATAGCCTTCAACGGGACAATCTCAAAATAACTATGCACGTTGCTTACACACAATAGGTACGTAACATGTGCAAATGCACCAGACGCACCACTCAATATGGCCAAACATACTTGTTACTAATGGAAGAAAATGCATGTAATGCACATATTAAACTTAGATATATTTGAATAGTATACATATGTTGTGAATGCAAATATTATAATTGACTGTTAAAACAAGCTAATGAACAGCAACAGGTCAGCCTTGAGTCGGTATTGCACTCCCAAACTAAAAGTATTTCTGTATTGAGATTTTTAGTTAAATCTACGCCTGGTGTACCCATGCATCACTCCTGCTAGTGTCACTTAAAGTAAATTAAAAAAGGAATCTCCATAGTCACTGCAAATTCTTTAAAATGTTGCAGTTCTCTTCAGTGTTCCCTTTCCAATGACAATGTTCTTCTGTGGTTACAATTCGATATACACACTACATAAATAATGTTTCTGTCAGGGCAACACGGGTTTCACAACATATGTCCAACATTCATCAAAAACCTATGCCAGCTTCTTCATGGCTTTGATAAAAATATATAGCAAGATTCTGCAATGTCACCAATGGATAATCAATTAAAAGTACCAACAATTGTTTGATCAGTTTGCAAACTATCTAAAAGGCGAAATAAGAAATTAAAATTAGCAATTATTTAGTGTAACAGATACTTTTAACTTCACGTCTTCCATAATACCCACTCAACCTTTATCCCCTATTCCATGATTAGAATATTTGTAATGTAAATTATATACATGTTTCCTTATTTTAAACCAAATAAACAAGTCATGGATGACACAATTATGGTATTTATTTAGGTCGGACCTACGAGACGCAACAGAGCACTTTACAGGTGTATACAACAGTACATAACAGCGTGCTTAAGAGGTATACAACAGTACAGATGCATAACGGAGCGCTTTTCAGAGGTAACAGAACAGATGTACAGCAGGGGGTAGGATACAGAGCGGCACAGAGGAAGGGTACAGCTGCACAGGTTGGCACGGAAGAGAGGGGCGGACAGCATCTAGCAAGTCGGTGACGCGGGGGGCAACGGCATGGCCTAGCTGTTGAGGAGGAGGGACTCCTTGAAGAGGTGGGCTTTGAGTTCTTTTCTGAATTGTGGCAGCATGGGGGTGAGTCTGTAGCTGATGGGGAGGAGGTTCTATAGTCTTGGGTCGTAGGCAGAGAAGAATTGTTTTCTGGTCCTTTCCTTTTTGCAGCAGAGGATTTAAAGTCTGCATGTGTCCTGGCTTCTGGTGGTGCATTGTCCGCCAGCGATTCTGAGTTTCTCTGCGAGGTAGAGGGCGACTGCCGTATAGATAGTGCAGCAAGACTTGAAGGTGATTCATGTGTAGTGGGAGCTAGTCAAGATCGATGAGGGCTGGGGTGATGTGGTAGTTTGTGTAGACCCTTGATGAGGTGTGTGGCTGTGTGTAGGACACTTCTCAGGGGCACAAAGGAGGATGACCTACAATAAGATCCCAGTAATGTAAAATTGCAAAAATCGCTGAGGTATCAATTCTTTACAATCAATATTTCTCTGGTCCCACGCTAGGCAATTAGTATATCAAGTCTTTAGTTTCCACAGCGTTATTGTTCTAAAGTTGATATCAAACTCTTGCATACCAGGTTTTTTCTTAATTCTTCCGTCAGATGATCCTAATTTATAGCTTTCATTTAATCCTTCAAACCTGACTGTCAAACCTGGATCTCCCAGATTACCATAAAACATGTGCCTTAACACGGTATATTGTATACTCTTCTAATCCATGAAAGCTTGGTGGTGCAAAGTACAGCCCACCTTGCAGTGATTGCATTATATTGGTTGTTATACTCTCTACTTTTAATACAGACCCTACAGCGGTCATCACTGCTGCACATTGCCAGGTAGGGGGCCCTAAATCAAAATTCATGAACTCAGCGAGTGGCTGATTTGGGGAGATGCAGCACTATACTATACTTTTTGGCCTCCGTCCATATTGCTTTAAGACCAGATTTCACCACCAACCATAGTTGGTATTAACTTGGCTATTGCTGCTGTTTGGTACGGAAATTTGATAAAATGGCAACATTCATGTACAAATAGTCGCTTATGCAAAGTCAATGCTCGGCAATAGGCACATTATTTCTTAAGATTGATACTGTGCCTTAATGTTTACATTCCAATTTTTGAATTTACATTTTTATATGCAGTAACCTTAACCTTTTTTTAAATGTTTTTTCACCTAGAGTTAAACGATGCATTCGCAATTGTGATGCATTCTAATACTGTAGTTGTTTGGATGCTTTCTTAGTGAAGACTAATATTTCTAAAATGGTTTAAATTTGCTATGCCCTATATATTTGATTTGTTGCCAGCGTTTTAAATTTGTATTGTGTGTTGTGCATTGGTGAAAAGAATGGCATGGCGTCCCATGAAATGAATGCTTCATGTTTGTCTAGCAATGACCAATACACATTGTACCGAACTAAAAATATTCTACTGAGTCCTGCATATTACATATAGTATTCAAGAGTATTTCTTTTGAGGACCTTCAAGGTATCCAAAATTTGATCAGCTCTTCATTTTGTATTTGAACCACTTTGTATTTTACCTTGTGTCTTCTGTGATAGTGTTTTACCAAGTACCTTTTTTCACTCACCAGTGCTCTCTGGGACATTGAAACGGGGCAGCAGACAACTACGTTTGCAGGACACACTGGAGATGTAATGAGCTTGTCTCTGGCCCCCGATTCCCGCTGCTTTGTTTCTGGCGCTTGTGATGCTTCTGCAAAACTCTGGGACGTTCGAGAAGGAATGTGTCGGCAGACCTTTACAGGCCATGAATCTGACATCAATGCCATATGTGTAAGTGAATGAATTTGACTAATTAGGCACAATATTTGATCCAGTCAATTATCAGTATGTTTTACTTTATCTTGAACGCTTAACACTTGTAGTCCTTCAACATCCATTGGTGTTTTTAGTAATGTTTAGAGCAGAATCGCTTTCCAGCAATGTACTCTGTAACTAAAGTTTAAAGTCCCTGCTGCAGCTCTAAAATATGAGTGGGCGTTAGCAGGCTGTAGCTGGTGACTAGGGCAAAGTAATGTACTAAACGCATTGACTTATTAGTGGGCCTAATTGTGGTGGTTGTCGCCACCCTCTAAACTCCACCTAGTGCCTGGATCATAAGTCTGCAGGAGTGTCAGAATTTACCCTAATAGACTGAGGCAGAAGTCATTATTGTGAGTAATGGCTGCCTTGAAGTTATTGCCGAGTTGAAGCTTGGGTATGAAGTTGGGCATTTGCATAATCCTGAGCAGTGACCCCACATGAAGTCTAATGCTATTGGCAATTTGTGGTCCAATAAAATAGTGCACACTATGCCCGCTGATCGACTGCTGCGGACACCATCATTTGGAATATGTTCAGTAATGGATGGGACTGCATTCCAATAGGTATGGAAGAAGACTTGGGTCTTTCCATTTGCTAATTGGCTTTGACTGACTAGTTTGTCATTCAACAATGCTACATTTGGAGTTGCCATTGTGTTCCCTTTTCTGCGCTTTGTTACCAGTCTTCGACTGCTGTGGGAGGATCATTCTGAATTGAGCTGTTGTCAGCAAATCTACTCGGAGTACCTGTTCTGAGTTTGCAACATTACTTAATTTTTCTTTGCTCTCAGCCTGGTTTTCTATGACATAACCTTTGTGATTGCCTTATCTCTCTTTTCATTAGAACTCCAACTTTGCTATTTGTAGTACTTCTCATTTCAACAGTCTTTTTTTGAAATTGCAATGAATGGTTATTTGGTTTTAAAACTTCAAAGTTGCAGCCTTCTAGTTCAAAACTAAGCATATGCTGCTCAGTTGAATTGTGCTCGAGACAAATCTTTCTATACTTTAGAGAAGGCGTGGCCTGACAAAATGGTCCATCAGGGAGGGCTTCATCTAGTTAAATCCTGCTGTGTAGGTTTTTTTCTTTTAATGCAAGCCCACTTCCAAAATGAAACCCATGCCCATGGATTTGACTGCCTTCTAATATGTTTCTTCCATAAGGGTAAGAAACTATTGGTTTTCCTGTCCCCAGTATGGTTTGACCTTGAGAACCCTCAAGTAACATCCCCAGATTAGTTTAACTGATGGTATTGGTATAATTCGTCAGCTCCAACTGCAAGCTCTGCTCCTCTTCCTTCACTTGAATGAGCATGTGAAAGTAGCCTTTTGATCCTAAGGCAACCTTTAATGTCTGCCATTATCGTGCAGAATAATTCACACAATGCCACACCCCTCCTCCCCTAAGGATTGCAAATTAAGAAAAATGGTAAATGCGCATCAGCCCTGCAAAGTTTAGGCTCTTAGCTGAAAGTACTCTTTGAATGTTTTCCTGAAAGACTTCATTGCCTACTCTGGGTATGAAATTTGAAATCAGTTGATCATGCGACTGCTGGTTATTTGCATAATTTTTAAATGAGTTTCTTTATTTTTGAAATTACCCTAAGCCGGAGCCTGGTGAAGATGGAGCAGGTTCGATTTATTTATTTTTTTGATTTTCTTTTTTTCACTGCATCCTCCTTATGACTGCACCTTTGACTATTTGTGATGAGCGTTCTCTTAATATATTTAGTTTGTGCTTTTGGGATTTTCTTAAAAGTGCAGCCTGAGACTGCTTAGAGATTGCTGTGATGCCAGATCTGTGTTTCTATGACTTTGGGGCCAAAAGCATTTTTAAATCCTTTAGTACACTACCCTGTTGATGGAGCTATGGTCATCCTTTTAAACGGATCCTCTTATTTCTTTTAACATTGAGAGTGGGCATGCTGGTCAAGTCCAAAGAGGGGCAGTCCAGGTTAGGCTGCATTGGAGTCTACCCTGAAGCAGATTAATGTGTTCATGATTGTCTGGCATGGAAAAAAATTGAATGCCTGGAACAGGAACGTTTTATTTTTATTCTAATTTATATTTGCTTTGAATTGAGTACAATTTTTTTAGCAGTAAAAAATGTTTAAAAAAAGAATACAATGTATCCCATCCAGTCCCTGCATGGGTTTGTAGATAAACCTTCTGCTTTTTCCTTAAAACAAGTTTGCTAAAAATGTAACTACTGCGATCACATGCAGTCGTACGTACTTCCATCACACGGTCATCAAATATCAGAATTGTTTGGTTTTTGCGTCTTTGAGTGCTGGACAAGAGGAGAAGCTGCTTCACCGTTTCCGTGGCAGCATCGTCTTTACAGAACAACATTTGTTCTCTCGAGTTAGTCAACAGATATGCCTGATCTCGTTAGTGGGAGAAGATTTAGCCTGCTCAAGAATTGATCCCTGACCATTGTACTAGGTACTTCTTTTGAGTAGTTCGGAGTATCGCTGTAACCGCTGGAGGCCCGTCGAAGCCGTGTTGACCAGAAGAGGGGACCGCTTGATGCCTCTCCGACGACCGGAGCTGCACGCTCCTTTGCCTAAGACTTTTATGATTCACGGACAAGCTCGTCCACACCACCGCCTGCCTTATCCCGCCTGAGAAGGCCAGGCTGTCGACGCGCCGAGAAGCATCCGCCGGTGGGTTTCCCGCCACCCAAAGACCACAAAGACTTCGACTCGATGCCCTTGTCGGGCCACAGTTCTTAAGAAACTCTGCGGTCCTGAACGATCAAACGCTGAGGTGCCCTGCACACTTAATCCTCACAGGATGTTGCTGACGAGCACCGCCTGGATTCACGCTGTGGTCTCGGCACCATTAAACTTCATCAACGCCAAGTTCACCTTCTTAGACTCCTCGACGATCCTTTGCGCCTGCTTTAAACGGAGTCACTCGAGAAGGCTCCATTGACACCTCTTCGAAGAACTCTGCTCTACCAGGTACATTGGGGGGGCTAGAAACATTATAGAAGGAAATAAGACTTGTAGAAAAATATATGTGCTGGGCTTGTGATATTTCTTTACTTTACAGGTTGCCCAGTTTGGGGGAGATCTCCACACAGAACTGTGTTTAACGGTAGAGGCCAGTATTCTGCCAATTGTTCTAACCAACTGCTTTCCTCCTATGTCTATTGTTGGTTACCTTTATTAATTTGATTTGTGTGCCATTTAACCAGAGTACAGTTGATGCACTTTAATGAGATCTAGTAATAATTGTGGTACCACATAGAACTGTATATATCTGTCATTATAGATTTGCGGAGCACAAACTCAGTTATTGTGATAGTGTACATAACCTTGAACTTCATTATATAAAGACTGTTTTTTAGCTAATAATGTGTGGACGTTCCTTTGTTGGGGCTTGGGGACTACACTGTACTTAAGAACCAGCCTGCATCACCTCTGAGAAGCTAGGCCTTGATTGTTCGTCCATTGCTACCTTAATAGAGAATCTTGGCTGGGGTCCTCTGTGCCTCTCCTCTACCATATAGAGAGCAGGAGTACAGACCCCCCCCCCTCTCCACCCTCCAGTCTTTACAGTTGCCCCAATATTTTTTTTTGTGACATGCAAGTCTTTACACAATTCATAAAACAAACATATCATGAATTAAATTATCCATCAATAAAATACACTAATATAGGAAAAATACATAAACTAAATTATTCCATTTACATTCAAGGTTGGCTCCTTAGCCAGAGTGTCTTTGAATTTCACCTCCTTTGTAGCTTTCATACCTTATTCATTTCTACAAGATATTACAGCTTTTTAGCACACATACCATCGCCAAAGATAATGCGGCGTTACTGCCCAAAACAACTCTATTCCAGAAAAATTCTGTGATTTTCTTCATATCGGACAAATCGCCTAAAGTCGGCCAAACAAGCGTTCCATGTCCCTTCACACTCCATGAGCAAGTGCCTCGGTGTGTGTTGTGCTGGATCAATGCAAACTTTACAAAGTTGTATTGCTCTATCACCCTGTTGGCGCCTTGCCAATACTTCTCCACAATGGGCCAGATTTAGTCTGATCTTTAGGAAATGATTGCGTAGAGAGCTGTCTGAGAATTTTATCACGTAATTTGATAGGCATCCTAACCTTTTTTCACCACACAAACGGGCTTACGGATGACCTCATATGCACTTTTTCAACAGTTATTGTCCAGTCCATAAGCTCTAATTTGTTTAATTTTTAGTGGATTGGATATGAGAGCATCTACTTCGAGATCAACACTGGAGAGAAGCTCTCTTACCTTACTCTCTAGTAACAGAAGAATTTCGGATTTGGCCTTCAACATATGGTATCTGATGTCACTACCAGATAAGCCCAGATCTGGACAGAGGTGCAGAAACGCTCCCACACCCCTTCGAGGGTGATTACGCAAACCCAGCACCTCAATAACTAAACCCTGGCCCCTGATTTGCAATCTTAATCATATCTTTATTTATTTTAATATCTAAAACAAACAACTTTAAATATAATAATGATCCTAATATACAAAATGTAAAAAAAATAAAACCACAATCTTGAAATTGACCATGAACCTAAGCTTTTTTGACCAATTTATAAGCCCAACTATGTTAGGTATACCATTAATTTTACTAGCAATAACTATTCCATGATTATTATATGCTTCACCAACAGATCGATGATTAAATAATCGCCTTACCACCCTACAAGCATGATTCTTAGCTTCCTTTACAAAACAAATATTACCTCTTAGCATTAAAGGACATACCATTAACTTCACTAATCTTTTTACCTAGCCCATGCTGGAGCTTCAGTCGATTTAACAATTTTTTCACTTCATTTGGCAGGTGTTTCATCTATCTTAGGTGCAATTAATTTTATTACAACTTCAATTAATATAAAACCTGCATCAATATCACAATATCAAACCCCTTTATTTGTTTGATCAGTATTAATTACAGCAGTTCTTCTATTACTTTCTCTTCCAGTTTTAGCAGCAGGAATCACAGTACTACTAACAGATCGAAACTTAAACACAACATTCTTTGATCCTGCCGGTGGAGGTGACCCTGTTCTCTACATACACATCTCAAACTCCAAACCAAACACAAACCTACAGCACAACAAACTGCACAAACTTCACTACATTGCAACAAGAAAACAAAAAACACATGGACTCGCACAACAGTACACGACGACTACTGGCCGCAAACACCACAGGCCCAGCCAACGGACCCACCGGGCTGAGGCCTCCAACAGCACATCACTGCTTTCTTGCACTTTTCCAGCTTCCTCCCACTAACTCGCCCTCCCTTCCTCTTTCAGAGCCGCCAGACCGCCAGGGAACCACTCCGGTGGTGATAGTGCACCGCACAAACGTCCTTTAACATACAAAGTGACCTCTTTTCCAACCATAATCTCCCAATATAGGGAGATTAACTGCCAACTTCCCATGCACCCCAAAGATTTTAAGCCTTGTTCGTATCTGAGGCTCCAGTTGGGTGTGCTGGCGGGGAGACCTAAAACTCTCTTCCATATCCGACCTTCAAATACATCCCAATTGACTGACCATAATCGTGGTCTGGCCTCAGCCCATAGAGAATGACGTACTATTTTTACCAAGTAGTATCTGATTAAAGGAGAAATCGAGAATGTGCAAAGCTTCTGATTTAGTTTCTGCATTTGTGCTACTCCGTGCACTACTTTCGCTGTCACTTCTGCATCCCCTTTTTAGAGGGCTGCAGAAGCATGAAAAACATAACCCAGGTATTTGACCGCCTCCTCAGTTTTTGTTTGACTATTTAGTTCCCAGCTTGCAAACTTAATTTTTTTTTGTGAATGTTTGAAAATCACAATGTTCGATTTGGCAGGGTTTATGGAGAGCTTATAAGCTTCTGCACAAGTACTCAATTTCGTCAGCAGGCGCTATTGACCAATTGGCGTCCTATCTAACCGCACTATCTCGTCTGCATAGGGCAGCCAAAAGATCTTTCTCCCATTCAACACGGGGCTGGCAATGCAGATGAACCCAGGAAGATACCCAATTCTGCCAGAAAGAGGTTAAAGAAAAGTGGGGCGCCTAGGCAACTTTGTCTAACTCCCCTTTGCACCTCAATGATTTCTGACCGATGCCCCAGCTCATCTAGGCGAACTATTATGTTGGTCTCCCTGTGCAGCTCCACCAGCATTGCAAGAAGTGTTTCTGGCAAACCCTACTGTCTTTGTTCCAGAGTAGGGCCTGGTCCACTTGGTCAAAGGCCTTTGACAGGTCGACCCATGCTCCAAAGATGGGGTAATGATCTATTTTCTTCTTCCTGCCTGTTCACTTACCAGATTTAATATAAGGCCATTTAATGGTGTTGACATGCCTTTCCTGAAGCCCGTTTGGAAGCAGGATAATATGCCGTGGTCTTCTACCCACTGTCATCTCGTTCAACAAAAGCTTCATAAAGCTTTTACTCTGTCGAGCAGTGCTATAGGTCGATAAATTTGCTGCGCCTCGACGATCTCCAGCTTTGAAGAATGGGATGACTAGAGCAGTTTTCCAAGATTCTGGAAATAAGCGCCTTCTTAAGAATCTCATTAAATATATTATAAAGAAGTTGTGACCACAATACCGGCTCTTTTTTAAGTACTTGATATGGTGGGCCATTAGGGTCTGCTGCTCGTGAGGCAGATGACTTAACAATTATCTCCTCTATATCCCTCATCAAGTTTCAAAAGCCGAGATATATATATAGTTTAATCACAAACTGGGAGCCATTGATGTTTCAAAATTCTTCTGTTAGATGATCTACCCATCCCTTCTCTGAAACCAAATTACACAGGGCGTTGCCAGGTCCACCTTCAAAATGGTTGATAAGTGCCCAGAGGTTTTTGGTGTTCCCTTCTCTGAGCAATTTAAGCACTTGCTCGCCGTCGTTTTGGAGGCGGGAGGCTCTCTGAAGTAATGACAATGATTTATAATTTGCCTTTTCTCTGCTCATTTCTACCTTATAGATTTCTGCTGGATACCCTGCTTGCTTTATTTGCTGTAGAGCTTTCCAATGTTCTCTTTTCCTTTTCGATGTTTTTTCATCAAATGTATGGATATGTTTTTGTTTCATCTGGCATACTGGCTCATTGGGAGCGGACAAAGCCCAAAGGAATTTAACAAACGTTTGAGGATGGCAATTAGATTGCCAGAGCACTCTTGGGATCTTCTTTAGCTGTACATTTAGTTTTTCACCTTCATGCCTATATTTTACTAACCTGATTTTGCCTTTATTCCCACTCAATAGCTGCTTGTTTACACTTTGAAAAGGGCCTGATAGAGCGGGAAAAAGATAATTCCAGCCTGCTATGATCGCTCCCTCCATCGTGCTTCACAACCAAAGTGGAGGGGAATGCAAGCTGGTTCTGGGAAACAGACGTAATCTAGGGTCGAGGAGGAAACCCCTCTATGCCATGTTTTAGAAGCCCCCAAATCTCCCTCTGGGCTACCATTCAGCATCTTAAGATCCCAAGAACCCATAAAGTCTACCCACAATCTCCCATTTTGTGTCTTGCTTATAGATGATAGATTTTTTTAACTCTTTTTTTAACTGCAAGCAGGCCACGTCAAAGTCACGTGCCAAGATTATGCTACTATTTGCTGGAACCCATTTAATTGTTTCCAACAATGAACCCAAGAGTTCCAAAAATACAGGCAGTTTTGAGTAGGCGGGGTTCCAGTAAATATTAATTGGCCAAACCTTTGATTGGGTGTTATCATGATTTGAGCAGGCTCTACATGCCTGAATACCCAAAGGGTTTTCAAAGATGGAAACTATTTCTGTGAAAATCTGTTTTTTAAAAAAAATTTTTTTAAAGCTAACAGTAGACTCCCAGAGGGCCTCCCTTTTGCTTTTTGCAGTGCTGGTAGACAGAGTACAGTGAAACCCTCAATATTTAGGGGGGCGGGGAGGGTCACCAGCCATGTTTCTTGTAATAAGACTGCCTCCTAAATTGAAAAGATAATCCTGCATACTTTTTTTTTTTTTTAATTTCTTTATTGGTTTTTTAACACATATGAAACAGAGGTTATACAATGCAATGTGTATGAATCTGGAACAACATGTCTTAACATACCCAACCTTCCCGCCCCTCCCCCCGAGACCACAGAGAAGTCCTCAGATTTCCTTAGGCGCTAGCCGGGTCGGGACCGTCAGTGCTGTTCGAGGCGCCGTCGTGCGTCACTGGGTGGAGTAGTGGCACCGTTAGCGCTACCCATCGGAGTAGGTCTGCGCTGGAGTCCAGCCTTTGTACCTGAATCGCTGTTTCCCAAGCTGCAGTCTCGGCGGCTATCCATCTCTTGAGGTCGTCCCACCAAAGGGCTTCGTTCGGCCCCCCTGCGCTCTTCCAACCCATGGCTATGCGCCTTTTTGCTGTTATGTATATCAAGTCAGTGAGTCTATTTAGGGGCTTATTTTTGCTGTTTCGCTTATAACTTCCCAATATGCAGGCTGCTGGCTCCCGAATTTCCACTTCAATATCAGCTGTCGCCACTTTTCCTTTCACTCGGGCCCAGAATCTCTGGACTATCAGGCAGCTCCAAAACATGTGGGTCATACCCGCCCTTGGCTCATGACATTTGGGACATGTCTGGATCGTGGCTCCTTTGAATTTAGAGATGGCGTCGGGCGTAAGGTAGGCTCTATTGGTGATGTACAGCTGAATAAGTTGGAGGCGAGCATTTCTGGAGACCTTTCTATGGTAATGGGTTATTTCCTCCCATGCTTTGTCCTCAAATTCGAGGCCCATTTCACTCTCCCATCTACTTTTGCATTTTAGTGCGTCCTTTGTTGTACTCTGCAGTAGAGCTTCATAAATTCTGGAGGTTTCGTGGCCTCCTTCGGCAGTGTCCAGCAATGTTTCGATGGCTTCATTCTCCATGAGTTGGTTGGCGGCCTCTAGCCATCTCTCCTTCAGGGCCTTCATTACTGCTCTGTGGAGCAAGAACTGGCCCGTGGGCAGGCCCGTGGACTCGCTGAGGTCAGTAAACGTCATGAGCTCTTGTTCATGGATGAGGTCTCCGAGTACCGCCACCCCATAGGGTTCCCACTGGGTGCGCGTGTCTATATATCCCCATGAAGGTTTCACCATGATAGCCGCAATGGGGATCTGCGGGGAATATGGGTCTGTCACCCCCACTGCCTTGCAGGCTCGCTTCCAGAGCTGAGTTCCTAGTTTAATTAGGTAAGGGTGATGTTGAAGAGCCCTCTTCTCGACCCAGAGCAGGTCTCGGAGTAGCAGTCGCGGCAGGGCCGGTTGGAGGAGTCGGGTGTCAGTGGTGGCTTAATCCGCCATCCAATGCGTTACATGCCTCAGTTGACTAGCCAGGTAATACAGTTCGAAATTGGGGACTTTCAATCCCCCTTTCTCATACATTCTTTGGAGAATGTCCAGCGCCACCCTCTGCCTACCCCCCCGCCACAGGAATCCCCTACAGAGGATACCTGTTTTCAGGTCTCTGAAAAAAGCGGGGGGATGTTGAAGGGGACGTTAGTGAAGCAGTGTAGAAGACGTGGGAGCGCTACCATTTTGAGGAGTCCCGCCCGCCCAGCCACAGAGAGAGGGAGCTTCCCCCAAAATTCCATGGATTTTGCAAGAGCGTCCTTTGCCCTAACCGTGTTAAGGATGTGTTCGGTACTCGGGTTGCGGTGTATGGTGACACCCAAGTATCTAAAGGATGTTACTTGCCACTGGAGGTCTAGTGGGGGCAGGGATTCGTACTCCCCGCTATACAGTGCAGCGAGGGGGTAGAGGCAGGACTTGTCCCTATTTATCTGTATACCTGTGTGTGTGTGTGTAAGCAATCTAATGTCTCCAGAATGTAGGGCAGACGGAGCTCGGGATCATGCAAGTAGAGTAGCATGTCGTCTGCATACATGGAGATGAGATGTGACACCCCGTCTAGTTCGATGCCTCCGTCACCATATTCCTGACGGAGATATGCGGCCACCGGCTCTACGGCTATGATATAGAGCATGGGGGATAAGGGGCATCCCTGCCGTGTGCCTCTATGGAGGGGCCATTTGTCAGAATAGGTCTTGTTGGTGCGCACCCTGGCGGTGGGGTTAGTGTAGATCAGTTTAGTCCATTTAAGGAAGGCGGGTCCGATCCCCATCCTAACCATGGTGGCATACAACCACTCCCATCTAACCGAGTCGAAGGCCTTGGTGGCGTCAAGTGACGCTACGGCGTATTTCTGGGGTTTCCTCTCGGTGCTATATATGATGTGGTGTAATCTACGTAAGTTTTCGGTAATAGAACGCCCGGGCACATAGCCCGTTTGGTCCTGATGGATTAGAAGGGGAATCACTCTGCGTAGTCTATTGGCGAGTAGTGCCGTCAATATTTTGCTGTCAACATTTAACACAGAAAGTGGTCTATACGACCCGCAATCTGTCCCATCTTTACCAGGCTTCAGTATGGGAATTATTATTGCTTCACTCATGGAATTCGGGAGAGAGCCTCGCTCGAAAGCCTCGTTATATACTTGTGCAAGCAGGGGGGCGAGGGTCTCCTCGTATGTCTTATAGAACTCCCCAAGGAGGCCATCCATGCCCGGCGCCTTTCCAGAGGGTAGTGTTCTAATTATTGCCTTCACATCGTCAGGAGTAATCGGTTCGTCTAGGGCTTCAGCCCGTTGTGGGTCTAGCCTGGGTAACTTAATGCAATCTAGGGCGTCTTCAATCCCGGTGTCGGATGAGGAAGGGGTCTGGGAATAGAGGTCACGGTGGAACTCAGAAAAAACCTTATTAATCTCTGCTTGTGTGTGCGCGATGGTGCCATCCGATTTGCGTATGTGGCAAATTGGGGTGCTAGGGGTCTCCCTTTTGTACAGCCAAGCTAAGAGTTTGCCAGGTTTATCTCCCAGGGCGTGTGACCTTTCTACATGTTTGGCATAATTTAATTTTCCCCAGTGTCTCACAGTGGGACAGACAGGCTTGTCGCAGTTTGATTATTTCCTGTAGGCACTCTGGATTCACGTCTACTCTGTTCTCCAGCTCCCTCAGCTTCTTTTCAGCGTCTACTAGGGAGTTCATAATGGATCTCTGAGCCCCTCCTCCCGCTGCCAACATGTCCCCCCTCATGACCACTTTATATGCTTCCCATGCGGTGCTGATACAGTCTACACTGCCTAGGTTGTTTTGCCAGTATTCGTCAGTGCTGTCTTGTATGTGATCCCGAAAGGCAGCGTCCAGCAGGGCCTCGGCCCGCAATCTCCACGTGGGGACCGGGGGTCTGGGCGGGTATACCTCTCCCACGTGACAATCAAGGGGGAATGGTCTGATAGTACTCTAGGTAAGTACTGTGCTTCACGAAAGGTGGCTTGCTGCTCCTGGCTGACCAGCATGTAGTCCAGCCTGGTGTGGACTTTGTGCGGTGGGGAGAAGGAGTATTCTCGTCGCTCCGGGTCTAGTTCCCTCCACAGATCACAGAGTGATAGTTGGGTCATCAGTTTGGACAATATCTTGGCCGGGGGGGATGGGCGGGAGTGTCTGGCATCGGACCTGTCTTTAAGTGGGTCGAGGGTGCAGTTGTGGTCACCGCCCCAAATCACAGCACAGTTTACATATGGGCCTAGTCTGGAATATAGGGAGTGGTAGAAGGTGGTGGCGTCGTGATTGGGTGCATAAGTGCTAACCAGGCACAGGTCTCTCCCCTCCATCGTACCTTGTACAAGTGCCATCCTACCCTCGTCGTCCGTCTTGGTGCTCGTTATCCTGAAGGGGACGGTCGGGTCGATCCATATTAGGATCCCTCTTGCGTATGAGGAATAAGTGGATCCGATCATGGTCCCTCGCCATGTTTTGGCTAGCGCCTTCAGTTTCTCCTCCGTTAGGTGTGTCTCTTGGAGCATAGCAATTCCGACCTTGCAGCGTCGCAGATATGTGCGAATCCGGCATTGTTTCACATAACTGTTCATGCCTCTGACGTTCCACGTCATTATTTTTATTGTTTCAGCCATAAGCGTGAATGTGCCCAATGATCTCCCACTGTCTCAATCGGGGTCCTGTTAGTGGTGCGTCTGTAGTGAGGTCATCCTGAGGTCTCGGTATTTTTTGTTCAAAAGTCCCAACGTGGGTGTAACTTCCCTGTATTTCCCTCCCCCCTAATAAACTTCCCCAACATAGAACTGGTCCAACGGGGCGATCCCCGACATGACTGTCCCGTTTCCGCTCCTTGAGACCAAGCATGGTCTTCGGGTGCCCTACGGGCGGGTAAATGTACCCTGAAGAAGAAAACAAAGTCCTGGGGGTTGAGGGGGCTGTTGCTTCGGTGTTCCGCGTAGAAGATCAATTCAGCTGCTCATAGGGCTCAATTTATTGTTGCTGTGCACTTTGGGTAAGAACTGTTCCTTTGCAGTCGTGGAGGGTGGTTCAATGCGGCTTACGTCTTTTATCTTCAATGTCCGGTAACTGCTGCTCGTCCATCCAGTCCCGAGCCAGCGCCGGGGTGTCAAACAGGTGGGTCTTATTTTTATATATCACCTTTAGCCTAGAGGGGTACAAAAGCATGTATTTCACTCCGGCAGCTTTCAATCTGGCCTTAGTATGTATGAACTGAGCTCTGTCCATCTGTACTTGAAACGTATAATCAGGGTAGATCGCAATCTTGGCTGAGTTCCTCAGGATCTGACCCCCTGAGCGCGAGAATGCTAGAATGATCTCGCGGTCTCTATAGTATAGTACTTTTGCTATCATAGGCCTGGGTGGGCCGCCTGGAGGAGGTTTCTTGGCGAGTGATCTATGTGCCCTTTCGATGGAGAAACCCTGCGATAGCTTCTCCGCTCCAATCTCCTGTAGCAGGAGGTTCTCTATGTAGTTGGTGGGGTCTGGGCCCTCGATGCCCTCCGGTACGCCAAGCAGTCGGATGTTATTCCGGCGAGCCCTCCCTTCGGCCTCCTCTGCCCTGTCCTCTAGGTTCTTGACCCTATGCCGCAGGCCATCCACGTCGTGCAGGAGCTGGGTTTTCGCTTCAGTGTTTTCCCGTACTTGGGTCTCAAGTGCCTCGGTCCTGCCCGCCAGGGAGCGGACGTCCTGGCGTAGGAGGCCCAGATCTATGGCCACAGCATCAATTTTGTTCACCATAGTTGCCTGGAATAGTGTGATGGCCTCCAGGAGTTGGGTGTTGCTGGGTTCAGTTGGCGCTACGGTGGGGCCTGTTTCCTTACTAGCCGTTGCCGTGTCTGGACACCCGGGGTCGGGGGGTTCATTGGCTGTGTAAGCGTCCAGGGTGGTCTGTCGCTGCTTGGACCTAGCTCCCCTTCCCGTTGATCTATCCAGGCCAGACATTTCTGCGGTTCTGTGAACTTCAGGCGCCGGGACGGGTCCCACGGCGAAGGCTCCAGGTCGCGGCCCCCGGGTGTGGTCTCGGCCTCGATATGTGAAGGGGCTCCCGGGTGGGACGGCGCGCGATCTCGCACCGCGGGGGGACAGTCGCTAGCTCCTCCAGTCTCCCTGGGGCGCTTTCAATCCGCCTCAATGCTATCGCCGTCTGAGATATAAGTGTATTGCGGGCCGCAGCGCAGGCCCGGCAGGCAGGCGGCGCCGATGGCCGGTCGAGTCCCGGAGCGGGGCAGGGCAGTCGGCGTCCGCACCCAGATCGGTCCCCCTCTCACTTCCCTCACCTCAGCAGGCGGGTCCGGTCTGGTCTCTGATCTTTGCCGGTCTCCGCCGCGGGGCCGACGGCGCACCCCAGCGGCCCGGGAGGCGCCCCCTCTGCACCTGCTTCCAGCGGGGCTGGTCTCGAGCCCGGCAGGACTCCTCCCGGCCGCTCTCCGATGCTCCTCCTCTCCGAAGTGCCGTGAAGGTCCGCCGCTTCCGCGGATCGCTGGGCCAGCGTAGGACTCCCCGGGCTCAGCAGGCGGAGGCCGCCATCTTGGCCTCGAGTTACGCGGGTTTTTCGCGAGCCGCGTTTAGGTCTTTAGGGCTCCAACCCTCGTATGTGGGGAGCCCGGGGACCTCTCCAAGGCTTCAGCAGCTCTCGTGATGTGTCAGCGGGTTCACATGAAGCTTCGGTGTCTCGTAGAGCAGCTTATCATTACCCATCGAGCGGAGCTCACCGAAGACGCGTCCACTCTATATGGCGGTTAGCCACGCCCCGATAATCCTGCATACTTTACTTTGAATGTACTGGATCTGCGTGTTTCAACTGACAATATTCAAACCTTCCCTTCTAAAGCTGCTTGGTGCCCACACCCAGCTTCTGCAAGACCTATGTGAGTATCTCAGAAAGGAGGGATAGAGCATTTTCCTGTAAATTGTGCTTGTTTTTTTTTTTTTGTTTCTATTCTCTTCTTTTCCAGAAACCTCAACTAAGGTTCCTCTTGATGGAATTTGTGTGATAAGATCTGCATTTCCACCGAGAGCTTCAGAGATATCCTTCGAATCACTAATCGAGACTTAAAGGCCATAGGCCTCCAGGTCTCCAGCTTCACTTAGGATGGCATTTCTTGCTTTAGATGATGAAGACTACTTCTACTAAGAAGGGTTCTTGTGCCAAGGGGAATGCCACACTATTAATATCCTCTGTCGAGAACTGAAGTTTTTGACTTTCTTGATTCCCAAGATCACCGAACGGCTTAGACTTGTGGTGTTTGCGTTTGATACAGTCTTAACCATGCTCTTTGGATGGCATAGTCTTTGGGGCTTTTTGATGATGGCAGCTTAGTTTCTTGAGCTGTCTTCTGGGACACAGAGCCATAGATATCTTGGTTATGTTGAAGGGCGAGGGCCGCAGTTTTCCCAATACCGTTATACATACAGTCAGTTTGCAAAGATTTTATCGAGGAAGTTCCTGAGCTGTAACAATTGGTAAAGCTGCCTGTCCTATCGGACAGGCAGCTTGAAAGAAAAATTAGAGCCAGCTTTAAACCATTTTGAACATGAAAGGATGATCACTCGCTGGAGGTTTTCTTCTGCACCAAAGGGGGATTTTTCTTTGGGAAAATAGGTGCCCATTTAACCTTATTTACTAATTTGTCTTTACAACAAACTTCAGGTAAGGGATTGGCACTCTGGTGCTTTTTTTCAGATCTTAATCCATTTGGATCATCCTCACCCAGATCCTCTCCCAGGGTGCTGCAATGTGTTTGACTCAGTTCTGTTTGAGAGCCAACGCTTGTGTTTGTAACCTTTATACTCTCCTCTGCAGTGGCTTTAGTCTTTTTATTACTATTTTTTCTTTTCCCCTTGATGTGTATTTTGCTAGAATCTTCCTCTTCTGGGTAGCCTGGCATATTTTGAGGCCCATCCGCTAGCACTTTTACTACTTTATCGTCTTTAGAGGCTAGCTTTTTCTGTTTATCTGGTGTAATGGATATAATAGGGGTGCCTTTCATTTTTTAGTTGATCCCTTTAGTAGTTGGCTGTGCCATTTTTGATCTTTTCCTTCCTTCTTGGCGTTTTTTTCATTTTCCTTCTACTTCTTGACCGTTGGCAATGCACTGATTGCCATCCAGATTCCACCTCAATTTGCTTTCCTGTTTCCGCTACAACTTTTGATATTGTTGTCATGGTAGTGTCAAAATCCCCTTCTGCTACACTTGCCAACCGAAAAAATTCCTCCAGCCTCGATTCTGAAAGAGGTGCATCATCGAAGGGCTGATTTGAGATGTCATCTTCTTTTACATCTGAGCTTGCAATGTGGCGTCTTTTGCCAAAGATTTAGCCATTTCACACAGCAGTTTTTGGTTCTACTCGCCTATTTTTTTCCGGTTGCTTAACATAGTCTGTATCGAGGAGATATCGAGCCCTTGTTTGGCTACTTCTAGCCTTACGTCTCTTAAGGGGTAATGTCGTACTGGTATTTATAGTTGAGACCAGCCCACCAAAGTAGATTCACAAGGCCACTTCATTCGTCATTTCCATCAGTGTACCCGCCTGCACTTGAACTGCTGCTTTTAGTAGTTCAAAGACTGAAACTAAGGAGTTCAAAACAAAATTTAAGGCTGTCGGTGTATCTGATCTTGGCTCAGAATTGACTGTAATCAAGTCTAGCAAGTTGCATCTTCTTGCATGTCTAAATCATATGGTGGAGGTTTTGCGGAGTTACTGGTTTGAGGGGGGAGACAATTCTCTGCTCCTTTTAGGGCAAACTGTCCTCATCATTGACCATATGATCAATGGAGGAGCGCATCGCAGCAGGCCGGAATTTGCACAGTTTGCAAAGTTTGATCTATAGGCCAGACAGTAGTGCTGCTTCCCTCCACATCATTATGACTTTTGTGCCTTTTCTTTCCAAAATGGGCTTCAATCTTTTTTTGGCTCTTTTGGGTTGTTACTGTGTACTCCAACCCGCGTTGCCAGTGTTGCAAAAACGTAGTTTGACGAGTCTGTTCAGCATCACAGCCCTTTGGGGAGTCCTGGACATTTCCTCAACATGGCACTTGGGCATGGGTTGTTGCCTGGGTAGCAAGAGATGTTCTGAGCAACCATTTGGACAGGGGAGGGTCCTGCAATTTCTGGGTCTGGCAAATAAGGACCATCTCGTTCCACACATCTCTCCTTATCTGTAAATAATGTGCTGCGCAACTTCATATCAGATGTTGCAATATGCTCACTGACGAGGCATTTAAGTCAGCTGCCACAGCTCAATAAAGTTTGTGAAATCACAGTAGCATCCACGCTACCATCCAATATCTTAAAGTAATTACGGGATCAAAGGAGCTAATACTCTAACAGTCCCCTGTTTTCGCAACAATACCTCTTTGCAGCTTCTTTGCTGCTGGTGTATTTGAGTATTTGCGTCTCAAGAAGCAGTCTCTTGCTATGCCTGCCTTTACACCGCTCCGAAAAGCACTTATGCGCCACCACACAGAGTAACCCAATACTCCTTCCTGGGTTTCAGTTATGCTTATTTATTCCTAATGAGCTTATTGTGTGAACATGCAGCTCTGCTGTCTTGCTCTGAAATGGTCACGGTTACAGGTGGGGGCTAGATACTCCGTTTTTTTCGCCCTCCAAAGCCAAACGGCAGCAAAACAGCACAGGGCGAGGCGGCCAAGCTTTTTCTATTCCACGAAGGATCTCAATGCAGTCCAATTATTCAATGTCCACAGAAAAGTTAGCATGAGCCCATAGCAATGAACAAGATTTTATCTAAGCGCATCAACAGCACATCAAGCCGGCGTTCAAGACTTTTGTTGCCTATACGCTCAGACACTTTTGCCTGCGTCTCAAATGCAAAGCAGAAGAGAAAAAAAACAGCAAAACAGCTCAATAATAGAATACACAGGGACCACCGTTAAAAGGCACAATTATCCTCCTATCCCGTCTACTTTCAGGGCTACGACTACGGTCGTCAGACGGCGTGATTATAAAACGGTGCCAGCACACAAGAAGGGTTAGCACAGATATTACCCACTGTAACGATGCAACACTGTGGCAGCCATCCACTTTACCGCTACATCTCTTGCTCGATATCCTAAATCACTCAGCTCGTAGCTCCCTCGCTGATCGCTCCCTGCACTCGCTTTCATGCCAGGTCCCACAGGAATACATAGTGGGGAAAGGGGATTAAAGGCAGCCTATGGGCTTACAAACATATAAGAGTGGCTTTCTGAAAACTCTGTGCTTCCACCGCCTTCCACTAGAGGAAAGAACCCTGTCACGTAGCAGGAGCGTAGCAATGACAAACCAGCATCAAACCAACACAGAAGCTTGCCCCAGTAAGCCCTTGCTGGAGCAGACCTTGCCTCTGCCTTGGAACATCTACCTTCACCTCAACTTGGACTAGGAAGGGCTGCTCCTAGCAGGGTCCAGGCAAATTATTTATGTACTTTAATCTCCAAAATGTATCCAGGAAGACGTGAGACCCCTTCCTCATAAAGGCAAAAGACCACTCACAACTAGACAAAAGAAAACCCCTTTTAAGGGATACAATCCCTGTTCAGTTAACAAGTGACATATACCTTCTGACAACATACCCAAAGTGCTTTGCTTGTGGAGGCAGTGTATAAGACTTGTAGGAAAGAGCTCACAAAATCCAGATTGAGCAATCCTTCCCTTTGTTTGGCTTTGTCTTGACTGTCTAAACCTGTCCCACAAAGGCCTTTTGGTTTGCAACACCCTGATGTGATGCTGACGAGCGATCCGGTGGTGGGGCACCCGCGCGCATCTGACAGCGGGCATGGACTTCCAGACCCCCGGCCACCAGGAGACGTTGACCACGGATGCCTCCCTGGAAGGGTGGGGGGCGCACACCGAAAATCTGCACGCGAGAGGCCTTTGGCTTCCGACGGAGAAGTACCTCCATATCAACGTCCTGGAGCTCCGTGCAGTGTTTTGGGCCCTCAGGTCCTTCCTTCTGTCCCTCAAGGGCAAGGTGGTGAGGATCTTCACTGACAACACCACCACCATGTTCTACATCAGGAAGCAGGGCGGTACCAGATCCCCAGCCCTGTCCAAGGAGGCGCAGGATCTGTGGCATTGGGGCGTCGCCCAAGGGATGTTTCTGGTGCCGTTTCATCTGGCAGGGATAAACACCATCGCCGACGCTCTCAGCAGAGAGCTGCGCTCGTGCCACGAGTGGGAACTACGACAGGATCTAGTGGACCGCCTCTTCCGACGGTGGGGCACTCCCCAGATCGATCTGTTCGCGACGGCGACGAACGCCAAGTGCCGGAGGTTCGCCAGCAGGTTTCCCCAGCCGAGGAGCATGGGCAATGCTTTCTCGCTCCCCTGGGAGGGCCTGTTTCTATACGCGTTCCCTCCATTACCATTGCTGATCCGGCTCATCAACCACCTCAAGAGGTCATGGTGCAGGATGATCCTCGTCGCACCTGCGTGACCGAGGCAGATATGGTTCCCGGACCTTCTGGACTTGTCAGCGTCCCCGTCAGTCAAGCTGCCAGTGGACGCGGATCTTCTCTCCAGGGAAGGAGGCGCCATCCTCCATCACGAACCGAAGTCGCTGAACTTGCAGGCCTGGCTCCTGCAGCGCTAGAGTTTGGAGGATACGACATACCTGCCGACTGCAGAGAGGTTCTTGCAAAGGCCAGGGCATCCTCAACTCTTAAATGCTATGGGCACAAATGGAAGAGGTTCTCTGTCTGGTGCCACGCACAGAAGATTAACCCTCTACGGATTACGGCTCCCCAGGTACTGCCGTACCTTCTGACGTTGGCCAAGGCTGGACTGGCGCACGCGTCCATCAAGATTCATCTTGCTGCGATCTCCCGATACACCAGAACCACGGGGCGGACGTCTTTGTGGTCTCATCGTCTGGTGAAAGAATTCATGAAGGGACTGTTCAGATCGTTCCCGCCGGTGAATGCTCCGGCCCCGGCGTGGGAGCTCAACGTGGTGCTGACCAAGCTCATGGGACCTCCGTTCGAGCCTCTGCACTCGGCACCGTTGAAGTTCTTGTCGTGGAAAACAGCGTTTCTTGTGGCCATCACCTCCGCACGAAGAGTGGGAGAGATCCAGGCGCTTTCCTGCAAGCCCCCGTACTTGACTTTACTTGACTTTTCACGACATGAGGGTAGTGCTCAGGATGCACTGGATGTGGCTAGAGCGCTGAAGTTCTACGTGGACCGCACAAAGTGTTTTCGGAAGACGTCACAACTTTTTGTGAACTTTGGACCTGTCAATCAGGGGAAGGCTCTCTCAAAGGCCTCCATTTCCAGATGGCTCTCCGGCTGTATCATGTACTGTCATCGGTTGGCAAACCGACCGCTGCCTGGCCGTCGGAGAGCCCATTCCACCAGAGCGATCGCAGCTACCACGGCGTTCCTATCTGGTGTGCCCTTGCTGGACATCTGCAGGGCTGCTACGTGGAGGTCGACGCACACCTTCACGAAATTCTGCTGCGTCGATCGGGATTCCAGGGAGGAGTCCAGGGTCGGCCAAGCAGTCCTGCGCAACCTGTTCGCCTAAGGTGAGCCTGGTGAGGAGGTAAGAATTGCTTAATGTTGAGTTTGATGTAATGCTTAATGTTGAGCCTTTGCCACCTCCCGTGGTTGTGCATGTGTGTACTGCTATGTAGTCTTTATTCATGAGCATGTGAATCCATGCCAGACCCCATGCTGGAGAAGGAACAAGTTACTTACCTGTAACTGTTGTTCTCCAGCATGGGTCTGGCATGGATTCACATGCGAACCCTCCCGCCTATCCCTCTGCGGCTCTTCACTTGGTCATACTGCCACTTCACGTGCTACCAAATCTGAAGATGGCTGCCAGAGGCGGGGCCTAGGTAGAGGGCAGTCATTGGCTGTGGTCAGTATGACGCAGAGATCAGTGATTGGTTACTACTACGAAAGACAGATAAGAAACGAAACTGATACTGATTTTTTCTTTACCGAGGATTCCCAGCCTGACGGGGAATATTCATGAGCATGTGAATCCATGCCAGACCCATGCTGGAGAACAACAGTTACAGGTAAGTAACTTGTTCCTTATGCTTTCCTCCCCCCGACCCTCCCACTCCTTATTGAGGAAGGTGGTGAACAAGATGCACAAGGAATAGGTGACACTCATCCTAGTTGCTCCTATGTAGGCAAGACAACTGTGGTATCCACATATGCGCAAACTGGCGATGTGTGATCCCATCAAACCTCGGTGCCCTTACAGTCTGCTCACTCAGCCCGGGGACTAACAGTGCACCCTCAACCTCACTCAATGAACTTGGCAGCATGGCTTCTGAGGTCATAGTTTGGCCATCTTAATCGGCCACAGAGATGTATGAATATCTTAGAATCAAGAAAGCCTAACACTAGGCACTGTTATTTTGACAAGTGGGAGATTTGTAATTTGGTGCCAGTCGAAACAAATTAACCCCATAGAATGTACTCCTTCCCACATTCTAACTTGCATGTTCCACTTGCTAGATGTGGGGTTAGTATTCAACTCCTTACAGGTCCACCTGGCGGCTTTGTCAGTCTTCCCACAATAAGGTCTCATGGTGGAAGGTACCTGTCAAAGCATTCATGGAGGGAGTAAAGAGACTCCACCCTCCAATTTCGAACCCGCCGCCAGGATGGGATCTCAATGTTGTACTCGCTAAGCTCATGGGACCCCATTTTTTAGCTGATGCATAAGTCTAGTCTCAAACACCTGACTTGCAAGACTGTCTTCTTAGTGGGCATTACTTCCATAAGAGTTGGTGAAACACAAGCATTGTCAGTGCAGGATCCTTTCTTTGTTGTACACAAGGACAAACTGGTTTTACGTACTCACCCTAGGTTATCCCCTAAGTTCATCTCGAAATTTCATGTAAACCAGTCTATTGAGCTACCAGCTTTCTTCCAGGAACCCACCAGCTCAGCTGAGGTAAAACTCCACACACTAGATGTGAGGAGTGCGGTTCTGTACTATGTAGACAAGACTAAACCGCTAAGAAAAACAGATCAACTGTTTGTCTCCAAAACGCCAGGCAGAGAAGGTGACCGCATTTCAAAGAATGCCATCTCTAGGTGGATAGTCAGAAGTATACAATTGTACTATTCCCCATCAAACAAGACACTGCCTTTTACGCCCAGAGCTCACTCCTCAAGGAGTACAGGAGCCACTCTGGCTTTCATTGCTAATGTCCCTCTGGACAGCATTTGCAAAGGCGCTACATGGAGCTCAAGGCACACCTTCACTCAGCACTACTGCATTGACACTCATTCCAAGACAGAACACAAGTGGGACACGCGGTTCTAAGACATCTGTTCGCTGGTGTCCAGTCATAATGTCGAATACAATAATGTCGAAAGTCAAAATGTCGAATATTTAATCGAAAATAAAAATGTCGAATTACAAAAATGTCGAATTTTTTTCGATTTTTTTTCGAATTAATATTTAAATAATTAATTATAGTTTATAAAACATAGTTTTTTTTAAATGGTTAAGGGTATATCCATGGTGGGTGGGGGGATGTGGAGGAGGTGGGGTTGGGGTAGGGGTTTGGGATGGGTTTTTTTAATAATTAATTATTTAATTAATGTTTAAATATTTTTTTTAAAAAATTAAAGGTATATCCATGGGGGATGTTGGGGGGGGATGGGGAGGAGGGGGGGGGGTTGGGGTAGGGGTTTGGGATGGGGGGTTTGGGGGGGGGGACCCCCCCAATAAAAAACGTTAGTATGTGTGACATTTTACATAGTTATTTTAACATTGGTTTTTCGATTTTTTTTTTCGACATTTTATTTTCGAATTAATGACTTTTTCTATTATATGTATGTTTTCGACATTTTTGCATTCGACATTTTTGCATTCGACATTTTTGTAATTCGATATTATTTTTTCGATATGACTATAAACCCTGTTCGCTCATGAACTTTCTCACATCCCGCCACCTTTTTCTAACACTGCTCGCTAATCTATGCACAGCATGTGATCTAAGCAGATTCCACAAGCCTCAGATGGTATACATTACTCACTGTAATCGTTTTTCTGATGCTTGCATCTGCTTAGTCACATGTGCCCACCCTTCCTCTCCTTTGAGAGAAGGCGCATGGATGCTTATGAGCTGGTCTGATGCGTATCTGCTTGGATACAACTGTATTCACGCTACACCTCATGTCAGAAAAATACAATCTGAGGGACCTTGACGCGTGAGGGATTTGTGGGTACAGTGGACGTCCCACTAGGGATAGTATTACTGGCACGCCCTGTCGACGTCCCTTTTAGAGTTTCGAAAACGACTGTAATGCTGTAACTAATAACATGCTATGCATAGGCAGACATCTAGTGGCAGCTGCAGAGTATTAGTTTTCGAAATTCGAAAAGGGACATCGACAGGGCGTGCCAGTAATACTATCCCTAGTGTGACATCAACTGTACCCATGGTCCTTCACTCATGGAGGTCCCTCAGATTATTTTTTTCTGCCATCGCAGACGGATGCAAAATCAAGAGTTCTGATTTTGGCCCGCCATTGATTTATCGATTAGTCTTCCTATCCTTTATTTTTTTCGCTCACCGACTATCGATAACATATCCGACAGCGTGAAGAAGACTGTCGAATATGACTCCCATCGATGGATCCTTTCGGCCTTGGAGGGCCGCTTCGGGCTTTGGCACACACAGTAGGGAGAGAGGGCATTGGAGAATGTATTTACCCCTTTTCATACATTATCTTCACCGATCTGCCATTTAATTATGGATGGAACCCCTTTCAAGTTTTGCCCAAGTTGCAACTAAAAATTCCCCTGCTTCGACAAGCACCTGGTGTGCAACCTTTGTATCCCACAGGATCCCGTTGAAGGGAACGGTCAAGCCTGTGAGCTCTTTAAACCTAAGACGTTAAAGGACTGTTTAATAAAGCTCTGGGCCCACCACGCCATGCAGGCCGAAGCCTCCATGGACGGGGAGGGGGATCTACAGCGATTGCAGCAACGCTGCGTTTTCGGACGGCAAAGTAGACAGGGAAACGTCAGTTGCGCAAGCCCCAATCCCCAACAGACAGGCCAGCGGCATCAGCGCTCACACTGCCCCTACCACTAAACACAGCCAAGGGCAGTGACTTGACACGTTCGTCGACCAAGCGCCCACACACAACCTCTAGGGAGAGGTCCACAGAATCACTGTCCCCTGGACACTGTCGAAAGACAGCGCAGATGTCGTGCCTAAATCTGTTCTCGAATGTCGTTCGTCGGCTGACGAGACGTCTGGTCACTCCACAGCCGAAGTTAAACATGCCTTGTCGAAGATGGCTAAAAGCCCTAAACAGTTGGGATTGGCCCACCTGGTTAAAAAATATGTCCCGAAGAGTCTACTGAAGGGGAAAGAGTCCAAGAAGCACTCTTGTAAGACCCTCATAGTGAGAGGTCCCATTCTACATCCAGGGAAAGGGATCCCATCCACACAAGGAAAAAGATTCACTTCCACAGGAAGAGGAATCCTTGTCAGCAGCTCTAAAGAACAAGGGTCAACAGTCACCAAGTCCCAGTCACACCTCAAGGTCAGGATTTCCGACTAGGACATATGTCCATTCCAAGCTCAGCCCAATTGACGTGAGGACATTGATGGTCATGAGAAGGATGATCTTTTTAGCAAATATTTTCTAAATGAACCCAGATTATTTCCAAAATGTTCAAATAACCCCTACCACTACAACTGCCTCTGGTGTTCTAATCCCTGCAGATGCCCCTACTCCTCAGCCCCCTCCTAAAAGGTCTCGTCCTGATACCATGGCTATCCCACCCTTCATTGATCTGTATGACCCAGATACCGACAATGAAGACACCTGTACAGCTCAGGAGGGCACAGGACTATGGTGATGACGATGAGGAGGGAGAGATGTATAACACAGCCTCTCCCATCACGCTAGACACCGCCCCCCCCCCCCCCAGTAGCAGATTCGCCAATAGACAACCAGCCACTACAAAACGACATGCTCATCAAGGCAGCTGAGCATTTTCAGATAAAAACTCTGGAAACTCAACAAGACAAAGACTTTGTTGAAGTCATATTGGGGGATAAAAAGCAGTCACGTAGTTCGTTACCATCCTGCAATCTATCCAGCGGAGGATCCAGCCCTCTCTGGAGACACCTAACCAGACAAGGGTAGTTAATCCATGCATCGAGAAGCTTTTCCGCCCGCCTCCCACACATCCTCTCTATCAGGGGCAGCTCAAACCAGACTCTCCTGTAGTTACAGCAACAAGAAAGCGAGCAGGGGACACCCTTGGCCTCTTCTGAGGCACCACCTGACAAAGTAAAGTAAGAAACTATGCACTATGGGGTGGAAAAAGGCCTCTTCAGATGCCTTTCAGGCGAGAATCAATAATACCACACTTCTGGCGAGTTAGAGCTGCCATAAATGGGATGAGATGTCCGCATTGTCTTCAGCTCCTGAACCCCTCAAGACACAATTGCCCTGGTAGCGGCAGAGGTCAGAGCAGTTTCAACCTGCATTTTTAAAAGCAATTTAGACGCCGCTGATAATGTAGGCAGAATTATTGCAGAAGGTACGATTAAGAGACATGCGTGGCTACGCCAGTCCGGCTTCAAGCGAGACCCAAGCTATGCTTCTTAATATGCCTATCGAGCCCAACATCCTCTTCGGAAAGGCCGTTGAAGATGCCCTAAAATCTGCTAAAGAGGAATGACCTTAAAGTCATTGGGCCAGTTTCCAAAAAACCAACAGGCCAAAGAGGTAATAGTAATTTTCGTTACTTTCACAGATAAACTTCACAGAGGGGTTCAAGCTACAATCAAAATCGGGGATCGTCCTGGGGTGACGATCAAGGCCAGGCCTCTCAGGGTTACGAAAGGGAACAGTGCAGATCTCGCAACCGGGGGAGGTCCTCCACTTCTAGAGGTGGAGCCACACCTCCAAAACAGTGACTACCCACGTTAGGTGCCCTCCCATGCCTCTCCAGTAGGAGGGCGTATTTCAAACTTCACCCAAGCATGGGAGGAAATCACCTCAAATGGCTGCTAATCACTGTGGCGGGTGGTTATGTGGAAATAATCCAGCGACCACAGAACCATCCCCCACGTCAAAAGACTCACTCAAAGGAATAATGCATCCTTCTCGAGGAAATCGCAACGCTGCTCCAAAAGGAGGCCATAGAAGTCGTCCCGGCGAATCAGGTAAACAAGGGTATTTATTCAACCTACTTCCTTGTGCCAAAAAAGATCTAACAATGCACCCAGTATTAGACCTACACCCTGCAAACACCTATGTCGAGCCACAAAAGTTCTGTATGACAACGCTAGAAGAGGTAATCACCCTGGTAAAGCGGGGAGACTACATGGCAACATTGGATATGAAAGATGCTTATTGTTATATTTCAATGTTCCCAGCGCACAGAAGATTCTTGCAGTTCAAGATGGCAAACTGGCACTACCAATTCAAAGTGCTACCCTGCGGAATAGCATCCGCACCAAGGGTATTTACAAAGGTACTGGCGGTGGTGGCAGTGCACTTGCCCAGGGAAGCAATCCCAGTGTACCCTTAGCTGGATGTTTGGCTGATTACAGGGGAGATTCCCTAATTTGCTGGCAACAGTCAAAGAACTATTGACCTTCTCTTTCAATTGGGCTTCTCAATAAAGGAGAAAGAAATCGAGCCCAGTGCCGAGCACAACCGAACAGTTCCTTGGAGCTGTAAAAAGGGGTTGGGCCTGCCGTCAGAGGAAAGTGTCCAAAATATGTTACTGCAAATACCTCATTATCAGGCCAGACACCAGATAAGCGTATGCAAAGTTATGCGTTTGCTAGGCATGATGGCATCTTGCATTTAGCTGGTACCACACGCACGCCTGCGACCCATGCAGGAATGGTTGGTAAAACAGTGGTCTCGGGCAAGCCATCAGTGGGACGATCTAGTGGTCTTTCGCCAACACTGGTACAAAGCCTTCGCTGGTGGACAAGGGAAAATCTCTTGAAGGGGAAACTCTTCCACGATTCAGAAGTGAGAAGTGCAGGCGATCGTTAAGACAGACTCCTCTCTCGCCGGATGGGGGCTTATCACATTGAGCACAGCACAAAGTCTGTGGACTCATGCCACGGCGCAGAACCACATCAAACTGCTGTAACATCTGGCAGTGTTCAAGGCCCTTGAGGCATTCGAGATGCACATAGCAAGCCAGTCCATGCAAGTCCTCACGACAGAACTACAGCGATGTTTTACATCAACAAAAAGGGAGGGGGGGGCACACGTTCTCCAAATCTGTCCAAACAAGCACAACAAATTAGGAAATGGGCACACAAACGGAAAATATTCCTGTCCTCACAACACGTTCCAGGGGAAGTCTACTTTCTAGCCGACTCACTGAGCAGAGATCCCCTACCAGAGGAACACGAGTGGCAACTAGACACAAGGGTCGTAGACCACCTCTTCTCTCAAGGAGGTTAACCCACGCTAGACTTGTTTGCTACAAGCGAAAACAAACAATGCCCAGACTTTGCGTCGCGGTTCCTCCAGCCAGGCTCCAAGGGTACGCCCTAAGGATGAACTGGTCGGGGAGGTTTGCTTAAGCTTCCCCGCCCTCCCCCCCCCCCCCCCCCCAACCAACTCCTCTCGTGAACAAGATCCACAAAGAAACAAGTGACACTCATCCTAGTTGCTTCAATGTGGGCAAGACAGCCATGGTGTCCACATCTGCGCAAACTGGCGATGTGCGATCTCATCAAACTCCTGTACTAGACCAATTTACTCACTCGACACTGGTGATAAACAGTGCACCCGCAACTTCACTCGAACTTGGCAATGTGGCTCCTGAAGTCATAGAACTTGAACATCTTAACCTACCGCAGAGGTGTATGGATATCCTCAAGGAGGCACGAAATCCAAACAGTAGATGCTGTTATTTCAACAAGTGGAGGAGATTTGTAATTTGGTGCCAGTTTAAACAAATAAACCCCACAGAATGTACCCATCCCACATTCTAAACTATTTGCTCCACTTGCTAGATTCTGGGTTAGCATTCAACTCTATAAAGGTTCACCTGGCGGCCTTGTCGGCTTACACCACCTCCCACAATAAAATATTGTGGTGGAAGGTGCCGGTCATCAAAGCATTCATGGAGGGAGCAAAAAGACTCCACCCTACAATTTCAAACCCAACCGCCAGGATGGGATCTTAATGTAGTACTTGCTAAGCTCCTGGGACCCCCTTTCGAGCCGAGTCAAGTCTTAAACACCTGTCTTACAAGACTGCCTTCTTAGTAGTTATTACTTCCATAAGAAGAGTTAGTGAATTGCAAGCATTGTCAGTGCAGGATCCTTTTTGTCGTACACAAAGACAAGCTGGTTTTATGTACTCATCCTAGGTTCTCTCCTAAGTTCATCTCTAAATTTCATGTGAACCAGTCCATTGAGCTTCCGGCTTTCTTCCAAAACCCAAAAAGCTCAGCTGAGGTAAAACTCCACACACTAGATGTAAGGATGGCAGTCCTTTACTGTGTAAAAAAGACCAGACCGCTAACCCCAGGCAGAGGAGGAGACCGCATTGCTAAAAATGCCATCTCCAGATGGATAGTCTGATGCATAAAACTGTGCTATTCTCGGTCAGATAAGACACTGCCTTTTACTCCCAAGAGCTCACTACACAAGGAGCACAGGAGCTACTCTGGCATCTTTTGCAAATGTGCCCTTAGATAGCATTTGCAAAGCAGCTACATGCAGCTCAGGACACACTTTCACTCATCACTACTGCATTGACACCCATTCCAAGACCGATACACAGGTGGGGCAAGCAGTTGTAAAACATCTGTTTGCCCATAAAGCTTCTCACAACCCGCCACCTTCTCCTAACACTGCTCGCTAATCTATGCACAGCATGTGATCTAAGCAGATTCCACAAGCCTCACAAGGGATACATTACTCTCCGTAATCGTATTTAGGATGCTTGTATCTGCTTAGATTCACATGCGCCCATCCATCTTCCCCTTGGAGAGAAGGTGCATGGATGCTTATGAGCTTGTCTGATACATACCTTCTTGGATACACCTGTACTCGTGCTACACTTCATGCTACCTTGTATAAGAATCAAAACAATCTGAGGGACCTAGACACGTGAAGGACCATGGGTACAGTGGACGTCACACTAGGGATAGTTTTGCAGGCACGCCCTGTCGGTCGACGTTCCCTTTTCAAATTTCGAAAAAAACGAATGCTCTGCAGCTACCACTAGATGTCGGCCTATGCACAGCATGTGAATCTAAGCAGATACAAGCATCAGAAATATGATTACGGTGAGTAATGTATCCCATATATGTTTTCCTAGATTTGATATCCTCTCTATGGATGATATACGCTTCCAAGAATAGATTAAATTACTTTCTAGAGACGGCATGTCTTGCCTTGTATTTCATTGTTTGCACTGGACAGGCTAACCCCGGTTTGTTATTTGGGAGTTTCTTCACTAAATCTGCTCTGCATTAGTTGGTTTTAATGGGAAGCTGTTCAAAATGTTCTCCTGTCATCCTCATATGAAATGTCTAGTTCTGTGACCACTTCTATTTAATTTTCTTCCCCAGTTCTTCCCCAATGGCAATGCATTTGCTACTGGCTCAGATGATGCAACTTGCAGGCTTTTTGACCTCCGCGCTGATCAGGAGCTTATGGTCTATTCACATGACAACATAATCTGTGGCATCACGTCTGTAGCTTTCTCCAAGAGTGGGCGTCTGCTGCTTGCTGGATATGATGACTTTAACTGCAATGTCTGGGACACACTCAAAGCAGATCGAGCAGGTAACCTTTTTTTATTTTTTTTTAAACTATTGGGAATGGGCTCGCAGGTGAATATTATTTCTGTACACTTCGCGCAGAGAAAGACTCGAAGTGTAGTGTTCGTCTGTAACAATGTTAATTAATAGTTTATTGGTGTGTGTGTGTGTATATATATATGTATGTGTATATATATATATCCTTGTTTTGATTTTTTATTTAGTGTATGAAATGGTCTGGTATGGTTAAAATAAACATTTCCTTGATCGCTTTGCCTGTTTATCCTTTGTGTTCTATGAGAAACTGTACCCTGGTTGAGCAAATGCAGCTTGCTACATAGACTGGTTACAATCAAATACTTTTTACCCTAAATTCCCAGTTGACCTTGGGCACTCCCTTTTGATCTAATCTGACCAGCAAAAGACCCAGGAACACTCCCATCAAAATGTAAACCATATTCTGATCCGTCATCACATCTGCCACCAGCTGAGTCAAAGAAAGCATAAATAATGCCTGTTTGCTTATTTTTAGAATGTTCACACCACACGAGATAAAGTTGGGCAATTCCTTCTTACAAGCATAGGTTCATGTCTGCAATGAGTGTTCGCAGAGTGGTGGAAGTAAGCAGCAATGAAGGGTTAGTTTCAAGGGAAACGTTGAACAAATTAAAATAATTCTCAAAGATGTTTTTCCTGAGTGTACTATCTCTCTAATCAGGGGGTGGTTATTGTATTAAGTGAGAATTTTAGCTTGAAGCCAGGTGGGGCCTATTTTAGCATGGAATAGAAGCTAATGATGTCAATACTGATAGCTAGTCGGCTAAGCCTGTTTCTTCTTTAGATTGTGAGTGTTTGGTGGGGAGTTGGAGGGGTTGTACAGGATTCTGGAGGAGGGATTTGAAGTGGTTGCAGGCGAGGCTGTGCAGAGAGTAGACATGTTTTTTAAAATCAGACCAGCCTTGTGTGTACCAATGGCTTGATATAATACGAGGTGCTACGTATGGTTGATATTCTTTATCTAATAATCTTCATCTGAGTAGATTCTATAGACTCAAGTAGCATTGTACTGTTTTTCAGACATGAGTCTGCTTGATTATCACTGAACTCTTATTAGCCAAAGCCCAATCCACATGTATACATTTACTAGTTTTACTAGACCAAGTACCAACCTCTTAGGAGTAAGCACAATATGTTGAGTTTCCATTTCTATATAGATCACCTTAAGAGGTCTCAATACATGATAATGCAAAAACCACACCAGTGGTTGTTTCAGACCTTTTTCTTTGTTTTTATTTCACGACAGATCATTTGTTTTCAGCGCACACTCTTGTGTAGAAAGGCCTGGCCTATGCCCCCTACATACAAGCTTCCAGTGAGCATTGTGTAATGTGTTCTTGTGCCGGCGGAGCCCTGTTTAAATGTTTGTTTGCATGAAATGAATTCCAAAAAGTTGTACAATCTTGTATGTTGATGTGTATCCTTTTAAAACTGCATGTTGTGTTTAGTCAACATACACTAAGGGGATATTACTTTGTTCCTCTGCTTATTGCTTCAGCAACCTCTTATGTACTTGTCACCTTTAAAATGGACTTGCATTGATTAATAAAATATTTTATTATTGACAGACTATTTGCAAAGAATGGTTTTCTTCTTGGTGCAGTAGCCAGGAGGTAACTGTTAAAAGTTGTTGAACACTTTTGTTCACTGGCTTTTTATGCACCTATTTAAAATAAAAAGAAAACTTTTCACCCAAAGAGATGGTTAGCAACTGAATTGAGTTTAAGAAATATGGTGACAAGGTAATTATAGTGGTGTAACACATTTCAGAGTGGGACAGCGCATTTCCTGTATGAAAATGGCACATCTCCACAATAGGGTAGCCTTCATACTATGGAACATTTTAAATGGGATGGCCTTCCAGGTTGGAAATAAGGTTCTGCTACATGCTTGTTTAGAGACCTTGCACAGGCTCGGTTGTATAGTTGGCACAGTCTAGGGCTGACTCGATTATTGAAATAAATTCCATAGTGGGTTAAAAATGGGTCCAGTTAGATCAGTATCTGGTTTTATGTAGTAAAGAAAAGGTCAAGGGGAATAGTCACCCAATTTTAGTTTAACAGGATGTTATTTTGTAGGTCAGGGTATAAGGTATGTTCTGATATGGTGTGACAGAGTGCTTTTAGTCTTTGTTGAAAGCAAATGGTTGAGTTGGAAGGGGGAGGGAGGAACCCCCAGATCAGGGCACGGCCCTACCAACAATGTTCTGTTGGTGTTTTTCTGCCCTTGTACCATACTTTCTCACCTCAGCCATCTTCTCGTGCCATCTGACTTGGAGCAAATGCAGGAGTGTAGTTTAAGGTGGTAGGAGACTGTGAAAGGGAATAGTTTAGTCCGGGGCGGGAGATGTAGTCCTTGCAAGGCAAAGCCACTTGCAACCCTGCACTCCTACCGCTACCCATTTGTAGACTGGTCAATTTTCATTTCTCTTGCTCTTGCCACCTGTCAATCCCAATATCTGTTTTATTTCTTTCAAAAAGAGTATCCCAAGAGTGCAAAACAAGCATTTGCAAGTTGGCAGATGAGGGAAAAGGACAGTTTGTGGGAGGCAAACACGTATGAGTGCACAATTAAGCTATCAACTTGTCAAGCAACAGAGGAAACTGTGAGGACTGCAGTGGACAAAGGAAATAAGTTCTCGAAATTGGGCAGTAAAGCAAAAATACAGGGGAATGCAGAGAAGGGGAAGATGCAAGGGCACAGCCAGCATGGTTGCTCCAGCCTCCCGCAATTTGCATCCCCAACAGCTACCACCATCCCACTCAATGGAATTCTAAGGAACCAAAGGAGGATGTGGGGGAACTACATGCTGGAACCATGTTGCTTAATACCTGCGTCTGCCCTGGTTTTAAGTAATGCTGTACATGGTATTGCTTTCTTGGCCATTGTGGATTCTCCGCCCACTGTCATACAGGCTCTGCTCAGACTGCTCCTCAATCACCTTCACTACTCTCAAATGCTCTGCCTCCTTGAGAAGGAGAGACAGGTACAGGAAGTGTGTGAAGGAGCAAAAGACACATTGCATAGTACCCCCTTTTGCTCTCCTCCCAGTATGCAAACATTCATTCTAGACACATAACCCTACCTTACCCATACTTTTTTAATGGTCCCAATATTCAACGGCTATAGTTTATCAGGTGAGTGGATGTGGCCCAAGTGGTGTTTGGAATTTTTTTTTATTGATAGACCAGTGTGGAGGAGAGCTCTAAAATGTCTGGTGTTACTGGAATGCAGTCCTGCAAAAATCTAAGATGTGTTGTAGCCCCTTAGATTAGTGACTTAACTGTTTATTTTATTACTGCCTAAAATAAGGGAGATGCCACAAGCAAAAAAATAAGAGTGACAGGTTGGCATGTCTTACTCTTGTTGCAACCTATATTGCTATGTTAAGGTCAGACTGCACACAATCTGTCTGCAGTGCTTGCTTAATAGTTCTACTTTATCTGATTAGAAAAGTGCGGATAACATTTAATTTATGGCAATTGCTGGGTGCAAGAGTATGTTGTAAGAAAGATGCATGTTATTAAAAGTAAAAAAAGGATTCTGCTTGCCTAAAAATATCCTAGTTGACCACTTAACCACATCGTTCATTCCATGAAACAATCTTTCACTCCCATTGGTATAACCACCTTAGAATAATTTTCGGCAGTCCTGGTGCCTTGTGAGGCTCCTGGATATTAAGGGAAGTATTTTTCCAATGGTGCACAATGGAGTGGTGGAAATGAAATAAAAATGTGCATTAAATTCTAGATTTTAAATTGTTTTGACCGGTCTGATTTAGACATCATATAACCTGGTATGCCTATGATGCCATCTACTCACATGATATTCCGTTGATTCCCATCAAATGGTAAAATACTTCCTCCATATGCTGGGTTTTTGCATTAACTTGCTTGTATTATAGTGATGGATATACATCGAAATGCTACATACATTCTATTCTGTTTGCTGCTGTCCTTAAATAATCCAGACAGTTGCACCACTGCTGGGGATCACAATAGTCATTGCCCCAGTGATTGCAATCTTATGTCCAAGTATTGAGAACATTGCCAGGCATTCCTATTTAATACTGAGGTTCTTGCTTTGTTGCCAATAATCACCAGGTTCAAATATGCCATTGCTAGGCATTGCCATCATTTGCCCATGTACTTTTCCAATTGCCAGAGTTCCATCTAATACATCACCCTGTTGATTTATACCTGGTACCCTGAAAGTGAGAAGACCACAAACTACAATATTTTACCTAGTTTGGCTAGTTCTCTGCCTGCTACGTAATCCATTCTACTTAGTCTTTCTTTCCTCTCACAATGAATACACAAAGCAAACGAAATGCTTATGCAAAATAGTGATCAATAGTTCCATCCAGTCTGTAGATCTTGCAGGTCTACTACAATACCAAACACTGTAGTTAGCCTCTAGTGCTCGCTTTGCTTTTTGATTGTATTATATATTACCACCTGCAGGAGACAGCTGGCTAAACTGTTTTTAGAGCCTTTAAATCAAATCTATTTGTGTCCATTCATGCAGCTAACCTTTGACATTTTACAGACACTCATCTATGGCTCGCAAAGTCTTTTCGCACAGTAGAGTAGATTTTATGAAGGGAGAGTAGCAATTAAGAGAGGTTTGAAACTTTTATTTAACATTTACTTTGCAGAAAATGTCAGTTTCACTGTGCATGGCTGGCCTCTGACTGGCAAAAGCGTGGCAAACAAAGTGTGTTTGTAGTGACATGCACCATTTTACAGAAATCTCATTTTAAATGCGTTGTCCTCCGTTGCTTTGGGTTCAATGAATTTCTCTTTGGTTGAATGTGTAAACTAAGTTACCCGACTTGCAGGTCTAGCTGAAGTTTAAAGTATTTGCAAGGCCTGACTCCTCTCACTAATGTCTTATTTCAGCGGTATGCAAAACTGCTGTATTATTGCTAATTTCATGTTTTTTGTACAAATAACTTCTGGTGACATTAACGATATTCGTTCAGAATTGCTAATCAAATGGGCCTGTTTGCTAATCAAAAATATTGTAATTAGCAAACTCTGCTAATCAATTTATGCCTTGCAGGTTAGTCGCAAGAGACGTGCTTCCAGGTGTTGGTCCTCGTCTCCAGCGAGACAGCAGAAGCCTGGTAAGGGCTCAAGGTCAGCGTTGACTCCGTCGGCCCCGTGTCAGTCGGATACCAACGTCAAAATTTTGCCTGCGATCCAGCCCTCCGCGCCGTCTGCACCTTTATCGACACCAAAGCCGCAGCGCTCTCGACGCCGAAGTCTTCGCGGCCCTCGAGGACTTCAGGGCTTTTGCCTGAAATTTACCAATGGAGATCCCTGATCCTGTGGATCCTCCAAGGAAGGCTACTTCTAAGTATGTGAAGCCGGAGGTGGACTCCAGACACTTTCCTGTCCTGAGGCAGAGCATTTACTTCCCTCTGGATGACATGTGAGGAGGAGGAAAGGTCAGACTTTGATATGGACCCTGTTGAGCCTGATGTGGCCCCTGTCTTTTCTGGGGACAGTCAATTGGAAGAGTTGAGGCAAACTCTTCATGATGCCAGAGGTTTGGACACTTCTCCAGAAGTGGAGTTTGGCAGGCCTGAGCCTGGGGCTCATGCGGAGTCGTCCTACAGGAGGCTCATGGCTAGGGTCACAGAGTATCTGGGCTGGTCCAGTCCTCCTGAAGCTTTTGTACAAGATGATCTAACGGACATTTTAGATCAAGGTCTGTCCTCTGACCCCATGTTACCTTTTAATCTGACATTACAGAAGAGGGTGTCCGCTGCTTTGCAGTCACTGGAATCTCTTCCGGCTGTTAATTCGTTGACCAAAAAATACCACCCTTCTGGTAGCGACCCCAGCTACCTATCGTCTCACCCCACTCCCGAGAGTTTGGTGCTTCAGGCGGCTACGGCCACCTCGAGACAGGCGGCGTACCCTACCATCCCTCCTGATAGGAACGACAAACGCTTCAATGGTTGGGCACGGCACGCAAGGTGCTTTCTGCAAGGAGTATGGCGTTGAAGTCAGCCAACTCCACTTGTGCCTTGACCAGATTTTTCTCACACTCTGTGGAATTGTTTATCTTGCGGCTGAGCATATTCCCGAAGGGGAAGAAAGGGATGGGTTCCTTGCTCTTGCGCAAGATGGCAAGGATGCCATGTGTGAATCCCTTCAGTCGGGTTTGGACACGGCTGACAGCGTTAGCCGGTCCATGGCTGCGAGCACCATTACACGCACACTTGCGTGGTTGCGGAAGTCGGGTTTTGCTCCAGATGTGCAAGTCCGTCTTTTGAGCATGCCCTTTGATGGCGCGCATTTGTTTAGCAGCAAGGCTGACGAGAGCCTTGAGAGGTTGCAGACCTCGAAAGCTGCGGCAAAATCTTTAAGCGCAGCTGTGTCAACCTCTGCCTTTTCGTCCTAGGGGACTTTGGTAGAACGAGAGGGGCCGCCCGTCAAAGGGGTCAGCGTAAAAGTACCCGTGGTGGTCGGGGAAATAGAGGTGCTAAAGCCGCTCAGGCAGCTGCCTCTTTGCTTTCAGGCGCTGCCGCTCCAAAACAGTCATGAGGCCATGTCCCATGGTTCGCCGGTTGGGGCCAGACTATCTCAACATCTGGAAGAGTGGCAAGCCATTACTTCGGATGCCTGGTTTCTGGATACAATCGCTACTGCCTTCCCTTCCTAAAGTGGAGTACCCAATCAGATGCTATAGATGCTATAGAACTGGAGCCTGTAGCGGAGAGAAACAAGGGATGGTATTCCCCTTATTTTTTGATCCCAAAGAAAGACTGGGGATTGCGACCCACCCTGGACTTGAGTTGGTTGAACAACCTTCTCAGGAAGGACAAGTTCAAGATGGTCACACTTCAGTCCTCCAGGCCCTTTAACTTCAGGATTGGTTGGTGTCTCTGGACCTACAGGATGCTTACTTTCATGTGCCGAATCATCCCAAGCACAGGAAGTACCTGAGGTGGTTGGCTGGCGACTTGCACTTTCAGTTTTGGGTCCTGCCATTCGGATTGACCGCCGCTGCGACAGTCTTCACCAAGCTAATGGTGGTGGTGGCAGCGTATCTCAGGCGAGGGGGCGATTCATGTCTACCCCTCCATGGACGACTGGCTGATCTGTGCGCGTTCTCCCGAGCAAGCATTGGATCACCTCAGTCTCACCTGCCGCTCCCCCCACAGGCTGGGCTTCTTCCTCAATTTCAAGAAGTCGCATCTGACGCCTTCCCAACAACTCCAGTACATTGGGGCTGTGTTGGACGCGTCCTTGGAGAAGTGCTCGCCTCCCACGGTGAGGGCTCATCACATTGTACAGATAGTGGACAAGTTTAAACATGCCCAGCATCTCACGGCTTTCGAATTCTTAAGGTTGCTCAGCCTCATGGCGTCCTGCATTTTTCTGGTGCCAGAGGCCAGGCTGAGGATGAGATCCCTGCAATGGGTCCTCAAGATGCAGTGGTTGCAGTTCTCGGGCAAGATGTCGGATCCCATTAAGATTCCACTCTCGGTCACCCAGGATCTTCTGTGGTGGGCCAACGAAGGGAACCTGATGAAGGGGGAGCTGTTATTGGCAACTGTGGCCGGAGGTGACTATAGTGGCGGATGCTTCCCTCACAGGATGGGGTGCTCATGCTGATGACTTGACCGCCAGCGGTCGTTGGTCTCCGCCGGAGTCCAAACTCCACATCAACCTGTTGGAGCTGAGGGCCATCAGGCTAGCCCTGAAGGCTTTTCTGCCGTCTGTGCGGCGGAAGAGTGTCCTGATCATGACGGGCAACACAGTGACACTGCATTACCTCAACACAAAATGGGGAGTAGGGTCACACCCGTTGTGCAGAGAGGCAATGCAGCTCTGGTTCTGGACCATCCAGCAGGGAATTTCGCTCTCGCAGTTCATCTGGCCGGAGACGAAAATGCGGCAGCGGACGTTCTGAGCAGGCAGAGCACTACCTCCCACGGGTGGGAGTTGTCTCAGGAAGTCCTTCTGGAGATCTTCGCCCTTTGGGGAACCCCACAAGTGGATCTTTTTCGCCACCAGTGCCAACCGGAAGTGCGAGAGATTCTGCTTAAGGGAATTTCCTCCGAAAGGAGCCTTAGGAGACTCATTCGTAGTGGATTGGCCATTCCCACTGATGGACCCGTTTCCTCCAGTCCCTGTCATTCCTTAAGTGTTACGGAGGTTCAGATCCCACATGATCCTCATTGCTCCGGATTGGGCCAGAAGTGCGTGGTACCCGGACCTTCTAGAAATGTCCATCTGCCCTCCATGCCGTCTTCCCTACCGAGAGGATCTGCACTTGCGAGAGGGGGGTGGGGGGGGTCAGGTTCTCCATCCAGAGTTCGGGACTCTCAACCTTCACGCTTTGTATCTGAAAGGTTGATATACAAGGATTGGGACCTCCTGGATGATGTGATGGAGGTGTTGCTTTCGGCCAGAGGGCCAGCAACAAAATCCCTGTACTGTTGGCGTAAGTTGTGACTGGTGCAGGGGACACCATCTTGATCCTTTTCAGTGTTCCATTCCTGTGGTTTTGTCTTTCTTAATTTCTTTGGCCCACAGGGGCCTTCAAGTAGGTACCATTAAAGGTTACCTGGCGGCGCTGTCTATATTTAAGTGCGCATCTGAGAAGTTCTTCCTTAAACATTCCTTTGATTTCTCAATTTCTTAAAGCACTGACTGTGTTCCCGCCGTCCCCGTTCCAGTTGCCGGTTTGGGATTTTAATTTTGATTTTGAAATTTCTAATGGGTGCTCCGTTTGAACCTTGGCACTCTTGTCCTTTGCGATTATTTTCCTTCAAAAGTGTGTCCTTGGTTGCAGTTACTTCCGCTCGCAGAGTAGAGAATTGCAGGCAATTTCCTCTAAGCCGCCCTTTACTGTGTTCCACAAGGACAGGGTTGTACTAAGGGTACGTCCTTCCTTTCTACCTACGGTAGTATCTGAATTTCATTTGAGCCAGAAAGTTGTTCTTCCTTCTTTCTATCTTCCTCATCCTGGTAAGGAAGAGGAACGACTCCAGCGGTTGGATCCTAGGAGAGCTCTGAGCTTTTACATTTCTAGGATGTCCAGGGTCAGAGTGGACGATCAACTCTTTGTGGGATATGCTGGACACTGATTGGGCCAGGCTGTTACCGAACAGACCTTGTCCAGGTGGATTATCCTCACCATTACTGAATGTTAACGATTGGCAGGTAATGACCCTCCTGAAGGGCTGCAAGCTCATTCCAATAGGGGCGTAGCTACTTCCACAGCCCTACAACGGGGAGTTCCTAATATGAATATTTGTGATGCAGCCACATGGGCTTCTATCCACACCTTTGTTAAACATTATTCCCTGGATAAGATCCATGGTCAAGATATGGCCTTTGTTAAGGCGGTTCTTTATTCCGCTATCTGATTGGGTACTCTAAATTATTTTCCCTCCTCCATTTTCTGGTACTGCTTTGGGAGTCTGTCAAAGATGTGAAATACGTTGGAGGACACATTCCATTCGAAGAACGAGTTACTTACCAACTGGTAAAGTTCTTTCGATTGGATGTTCCTCCATCATATTCCACATCACCCTCCCAGCCTGCCCCTCTGTAGAATTTCCTATACGATTGCAGCTTAAGTTTGCGCAAGGCTATGTGCAGTCAAGTAGGTAATGGATTGGTGCCATGCGTTATGGGGGGAAAAAACATATAAACTGATGCTACAGGCACCGTGCATCCTATTTATAACATCCAGTGACTTCGACCCGACGCAGGACGCCCTCTACCGAAAAAGTTTCCGAAGTACACAGATGTGGGCATTACATGTCGAAGATGTGGAATACGTTGGAGGAACATCCAATTAAAAGAACGTTACCAATTGGTAAGTAACTTGTTCATCTTGCTCAAGGGGGCCTGGCATCATCCATCAACGTGCATTTGGTGGCGATTTCTAGGTTCACTAGAAGGGGTCATGCTGCTCCACTGTTTAGTGATCGCTTGGTTAAACATTTTCTGAAAGGACGGTTTTGGACATTCCCCCGGAGAAGAGATTTGCACCGGTGTGGAGCCCCAATGTGGTTCTCTCTGCTCTGATGAAGCCTATGTTTGAGCCCATGTCGACGGCTTCCTTGAAGTTCCTCTCGTGGAAAGTTTAATTTCTGGTTGCGATTACCTCAGCCAGACGGGTGTCTGAATTGCAGGCACTGGTCATTGGCCCGTCTTATCTGAGATGTATGAGGGACAAAATTCTCCTGGCTACTAATCCGCACTTTATCCCAAAAGTGCCATCGCCGTTTCACAAACTTGCTTCTATTGCCTTACCCTCGTTCTTTGCTAATGCTTCCACGCCGGCAGAAAAAGCCCTGCATTCTTTGGACGTTAAGAGAGCGCTGAAATTTGATCTGAACCGTACTCAAGACTTCCGGAGGTCAAAGCAGCTGTTCGTGGCATTTGGTCCCTCCAACAAGGGGCGGTTTATTTCCAAGCAAGGACTTTCCCGTTTGGTCTCGTCTACAATTTCATTTTGTCACGCAAAGGCTGGCAAGCCTTTGAGGGGGAACTCCAAAGGCCCATTCTACGCGGTCCACGGCGTCCTCAGCGGCGCTATGGTCTGGAATACGGCTCCTGGACATTTGCCATGCGGCTTCCTGGGCGGTGCTTTTTACCTTCACCTGGCAACTACTGTCTGGGGCAGTAACATGTGGAATATGTGCAGGCGGGTCAGGCAGTTCTCCAACGCCTGTTTCAGTAAGGTAGACCCTGCAGCTTGTGGGTTTTCTATTTTACTCTGTCACATGCTGGTTTTTTGTTCTCATGCATGTTAATGGATGTTATTATTTGGTTTCCCTGTAAGGCACCGCCACGCATTGGTTGTACTGCTATGTAATCTACTCACAGCACCTGAATCCATAAAAGATCCAATGCTGGAGAAGGGAATAGTTTCTTACCTGGAACTCCATTTCTCCAGCGTTGGTATCTTTCATGGATTCACATGCGTCCGCCGGCCACCTCTGTAGGCAAACGTTGGTTCGGGTTCCTTCTAATTTGGAAGTTAAAATCTGAAGGGATGCCGTGGGGGCAGGCTATTTATATCAGACGTCCTATTGGTGTAGCCTAAAGCACCCCAAAAAACGTCAATAGGACACTAAAGTGTTGAAGTTTTCCATAGGTCAAACGCCAAGTTAAAGTTAGAGGTTTCCCAGCCCGACTGGAAATATTCACAGCATGTGAATCCATGAGATACCAACGGTGGAGAAATAGTTACAGACAAAGTACTCCCTTCTAGCATGCCCGCATACTTTGCCAAAGTCACTGCAACGGTCTTGCGTCTATGGGGCAACTATACTTTGTGCTGTGGGGCTACCTTCACAGGGTTAGCTCCCTTAGCCGTCGAGAGCAGCTGCCACCGACTATCTTACCCTGTGCCAATTGTGCCTGCTTGGGCAGCTTGGCCTTCTTCTCCCCCGCAGTTTAGCTGGGGTAGAGTATTTCCTTTTTGAGGGGGAGTTCGATTGCCGGCTGGCAATGGAAGCGGAGGGTGATGTTGATCGCGCCCTATCCACCTTGGGACTTGCTTCTGCGGCGGCCATAGTGGAATCCGACATGCGGTTCTTGGCTTTATTTTGGGCCCCCCACAGATGAGACGCCCTCAAAGGACTTGGAAGTCCACTTCTCAGACCGGCCAGTCCTGGGTGAGGCATGACACTGCTCGGAGCACAGGGCAGAGGCCTTAGCATGAAGCCACACCACCAGTCTACTGTGCCTGTCCGTCGTCTTCTTGGAGAACCCCAGGCATATTTTGTACTCCACCTCCTTTTGGTCCCGGTGCAGACCGAGGCATTGTAGATGCTTGTCTTCCACAAAAACGTTCTGCAGCCTGCGTTTGGTGCAGGGCTTGAAGAGGGACCTTCCCTCCTTCTCCGTCATGATTGAAGGGCGCAAAGTAGGCCCGATGGCCTTCTGGAAATTTCAATGATCTTCGCCCTTGAGAGGGCACTGAAATTCACCGACAACGGATCCCCGCTGTCGGCAGATGGAGGAAAGAGTACACATGCTCTTTTAGAACAAAAATATAACCTTTTTCCATCGAAAAAACGTAGAGGTAACTCGCAGAGCAAAACCCTAAGATTCCCAATACTGAAGCGTGCAGTAAAAATCTGAAGATGCCAGCCAGAGGAGGGGCTTAAGAAGAACGTCAATGGATGGGGGCAGTATGACCCAGGGGACAGTGATTGGTTTAAAGGAGAAATATTGTTTGTAAATGAAAGTGAAACTGTTTTTCTTTTTACAGAGGATTCAATTCCATGCTAGACCCATGCTGGAGAACAATAGATGCAGGGAAGTAACTTGTTCCATCTTCCCTCAGATGCTCCTCTGCACTCCACCATCTTATACCCTCTATGTATCATCTCGCTTCTGCTCTTTCTCCCTACTCACCCCGCTGGTTCTCACTGCCCATTGCAATCCAAGCCACTGGTGGGATTTCTGCCACATGGAATGTGTCATGAGCATTATTGGATTGTAATAAATATTCTCAGCTGCACCAGTCATACAGAGCCCTCCTTTGAACTCAAGAGGAATAACCACCTTGATTGTTTTAATGGTTGCCATTCAGTTAATGATGGACATGGAATGAGATTTGAGGTTAGTTAGGAAGTTGATCACTGAAAAATCGACTTTCAGAGTTGGTGCAATCTGGGCTCAAGACGCCTTTTCTTGGACTGGAACAAGATGTAAAAGAGAATTCTGTCGTTGGGGGCAAGAGTTCTCAAACAGTTTGAAGAAATTAGCCTTCACTTACTAGGTTGAATGAAGGTTACAGAGCTGAATGCAATAACGGCATATTGTCAATATTGGACTTTTTTGGTGCATTGAGGATTAGAAAACAAGGTAGTATCCCGCACCTGGGAATTCTTTGGTGCCAATTGTGCCAGTGTCTGATCAATGGGTTGCAGTCACCTACTTTCAAGATCTGAGTTGGTTGAGTACGAGGAAGCAAACGGGGCAGAGAGGGGGTATATAGGAATTGTCATTGTCTAAAGGTGGGAGATCAATTTGTCCTGTAAGGGTGTCGAGGTGGTTAGGTAAGTGTTCAGTTTCAGCCATGATTAGTGGGAATATGTGAGATTTGAATATGCATCTGAATGTACCCATAACTCAGCCAATTCTTTAGGGAAGTTGCATGCAAGTATGTCGCAGATCCTGTACATGTACAATTGTTTTGACATGTCCAAGAACCAGATTTCCATGGTAAGTGGGATTTCTATGTTAAGTGGGCAGCCAAGGTTGACATCTTAAGTGTTCTAAATGTCAGAAATGTGATGCTCACCTAAACCGGCATTTACCAAAACACAATTCCTAGTGGAATTGGAGGGGTCATTGTTGGGAATCGATGATTAAATCATCCAGTGGAAGGCAACATTTAAGGCTCAAGATTACATCTCCATAGTAGAATGGTATGCCTCAAAGGCTGAGGAAGATGTAATTGCGATCAAAAATTGTCAGGTTGTGAGATTTTGTTTGGAAGGCCTTCATGATGCAGTCTATGCACATCACTGCACATCACCAATGAGTGTGAGATGTTCAGACAAAAGCAGTAAGGGTGCCTAAACATGGCATGAGCATTCCTACTTTGGCAGGAACTAAACTATGAAAGTGCATATACAAATAATTGTAGTGGGAGATGGGAACAAGAATCTATCTTTTTCTTCCAGCTTCCAACACCTCGCACCCAAAAACTGGAACGCCCTGCCAACCTCATTAAGGAATGAAAAATCATACACTACCTTTCGCAAAAATCTAAAAACCTTCCTGTTCCGATAATGTTCTATTACCTTCAGGTATAATTATGCTATTGCACTGTAACCATAGCAAAGCATATTTGACCCATATTGTCCTCTGTTACTTGTCATTCTCAATGCTGCACTATGAGTTTTGTATTCAGTCTTACCACTGCAACTGACTAAGTTTAAATCTTACCTGTATCAAGTTCAAGCTCGCTGTAACAGAGCCACGATGCCTCAGGGCAGTTTCTGTGTGCTTTATAAATGCAAATAAATAAATAAAAATATATTCTGAATTACATGTGAAGAAGGCCACCGCAGATGTCTGACAGTAAGGCTTTTGGATGAGCCAAGCGTTTGCAGAGTGTACACTCATGGTCACACATTTGCTCCAGTAGCTACGATCATTGTGAGAAGGGCTCGCCGCAGTCATCGTAGGATCTCTCCGCTCTCCAGACCTCATTTTGTGTTGCTTAGTGGTATCTGAGACCATTGCCAAGGATTGACAGCAGCCTGGGCAGTTGATCTACTAAATGAGCCCTCTGAAGCTGCATTCTCCTCCCATCCTGTGGGCTAGTTTGCCAGATGCTGGCATGAGAAGCTCCTTTTATACAGCAAATGAAGCTGTGTGCAGGATAGGTCTGAACCATGCATGGCAGTTAAGCATTAGAGAAAACGATGGCGGGAGAGCTTGTTCTAACCTAACAAAGAGACTACCAGAAGTCATCTGGATTAACCTCATTTTGGCTCTGGTGCTGCTATAGCACCATGTACAACTGAGCCAAAAGAAATGCTGTAGATAAAGAGTAGAGTTGATGCATCAAATGCACATGAGATGCTTGGTCGTCTAGCTGCAGTACAGTCTGTTAGAAGTCCTAGTCTGCCAATATTAAATAATTGTAACATGATGTGACTGGCTTTTTTGGGTCAGATAAAGCTTCAATGTGTACTAGCAACCAGCCTTTGGCTAGGGATAACTTGGTCAGTAAGAAATGGTGTGCTAAATGTATGTGGGGAATTGACGGGGCAAGTGACTTTCTATGCCTAGCGGATAGCTTGCAACTTGACATTCTGACCCCCATCTCAGACATGCATGCTAGTAGTCATATCTTTGCAAACATGAGCTTGCATACCTCTGCGCTTTTAAAAGTAAATGTTGGTGTGTAGGACCTCCTTTTAAGTAGGCCGTACATACCCATTAATTCCTTTTTAATAAGCCTCAAACATGTGCATTTATGTTAATACACACATGCGCACAGCCCTTTTAAAAAGGCTTTCTAGATCGGTTAGGGCTGTATCGGATGTGTTATTCAGCGCAATATGACCAAAGTACCACAGTACACACTGAGTTAGCTCACCCATTCAATCTCGGAAGGCTGACCATGGTGATATGAGGCCAACTACGTTTTGTTTTCATGGAACTAGGTAGCCTAATCATTTACTTGTTTGTGCCACTTTCCCATTCTACTCTGAACTCCCCCAAATCCCCTCCCCATAATTTGTAATCCTCAGTCTCCTCCACCCTTTTGGTTATTCCTCCCACCATGCTCCCTGCTGGTTTATTCCTTGCTGTTCTAACTGTGCCACTATCACCCACCTCCTAGAATGCTGAATGTAATCACACCCCACATGCCCTGATTGCTACCTCTCCGCGGCACTGAATATACCCCCAGTGCTAAACGGGGCTGCTAACCTCCAACCTCCCCGCCCCCCTCAAATACCTCCTGTGGCACTGAATGCGACCTACCCACACCACTGAACTGAATGGGACGATACCCTCTCCCGTGGACACAATGTTCTGGGCAGCCTATCAATCACCTCCTCCACCCCAAAAACGTGTGGGTGCTTCTATCCCCTAGATGCAGAGTGCGCTACCTGCCCCACCAACTCCTCCATAGGTGCTTAATGTGCTGCTACATCCCCAGGATGCTACATGTTCTTATCCTATACGCTGTATGTACACCCCTTCTCCCCTGGAGGTCTATTTGTCCTACTCACCCTCCACTATTTGCTGCTATGTGGCTCAGCCTTGCTTTTCAGGTTTCTACTCAAAAGGATTTCTGAGTGTGCCCACACCATCCCACATGCTCTGAGTGTGCATTCCCATGTACTAGCTATTCTGCCACAATCCCTTAATGAGTATTCTTTCATAGACCCAGCACTTCTGCTTTGATTTCAGAATCCAAATGATTAGTGTTTTGAAAATGTTTGGCAATAACAAGAGCAGTGGGGGGAGCAAGACTTGACTACCCAAAAGCGACCCCCACCTCCTCTCCCTGCCATTCCTGTTGGCACAATGGCGTGTTCTCTGCGGTGCCAAGAGCATTTTGTTGTGAGATGGTGCGCAAGTTAAATAAAAATATAAAAAGGACTTGATCGCCAAATGTATGTCTGGAATAACTCATAGCCCATTCTCCTTTTATATAACTGCTATCGCCTACTGAAGGGGATGAGTTGGGGGTGAGCTTGACCGCGAGGAGAGGTAGGGGGAACAGGAAGTGGGTGGAAGCACTGTTGGAACAGCAGGGGTTCGGGGGGAGCCCACGGCAAAGGCTGGCAGGATTGTTGGGGTGACGTTGCTGATGTCCTGCTCATGATGGGGCTTTAATTGTGCACTGCACCAGGAGGTAAGCAGATTCCAGATTGGTTAGTAGGCTCTCCTGGGTTCAAATTTAGATTTTGGTTTACACATGCCCAAACTACTAATGTAAGCTTGGTTGATAGTGCAGCTTCTTTTTTTTTTTTTTTTTTGCAATGCCATGGGGCCTTTTTGTTCTGACCATTTTCTAGCTCCTTATTTTTTGGCACGCAATAGTCAGACTTGTTTTGCTGTCTGGCCATTTTGTTTGCAAGTTTTCACAGCTGAGGTGTATATAACTTGCAGCGCTATACATTTCTAAACATAATGGGATTGTTATACCAGGCTCTGAGGCAAAGTGTGGGTATCCACATCCTGGTGGGCATGTTGCTCATGGTCTCCACGATTCACGATTGTGAACCAATTTAGAAAAGTTGCAATGCTGAAGTGTCTCTTATTCACGTATGCATGTTTTGTTGCGTAGCATTTTGTGATATTTTTGTTAAATCGTTTGTTTAAGAATGCTGCTCTTTTAGCTCCAACCCATTTTTGTATATATATTTCCAGGAGTTCTTGCTGGTCATGATAATCGTGTGAGTTGTTTGGGGGTGACAGATGATGGAATGGCTGTAGCAACCGGATCGTGGGATAGCTTTCTGAAAATCTGGAACTAAGTTTGTAAGTATGAGAACTGTACCCCTTCTGTTTCCTAAAAATGTAACCTTGTGCTGTTTGACACAAATTATTCTAATACCTGAATTTTTTAAATATAATAGTCTCTTCATGAGAAAAAATGATATGTATACTGTCGTGGTGGAGTAAGGAGGCTTGACAAGGTGTTCTTATTTTGTCTGTAGACTTTTATTAGTAACTCAAAAAAAGTAAACCTATTTTTTCTCATCTCTAGAGTGGTTATCCCTGCATCAACAGGAAATATGGTGCTCGCCAGGATGTCGGTCAAAACCAAAAAGTACTGTCCTCTGTCCAAGCCAACTACTCTATCCCTACCACTAATAACTAAACCACCCAATGTTCCAGGTTCCTCTTAACAAAAGCACCTGGAGAAGGACTACCTTCTCTTGGTGAAATCATCCATTCTGTGGCTGACTTAACAGCAGTCTCTTGTAACTGGGTCGGTTTCATCAAAGGCACTTGGACCAGCAGAATGACTCCCTTCTTCTGATCTACTTGGGTGATTTTTTAAGACTGTTCTTTATATTCTCTTGAACGTGCTTTTAGAAGTCATGTCACTTCTTCCCAAGAATGAATTAACTGTGTTGATCTTTTCTCAATTCTTCATACTTGTGATGCCCTCTAAGGGCTTCTTGTATCTTAATTACATGGGAGATTGCTCCTGGACAGCTATTGTATGAAAGATAAAAAAAGACAAGTTGGGTTTCCTACTTGGAGGGAGTTTACTCCTGAGGCACTCTTGATATTTAGAACGCTTGGCATCCCCACTGTGACAAGGAGACTCACTCTTGAGATACTCTTTGCTTAGAAAGTAGGCTTGATGTTTGGGTAGGCTGTCCCCATGATTCTCTTGCCTTTTCTCTCCTTGAATATCCGTACTAATCTGCTGGATTCTAATTCCAGAAAATACTTGAATATTGGTCTTTTGTGTGTCACTGTGACGAGGGAGATTACTCTTGAGTGACACTTGACTCTTTATCTGCCTTGAACATTTCACTGGCCCCACCTGAGTCGTCTACAACTGTTACCTTGACTGTGGTTGGAGTGAGTCTTCTTCCCGGGGTCTCTGGTCAGCTTCCCGCCAACACGCGTCTCCTGTGTCTTTCTTCCTTGGTTTTCTACGCGGCTCTGCAGCACCGTTCTGCTTGCAGCTATGGGAGCGCAGTTTCTGGACCGCTCGGTCCACCTCCTAGGTTGTGCACCCACTGACTTCCCCACAGTGGATGTTGGAGTCTTGTCCGTCCCGACTCAGAGGGCCTCTCTGCTTGCTGCTTGAGGTTCTCCCTCTCTGAGGCAGACTGCCTCTTGGAAAGTCCTCTTCTAGTTTGAATCTACCAGGCCTGTATCTCAGGACACAAGCTTCCCTTGCTTCGGCTGCAGGCTGCATTCCTGTTCCCCAGTCTGAGTCACTCTTCAATCTCTAATTTATACAGCAGGTTCTGCCCCTGCGTAACGTCAAAGTTTCTTTCCAGCTGTTTTAATGTCTTCCTCATGCTTCCTTGAAGCCACCTAGCCGCAGACCTTTGATAATTCATCTTGGGGGCATTCTTCATGTTTCCCTGCATCTTCTTCGTTAGTTATGTTGGATCTTGCCGGGGCTACAGAAGAAACTTTGCAACAGCACGAAGTACTCTCAGGATTAATCAGGGTGTAAAGGAAAACGTTTAGGGAGGTTATTCATGGTATGAGAGTCCTTATCCCTGTGAGGTCCTCCCACATGTTACCACCCCTAGGGACTTTTGGATAGCGGCCTCACATACCTAGCCTCATAGGGAACGGGTGAGATTCTGTGATTCATCGTCACACTACATATAAATACCAACCAGACTTTCCCGACATCAGCCCCTATTGTTGAAATAATTGTCATTTGATTTTATCGTAACAAATTCAGAAAGTACCTGGCATAGATAACAATGCAACAGTTTAAGACTTATTATTTCAACTGTATGATGCCAAACAGCACATACCAGTAATACCCATACGTGATTAGAATTCTTAAACCCTCTGGTAGGTACATAATTAAAACCAATGGTACAAATGTCTTCCTATCACTACTTGAACCTCCACCACATATGTAGTAACATCTTTAAAAACAAACCTATAGCCTGACAGGACACAACTTCCCTACATGTTTGTCCCCTCATCTAATCTCACACCTTCAAAAGCTAGTATGTGAAGCACACTTTGGCTCCTAGGTTTCACATACACATGATTCAAACAGATTTCACTTCGACCATGAATTTCCTGTGCTTAAAACTTGCTCAAATATTTTTAAGCATTCATGAATTGCATATGGCTGCAAAACTCCATCTAAATTTGTATGAATCAACATGTCCTATGTCCATACTGTTTCTTCAACCCTACATTGCACTGTTGCTGTATATCTCTTCTATTCTAATGTTTATATAGGCTTGCCAACAAATCTATAGGAGCTGGGTATATCCTGAACACCCAATTCTTAACAATTTGAGGTATTCTGCTTAATTCCCCTTTAGTAATCAACTGAATCTCTACCTACCTTGCATGTACAAGATGTTTCAATATCTGAATGTTCATGAAGACTAACAAAAGCCACTCAGTGAAAGATAAAAATGAAATTAACAGCTGTAATTTCACATCATGCTCTTTTTCAACTATATAGATCACTACTCTTTTTATGTATAGTACAAATTGATAGATGGAACTACATAATATTCACCTATAATTCAATAAATTAAAATGGATCCAGGTTTAATACAGCCATACCCCCAAACTTGTTCGTCTTGAGCGCTCTTCCTTGTACATAGTGGGATTTACCCATCAACCATATTTGGACCAGATTTCAAAACAATTTTGCAAGATATTCACCACCGTAAAAGAACTTCCCTCATTGCCGCAATTGCTGCCATCATCACTTGGCCTCCTAATGTCTTCTCGCATACTTGTTGCACAGTACGCAACCATCACTTGGCAAGGTGTTAATTGAGCATATTGTATAACATCATCCCTCTTTCAAAAACATCTTACCATCTGAATGGATTTAAACCATGTGTTCCTATTTTTAGGGATCCCACTATGCTACTGAATACACTATCACCCCTCGTGTGACTGTGGGTTATTCTTCCTTTCTCAACGGCACACTAAGATTAGTCTTTTATTGCCTCATTGTGATGAGTCAGAAATGAAAGGTGGACACGGGTCTGCCATGTTTTTGGTTAAGACTTTTATTCAAAGTAAGTTGGTTGGGAAAAGGCCTCTCTGACAATGCTCCAAGAGGAATTTCCCTACCTAAACCAAAAAGAGATTGGTCTGACAGGATGTCAAAACAAAACTGTCTTGTGTCAAAACCTTCTGTTCTGACCCTCGCACTATTGGCTATACTCAAAGGTGACAAGGGAAATGTATTTAACCTTTGAAGGTTCGGAAAAAGTGTTCATAAAGAATAAATGATCCAAACAAAGTTTTTCAGAGAAGAGGATTTTTGTTTCCAAAGGGTAGTCCCTGTCCCCTGGATTCTGCCTTGTTCCTTGCTTTTTCCACACAATGGTTTTTTGTACCACACTTGTAGACAACTGTTCGGTTTTACAATATTGGTTTCTTCCTTCTTGTTTAACAATCATTTCCAATTGGCTGTTAGTCTCCTGCCAAGACTTTTGATGCACACACTTGATATGTCCTGGTTTACTCTCCTGCCAGGACTTCTGTTACACACTTGAAGCCTTTGCTTGCTCCCACAATTCCTTATCTATAAGGTTGGATAACCTATCCCTGTGATAGGTTATCCTTTCACCGTTCTTCAGATGTTGGCACTTCACACATCCACACATTAGGAGAGGGGCTAGTTGCAATTTAAATTACCCCTTTTCAATATGTCCAAACAGTTTTTATGTAAATGCCTTCTCATGTATTTACACTCTGTGTGTTTGCCGATATGCCCTGGGGTCCCCTCTGCTTCTGGGTGGACACACCAGTCTTTGCTGGTGTTGATTAAGTCTTGCGGTCGGCAAATGAAGGACTCGGGCTGCTTTCTCATCATGGTTGCCTTCTTTGTTTGCCTTCTCTGAGTCTTTTGCTGGACCCACCTGCTTTCCTCTCAGCTTCAGTAAACTGTGCGCTGCCTTCCTCCATCTGCGAACGGCCAGGAGTCCCTCACCAGTTCCTGGCATTCCTGTAGCGCTTTTTCACTCTGCAGCTTCTTTCTTCGGCTGCAAACCGCTCAGTTTCTGTTTCCGGCTCTTCGGTTCCCCGCTCTTCACCGCGAGGTTCAGCTCTCGCACGCCAGTTACCACCGCAGCTGTCTTGTTACCAGCTCAAACCCGGGAGTAACTCACTTCTCTTTGGCTCTCGATGGTCTTTGAACTTCCCTGTTCCAATTGGGTTGATCCAATCACTGGAGCATGTAGCTGGGTTCTTTGGTTTAGAAATCTGTATTATGCCTTTCCTCCTCCTCCTTGTCCCAGTCGGCTTTTGGTCCTGCCTTTCCCCAATCCACATCGCTGTGATTACATTATTTATGCATGAAAGTCTGTTTGATTTGAGGGGAGAGATGTTTGTTCTGGGTTGTTTTTACTATTCCTTACGAGGGGGCCTGGATTGAAGGGGTTTGATGAGGAGGATTTTAGATCTCTACCAAAGGTTACTTTTCACATTACCATAGATGGTAGGGGAATTGTCTTGGTTATTAATCTGGGATTGGTAAGGGCAATATCAAGTCTCATCTGGCAAGTCATCCTTGCCTCCATGAGGGTCATCCCCCTCCCACACCCCCACCGTGATGCTCCCTCAAATAGCCAACGCCAGGGTTCAGATCAGGAAGCATCTGCCTCATCCAGGCCATGTGAGGGGAGGCTCCCCAAATGGAAGCACTGGTGACCTTGCCAAATTCATCACACTCCTCTTCACAGTCAACGTGAAGCTTTCGTATTTAGTCTTTAGCAATAAAGTGCCCTAGCAAATTCCTGACTTTTCACTTAATTTTCAGCAAGTGCATTGATCACCCAAAACGTTTGGCATGCCAAAGAGCCATAGGCTTTTGTTTCTCATGCTATTCTTCATAATTTGATCCTTCAGATTACACATTAATTTGCAAACAGAGTGGAAGCTCCAAAGGTTGTTTTCCTTAACCTTCCAAGTCTACATAATATCTTACTAAGATCTTTTTCTTTGTGTGATTATTCGGTCTATTATGATCCTTCTTATTAGACCTTTTCACCAACTGTGGGGGATAACTTCCCTCAACCAGCTTCTTAAAGGGGTAGGTCGGTCAGAAATGTTATTGGCCCAATGGATTGGGCATGTATTTCACAGCATACATCGATCATTCTTAAAAAAAACTCCAATGTAATTTACCCACGTTTTTCTCATTTTAACACATGCGAAAACGACGGCTTGTGTACTGCCATCTTGTGTTATTCTTAACCATTGATCCTATCGCCCTGAGTTCAAGTGCCCTCGCTAAACTGATTTGGTTTGCCCGTCCCTAACTCTGACATCAATAGATTCTCAGGCTGACTCCACCTATTTCAATGCATAGCCAAACTTACCTGGTCATCACTGTCATAATGTTATCTAACGCAGAACCAGGAACTTAAACACACACATCCACAACAAATGCAAAACTTTTGTTTCTTTTTACAAAAAAGATAAGAAAACGGCAATAGTCTGGAGCACAAGAAGTAGTTTTCATTTTGACACAACCTGGTTAACATTTTCTAACAGTTTATAACTAGCAAACTTTGCATCGTTCTCATTTTTGGTGAAACTGTGAGGGGTGATTTCCTAATGCTGTATCCGCTCAATTGATCCAGTTTTTTTTTTGTTCTTCGCAGAAAATATTTCATGACACAACAAGTACACACATGGCACTGCATTACAGAGGAGAAATTAGTGCTTTAAAATTTAAATAAATGCAACATTTTCACATCTGTAAGTTTCTGGAACCTATAGGCTCCTTGTTAATGCAACCACAAAAGGACAGATTGTTGTCTGGCGATGGTGCCAGATGATCATTGTCACAGATGCGTTGTTGATGATTAGTGTCCATAAACTGTAAAGAAGTGGTCGGCCGGTAAACTGTACCCATGACGGCACACATCGGTATCGTATAACTATGAAAAATCAAGAATGCAATAACATATTTCAGTACAGACTTTATAATTGAATAAAGTACATTGTTATGTTGGCTATAAATTTAAGTTACAATTAACATGTACGATGTCTATTCTTTGAGTCAAATTGAACATTCATCCATCACAACGTTCACCATGTAGCACACAGCACACTTTCCATCCACACTTGCGTACATCTTTTTTAAAATCTTGCTTACATTGTGTTTTGAGATTCCATTCTTTTGATGTGGCGCAGGACCAACTGCTTCGAAAGACTGTTTTCTGAAATGGAGACTTTACTTTCTGGCATAAGGTTTCAATATAGTGATCATTTGTGGACTTTTGACACATTTTGTCCTTCAAATTCTTAGTGCAGTGTATTGAAGGACACAGCAATTGGACCCTTCATCTAGCGTTCACAGCAGCCCCGAGTCGGCTATGTTTTTGGTAACACCTGCCACAAAAATGAACAATATTAGTGGAGATCAGTGTACTGAAAAACTAAATATTTCAAGTAAACCACATATGACAATATTTACTTCCATTTTAACGGTATCAACGTGCCACTACGTGTAAGTTTTTTTTTTTTTTTTTTTCTTCTTCAAAGATGACCTTAGGCGAGGTGCACACGGGCATGGATATCCCTATGTCAATAGTGATATGCCCCCAGCTCGGAGAACTGTTTGGCCAGCAGAGAGTTGGAGCGAGAGGATTGAAGGTATCGTGAAGGAAAGTAGTTGGTGAGAGAGCTGCAGGTAGTGGTCCCAAGCCCCAGACAGCCTTGTGGATGATGCAAAGGGTTGTGAATTTGATCCTGGAAGCAACCACAAAGGTTGTCTGGCACAATGGCTCGGACCGGAAGGGATAATAGTGTGTGTGTGAGAGAGAGATACAGGGATCAAAGCAGAGTGTAGAGGCACTAACAGTGGAGTCGAGGTGCATGTGGAAGTCAACAAGGAGTTGGTTTGGAGGCAGAAGTCACAGGAGAGGGTGTGAAGTCATCCCATTCAGAAAGCAAGACAGATGGAGTCTGGGGGTCTGCACATAGTGGCAAGGGTGAGTAGGAGGGACAGCCAGTTTGCTGACATGACTTTTAAAGGAGGAATACTGCTGAGTGGGGGATAAGACAGCTAGGGACCAACTCTGGCGACATCAGGGCTACTCCACCGCCAGATCAGGTGAGCCGAGGCTTAGAGAAGATCTTGTAGACATCGTTGAGGAGGGAGTCAAAGCAGTGACTGAGCTGGCATTGAACCACATCTCGGTGAGAGTGAGGACATGGAGATCAAAGTCGTCAAGAAGGAGGCAGATGTCAGAGGCTTACTTGCTTCTGTGTAGATCTATTCCGGCAATCATATTGATTTCTGCATTGATGCAGGCGCGCTTGGTTGTCCTTCACATGTGCACCTCCACAGTAAGATGTAAATGTGCGAAGGCCGCAGGTGCATGTTCATAATGCACATTGGCAATACATATTCCTTTGCCCGTTAGTTCAGTGTTGGCTAACACTGTGGCACAAACCTTTGCTCTATTGCAGTCTGCAGCCACGTATGGTTCCTAATTGCCAGCAGGTTCAGACTTCATTTACTTTATCAATTTATTGGTTATTTGTGAAGCGCGTACACCAAGAAATGGTGTTTGAAGTAGCCACAAGACCAAAAAAGGGTGGTGTCCCAGGGAAGAAAACTGATGTCATTTATGATACGCCCATACGTAGGTGTTTCTAGGCGCAGCGAGAGAAGGAAGGGGGAAGACAAAGGGGAATAGAACAATTCATTTTACTCTGCCTTGCGTCATTCAAATCGTCCAAGCGGAAGGGAAAAGTGCCAAGGGGATCAATGGGGGGAATGCAATAAGCAAGCTCAAGGAAGTGCTTCTGGGGTGGCCGGCTCTAAGTGCAAGTAGGCAGTCCATAGTGCACGATATTCCCAGAGGCAGTGCATTGGGGCTACTGGTCATGAGGGAGCCTGGTCCCCATAAGGTTGAAGGTGGCCAGGTAACCAGTTGGCGCAGCAGAACAGGAACATCAGCAGGTGCGAGAGAGAAAGCAGGTCTTCAGTTGCTTCCAGTACCTGAGGTGTTACTGCTCAAGTTTGAGAGAGGCATGGAGGCTGTTACAGAGGGAGGTACCAGCCAAGGAGAGAGATCTACCCCTCCTCCCCCACTCTCTGCCTGGAGAAGCGGCTGACCCTCAGAGTTGGAGGTGGATGAGCAGGGGGCTTGAGAGGGAAAGTGCTTAGGAAGAGAGAGTTGGATGTAATGTGTCCCCGGCCCCAGAAAGCCTTTTGGACAATGCAGAGAGTCTTGAACTTGATCCTTGCAGCCACCGGGAGCCAGTTAAGAGATTTCAGGACTGGAAAGATACAATCCCTTGGCTTGAGGCCAAGGACAAGTCATGCAGTTCTGTTCTGGTTAAGTTGCAGAGGGAGAAGAGTAGTGGCAGCAAGATTTAGAAAGAGGCTGTTGCAGTAGTCCAGTCTAGAGAGAACTAGTGCTCTTGAGGCAGTGAGCTTCTGGGGGAAAAAGGAGAAAAGGAAGAATACCTGTGAGGGGGTGCAGCTGGTAGTGGGACTTGGAGACATCCGTGAGGAGAGACGGAGGGGGTGGAGTTGAAGATGACACCAAGGCTTTTTGCCTCGCGGGAAGGCACAGCTAGAGGGCCCAAGGAGGGCGGATGGAGTGAAAGAGGGAAAGTTGCCTTCCATGCAAGGTCCAGCATGTGCGGAAGGAAAGCGAGAGAGCAGACGAAGATAACTCAAAGGTTTCTGGCTTGGAAGAAAGGGGAGGGTGGAGAGCCCAGGGAGGGAGGCCAAAGTGAATTAAGGATAGAACAAGCAGCAGTCCTGATAGAAAGGATCTCAGGCTTGCTGGCAGTGAGACGGAGATCATTAGAGTTAAATACTTGAAATAATAAGACTGGCATTTATTGTTGAAAATTAAATCATTTATTTTGATGGTTAAAAATAGGGGAAAAAAGTAGACATTTGTATGCCTGTCTAGTGGCATTACTTAACAAACAGTAACTCATTAAAAAGCATGGTTCATCAATTACATGTCAAGTCGCATACAATTTCATTTTTTGTACAATGAAAACAGCTTGCAGGCACTGTATGAAAGCTTGAAACTGTATTGGTTTCTCTTTGTAAAAAGAGCCAACCATTTAAATCTCAGTCAACGTTTCCACAAGTTCAAGTTTGGGAGGGCAAACCTCTCTTGCAATGTTACGTGGCACTGTCTGAGGCCCTAGAAACAAAATCTCCATGCATTTGCATGGCCAGCACATTCTATGTCAGATCTTTCACAAATTCAAAATCCATCTTCTAGTAGATTGGCTTTGCCACCCACTATTTGCTTCTTTTGGAAAACACCTTGTTGCAACGAGGCATCCTGAAAATTCCTGCAGTTTTTTGCTTGTTCCCTTCCAATGTTATTGTTGTGTGCAAGTACAGCCATTCTTGTTCTGGCCTTTATACGGTCTATGCGCAAATGTAACCTTTTTAGGCCTGTACAGTATTTGAACTCCACCAAAAATGGTTGCTTGCAGACTGACCAATTTAAAATGTTTTCTTTGGCCGCCTTTTTCCAGCAGCTGTAATTCCTATTTCAAAATGGATTTTGCGGCGTGCCATACATCATATTTATGCTTTGTCTCGGAACTGCTCTCGCATGGCCTTGGCAATTTAAACATGCCTGTTAATGGCTACCAGGTCTATGTGCATTCCTCTCGATTGCAGATGTTTAATGGATTTGATGAAACCATATTTCGATTGGATGTTCCAACGTATTCCACATCGTTGTCATGTAATGTCCACAGCTGTGTACTTCTGGAACATTTTCGGCAGAGGGCGTCCTGCTTGATGGTGTCTGGTCGATGTCCCTCGAAGGCCTGTGTCGAGGGCGACCTCACCGGATGTTATAAATGGGACGCACAGCGCTGGTAGCCTCAGTTCCGTTTTTTCCACAAACTTGTTTGATTCGGAGACTCAGTGAGCCTCGTGTATTACTCGTGAATATGTCGGTCTTCAACCCCTCCAACTCCGCGGTCTGGCTTCAAGACTTGCTGGGACTGCAAGTCAAAAATGTCGATTACCGACCTGCATCCCATGTGTTTGTGGTGCTTGGGTGAGGGTAACGACACAGACGACTGTTCAAAATGCCAGTCGCTAACTGCTAAGGCCTTGTGGGAGCGTAACGGAAATCTTCAGGTAGGTAGGGGTCCTGTACATCCAAGTCCAAGGTTATGTCCACCGACGATTCGAGGGGCAACTCTCCGCATCGGAAGGTGTCCCGAGGGTCTCAGTCCCAGAGTGGTTCCCACCATTCATCCTCATCTCGGCATTCAAAGAAGCGCCGTCACCGGTCACCTTCCCCGTCATCCTCGGAGGATGGTGCCGCGAGGAAAGTGACTTGTCCAACAAAGTCCTTGACTCCGGAGGAATGGGCTGCCTTTAGGGAGCAGATGTTGGCAATTTTATTCAATCGCAGGGCACAGTTCCATCCGCGCCTTCTCACAAAGTCGGAAAGGAATGGCCTTGAACCGTGGCTCGTACGCCTTCTGGCTCGGGTCCTAGGTGCGATCCTCATTGGAAACCTTAGCGGTCCTGTTCTGACAAGGCTCAGGATGGTTTCAAGAGTCGTGCTTCCAGGTCTCGGTCCCTGTCCCCAGCAAAACCTGCTAAGGGCTCGAAGTCGGCGTTGACTCCGGCGCCGTGTTCGTCAGATACGGATGCATTGCCTTCATATCAGCCGTCGGCACCCTTGTCGACGCCCTCGAGGCCGAAGCCATCAGCGCTCTCGATGCCTTCGGGGCCTTTTTGCCCAAATTTACAGTCAGAGATCCCTGTTACTGTGGATCCTCCAAGGAAGGCTACTTCCAAGTTTGTAAGACTTGTTCTGGACTCTAGACCCTCGGCGGTGCCGAGACAGGACTTTTACCTCCCTCTGGATGACATCTGAGGAGGAGAGGTCATACTTCGAGGTTGACCGCTACCTGAGGTGCAGGGAAGGTCCGAGCCTTCTCTTCCAAGGGTGCAGGCGGAGTCTGGGCCCAGCTCATCGGACACCACGCAGCAGACACGTGACGTGGGGCATGACAAAATGGCCACCAGACAAGATGGCGCTACACCCGGAGCTGCCTCAATTGAGCAAGCAGGCATGGGAATGCACATCCAGGTGGGACTGGATGACGACAGTTACCTGGTCCACTTCAAACCAGACCTCATCGGCCCAGGAGCGGTACACAGACCTCGGCCCAGTGCGACAAGGACCAGCAAGAGCACAGCTGCCGCAGGGCTTGGCGCATATGCAGCAGAGCCCTTCAGCATGCAAGGATGGGTTCTTCGAAAAGTTCCTCGCCCTCATGAAATCTCCTCATATGGGCACATCCTCAGGGCAGTCATCAAGGACATGTGCCCTCCTGTACCACCGCAACCTCTGACCATGGTACACACCTCGATTACAGTTCAACCCCTGGTCCCCGCGCTTACACCAGTCACGGTGGCTGCGCCAACGGCGTGGCCCTGTCCGCAGCCGCCCAGCACTGCCAGTCAGCACGCCACAGCTGCCCGCAGCTCCTGACCTGCAGGACACTTTAGGGGACACGGACGAGGAGGATAATCAGGATACTCCCTCCTCAGATAAGGCTTTTCACAGGAGGCTGGCGGGTGTGGCAGAGTACCTAGAGATCCCGCCAACCCCAAATCAAACTATGAGGTGGGGGTCTTGGCTGAGGTTTTGACCAGCCACCCTTCCACAAGAACATGCATCCCTCTACAAAAGGATGTAGAATCTCTGGCCAAAAACGGCTGGGTGAAGCCGCATTCCACGCAGCCTACGAATAAATGCCTGGATGCCAAGTTTAGGCAGGCGGAAGGGGACTCTCATATATGATCAGTGAACCCCCAACCTCCTTCCTCGATTATAGCTGGCGCCTTGCAGTACTTATTTATCTGCCATTGCTGCATACCTGTCCACAGAAAGCTGTTCCTTATCATTGACTAACCCAGTCACTAAAAGGCATTTTGCATGTCTTCATGTCATCCCGCCAGTACGCACCCCTCATCCCAAATGGGATTTGAATGTGGTCCTCACTGCATTGTCATAAACCATTTGAACCCATGGCCACTGCTGATCTTAAATCTTTCTTGGATGGTCGCTTTTCTGATCGCAGTGACATCGGCGAGTAAGTGAGCTCAAAGCTTTCTCTGGAACATCTGTTCCTCACTTTTCATAAGGACTCATTTGAACCAATCTATCTCCTTACCTGTCTTTTTTTTTCCTAACACTGCATCGGATGCTGTGTTTTACACAACTTGGACATCAGGCGAGCCCTGAAGTTTCACCTCGATAGAACGAGTGAACTCAGGGGCTCCTCACAACTGTCACAATCTCAGACCTGAAAGGAAAAACGGCTTCCAAGGCAACGATCTGCCGATGGATTGCCTCCTGTATTTCAGAAGCCTTTAGCATCCAGGGCCTTCAACCTCCGAAAGGCATCCATGCTCATCTGGTACTTGGCAAAGCGGCTGCTGTTGCTGTCCAAAAGTATATCCCTTGGGAAACCATTGTCAAGGCAGCTATGTGGGCTTCCCCATCAGCTTTTTGTAAGCATTACTGCTTGGACCTGAGCTCCAGGGCTGATGCCCAATTTGGCCAGGCTGTCCTTACGAACTTATTCCAGTAAAGGGTTTTTTACATCCACCCGAGCTAGCTGTGGTGCGTGCTTGGGACTCTACTACAAGTATGGAGGAAAGGGGACGGGACATAGGAGTATTGTTATACATGTTCTGCAGCATGGGGTCTGGCATGGATTCACATGCTCATGAATATTCCTTGTCAGGCTGGGAATCCTCGGTAAAGGGGGGGAAAAAATCTTTTTCGTTTCTGAACTGTCTTTCTACTAATAACCAATCACTGGTCTCTGGGTCATACTGCCCCCAGCCAATGGCTGCCCTCTACCTAAGCCCCTCCTCTGGCAGCCATCTTCAGATTTTTACCGCATGCTCAAGTATTGGGAGTCGTCGTGCTTAGCTCTCGAGCTTTACTGCGTATTTTCAAAGAGTTTACTCTATTTTTTTCGGTCAAATCGAGACTCCGGCCTACCTATTCATCTTCCGATCAACAGGGACCCGTTTCAGAAATCTCTACACCCCTCAAGGGCGAGTTTTCGTCGAATTTCACTTCTTGAAGGATTCCAGAAGATCTTGGAGGCCTACCCATCGTGATCATAGCCGAAGACAGGGGAGACTCCACACCTCTGTTTAGGATTTGCCCAGGATGTGGACTACAGAACGTCTTCAAAGAGAATGGACACTCAGTGCCTCTACTGCCTGCACGCAGATAAATCTCACGTCGAGGAGGCCTGTACGTTCTGCAAGGACATGTCCTCCCGTATTATGAAGGACCGCCACAAGCGACTCGCTGACTGGCTGGAGACGAAGAGCCCGGCGGCAGGTGAGCCCCGGCAACTTACTTCTCCAAAGAGAAATTCCGAGCGCTCTTCTAAGACATTTGAGGGCACTCTGGCGACGGGGGCCCAACATAAGGCAAAGCACTGCGAGTCCGTGGGCACCGGAAGCGCCGTTGGTACAGGCTCCTCGGCTGCCAGGCCGGGCGCGACATCAGACGCAGTCAACCATGAGCCAACGCTCCGGCTCGATGAAAAGGAAATCTGACAACCCTGATAAGCTTCTGGAGAAGGCCCAGTCAGTTCCGACGGAGAAAGCAAAGGGGGAGTGAGGCAGTGGCCCTCCCCCCATGGTGAAGGCCTCAAGCGCGCCTAAGGTCGTGAAGGCCCAGATTCACCAGGCTAAGGCTTCGATTGAGGGAGTGGTGGCGTCCCTGGCGAAGACCACGGAGACAGCCCCAATGGGAACGACCCTCAAGCCTGGAGTTTCCCTGCCCAGCTGGTTGGAATCTTCTTTCAAGCCCATCAATAAGACCCCCATGAAGCCCCTGGGTGAGAAGGGGGCCACGGTAGTCCTACCAGACTCGGATATCTCTTCCGAGGACGAGCTTTCGGGACACAAGACGGTTCTTGACGAGCGATTTGCCGAAGTCCGGGCCTACGTGAAGGACCCCGACAAGGCGGACGTGGAAAGCGACGGGGAGACAGCGAGGAATGGCAGATCAAAGAGCCGGAGGACTCTACACCGATGCTGACGCTACCGTTGCAACCGCTGCCTCCACCGGCGGACAGGTCGGAGGACATCTTGTTAGCCTTGCACGCTGTGCACAGAAATAAGGACACGGTTGCCCTTGCCTCCGGCGGACAACCTAGCGGCGCTTGGACCGTCGGAGAGCCCACCATCCAATCGAACGCGGATCCATCTTCCCCCACCCTTCCATCCTTAACCTCAATTCCCTCCACTGAGGGATGAGACGGCAATGACTGGGACGGATGATGATGGCGGCGACGACAGAACAGATCTCCCGTCACCCCCTCCCCGGGCTTCCCCTCCCGACGAAATTGGCTCGTTTCACACCATGATCGCCAGGGCCTCAGAGCTCTTCCAGCTATACCTCAAAGAGCAGAAGGAGGGATTCCTTTATCAAAGACGAGAGGCCAAGAGGAAGACCATACTCTCAGTCCCACTGTTGGACGACATCTGGGACGAGGGACTGTCCCTTCTGAAGAACCTGTCCACGGCCCCTGCGAAGAAAGACCAGTATGAGAAGAAATACCGGGTCCCAGATTCCACTACTATGTGCCTCAGGGCCCAGCTGTCCCCGGACTCTGTAGTCTCCCCAGCAGCTAAGAAGAAATCGGCAACGACATCGACTTCCACTTCCCCACCGGACTGCGAGGGGAAAGAAGCTGGACGCCATGGGACGTTGGGTCATCTCATCGGCAGCGACACACATTAAGGCGGCCAACGCTCTCGCTATCGTGACCTGCCAGGATAGGGAGCTGTGGTTTAAAATCGCCCCCTCCTGGACTTCCTTCCGGACGACAAGAGAGCAGAGGCCCTCGAAATCCTGCAGGAGGGCGAGGTGGATTTTGACCATGCCATCACGGTAGCCACGGACATAGCCAACACCAGTTTCCGCCAGATGGGCAACAGCGTTTGCCTTCGCCGGCGTGGTTGGCTCAGGGACACCGATTTCCGTCAGGATGTACAGACCAGGGTACTGGACATGCCCTTCGACCGGAACAACCTGTTCGGCAAGGCAGTGGACGAGTCGCTGCAGGCCATCAAGGCGGACACTGAGATGGCCCGTGCCTTGGACACGCTCCATCAGCGATGACCGTACTTTCAGACCTCTGGAGGCAAGTCTCGAGGTGTCTCCAAAGGATTCGGTGGCAGCTTCTTCGTCATGCGGCCCGTTCGTCACAGGAAGCCTACAGGGGCCGCAGCAAGGCCGGTGGACATAGTTGTCATCACGAGGGGGCCCAAGGTGGCAAGGCCTCAGCGAAGCAGGACTGAACCAGCTGGCGAACTTCGTTGGCGTGTGGAAATCCATCTCCACTGACCGCTGGGTGCTGGAAGCCCTGGCCCATGGAGACACGAGTTACACAGGAGATGACCCTACGTTCCACCGGTGGCCAGGAAAGAAAACCACATTCCACAGCTACCTTTTGGAGGTACGACGGATGCTGGAAAAGGGCAGGATAGAACTTGTCCCGAAGAGGCTCAGGAGTATACTGCAGTACTTCCTCGTCCTAGATCGCAGCCGCCTCAACAAATACATAAAATCCCAGAAATTCCAGATGGTCACCTGTCAGCACGTGGTAAGACAGCTGGAAGAAGGGGACTTCCTGTCGTCACTGGACCTGGAGGATGCATACTTCCACATACCCATACGCAAGGGACATGGAAAATTTCTACGCTTCGTGGTCCAAGGGCGGCACTATCCGTTCAAGGCACTGCCCTTCGGTTTGAAGTCAGCACCAAGGCTCTTCAAGTGCCTGGTACCGGTGGTGGCGCGGCTGCGCCTGCAGGGATCCATGTCAACCCCTATCTGGACGATTGGCTCATCCAAGCAAAGTCAAGGGCACTCCCCATCGACCACACATCGTGGACCGTCCGCCTGCTCACGGAACTGGGGTTCTCGATAAACTATGCAAAGTCCTGTTGGTGCCATAGCAGGATTCTCTGTTCCTGGGAGCCAGGCTCAACACAGCGACACAGCTGGCTTCACCGTCGGAGGAGAGGATAAAGGCCATCCTGGGCAAGGTGCAATGGCTGTTGATGGGCCTCACCCTGGCAACTTCCATGGTCAAGTCCCTGCTCGGCATGACGTCATCATGCATCTACCTTGTGCGGCTGTGCAGGTCGCAGATACGGTCGCTGCAGGAGTTCCCCGACGCCCGTTGGATACAAGTGGCGGGAAGCTTCAAGGACAAGATCGCCCTCAACGAGACTTTCCGACAAGCGATCCGGTGGTGGGGCACCCGCACGCATCTTGCGGCGGGCATGGACTTCCAGACCTCAGCGCATAGGGAAACTGATGACAGATGCCTCCCTGTAGGGATGGGGCGCGCACACCAGAGGTCTCCACGCAAGAGGCCTTTGGCCCCTTTTGGAGAGGGAGCTGCACATCAACGTCCTGGAGCTCCGGGCCGTATTCTGGGCTCTCAGGTCTTTCCTTCCGTCCCTCAAGGGCAAGGTGGTACGGGTCTTCACCGACAACACCACCACGATGTTCTACATCCGGAAGCAGGGGGGGCACCAGATCCCCGGCTCTCCAAGGAAGCGCGATCTGTGGCACTGGGCAGTCGCCCAAGAGATGTTCCTGGTACCCTTTCACCTGGCAGGAGTGAAGAACACTGTCGCCGACTCACTCAGCAGGGAGCTGCGCTCTTGCCATGAGTGGGAGCTTTGGCAAGATCAGGTAGATCTCCTATTCCGACAATGGGGCAATCCCCAGATCAATCTGTTCGCAACGGCGGCAAACATCAAGTGCTGGAAGTTCGCCAGCAGGTTTCCCCAGCGGGGAACTTGTGGGGGATGCATTCTCCTTTCCCTGGGACGGCCTGTTCCTCTATGCATTCACACCATTGCCGTTGCTTCTGCGACTCATCAGTCAACCCCAGTGCAGGATGATCCTCGTTGCAAAGGCGTGGCCGAGACAGATATGGTTCCCGGACCTTCTAGACCTGTCAGCGTCCCCTCCAGTCAAGCTGTTGACGGATGCGGATCTTCTCGCCAGGGAAGAAGGCGCAATCCTGCATCACAACCCAGGATTGCTGATCCTGCAGGCCTGGCTCCTGCACCACTAGAGTTCGGAGGCTACGATATCCCGGCGGACTACAAGGAGGTACTTGCCAGGGGGTCCTAATCGCTTAAGTGCTATGGATATAAATGGAAGAGGGTCTCTGGTGCCGTGCAGAGAAGATCAACCCTCTACGGATTATGGCCCCTCAAGTGCTGCCGTACGTGCTGTCGCTGGCCAAGGCGGGGCTGGCACATACCTCTGCCAATATTCATCTGGCGGCTATCTCCCTCTACACCAGAACTCCGAGGGCAGTCGTCGCTGTGGTCCCACCGCCTGGTGAAGGAGTTCATGAAAGGACTGTTCCGCTCGTTCCTGGCGGTGAAGGCTCTGGCCCAAGCGTGGGAGCTCAATGTGGTGCTGACCAGGCTCATGGGTCCGCCATTTGAGCCTTTGCATTCGGCGCTGCCGGAATTTCTATCGTGGAAGACTGCGTTTGTTTTGGCCATCAACTCCGCACGAGTGGGAGAGATCCAGGCCCTCTCCGGTAAGCCCCTGTACCTGGCATTCAACGAGACAAGGGTAGTGCTGAGGACGCACCCCTTCTTCATGCCCAAGGTGCCGTCAGACTTGCATCACAACAAGCCCTTGGTGTTGCCTGTTTTCTTCCTCTCGCCGGCTGAGAGGGCTTTGCACTTGCTCGATGTGGCTAGAGCACTGAAGTTCTACGTGGACCGCACAGTTTTCCGAAAACATCACAGCGGTTTGTGAACTTTGGCCCTGTGAACCAAGGGGAAGGCCTTCTCCAAGGTTTCAATTTCCAGATGGCTCTCCGGCTGCATCATGCGCTGTCACCGGTTGGCAAACCGACTGTTCACTGGCCGTCAGAGAGCCCATTCGACCAGAGCGATAGCTGCTACTACGGCGTTCCTGTCTGGTGTGCCCCTGCTGGACATCTGCAGGGCTGCTACGTGGAGGTCGATGCACACCTTCACGAAATTCTACTGCGTCGACCGGGATTCCAGGGAGGAGTCTAGAGTCAGCCAAGCAGTGCTGCGCAAACTGTTCACTTGAAGGTGAGCCTGGTGAGGAGGGAAGAGATGCTTAATGTTGAGCCTTTCCACCTCCCGTGGTTGTGCATGTGTGTACTGTTCTTGTATTCATGAGTATGTGAATCCATGCCAGACCCCATGCTGGAGAAGGAACAAGTTACTTACCTGTAACTGTTCTCCAGCATGGGTCTGGCATGGATTAACATGCGAACCCTCCCTCCAACCCCTCTGCGGCTCTTCTTGGTCCTACTGCCACTTTACGTGCTACCAAATCTAAATATGGTTGCCAGAGGAGAGGCTTAGGTAGAGGGCAGTGTGAGGGAGAACTCTCATTTTATGGCTAATTTCCCTCACCTAGTGAGTCCCCCAGAAGCTTTGCTGGATTTCTGGAGTAATTTTTTCACTTGGTTGGAGTGTGAGATTTTCCCCCACTCTTACCCATGTTTTGCCATGTGTATTTCATCTGTTTTTGTGATTGTGGACTCTGGAGTACACCACTTCAATAGCCCCCTTATTTTGTGTTACACAGCACCTTTAGTGCAGTAACACAGGGTTGTCTTTTAGACTTCCCAACTACTCCTTTTTCTGAGGCCGACTACTGTCCCCCAGAAAAAGGTAAAGTTGCCATTAACTTTACATAGTCATTTAACCACACATCCAGTACACCCCATTTTACATGGAGTACTGGAAAGGGTTACTCCGTATCCCTTTTTATCTGTACCTCGTAGAGCATTGTTTCGCTCTTTTAACATTTAGACTTGGCTGGTGGCAGTAGTATCTACCCTAACTTTTCTACCGCGATTATATTATATAAACATGGTATTGTTTTTGGCTATTATATTAGTCTTGGACATAAACCCGCTTGACCAAATACTTTTTCTCTTGGCTCCGGTCGGGTTTATTCGCCATTTCTTTTTGTTAAAAGTCCTTCTTGTGTTTTACTTTGCGCGGCAAACCAGGTTTGCCTCCTTTGTTCACTGTCTTTCTCCAGCATGGGGTCTGGCATGGATTCACATGCTCATGAATATTCCCCGTCGTCAGGCTGGGAATCCTCGGTAAAGAAAAAACCAGTATCAGTTTCGTTTCTGATCTGTCTTTTGTAGTAGTAACCAATCACTGGTCTCTACGTCATACTGACCACAGCCAATGACTGCCCTCTACCTAAGCACCGCCTCTGGCAGCCATCTTCAGATTTTTACCGCACGTTCATGTGTTGGGATCCTCGTGCTATTGCTCTCGAGCGTTAGTGCTATTTTTTCACGTTTTTTGCTCAAAAACTTTGTTTTTTCGGTCAAAAGAGCCTCAAGCTCCACCGACTCTCCATCCGATCAACGGGGACCCGTGTCGGATTCGTCTGCGACCCTCAAGGGTGAAGATTTTGTCGAGCTACGCTTTGGAGGACTCCAGAAGCTTCTCAGGCCCGGACATGGCCCAGGAGAAGGGAAGCTCGACACCCGGAAAGCTGTTCAGGGTCTGCCCTGGATGCCAGCTGCAGAACGTCTTTAAGGAGGACGAACACTCCTTTTGTCTCTACTGCTTACATGAGGACAAGACGCACGTGGAGAAGGACTGTGCGTTTTGCGGCAATATGTCGGAGCGGACCATGAAGGACCGCCATCAACGTCTCGCCAACTGGCTGGAACGGAAGAGCCCGTCAGGCGAGAAGAAGAGGAAGAAATCCGAGCGGTCTTCTAAGACCTTTGAGGACGCCCCGGCGATGGGGGTCCAACACAAGGCCAAACACCGCGAGTCCGCTGGCACCGGGAGCGCCGAACGGTTGGGCTCTACGGGCGCCAGGCAGGGCGCACCCTCCCCGGCACCTTCAACTACGAGCCAACGCTCTGGGTCGGGTAAGAGGAAGGGCGAGCACCCGGCGAAGCTCCTGGAGAGGCCCCGGTCGAGCTCGAAGGCCCCATCGGAGGGGGAGCGAGGCAGTGTCCCCCCCCCCCCTCAAGGATAAGGCGGTGAGCGCACCTAAGGTGGTGAAGGCCTTAATCCATCCGGCCAAGCCCTCTATCGATACTGTCGCGGCGACCCTGGCTCAGCCTTTGGAGGCTACACCAGTGGTGGCGACTTCGGGGCTCAGAGTCTCCCTGCCACCTCGGAGGGAGTCCTCTTTTGTGCCCATCGATAGGACCCCCTTGAAATCCCCGGCGGGGAAGAAAAAGGGGGGGCAGGGCGTCGTCGTAGATTCGGCTTCAACCTCAGAGGAGAAGCTGATTGAGGTCTTAAGCCACGGCCTTGGCGTGGAAGAAGACCGGCCCGTCGGGATGGATCCCGACGCAGGTGACGACGACATCGTCGAGGGTGCCGACGGGGCCCCTGATCGCCCGTCGGATTCCCCTCTGCCAGCGCCGCAAGACAACTCGGCGGCCATTTTGTTGGCTATACAGTCCTTATGCTCAGAGATAAGGACGAGACTATCGTTGCCGACGGAGGAACCTCTCCCGTCGGGGGATCCTGAACCGGGACCTTCTGGCGTTCCCCCGCCCAAGAAAAGAAGGATTCACCCTCCGCCTCCTTTTCAGCCGTCGCGCACCGTCCAGCCCTCCTCCCCGTCCACCCGAGGGGATGATACGGGGACTGACACGGCAGCGACGGGTACGGACGACGAGGTATACGACGAGGGTCTACTGTCGTCACCTCCCACCAGGGCTTCTCCGCCCGACGAGATTGGTTCATTCCACTCCATGATCACCAGGGCATCCGAGCTTTTCCAACTCTGCCCTGAGGAGAAGAAAAAGGAAGGATTCCTTTATCAACGGCGCGAGGCCAAGAGGAAGACGGTCCTCGCGGTGCCTCTACTGGACGACATTTGGGATGAGGGCCTCTCCCTCCTCAAGAACCCTTCCACGACGCCAGCTAGAAGAGACCGGTACGAGAAGAAGTACCGGGTCCCGGATGCGGCCCCCCTGTGCCTCCGGGCGCAGCCTACCCCGGACTCCGTCGTCTCCGCGGCGGCCAGGAAGAAAGCGCGGGGGGATGCGGCCTCCACATCGACTTCCCCACCGGACGGCGAGGGAAAGAAATTGGACACTATGGGACGCAGGGTCATCTCGTCTGCAGCGACGACGATTAAAGCGGCCAACGCCTTGGCTATCGTGGCCCGCTAAGACAGGGAGCTTTGGTACAAACTGGCTCCCCTGCTGGACTTCCTACCGGACGACAAGAGGGCGGATGCCCTGGAGATCCTACAGGAAGGTGAGGTGGCGTCGGACCACGCCATCACGATTGCGACAGACATCGCCGACACTGGGTTTCGCCAGTTGGGCAACGGCGTGTGCCTTAGGCGGCGTGGATGGCTCAAGGCTACGGACTTCCGTCAAGACGTACAGACCAGAGTCCTGGACATGCCGTTCGATGGGAACAACCTGTTTGGGAAAACAGTGGACGATTCCCTTCAGGCCATTAAGGCGGACACTGAGACGGCCCGGGCCCTTGGGGTTCTGCAGCAACGACGGACGCCCTTTCGGAGCAGCGGAGGCAAGGGCGCCTCCAAAGGTTCCGGCGGCGGTTTCTCCACCTACCGTCAAGCGGCCTGCTCGTCGTCGCAGGAGGCCTACAGAGGACGAGGCAAGTCTGGCGGACCCCGCCGTCGTCGCCAAGGAGGTCAAGGCGGCAAAGCCTCGTCGAAACAGGATTGAACCGGCCGTGGGGTCGGGCCCCCACCGATGCACCCCGGTGGGAGGCCAGCTGGCGAGCTTCGTCAGCGTGTGGGAGTCCATCTCCACCGACCGTTGGGTGCTGGACGCCTTAGCCCGGGGCCACGCGCTCGAGTTTCAAAGAAGGTGCCCGCGCGTCCCCCCCCCCCCCCCCCCCGTGGCCAGAAAAGAGCTTCACGTCCCTCAGCTTCTCCTGGAGGTAAGGGCGATGCTCAGGAAGCGCGCCATCAAACTCGTTCCAAAGAGGCTTCGGGGCTCCGGAGTTTACTCGAGATACTTCCTCGTGAAGAAGACGGGAGGATGGCGCCCCATCCTAGACCTGCGACGTCTGAACAGATTCATCAAGGCGCAGAAGTTCCGGATGGTCACCCTCCAGCACGTCCTGGGTCAGCTGGAGGAAGGAGACTTCCTGTCGTCGTTGGATTTGAAGGATGCCTACTTCCATATTCCCATCCTAAAGGGGCACCGAAAATTCCTCAGGTTTGTGGTCCAGGGGCGTCACTACCAGTTCAAAGCCCTCCCCTTCGGACTACGGTCGGCACCCAGGGTATTCACCAAGTGCCTTGCACCGGTGGCGGCGCAGCTGCGCCACGAGGGGATCCACGTCTACCCCTACCTGGACGACTGGCTCATCCGGGCCAAGACGAGGGAGCTCGCCGTGGAGCACACGGCAAGGACCGTCCAACTTCTCACGGACCTGGGATTCTCCGTGAACTACGCCAAGTCCCACCTGGTACCCGCGCAAAACGCACTGTTTCTGGGAGCGAAGCTCGACACAGTGTCCCTTCTGGCCTCCCCGTCGGAGGAAAGGATCAGGTCCATCCTGGGCAAGGTACAGCAGATGTTGGCTTCCGACGCGGCCAAGGTGAGGTCCATCAAGTCCCTCCTCGGAATGATGTCTTCTTGCATCTACCTCATTCCCATGTGCAGGCTCGGGATGCGCCCATTGCAGGAGTTCCTGGACGCGCGCTGGATCCAAACGACGGGCAGCTTCGAGGAGAGGATCACACTCGACGAGAGTTTCCGCCGCGCGGTCCGGTGGTGGGGCACCCGCGCGCATCTGACGGCGGGCATGGACTTCCAGACCACCAGGAGACAGTGACCACGGATGCCTCCCTGGAAGGGTGGGGAGCGCACACCGAAAATCTACACGCGAGAGGCCTTTGGCTCCCGACGGAGAAGTCCCTCCATATCAACGTCCTGGAGCTCCGTGCAGTGTTCTGGGCCCTCAGGTCCTTCCGTCCGTCCCTCAAGGGCAAGGTGGTGAGGATCTTCACCGACAACACCACCATGTTTTACATCAGGAAACAGGGCGGAACCAGGTCCCCAGCACTGTCCAAGGAGGCGCAGGACCTGTGGCATTGGGCCGTCGCCCAAAGGATGTTTCTGGTGCCGTTTCATCTGGCAGGGATAAAAAACACCATCGCCGACTCACTCAGCAGGGAGCTGCGCTCGTGCCACGAGTGGGAACTACGGCAGGATCTAGTGGATCGCCTCTTCCGACGGTGGGGCACACCCCAGATCGACCTGTTCGCGACGGCGACGAACTCCAAGTGGTGGAGGTTCGCCAGCAGGTTTCCCCAGGCGAGGAGCATGGGCGATGCTTTCTCGTTCCCCTGGGAGGGCCTGTTCCTCTACGCGTTCCCTCCTTTGCCACTGCTAATCCGGCTCGTCAACCAGCTCAAGAGGTCACGGTGCAGAATGATCCTCGTCGCACCTGCGTGGCCGAGGCAGATATGGTTCCCGGACCTTCTGAACTTGTCAACGTCCCCGCCAATGAAGCTGCCGGTGGACGCGGATCTACTCTCCAGGGAAGGAGGCGCCATCCTCCACCACGACCCGAAATCGCTGAACTTGCAGGCCTGGCTCCTGCAGCGCTAGAGTTTGGAGGATACGACATACCGGCCGACTGCAGAGAGTTTCTTGCAAAGGCCAGGGCATCCTCGACTCTTAAATGCTACGGACACAAATGGAAGAGGTTCTCTGTCTGGTGCCACGCACAGAAGATTAACCCTCTACGGATTACGGCTCCCCAGGTACTGCTGTACCTGCTGACGCTGGCCAAAGCTGGACTGGCACACGCGTCCGCAGCAAGATGAATCTTGATGATCTCCCGATACACCAGAACCACGGGGCGGACGTCCTTGTGGTCTCATCGTCTGGTGAAAGAGTTCATGAAGGGACTGTTCAGATCGTTCCCGCCGGTGAAGGCTCCGGCCCCGGCGTGGGAGCTCAACGTGGTGCTGACCAAGCTCATGGGACCTCCGTTCGAGCCTCTGCACTCGGCCCCGTTGAAGTTTCTGTCGTGGAAAACAGCGTTTCTTGTGGCCATCACCTCCGCACGACGGGTGGGAGAGATCCAGGCCCTTTCCTGCAAGGCCCCGTACTTGACTTTTCACGACACGAGGGTAGTGCTCAGGACGCACCCCTCCTTCATGCCCAAGGTACCGTCGGACTTCCATCTCAACGAACCCTTGGTGTTGCCTGTGTTCTTCCCGTCGCCTTCGTCGCCGGCTGAGAGGACTTTGCACTCGCTGGATGTGGCTAGAGCGCTGAAGTTCTACGTGGACCGCACAAAGTGTTTTCGGAAGACGTCACAACTCTTTGTGAATTTTGGACCTGTCAATCAGGGGAAGGCTCTCTCGAAGGCTTCCATTTCCAGATGGCTCTCCGGCTGTATCATGTACTGTCATCGGTTGGCAAACCGACCGCTGCCTGGCCGTCCGAGAGCCCATTCCACCAGAGCGATCGCAGCTACCACGGCGTTCCTTTCTGGTGTGCCCCTGCTGGACATATGTAGGGCTGCTACGTGGAGGTCGACGCACACCTTCACGAAATTCTACTGCGTCGATCGGGATTCCAGGGAGGAGTCCAGGGTCGGCCAAGCAGTGCTGCGCAACCTGTTCGCCTGAGGTGAGCCTGGTGAGGAGGTAAGATGCTTAATGTTGAGTTTGATGTAATGCTTAATGTTGAGCCTTTGCCACCTCCCGTGGTTGTGCATGTGTGTACTGCTATGTATTCTTTATTCATGAGCATGTGAATCTATGCCAGACCCCATGCTGGAGAAGGAACAAGCTGCTTACCTGTAACTGTTGTTCTCCAGCATGGGTCTGGCATGGATTCACATGCGAACCCTCCCGCCTACCCCTCTGCGGCTCTTCACTTGGTCATACTGCCACTTCACGTGCTTCCAAATCTGAAGATGGCTGCCAGAGGCGGTGCTTAGGTTGAGGGCAGTCATTGGCTGTGGTCAGTATGACGCAGAGACCAGTGATTGGTTACTACTACGAAAGACAGATCAGAAACGAAACTGATACTGGTTTTTTCTTTACCGAGGATTCCCAGCCTGACGACGGGGAATATTCATGAGCATGTGAATCCATGCCAGACCCATGCTGGAGAACAACAGTTACAGGTAAGTAACTTGTTCCTTTGGCGGGCTTCTACCAAGAAGCCCTCCTCCAGGTGCCTGGGTGTCTAGGTGGGCTGAATATGAGCGAGGGGTGTAGTCACCCCCTGCACAGGGTATCCTAGGAAACCCAAGTCGCACTTTGCCATGATTGGCTGAGGTGGTTGTCCGGGCTGGACAACCCCCCTGCTGTGTGATTGACAGCCAGGCTGTGTGAATGGGGGATTTTCGCATAAAAGGCAGGTCTCTTGGGCTAGAAGTCAGTCGCCACTGGAACTACAAGGAACCGAAGAGAAGCGGAGAAGACGGCTGCTGCAACTACCCTGTCCCGGTGTGGCCCTGCTGCAGTTCCAAGCTATCTACCCTTCGACGACCAGAGAAGATCCAGTCCGGAGTAGTCTTCCCTTGAGCCTGGTGGGGATAACCAGCTCATCTTCCACAGCCAGAGGATCCTCTTCTTGGTCGAAATCGCTGCACACACTGCTGTAATGGTCCGGATAGCCATCTGAAGAGCGCCTCCGGTTTTTAAGGAGCGCACCTTTTATGCACAGTCTCTGCTGCCAGCTTCATCCCGGTGTGGTGCAGACCCCTCCAGACGTTGTCCTTCGCACCGAAGCTCCAGGAACCATGGGTCTGCAGGAAACTACCAGGAACAACTGCCGTGGCACCAGCTTCTTCATTGAATAAGGTACTGTGTTCTGCTTGAGGAATTAGGGTGAATCCCTTTTCTTCGCCTCCAAGGCTTGTCCTCGTCTTACCTCCTTATAACTTTTGCTTACTCTGTTGACAATATCGAAGTACTCCTGAGTAACGTTGAATCTTGAACTGTCCGACGGTGTGATCCTCGACAACAGGAACCCGGTTCCACTTGACACTGGCTCCGGCCCTTTGACTCTTGAATTCCATCAACTAGCGTTCTCTGATTCTGTCTGCCTTGACAAAAGTATTGCCTATGATTTTTGCCCCCAACTCTCTGGTTAACTCAGGTGCTAAGTGTGTTTTTGCCCCGTTAACATTTCTTGCCGCGGATACGCGTTTCTTTAAGACCGAACTGTCAAAAGGTGATCTCAAGTGTATTCCCGGTAACACTTTTGTTTCACAACACCGGTCTGTTAAAACATAGGGTACTTACCTTGAGTTAGAGTGTACCAAAGTGAATTGGTTGGTTGTAGTGTTTTACATGTGATTTTGAATTGATAGAAGTGTTGTGTTTATAACAAATGGTTTAAAAATAAATGTACTTATATTTTTTTACCTGAAACCTTGAGTCGGTGCTTGCTTGAGTCACAGTAATTGTTGTCCCTTTGAGTAATCTCTGCTACTGCTCATATACTCTTGAGATAAGCCTGGCTGCTCGGCTACTGCTACCACTTTCACATAGTAGTACAGGCTTGTACCAAAGGTAAAACTTGTATTGCCACCTGTAGTCTTAATTGTGTGTAGTGGTCCCTAAGGGCACTGCACAGGATTCTGCCTAACAGGCAGTCATTGGCTAGGGGGCAGTATGACCCAGAGACCAGTGATTGGTTATTAGTAGAAAGACGGTTCAGAAATGAAACTTTTTTTTTTCTTTACCGAGTATTGCCAGCCTGACGATGGAATATTCATGAGCATGTGAATTCATGCCAGACCGATGCTGGTGAACAGTTGAAGGTAAGTAACGTGTTCCTTACTCACCGTAGTGACTACCTTACTCCTAGTACATAGTCACCTTTCCTCCATATGTCCACTCGCTGTCACCTCTAAAAGTATCCTCTATTTCTTAAATTGTCTCAGGCCTGGCGATAGAAAAGCACTAAAGTGTGATGAGCAGGACGGTGGTCAGGAGGGCCGGGTTACGGCCACATGCATTACCCTGCGTAAAAATAAAAGGAAAAAAAATCAAACAAATGTTGATGCTTTTTACAAAAGTGCTCCGGTCCTGTCCTGAAGAACGGAATGCCCCACAAGAATGAAGGAAAGGGGACCATGGACTAGGATTAAGGTAGTCACTACGGTCAGTAACTTTGTTAATTTGCCACTGGACCTTCTCACAACCCACCACCTTTTTAACACTGCTCGCTAATCTATGCACTACATGTGATCCAAGCAGATTCCACAAACCTCAGAAGGGATGCATTACTCAACGTCCTCGTATTTCTGATGCTTGTATCTGCTTAGATTTACATGCGGCCACTCTTCCTCCCCTTGGAAAGAAGGTGCATAGATGTTTATCTGAGATTTATCTGATGCATATCGGCAAAAAGGGTGAAACTGAGGTCACGGGCTCAGTGGCTTAATATATGCTGGCCCTAATGTCATGTCTGACAGGGGCATGTAGAGACGTCTGACTAAGCTGCACTGCTCCTACTCGCTGCGGAAATGTTTCCGAAGAACAGCTCTGCTGTCGAAAGGATATCCTAGATGAGGAATCTGTGGGAGGAACATCTATTAAAGAATATTACAGAGGAAATTCAAACAGGAACACGCATTTCTGCAGCAAAGCACCAATACTTATGATGCCACGAATGTGCTGGCTGTAGTATTGATAGGAGCCTGCCCTGACCTGTGCACAATTTCTTTGCAAAACACCCTTCCTGTTGCAGTTCAGAAAGCACATCAATCACTGACATCCAGAATACCACCTGCACCATCATGCATTGGGATTGGCAAGAGAATACACATCCTCTGCTTTGCGCTTGACCTTCGCATTACGTTAACACGCTTTATCAGCTGTTGTGAGCCTGTGACAAAAATGGTTGCTGTGGACCATAAGACCAGGTTCCATTTCAGTTGGGCTTACCACACTGATGCACTGTGCCAACTATAGGTGCACCAACTACAGGTGCACCACCAGCTGGTCGCCTAAACGGTGCCAGTGCATAACCTAAAGACCTCTGGCCACCCATTGAAACTCTTTCCATGTTGGACAGGCCATGTGAGCAGTGCAATGTCATCACAGTTGAATGCAGGTGTGATGTCATGTCTGCCTGCTGGCTTGGACTAAAAGATGGTATTGAGTGATGTCATGGTTAATTTTATGTGGGTGCCTGAAATGTAGGTATGTTTGGGTGTATAAGAAGCACTCACTCCAGAGCGCTAGATGGGGCATTTTTAAGAAAGTTGTAGCTGCCTTTTGTCTGCTTCCCCCACCAATGTGCAATCTGACTTTTTAGTTTGACCAGGGATACTGTCTCTAACTGCAGAAGAAACCCTGCATGTTAAACAATTATTTAGAAAAATGGGCAGTTGCTTCATTGTTGACGACTGGAACATCTACCCATAACCAGCACAAGCTCTAAGGGCTACCCAGTAGATGTTACTGAACACCAGAGCGAGGTTGTTTTGTGGTGTGGTTGGTTGGGGAACTGATGATTGATCGCTCTAATGGTGACCTAGAGGCCCTCACCAGTTACTGTCTTAAACCTGTGACTTCGGCTTCCACCTCCTCCTCCCCAGCTTCCACAACACTACAGGAAAAAGTGTGGTGAAGCTCCATTTGCTGCCTCTAGTTGTCTGGCACCAATACGCATTCCAACTCCACTGGCAACAGACAGCCTGCATTAAGGCAGTTGGTGCCTCCGTGCCTCATGGTGTAGTGTTCCTGCCCAAAAACTGGCTGTCGTTGGTGCAGTGCCTCAACCCATGTGTTGGAGTGAGCCTGCCCTGTACACATTTGCCATTGCTTCTAGCACCAATTGTGCAGAATATACTGGTGTGAGGGGGAATTGGCACAGCTTGCCAGATATCACAGCTGTGTTGCAGCCTTGGGCTAGTGAAGAGTTAGAATCCCCTTCCTTCACTACTGGACGAGGCAGTGGTGGAAGCTGGATCGCTAGTTCCTCCATGGAGGCAGAGGACTTACTCACCTAGAATTTATTTTTATGCCACCAGCAAATGTTCTTCATGGCTGTTGTCTCTGGGGTAAGGTCCTGGCCATTTCCCTTCTACCCCCGTTTGATCCACTTCCTGCAGTACTCCACCATGCTCCACCCTGAGACTGTTCTTTGATGGCAGGACAATCTAGTTCTACACCCAGTAACATGTGGGATGTGTGGGTGGGAGGCAGTAGAACTAATCATATTCTGAGGCACATGTGCCTGGCTTGCCATGGCACACAGGAAGGGATTGCTCTACCACCTCCTGGAACCCCTCCCATACCTGTGCACAATCCACGCCTCCCCCACTCCCCCTCAAGTATATATCCCACTCGACAGCACTGTAGCCCTGCTGGGTGAATACCAATATCTCAGTCCCTTCCACCCAGACAGCTGCAGTCCCTTACTCATCCTCCAGTTTGTGGCTTCCCCATCTACCCACATGGGGAGCATGCCTCCCTTGCTCGTCCAGTAGCCCTTCCTCGTTCGGGGTATATACAAGATTATCTTCCTCATCCACTCCTTCACCCCACGTGCCTGCAAACATGCAAGGGCAAACTTGGAACAGGTAAATAACACTTTTAGGCTACATGTGTTTTTTTCGGGGCTACGATTTTCTTTTTGCCTTGTTTAAACTTTAAGAGGGGGGTTCAGAAGGGAAAGGGCACAAACGTTTTTTTTTAACATGGTGTAACTATCATACTATAAACACATTGAGAAAAAACCCGAAAGAGGCCACAAATGATCCTTAAAGAAAAAAACTAAAAACCAAGAAACTAGAAAAGCACACCACCAAACGGCTACAATGCCTCCAAAACAAGGCTCCTAAAAACCCTGAAACACCCTCCCTCCATAGGTGCGCCTGCCCTGTGTCCTCCTTCCCTCACATCCTAAAAGAACCTACAAAGCAACAGGAAATGAGCTGGTCCTTGTATATATGTGGTTGAACTTCCTTTAGAAGATTTGGGGGTTTTGATTTGCTGAAAGTAGTTTAATAAATGTGTGGTTCACCCTGAGGCTCACGGTTGCCAAATTTGGTCTGTAGCCAAAACCTGTATCATTGCCATGCCAGGGACCAGCTTTTCTAAAAGATTCTTGCAGTCTGCTGCATTGATTTAAAACCTTAATCTAGAAGATGTACACATGCAGCTTCTAAAGTGGCTCTGAGGCCACCACAGCGATTCAGACTCCTAAATTGACTTGCTCACCTGCAACATGTTGTTCGTCCCCCTAGGCTTTTGACAATAATTTTCGAAATTTACACTACAGTGCTTGGCTCATCTAAAACTGTATGCCTTGGATGGAATCCTCTCCTTTATCACCCCTCCCCACATCCTCTCCCTCCACCCCCTCCCAAAGACAGGCCTCCTGTGAAGACTCACAAGACTTCACTGCTTGAGACCCCATAGTGCCTCGGATCCTGACCATCTTTGGAAGGTGGGGCAAGGGGTTACATTCAGGTATATCTTTGTTCTATGTGTATGACAACGTGTCGACCGAGACTGACTACACCTCCCATGTGTACACCTTTTTTGAAGGGAGTTGGCAATGCAAACCTATTACATCAACTGAATCGGATTGATCTAGATATTGTTCACCAGTGGACCATGTGTTGAAATGTAACAGTCTTTATTCTCGCTGCAGACCAGTTGATCATTACAAACTTTATTGTGACAAATGGAACTTGTCATTTTTGGAAACAACCTTCAAACATCAAACATGCAGCTAGTACATCTGTTATTCGGAAAGTGTCGGAAAAGCTTGTTTGTTTTGCTGTGGCCTATGTGAAACAAATGAAATCCAAGTTAAATTCGTAGCACCTGGCCACAATCCATCTTTTGACAGTGCATATCCCTTCTAAACCCATTGTTTGTGAGCATGGAAGAGTAGATCTTATGTTGCACATTCTTTCTTCCTGTCCTCCACACTGGATAAGGAGAGAAGAAATGAAGGTTTCAGGAGGATGGACGGACTATGACATTTCTTTGTGCCGCAGGTGCAACAGCCCTCCTTCTCCAGCATGGGGTCTGGCATGGATTCACATGCTCATGAATATTCCCTGTCGTCCGGCTGGGAATCCTCGGTAAAAGGAAAACAGTTTCACTTTCCCTTACAAAATGTATTTCTTCCCTTACAAAATGTATTTCTCCCATAACCAATCACTGTCCTCTAGGTCATAATGCCCCATCCAATGACAGTCCTCTCCCTAAGCCCCTCCTCTGGCAGCCATCTTCAGATTTTTACCTCAAGGTTCAGTATTGGGAGTCCTTGAGTTCTCTCTGCGAACTACTTCTATGGTTTTTTTCCACAGAAAAAGGTTCTATTTCTGTTCCAAAAGAGCCAATTTGCTCTTCTCTCCGTCTCCCAACAGCAGGAATCCGTTGTCTGTGAAGTTCTGTGTCCCTCAAGGGTGAAGATCGCCGAAGTTTCCTGAAGGCCATTGCGCCTACTTCACACCCTCCGACTATGACGGAGGAGACGAAAGAAGGAAGGTCCCTTAGTCATGTACCAAGTGCAAGCTCTGAAATGTGTTTTTGAGGACCAGCACCTGCAATGCTTCTACTCCCTGCATCCCAGACCACAAGGAAGGAGATTGCGAGATGCTACAGATTCTCCATGAAGACAAAGGACAGGCACAGTAGACTGGTGGCGTGGCTGAACACCAAGTCTTCTGCACCAAGCTGGGGCATGCCTTACCTCAGACCGGTCAAGCTGAGGAGCGGGCTTCTAAGTCCTGTGAGGGCACCTCATCCGTTTGGCCCTAGATAAGGCCAAGCACCTCAAGTCCAGGTGCACCAGGGTCGCCGTGGATGTGGGTCCCGCGGCAGACAGGGCGCGATCGCCATCACCCTCCATTGCCAGCCATCAATCAAGCTCCTTCACGAAGAGTCGTCCTGCCCAGCTAAGCTGCGGGAGATGCCCAATAAGCAATGAATGAGAAGGTCTAGCTGCCCAAGAAGGCCCAGGCGGCACAGGAAAAGTCTTCGTCGACGATAAGAGTTGGTGGCGGCTGCTCTCTCGAAAGCTCAAGGGGCTGAGCCTGAGAAAGTAGCCTCCAGGGTGCTCATTGTCCCTCCCTCCAAGGTGCAAGGCCATCATGGTGTCTTTGACAAGGTCTGCTGGCATGCCAGAGAAGGGGAGACCACCCCAGAGCCCTGTTCCAGCTCCTCGGGATGGAACAAAGGGGGGTTGGGGTAAGGAGGCCCTGATCTGTGCCAAGCCGTGACCCAAGCCATGGAAATTTCATCCGCAGGTGACAAGGACTTAGAGTCTCTACATATGGTCCACGAGGACGTGGGAGGCGGCGCGGGGCCTAGTGTTCAAATCACAACAGTTCTGCCGAGGGTTGTCGCTGGACATCGTATCGACCCTGCCGACCTTGGTGTTAGAGATCCAGAAGAGGATGCTGCAAGGGCCTGTTCCAATGGTTCCCCAGGCCCCCCCGACCAACCGCCGACGAAAGGAAGTGCCATCCGATGCCCCCATTTCAGCCTCTGCGTCGTGTCCCATCTCCCCCAGCATACCCAGACACGGGTACAGGGATGGATACGGCAACATCGTTGCAGCGGGTCCCAGCAGCCTATGGTGTCCCACCCGATGAGATGGGGTTGTTCCATTCTATGATCACCAGAACCTCCAAGCTGTTCCAGCTTGTGCCCAAAGAAACCATCATGGCGGTGCCCCTCCTGGACTATGTGTGGGAGGAGGGCCTAGCCCTCTTGAAGAACCCTTGCAAGGCTCAAGCCAAGAGGGATAGGCTGGAGAAGTACCGGGTACCCGAAGCCGCACCCAAGTGCCTGAGCTCGCAACCATCGCCGGATTCGGTGATATCTGCGACTGCGGGGAAGCAGTCATCTAACCCGTCTTCCGTTCCTCCGGACAGCGAGGGTAAGAAGTTGGACGCCACGGGGAGGAAAGAGATTTACACTGCGGTGGCCTCCATTAAGGCGCCCAATGCACTGGTGTTCCTAGCCAAGTACGCCAGGGTGCTGTGGTACAAGCTGGGGCTCATTCTGGAGTTCTTCCCCGACGACAAGGGGATGGATGCGATGGCCCTCTTCCAGGAGAGAAAGGTAGCATCAGATCACGCCATCAGTGGCGCTGGACATTGCCAAGGGTTACGGCAGATGGGGAACAGTGTCTGCCTTCGTCGCCAAGGCTGTATGAAGGCCACAAATCGAAGGTACTGGAAATGCCTTTCGACAGAGAGAACCTTTTCAGGAAGGTTGACAATGAGTCCCTGCAAGCCATCAAGGCGGAGACAGACCGTGCGCTGGGGCACCCTCCAACAGCAGCTCTTTTGTTCCTCCAGATGAAAGTCGGGCAGGTCCTTGTACCGTCGGCTCAGATCCATGACACAGGAAGACAAGAGGCCGTTCCCAGGCCTACAGGAGGACAGCGTTGTCACCAGCAGGGCAGGGCATGGGTGCCAAAGCAAGGCTGAACCAGCCAAGATGTTTGGGTGGGGGGAGCCCACTTGTGCACCCCGGTGGGAGGCCTGCTGACTAAGTTAGTCAGCAAGTGGGGAAGAGATCACCAACAAATGGGTGCTGGAAGCTCTCGCCCAAGGACATACCCTGGAACTTCAGCACAGATGTCCTTGGATCCCTCCGCTGGCCCGTCAGGAGCAACACATTCTCCAGCATGGGGTCTGGCATGGATTCACATGCTCATGAATATTCCCCATCGCCAGGCTGGGAATCCTCGGTTAAGAAAAAATCAGTATCAGTTTCGTTTCTGATCTCTTTCTTAGTAACCAATCACTGGTCTCTGGGTCATACTGCCCCCAGCCAATGAATGCCCTCTCCAGCCAACCTCAGATTTTTACCGCACGTTCAAGTGTTGGGAGTCCTTGTGCTATAGCTCTCGAGCTTTTACTGCGTTTTGTGTTTTTTTTTTTTTTTTTCTCAAGAGCTTTATCTTATTTTTTTTGATCAATCGAGCCTCAAGCTCCACCGTTTCTACTTCCGATCAACGGGGACCCGTTTCAGAATTTTCTACGCCCCTCCAGGGCGAAGTTTTCGTCAAGTTACGCTTCTCGGAGGATTCCAGAAGTTTCATTTCTGTGGCCTACCTCGTGGACATGGCCCAGGAGAAAGGAAGCTCGACACCCGTATCCAAGCTGTTTGGGAACTGCCCTGGATGCGGATTACAGAATGTGTTCAAGGAGGATGAGCAATCGAGAAGCCTCTACTGCCTTCATAGAGACAAAACACATGTGGAGAAGGACTGCGTTTTGCATGAACATGACGGATCAGACTATGACGGATCGTCGAACCCGTCTCGCCAGCTGGCTGGAAGGAAAGAGCCCAGCAGGTGAGAAGTTGTCCAAGCGGTCTTTTGTCCTCTCAGGGCGCTCCGGCCACGGGGGCCCAACAGCAGGCAAAGTACTGTAAATCCGCGGGCACCGGGAGCGCCGAACGGTCGGGCTCCTCAGCTGCCAGGCAGGGCGCACCTTCCCCAGCGCCATCAACCACGAGCCAACGCTCTGGCTCGGGGAAGAGAAAGTCTGAGAACTCGGCTAAGTTTCTGTAGAGGCCCCGGTCGATCTCGAAGGAAACAGCCGAGGGGGAGCGAGGCAGTGACCCTCCCCCCAAGGTGAAGGCCTCAAGCGCACCTAAGGTGGTGAAGGCCTTGATTCACCCGGCTCAGGCCTCTACCGAGGTAGTCGCGACGGCCCTGGCGAAGCCTGTGGAGGCGACCTCGGGGCCCAGAGTTTCCCTGCCACCGCGGAGGGAATCCTCTTTTCAGCCCATCGAGAAGACCCCCATGAAGACCCTGGTGGAAAAAGAGGGGGGGGGGTGTTGTGGCCGTTACGGACACAGCCTCCGAGGAGGAGTTGGTGGAAGTCGTGGAGGGCCTCAACAGTAACAGGAAGTTTGGGGAGGCCCCGTCGAGGGGTACGAAGGAAGTGATGTTGCATTTTGATGGCAATCCAAACCTTATGCACAGAGATCAGGACGACATTGCCCCTACCCCCAACGGACAACCCAGCGGAACTGGGCCCATCAGGAAGCCCTCCAAACAAGAGGAGAGTTCATCAACCCACGCCATTCCAGACTTCACGGCCTTCTCAGCTGTTGTCTCCTTCCCCTATCCCTGGGGATGACACAGGAACAGATACGGCCACGACGGGGACGGATGATGATGATGATGATGGTGACGACTGGACGAACCTCCCACCACCACCACCACCTCAGGCCTCCCCGCCCGACGAAATTGGCTCCTTCCACGCCATGATTGCCAGGGCATCTGAGCTTTTCCAGCTCTGCCCCAAAGAACAAAAGGAAGGATTCCTCTACCAACGGCGCGAGACCCAAAAGGAAGACGGTCCTCGCGGTGCCGTTGCTGGATGACATCTGGGACAAGGGACTTGTTCTTCTGAAGAACAAGTCCACGACACCTGCCAAGAGGGACCAGTACGAGAAGTAGTACCAGGTCCCGAGGCCGCCCCTTTGTGCCTTAGGGCACAACTGACCCCGGATTTGGTCGCCTCGGCGGCAGCCAAGAAGAAAGCAGGGGGGGGGGGCCGTCGGCCTCAACTTCGACTTCCCCACTGGACGGCGAGGGAAAGAAACTGAACGCCATCGGACGACGAGTCCTCTCGGCGGCGACGACGATTAAGGCGGCCAACGCCCTAGCTATTGTGGCCCGCTACGACAGGGATTTGTGGCATAAAATCGCCCCCCTGTTGGACTTCTACTGGATGACAAGAGGGCAGAGGCCCTGGCGATCCTACAGGAAGGTGAGGTGGCGTCGGACCATGCCATAACGGTAGCCACGGACATTGTCGACACCGGTTTCCGCCAGTTGGGCAATGGCGTTTGCCTTCGACGGCGGGGGTGGCTCAAGGCGACGGATTTCCGCCAAGATGTGCAAGCTAAGGTTGTGGACATGCCCTTCGACAGGAACATTCTGTTTGGGAAGACAGTGGATGAGTCACTGCAGGCCATCAAGACCGACACATAGAGGGCTCGGGCCCTGGGAGTTCTGCAGCAATGACGGCCGCCCTTTCGGATCTCTGGAGGCAAGCAAGGTGCCTCCAAAGGATTTGGCGGCGGCTCCTCGACATACCGTCAGGCGGCCCGCTCCTCGTCGCAGGAAGCCTACAGGGGACGCGGCAAGTCAGTTGGATCTTGCCGTAGTCACCAGGGGGGGCAATGACAGCAAGGCCGCTGCCAAGCAAGATTGAACCAGCCGTTGCGTCGGGCACCCACCAGAGCACCCCGGTGGGAGGCCGGCTGACAAAGTTTGTCAGCGCGTGGGAGTCCATCTCCACTGACCGTTGGGTGCTGGATGCCCTGGCCCATGGGCACACTCTTGAATTTCTAAAGAAGTGCCCCCGCATTCCTCCCGTGGCCAGGAAGGAAAACCACGTCCCTCATCTGCTGTTAGAGGTAAGGGCGATGCTCAAGAAAGGAGCCATCGAGCTCGTCCCAAAGAGGCCCCAGGGCTACGGAGTATACTCAAGATACTTCCTCGTCAGAAAGAAGACAGGAGGATGCGTCCCATCCTGGACCTGCGTCGACTAAACAAATGCATCAAGGCACAGAAGTTCTGGATGGTCACGCTCCAGAACGTGCTGGGCCAGCATACTTTCACATCCCCATTCTAAAAGGACACCGAAAGATTCTCAGGTTCGTAGTCCAAGGACGGCACTACCAGTTCAAGGCCCTCCCATTTGGATTGAAATCGGCGCCCAGGGTATTCACCAAGTACCTAGCACCAGTCATGGCGCGACTGCGCCTGCAGGGGATCCACATCTACCCCTACCTGGACGATTGGCTCATCCGAGCAAGGACAAGGGAATTCGCCATTGAACACACAGCGAAGACCGTCCAGCTCACGGACCTAGGATTCTCATCAACTTCCCCAAATCCCACCTGGTCCCGTTGCAGGTCGCACTGTTTCTGGGAGCCAAGCTCGGCACAGTAGCGCGATTGGCCTCGCCGTCAGAGGAAAGGACGACGGCCATCCTGGGCAGGGTGCAGTGTCTGCTGGCCACGGACATGGCCAGAGTGAGTTCCAAGTCCCTTCTCAGGATGATGTCCTCGTGCATCCATCTGGTGCGCCTGTGCATACTTCGGATCCGTCCCCTACAGGAGTTCCTCGACGCCCGTTGGACGCAAGCGGCGGGCAGCTTCGAGGACAGGATCTCGCTCAACAAGGCTTTCCGCCAAGCTATTCGGTGGGGCACCCGCGCCCACCTCGCGGCGGGCAGACTTTCAGACCCCAGCACACCAGGTGACGGTAACGACAGATAACTCCCTGGAGGGATGGGGAGCGCACACCGGAGATCTTCACGTGAGAGTCCTTTGGCTCCCAGAGGAGAGGCCGCTCTATATCAACATACTGGAGCTCTGAGCAGTGTTCTGGGCCTTCAGGTCGTTCCTCCCGTCCCTCAAGGACAAGGTGGTGAGGATCTTCACCGACAACACTGCCACGATGTTCTACATCCGGAAGCAGAGAGGAACCAGATCCCCAGCGCTATCCAAGGACGCCCAGGATCTTTGGCATTGGGCCGTTGCCCAGGGGATGTTTCTGGCGCCCTTTCATCTAGCAGCGATAAACGCCCTCGCTGACTCACTCAGCAGGGAGCTGCGCTCGTGCCACGAGTGGGAGCTATGCCAGGATCAAGTGGATCTACTCTTCCAGCAATGGGGCAAACCCCAGATCGACCTGTTCGCGGCAGCGACAAACTCCAAGTGCCAGAGGTTCGCCAGCAGGTTTCCCCAGCTGAGCAGCATGGGCGATGCTTTCTCGTTCCTGTCACGACCCTCACCCAAACCCCCTCTGGCAAACCCATTGGCCAGGTGGAGTCAGGACTCGGGCCTCTAGAGCCTGTCATCCTCTTCAAAAGCCCTCATGGGGCCAGTCCTGGCGCCTACACCAGGCTCATACACCATGAAAAACAATGCGCTTGGGAACTACTTTATTGTATTGTCATCCAACATGGAGGCATCCACATAGCTTGGCTCCTAAGAACCAGGCTATGTGGTCTAGTGTTTTGGCTAGGGACTACTTTACCTGGACTATTTTGTTGGTGCTATTTAAACCACACCCTAGCAAGACAACACAAGCTTCGCGTTACTTTGCAGCTTGCAACGTGACGCTCACCATGTCCAGCTATTCCCTTGAACCTCAGAGAAGCAGAACCTGCAAGGGGACAAATGGAACATCATTAGCAGCAGCATCTTACCTGCAGTCTTCATCTTTAAATACTCGCAGCTACTGAGAACAGCTTCCTCGAATCTGCATGCCTCCCGGACAGAACGACCTGAAAGAGGAAGATAGAGGCAACATTAAAGAAAGCAGTAGAGACATTTACAAATTACGAACTGCTCAAAAGGCTTACCTGGCTGGTCGCCTCTCGGCTGGCACCACTCCGGACATTCTACTCGCGCTGAAGAACACAGCGACCTACAAGGAAGGAAAACACAGGTTAGCAAAGGCAAGACTTTGCAGCACTGCGCATAGCGCTTACCTACCGCATCCTAACGCTCTTAATGCGCCATCATTTACCAGCGGGGCTCAACCATGCCTGTTCGCCGCGCTGAAGCACTGCATACCTAAGGGAGAAAAGAGTCTTTTTAAACAAAGAAAGGCATGCAGGATGGCAACAAAACTAAAGAACAGCAATAAAGACGTACCTGAACAATATCAAACGGGCCGGCGTCGGTGAAGTAACTGGACCGCACTCGCCCATGAAAGACCACGCGCCCCTGCAAAGAAGGCAGGACGGAGAGCATGCCTAATTCTACCACAAGGTGAGGAGAGGGCGCCAGAGGGACTGAAATCATACGGGGGTGGAGGGAGGATACTTACCCCAGTCGGTCAGTCTTGAACACAGTCCTCCTGTATTTTCAGGCAGAACCTTCCCCACAGACCACATCAGAGCAAAGCTGAGAAGCATACCAGCGAATAACCCGGCTGGGTGGCGTCCCTGTGGATACCAGGTGAGCGTAACAGTTCCCCTGGGACAGCCTGTTCCTGTATGCGTTCCCTCCGTTGCTGCTACGACTCGTCAACCAACTCGAGAGGTCCCGTTGCAGGATAATCCTCGTCGCACCGGCGTGGCCGAGACAGATCTGGTTCCCGGACCTTCTGGACTTGTCAGCGCGTCCCCACCAGTCGAATTGTTGACGGACGCAGAACTTCTCTCCAGAAAGGGGGGCGCCATCCTTCATCACGACCCGGAGTCGCTGAACTTGCAGGCCTGGCTCCTGCAGCACTAGAGTTTGGAGGGTAGAATATCCCGGCGGACTGCGAGGAGGTTCTTGCAAAGGCCAGGGCGTCCTCAACTCTCAAGTGCTACGGACACAAGTGGAAGAGGCTCTCTGTCTGGTGCCGTGCACGGAAGATTAACCCTCTATGGATTACGGCTCCTCAGGTGCTACCGTACCTACTGTTGCTGGCCAAGGCGGGACATCAAGATACACCTGGCAGCGATTTCCAGATACACCAGAACTATCCACCCCTGTTGTCTCATCGCCTGGTGAAGGAATTTATGAAAGGACTGTTCCGTTCTTTCCCGCCGGTGAAGGCTCCGGCCCCGGCGTGGGAGCTCAACGTGGTGCTGACCGGGCTCATGGGTCCGCCATTCGAGCCTCTGCATTCGGCACCGTTGAAGTTCCTGTCGTGGAAGACAGCATTTCTTGTGGCCATCACCTCTGCACGATGAGTGGGAGAGATCCAGGCCCTATCCTGCAAGCCTCCATACTTGACTTTTCACGAGACGAGGGTGGTGCTGAGGACGCACCTCTCCTTTATGCCGAAGGTGCCGTCAGACTTCAATCTCAACGAGCCCTTGGTGTTGCCAGTTTTCTTCCCGTCGCCGGCCGAGAGGACTTTGCACTCGCTGGATGTAGCTAGAGTGCTGAATTTCTACGTGGACCGCACGAAGAGTTTTCGGAAGACGTCACAGCTGTTTGTGAACTTCGGACCTGCGAACCAAGGGAAGGCCCTCTCGAAGGCTTCCATTTCCAGATGGCTCTCAGGCTGCATCATGCACTGTTACCGGCTGGCAAACCGACTGTTTTCCGGCTGTCCGAGAGCCCATTCGACCAGAGCGATCGCTGCTACCACGGCGTTCTTGTCTGGTGTGCCCCTGCTGGACATCTGCAGGGCTGCTACGTGGAGGTCGACGCACACCTTCACGAGATTCTACTGCGTCGACTGGGATTCCAGGGAGGAGCCCAGAGTCGGCCAAGCAGTGCTGCACAACCTGTTCGCCTGAAGGTGGGCCTGGTGAGGAGGTAAGAGTTGCTTAATGTTGAGTTTATGTGATGCTTAATGTTGAGCCTTTGCCACCTCCCGTGGTTGTGCATTCATGTACTGCTATGTATTCTTATATTCATGAGCATGTGAATCCATGCCAGACCCATGCTGGAGAACAACAGTTACAGGTATGTAACTTGTTCCTGCCTCAGCTCTTGGAGGAAGTGCGGGCCATGATACGAAAAGGGGTGATGGAGCTGGTTCCCCAGCGACTCTGGTGCTCCAAAGTCTACTCCAGCTACTTCTTGGTAAGAAAGAAGATGGGGGAGCTGGAGGGAGGCTGGAGGCCCATTCTAGACAGTCTCAGAAACTCTGGATGGTCACGTTGCAGCACGTGCTCGGCTGACTGGAAAAGGGAATGTTTGACGTTGCTGGACTTGGAGGACACCTACATCCACGTCCCCATTCACAGGAAACACTGGAAATGTCTATGCTTCATAGTGCAGGGACAGCACTACCAGTTCAAGGCACTACCCCTTCGGCTAGAAATCGGCCCCAGAGTGTTCACAAACTGCCTGGCACCGGCCCATCTGTGTCTGCGGGGGATTCACGTCTACCCGTACCTCGACTTGCTCATCTGGGATTGCTTGTGGGAGTCAGCCATCGGACACAGACGTCGTGAAGCTGCTGATGGATCTGGGATTCTCCAACTATCCAAAGTCCTGCTTGACACCATCGCCGACCATGCTGTTCCTGGGGGCCAGACTCAATACAGTGTCCTGTCTAGCATCACCCTCAGAGGGGAGGGCAATGACCATTCAAGGGAAGGTGGATCAGCTGTTGTCGAAGACTGCCATGGTGCGGACCATCAAGTCGTTGCGTGGCATGATGTCATGCATGTAATTCATCCGGCTCTGTAGGTTACAGATGAGACTTCTGCAGGAGTTCCTGGACGCTTGCTGGATGCAAGTGTCCGGAAACTTTGCAGACAAGATAACGCTGAAAGGCCAGTTCCATCGGGCAATAAGGTGGTGAGGCGTCCGCTCCAACATTGCTTGGGGCACAGGGGTTTCCGAACCTTCCATTCCGGGATAGTCACCACGGACGCTTCCCTGGAAAGCTGGGGAGCCCACACCAGGCATCTGCACGCCAGAGGCCTGTTGCTGCTGGAGGAGAAAGATCTCCATATCAAAATCCTGGAGCTATGGGCAGTGTTCCGGGCCCTCAAGTCATTCCTTCTGTCTCTGATGGGCGAGGTGGTGAGGATCTTCACGGACATCAGGAAACGGGGGCACTCAATCCTCAGCGCTTTAAAGGGAAGCGAAGGACTTGCAGCGCTGGGCCGTCAGACAAGTCATGTTCCTTGTCCCGCTTCTCCTAGCAGGAGTCAAGAATACAATTGCGGACTCCCTCAGGGAGTTGCGCTCCTGCCACGAGTGGGAAGTTCGGCAGGACCAGGTGGACCCCATCTTCCCCAGATCGATCTGTTTGCAACAGCAGAAAACTCCAAATGCCAGAAGTTCACCCACAGATTCTAGCAATCTAGCATGGGGGGGGCGCGTTTTCCTTCCTGTGTGAAGGGATGTTTCTGTACGCATTTCGTCCATTGACTCTCCTGCTACGAGTCATCAACACTCAGTGTCGGTGCATGATGATACTCCTCGCGCTGGCGTGGCCTGGGCAGATTTGGTACCCGGACCTTCTTACCTATCTGTGTTGCCTCCGGTCAATCTACCAGTGGTCCCGAATCTTCTCGGAGAAAGAGGCGCACTCATGCATCACAACCCAGGATCGGTCAACCTGAGGGCTTGGCTCCTGTAGCCCCAGAGTTTGGAGGATATGGGTTGCCTATGGACTGCAAGGAGGTCCTTGCCAAGGCCAGGGCATCGTCGACTTTGAAGTGCTATGGTCACAAGTGGAAGTGTTTTTCTACGTGGTGCTGGTTGCAGAAGATTACCCCTCTGACGGTCACAGCCCCGCAGATTCTTCCTTACTTGTTATCCTTGGCCAAGGCTGGAATAGTGCACCCCTCAAAGTACATCTGGTGGCTATCTCCCGCTACACCAAGTCTCCAGGAAGAGCTTCAGGTTGGTCTCATCGACTCGTCAAGGAGTTCCTCAAAGAACTTTTCGCGATCTTTCCCGCCGGTGAAGGCTCCTGCCCCGGCATGGGAACTCGACGTGTTTCTGACGAGGCTCATGGGGGAGGGGCCCTTTGTGGCTATGCATCAAGCCCCTCTTGTTCCTCTCGTGGAAAACTGCTTTCCTTGTAGCGATCACCTCCTCCAGGTGGGTGGGTGAGATACAGGCACTATCCTGCAAACAGCCAAAGGTTCTGTCGGAATTCCATCTCAATGAACCTTTGTTTCCTGTTTTTTTTCCTGAAACCTTCAGCTCTGGCTGAGAGGGCTTTGCACTTGCTGGCTCTTGCTCATGCCCTGAAGTTCTACGTAGCACGCGCAAAGTTTTCGAAAGACTTCACAGTTGTTCGTGAACTTTGGTCCTGTGAACCACGGGAAGGCCTTGTCCAAGGCTTCCATCTCAAGGTGGCTCTCTGGCTGCATCATGCACTGTCATCTGTTGGCGAAATGACTGCTGCTTGGCTGTCCGAGATCCCACTCCACCAGAGCGATTGTTGCGACAACTGCTTTCCTGCCTGGTGTGCCCCCTGATGGACAGCTTCAGGGCTGCTACGTGGAGGGCCACGCACACCTTCACAACGTTTTTTTTTTATTTGCATTTTTAGAAAAAATCAGACATTTTCAATGTAACAACCATATTCAAGTGAAACCCACTTTAACAATAACTGTCCAGATCCCCTTCCACTTACCCTCCCCCAACCCTTCCTCTAACTCAACTTGTGTTCAATGGTGCGGAATATCTCTCATAATGTCTCCGTTCCGAAAGGTCCTACTAGTGTCTGTCTATCCCATCACAGTTCCCCTCCAAAACCTCCCCTCGCATGCTTCCCCTTGGCACCTAGTGCATCCATTGGATTAGTCTACTTGACTGCCGTCCCCCAGCCCCCTATTAAGCAGTAGGACAGACCACTCAGCATGAAATTCTTCCATTCTGTCATTGACCACCACCTTGAGTTTTTCCATCGCCATGCTTTGTACTTTCCTTTCCCACACCTCTTGTGGGTAACATTTCCTTTTTCCACCATTGGGCTATGGCCAACCTCCCCGCTCTTAACATGGCTTCCCACATCTTGGAAAGCCTCTGCTCTTCAAATGGATTGTCCTCCAACGTATTCCACATCTTTGACATGTAATGTCCACAGCTGTGCACTTAGGAAACGTTTTCAGCAGAGGGCGTCCTGCGTCGATGACGTTGGGTCAGTGTCCCTCAAAGGCCTCTTTCGAGGGCGACGTCACCTTAAGTTATGAATAAGATGCACGGCGCCCGTAGCCTCAGTTCTGGTTTTTCTGTAAACGAGTTGCTTCATGAAACTCGGCACGCCTCGTGTGTTCATCGTTAAGATGTCTGTTTTTTCGACCCCTCTGCCGGGACTGCAAGTCGAAAATGTCCGACCCGCATTGCGTTTGTGGTGCTTGGAAATGCCAGTTGCTGACTGCCAAGGCCTTGCAGGAGCAGAAGGGGAAGCTCCAGGTAGGTAGGGGCTCTAAGCCTACTAAGTCCCGAAAATTAAAGTCCAAGGGGGTTTACACCCACGACTCGAGGGACGAGTCTCCGCGTCGGGAGAAGGCCTGGGGATCTCTGTCCCGAGTGGTTCCCACCATTGGTCTTCCTCGTCCCGGCACTCTAGGAAGCGCGGTCGCCTCTTCCCCCTCGTCCTCGGAGGATGGTGCCTCGAGGAAAGTGGCATGCCCGACGAAGTCCTAGACTCCTGAGGAGTGGGCTGCTTTTAAGGAGATGATGTTGGCGATATTTCAATCGCAGGGCACGGTTCTGGTTGCGCCTTCTAACGAAGCTGGCAAGGAACGCTCTTGTACTGCGGCTTGCATGCCTTTCGGGCTCGGGTCCGCGACTCGCACAGGGAACCTTCGAGGTCCCGTTCGGGCAAGTTTTCGGAAGGTCACGAGACATGCTTCTAGGTCTCGGTCCTCGTCCCCAGCAAGACCACAGCAACCTACTAAGGGCTCGAAGCCGGCGGTGACTCGGTCGGCGCTGTGTCCGTCCAACTCGGATGCCAACACTTTGCCATCTTATCAGCCCACGGTGCCGTCTGTGACGCCAAAGCCTTCGGCGCTCATGACGCCGCTGTTGTCGACGCTCTCGACGTCTAAGCCTTTGGCAATCTCGATACCTTCAGGTGTTTTTACCTGCAATTTGCCATTGGAGTACCCGGATCTCTTGGATCCTCCAAGGAAGGCTACTCGGAAGTCTGTGAGGCCAGTATTGGACTCAGGCCCTCTTCTGTCCCCAGGCCAGGGTTTCAGCTCCCTCTGGACGACATTTATGAAGAGGAAGAAAGGTCTGAATTTGAGGACCCTGGTGATCTTGATGTGGTTGCAGTTTTTTCTGGTGACAGTCAATTGGAGGAGTTGAGGCAAACCCTCCATGATGCCAGTGGGTTGGACACTTCTCCGGATGTGCAATTTGGTAGGCCTATGCCTGGGGCTGATGATGAGTCTTCATACAGGAGGCTCATGGCTAGGGTCTCAGAGTATCTGGGCTGGTCCAGTCCTCCTAAAGACTTTGTACAGGATGATCGAACGGACATCTTAGATCAAGGTCCATCGTCTGACCCGGTGTTACCATTTCATCTCATCTTACCGAAAAGGGTGGCAGCTGCTTGGCAGTCCCCGGAATCTCTTCCGGCTGTTAATAAATCTTTGACTAAAAAGTACTGCCCTTCTGTTAGCGACCCCAGCTATTTATCCGCTCACCCCACTCCTGAGAGTTTGGTGGTTCAGTCGGCTACGGCCACCTCGAGGCAGACGCCGTACTCTACCATCCCTCCAGATAGGGACGACAAACGCTTCGACGGTTGGGCTCGGAAGGTATTTTCTGCTGGGAGCATGGCATTGAAATCTGCCAACTCCAATTGTGCCTTGGCAAGGTTCTCACACTCTGTGGAACTGTTTCTTTGGTGGCTGAGCATATTCCTGAGGGGAAGAAAGGGATGGCTTCCTTGCTCTTGTGCAGAGACAGCAAGGATGCCATGTGTGAATCCCTTCAGTCGAGTTTGGATACGGCCAACAGTGTTCTGCGCAGATTTGCGTGGTTGTCGGGTTTTGCTCTGGATGTGCAGGCCCGTCTTCTGAACATGCCCTTTGATGGCGCACATTTGTTTGACAGCAAGGCTGACGAGAGCCTTGAGAGGTTGCAGACCTCGAAAGCTGCGGCTAAATCTTTAAGCGCAGCTGTGAGTTCAACCTCTGCCTTTTCGTCCTAGGGACAGCAGTGGCGGGGAGGTTCTTTTCGTTACTACTCTTTTGGTAGAACGAGGGGGGGCTGCCAGTCAAAAGGGCCAGCGGAAAACCACCCGTGGTGGTCGGAGAAATCGTGGTGCCAAAGCCGCTCAGTTAGCTGCCTCTTTGGAAGCGGCTGCGGCAGGCAGTGCCTGAAGGCAAACAGTCATGAGGCCATATCCCATGGTTCGCCGGTTGAGTGCAGACTGTCTCAGCATCTCGAAGAGTGGCGATCCATTACTTCAGATGCATGGGTTCTGGATACCATAGCACACGGCTACTGCCTTCCCTTCCTTCAGCGGCCTCACGACAATCCACCGGGGAAACTCTCTTTGAAGCTTCCAGTTCCGCTCCTTGCGCAGGAAATCTGCACCCGGCTGGAGAAAGGTGCTATAGAACTAGTGCCTGTAGCAGAGAGGAAGAAGGGATGGTATTACCCTTATTTTTTTTGATACCAAAGAAATACAGGGGATTGAGACCCATTATGGACTTGCGTTGATTGAACAAACTTCTCAGGAAGGACAAGTTCAAGATGGTTACTCTTTCTCAAGTCCTCCAGGCCCTCCAACTTCAAAATTGGTTGCTGTCTCTGGACCTATAGGATGCTTACTTTCATGTGCCGATTCATCCCGCGCACAAAAAGTACCTGAGGTTTGCGGCTGGCGACTCACACTTTCAATTTCGGGTCATGCTGTTCGGATTGACCTCCGCCCCAAGGGTCTTCACTAAGCTAATGGTGGTGGTAGCGTATCCCGATCAAGCGTTGGATCATCTCGGTCTCACCTGCCACACCTCCCACAGGCTTGGCTTCTCCCTGAATTTCAAGAAGTCACATCTGACACCTTCCCAACAACTACAGTACATCGGGGCTGTGTTAGACACGTCCTTGGAAGTGTTCGCCTCCCAAGGTAAGGGCTCATCACATTGTGCAGATGGTTGACAAGTTTCAACATGCCCAGAGTCTCCCGGCTTTCGCATTATTAAGGTGGTTGCTCGGCCTCCTGGCATCCTGCTTTGGTCTGGTGCAAGAAGCCAGGCTTCGGATGAGATCCCTGCAGTGGGTCCTCAAGATGCAGTGGTCACAGTTATCAGGCAAGATGTTGGATCCCGTTCAGATTCCACTCTCGGTCTCCCAGGATCTTCTGTGGTGGGCCAACGAAGGGAACCTGATGAGGGGGGGGAACTGTTTTGGCAACCATGGCCGGAGGTACTGTAGTGACGGATGCTTCCCTCACAGGATGGGACGCTCATGGCAACAACTTGACCGCCAGCGGTCGTTGGTCTCCGTCGGAGTCCAAACTCCACATCAATCTGTTAGAGCTGAGAGCCATCAGGCTAGCCCTGAAGGCTTTACCGCCATCTGTGCAGGGGAGGAGTGTCCTAATCATGACGGACAACAGTGGCCATGCATTACCTCAACAAAAAAAGGGGGGGGTAGGGACACTCCCGTTGTGCAGAGAGGCGATGCAGCTCTGGTTCTGGGCCATCCAGTAGGGTGTTTCGATGTTAGGGAGAATTCTGATCTATGGCTGATTTCCCTCACCTAGTGAGTCCCCCAGCAGCTTTGCTGGACTTCTGGAGTTTGTTTTTCCACTTGGTAAGAGTGAGAGCTTTCTCTCCCCTCCTCCCCCCCTTACCTGTGTTGTGCTGTGTTTCTACCTGTTTTTGTGATTATGGACTCTGAAGTACACCACTTCAGTAGCCCTCTTCTTTTTGTGTCACACAGCACCTTCCATGCCGTGGCACAGGGTTGTCACGAGACTTCCCTCGACTCCATTTCTGAGGCGACTACCATCCCCCAGAAAAGGGTAAAGTTAGCATTAACTTTACTTCGTCAATATACCACAGATCCAGTACACCCCATCTTCCTTGGAGTACTGGCAAGGGTTAATTCGTATCCCTTTTTATCTGTACCTCCCTAGAGCATTGTTTCGCTCTTTTAACATTTAGACTTGGCTGGTGGCAGTGGCATCTACACTAACTTTTCTACCGCGATTATATTAGATAAACGTGGTACTGTCTTGGCTATTATATTAACCTCGAACATAAACCCGCTTGACCGAATCGTCTTTCTTTTGGCTCCGGTTGGGTTTATTCGCCATTTCTTTTTGTTAAAGTCCTTCTTGTGTCTTACTTTGCGCGGCAAACTAGGTTCGCCTTCTTTGTTCAGTGTCTTTTGGCAGGCTTCTGCTCAGCAGCCCTGCTCAACGCTCCTGGGTGTCTAGGTGGGCTGAATGTGAGGGAGGGGTGTAGTCCCCCCCTGCACAGGGTATCCTAGGAAACCCAAGTCGCTCTTTGTCATGATTGGGCAGGGTAGTTGTCCGGGCTGGACAACCCCCCTGCTGGGAGATTGACAGCCAGGCTGTGTGAATGGGGTTTTTTCGCATAAAAGGCAGGTCTCTTGGGCTAGAAGTCAGAGTCTCCACTGGAACTACAAGGAACCGAAGAGAAGCGGAGAGAACGACGGCTGCTGCAACTACCCCAACCCGGTGAAGCCCTGCTGCAGTCCTGAGCTATCTTCCCTTCAACGACTTGGAGAAGATCCAGTCCGGAGTCTTCTTCCCTTGAGCTTGGTGGGGGATAACCAGATCATCTTCTACAGCCAGAGGGTCCGCTTCCTTGGTCGAAATCGCTGCACACTGCTGTAGTGGTCCGTATACCCACCTGAAGAGCCTTTCCTGTTTTTAAGGAGCGCACCTTTTATTCCTCGTCGCTGCTGCCGGCTTCATCCTTGTGTGGTGCAGACCCCCTTCAGACGTCTTCCTTCACAACGAAGCTCCAGGAATCGTGGGTCTGCGGGAAACCAACAGAAACAACTGCCAGGGCACCTGCTGCACCACTGGAACAAGGTACTGTTCTCCTTGAGGAAACTGGGTGAATCCCTTTTCTTCATTTCCAACTTGTATTGCCACCTGTAGTCTTAATTGTGTGTAGTGGTCCCTAAGGGCACTGCACAGGATTCTGCCTAACACTCGATCTCGGCAGTTCATCTGGCTTGAGACAAATGCCGCGGCTGGACGCTCTGAGCAGGCAGAGCACGATCTCTCACGATTGGAAGTTGGCTTGGGAAGTCCTTCAGGAGATCTTCGCCCTTTGGGAAACCCCACAAGTGGATCTTTTCGCCACCTGTGTCAATCGGAAGTGTGAGAGATTCTGCTCAAGGGAATTTCCTCAGAGAGGAGCCGTAGGAGACGCATTCGTGGTGGATTGGTCATGCCTGCTGTTGTACGCGTTTCCTCCAGTCCCCGGCATCCTCAAGTGTTGCTGAGATGACGGAGGTTCGGTTCCCACATGATCCTCATTGCTCCGGATTGGGCCAGGAGAGCGTGGTACCCAGACATTCTAGAAATGTCAATCTGCCATCCACGTTGTATTCCCTAGCGAGAGGATCTGCTCTTGTGCGAGGGGTGGGGTGGGGAATGTGGTATCATGGGTGGGGGGGGGTCTGGTTCTCCATCTAGAGCGGAAGACTCTCAACCTTCACACTTGGTATCTGTAAGGTTGAGGTATAAGGATTGGGACCTCCCGGATGGCGTGATGGAGGTGTTGCTTTCGGCCAGGCGGCCTGCAACAAAATCCCTTTACCGTGGCGTAAGTTCTGCGACTGGTGCAGAGGTCACAATGTTGATCCTTTTCACTGCTCCTTTCCTATGGTTTTGTCTTTCTTAATTTCTTTGGCTCACAGGGGCCTTCAAGTGGGTACCATTTAAGGGTTAGCTGGCGGCGCTGTATCTTTAAGCACTCGTCTGAAGGATGTTCTTACTTTAAGATTACTTTGATTTCAAATATTCCTTAAAGGATTGGCTAATGTGTTCCCACTGTCCCCTTTCCAGGTGCCAGTTTGGGATTTAAATTTGGTTTTGAAATTTCTAATGGGTGCTCCGTTTGAACCTTTGCACTCGTGTCCTCTGAGGTTATTGTCCTTCAAGACTGTCTTGGTTGCAGTTACTTCCGCTCGCAGAGTAAGTGAATTGCAGCTACTTTCATCTATGCCACCCTTTACTGTGTTTCACAAGGACAGGGTTGTACTGCGGGTACGTCCTTCCTTTTTACCTAAGGTAATTTCTGAATTTCATTTGAGTCAGAAGGTGGTTCTTCCATCTGTCTACCCTCCTCATCCTGGTAAGGAAGAGGAGCGACTCCATTGGTTGGATCCTAGGAGAGCTCTGAGCTTTTACATTTCTAGGATGTTCAGTGTCAGAGTGGACAATCAACTCTTTGTGGGATTTGCTGGACACCAATTGGGCCAGGCTGTTACCAAACAGACCTTGTTCAGGTGGATTATCCTCAACATTACAGAGTATTACCGATTGGTGAGTAAGGACCCTCCTGAATGGTTGCAAGCTCATTCCACTAGGGGCGTGACTACTTCCACCGCTCTCCAGTGGGGGGTTCATATTAGGAATATTTGCGAGGCTGCTACATGGGCTTCGCTCCACACCTTTGTTAAACATTACTCCCTGGATACGATCCATACTCAGTATATCGCCTTTGGGAAGGTGGTCCTTTATTCCGCAGTCTGATTGGGTACTCCACTCCACCCCCTCCTCCATTTAATGGTACTGCTTTGGGAATCTGTCAAAGATATGGAATACGTTGGAGGACACAATCCATTCGAAGAACAAGTTACTTACCAACTGGTAACGTTCTTTCCACTGGATGTTCCAACGTATTCCACATTGTCCTCCCAGCCTGCCCTTCTGGAGAATTTCCTATGCGATTGGAGCTTAAGTTTCCGCAAGGCTATGTGCAGTCAAGCAGGCATGAGACTGGTGCCACATGTTCTAAGGGAAAAAACTTAAACTGAGGCTACGACGTGCCGTGCGTCATATTTATAACATCCGGTGATGTCGCCCTCGACAGGGGCCTTTGAGGGCCATCGACCTGAGGTCATCAACTCAGGATGCCATGCCCTTGGCTGAAAAAGTTTCCGAAGTGCACAGCTGCGGACACTACATGTCAAAGATGTGGAATACGTTGGAGGAACATCCAGCCGAAAGAAAGCTACCAGTTGGTAAGTAACTTGTTCTTCCCTATCTTTCTGTGGGCGCCCTAGTACCAACTGCAAAGGGTCTAGGTCTAACCTCTTCCAATCAACTCAGAACCTCCTTCCAATATAATTGTACCTTGGGCCACCACATATGTGCCAGGGTTCCCTGATTGCTGCAGCCCCTAGGGCAGAGTGGGGATACTCCCTTGAACATTTTAGACAATTTCCCCGGGTCTCTGACATCCCATTAACAGTTTGAAGTTGTGCTCCATCGTGCAAGTAAACAATCCTCCCTGGAAGACCACTTTTATATATTTGTGTCCGTTCTTACTCCGGGATCTCCACACCCACCAATTCCTCCCAATATCTCTGGAAAGTTTGCCTCCCCTTTAAGCCTGATTCTTTCATTGCTTTTTACAATTTGGACAGTATACCCTTCCGCGACTGACTGATCTAGGACTTTTTCCACTGGTGTTAGATCTCTGGACACCGTTCCCCCCCCCCCCCCCTCCACCCCATCCCCACCACTTGGTGTCATAATACCCTTAATTCGGAGGTACTTAAAAAGTTGTGATCGAGTCCCCTCCCAGTGTGTCACGCACCTTACCCCATTCCTGGAAGTTCCCATCCTCAAATAGTTGTCCCACCCTTTCCAGACCGGCGTCTGACCACCTCTGAGAATGCATGAATCCCTGGTGCCCCACCTCGAACTGGGGACCTCATATTGAGGACATTGGGGAGGGCCATGATGAATACTCTAGTGTTGCTCTTGAATCCCGCCAGACTGACCAAAAAACTCCCAGCGTAGGGTGTGACCACAACCCTTCCAGTATTGATCTAAGGGTGCGGCAGGGGGGGGTCGCACAAGAAGTAGTCCCTAATCTTCACTGGATGCACCACCAGATCCTCCAAGCAAGCCCAGTACGTCCACAACTCTTCCCCCATATGTTATAACATCACTCTGGTTTGTGCCGCTTGATAGTACCAGTGGATATCCGGGAACCCAAACCCACCTACCCCCATCCCTTGGAAGGGTTAGAGATGTCATTTTTACTCTTGGTTTTATGTCCCCTCCGGAGCTCCCCAGTGACTTCTCGAAAGAACTTGTCTGGGAGCTGATTCGGGACAGCTGTAAACAGGTATAGCAGCCTGGGGAGGACATTCATTTTATAGAGGTCATCCTTCCGTACCAGGTCAGTATCAAAGGGAGCCATCTCTTCAAGTCTGCCGTGAGCTGCGTGCGGAAGGGGCCAATATTGCCCGCCACCATTTCCCCCAAATCTCGTGTCACCCATAAGCCCAGGCATCGAATGCTTTTCTGGTTGACGTCATACCCTGGTAACTTCTCGCATCTAAGAGCGGGCTTCCTGACAGTAAAGGCAGGATGGCAGACTTCCCCACATTGATTTTGTGCCCCGAGAGCTGGCCATACTCCACTATCTGGGCTATTAATGCTGGTAGGGAGACCTGAACATTTGTGAGATAGGCCAGTACATGATCTTCAAACAATGACATTTTGCATTCTAGTTCTCCCCCGTGATGCACCTGATCTGATAATTTATCCGAACTGCTTTTGCCAGTGGTTCCAATGCTAGGGCATACAACAGCAGGGAGAGGGGGCATCCCTGCCTGGTGCCACTCATAAGCTCTAAAGACTCCATAACCCCCCTCCCCCATTTATCTGCACTCTCGCCCTGGGCCTGTTGTATAGCTTTGTCACCCATTTCAGAAAGCTTGTACCCATCCCCATTTTCCCAAGTACCTTCATCATGAAGGACCATTCTACCCTGTCAAAGGCCATTTCTGAGTCAACCGTTACTAGGCTTGCATCTAAGCCTCCCATCTGTGCCCCGTGACTCAAGTTAATAGTCTTTCCAATGTTATCTGATCCTTGCCTTCCCTTGATGAAACCCACTTGATCGCCATGTACTAGTAACGGTATACTCGCCTCCAGTCTAGTTCCCAGGATTTTTGCCAGTATTTTCCCGTCTCGATTGAGGAGGGAAATAGGCCTATAGGAGGAACATCTGGTGGGGTCCTTCCCTTCCTTAAAGATCGTGACAAGAACTGCCGCCATCATCGTAGCAGGGAGGGGTTTTCGCCAGCCCTGTGGTGCCAGCAGGAACCTATACAGTTTGTAGAATTGCATCGTAAAACCATCCTCCCCCAGGGCAGTCCCCGCTTTCATTCCCACAATTGCCGGCATGACTTGGTCAACTGTGGCAAGGTTTTCCATGCTGTCCGTTATCTCTTTGGGGAGTCCTGGAATTGGTCGTGTTTTCAGGAATTCATCTATTTGTGTCTCCTCCCACCCCACCCCCATTCCGATGCATACTGTTCTTTAATCTACGAACACACTCCCAATACTCTGGACGTCATGTATCTGTTGTCCTCCGTCCTTATAACAATGATGGCCCTTCCCTTCCCTCAGACTCCATGCCAGGATCTTGTCTGCTCAGCCTGCCTTTTCATGGTATTTCTGTTTCAGGAACTGCATTTTTTTTCAGTTTCCTGCATCAGTATAGCTGTCAAGTGAGTCTTCTATTTCCAGAACTCACCGGCCTTGGCGAGGCGAGAGATATTGTCCCCAAGTGCCTCCCGGTTGTATCGCCTCTATCTTCCTGCGGAGCCTAACCTCCCTCCTCTTCTTTTTTTTTTTTTTTTTTTTTTTTTTGGTGCCTGTTCTCATCATGGTCCCCATTATGCTTGCCTTGAAACCGTCCCAGACAGATTGAATGCCCATCTCTACTGTACTGGTAAATAGGAAGTATTCCTTGATTCCCCTAAGCAATTCCTGTTGCACGTCTTTATCTTTTAACAGGAAGTCATTTCATCTCCAATTCCCCCAGAGGTTCTTCAGTTCTCCCTTGTCAACTAGGATCGCTACTATACTATATCATGGTCCGACCATGGGATTGGTGCCACTTGAGATTGTAGTACCTTATCCCTCAGGTTCTTGTCTACCAGGATCAAGTCTATTCTCGAGAATGAATCGTGGGCAGCTGAGTAGTAGGTGAATGGCATATCCCCTTCTGGCACCGGGCGGGGTGAGAATCATATAAGCCCAGTACCTCATTAACCCCTGTGAAATGCTTCGATTAATTAGGATTAAGTTTACTCATTTGCTCCTCCAGCCTCTTTCGATCCCTTTGCGGGTCCAACACTGTGAAGTCCCCACCCACCATAAGTTGACCTTCAGCAAATTGAATTAATTTATCCCGAACTCTCTCACAGAACTCGCATTGCTGTACATTCGGGGCATAAATGGGGCCAATCGTGAATCTAACCCCACGCAAGTAGCCTTTTGCGAACACATACCACCCGTTGGGGATCGGCCAACACTGCCTCCATCGTGAAGCTCAATCTGGTCGAGACCAGGACAGCTACCCCCGCCTATTTTTTACGTCAGAGGCCATAATCACTTCCCCTACCTCCCGGGATTTTAATCTGGCTTCCCCTCCCTTCTTCTAGTGTGTTTCTTGTAGGCACATCCAATCGAGCTTGGACCTCTTGAACTTGCGTAACACCATAGATCGTTTGGCGGGTGAGTTGAGGCCCCAAACGTTAATGGAGCCTATTCACATCACCCAGGCCAGACATCTCCTTTTTCCCATCAGAACCCTTTGTACCCCTCTCTCCTGAGACAACTCACAATTTCCGGGACCCCCTTGAACCGGTTTTTGGCACCACACCATTGATTTAAAACAATAACTTGTGGAACATAACGCATGTTTCGAGGGGATTGTGTCCTCCCACATATTCCACATCTATGGCGGCGAATGTCCACAGCTGTGCTGCTTTCGAACATTTTCGGCAGAGGGCGTCCTGTGTCAATGGTGTCGATCCGTTGTCCCTCGAGGGCCTCTGTCAAGGGTCGACGTCACCGTATGTTGTATATAGGACGCACAGCGCCCGTAGGCTCAGTTCAGTTTTTTCCGCAAACGTGTTTGCTTCGGAATCTCGGTGCGCTCGATTCTTCTCTTCGAAAGCGATGTCTTCTACTACCTCGAAGTCGGGCTTTAAAAAGTGTCAGGACTGTGGTTCGAAGATGTCCATCACAGACCCGCAGGACATCTGCCTCTGGTGCCTCGGCGAAAGCCACGCCACCGCCGACTGCGTCTAAGGCCTTGCAGGAACGTAAGAAGAAATTGAAGGTAGGTAGGATGTCTAAACCCCATAAATTGAAATCCGCCGGGCTTTCGACCGATGACTCGAGGGGTGGCTCTCCACATCAGCGAAAATCCAGGGGGTCTCAGTCTAGGAGTGGTTCCCGCCATTCCTCTGCCTCATCAAGGCATTCTAGGAAGCTCTGTCAACGGTCGCCTTCCCCGTCTTCGTCGGAGGAGGACTCCGCCAGACTGTTGACTTGTCCCACCAAGTCTTCGTTGCCGGCCGAATGGGAATCATTCTGCCAGCAGATGTTAGCGATTTTCGAGTCGCAAGGCACAGTTCTGTCTGCGCCTTCGAAAGAAGCTGGCAAGGAACTGGCTCGGTCCTCCACTCACACGCCTTCGGGCTTGGGCAGTCGGCACGATCATCTGGAGCCGTCGAGATCCCGTTCGGACAAGGGCGATCGCCATAGCTGTGCCACTGTGCAGGGAGGCAATGCAGCTCTGGTATCCAGCAGGAAATTTTGATCTCGGCTGTTCATCTGGCCGGAGACGAAAACGTGGCAGTGGGCGCTCTGGGCAGGCAGAGCACGGTCTCTCATGAGTGGGAGCTGGCTCAGGAAGTTTTTTTGGAGATCTTCGCCCTCTGGGGAACCCCACAAGTGGATCTCTTTGCCACCAGTCTCAACCGGAAGTGCGAAAGATTATGCTCTCGGGAATTTCCTCCAAGAGGAGCCTTAAGGGACGCGTTCGTAGTGGAGTGGTCCTTCCCATTGCTGTACGTGTTTCCTCCAGTCCCTGTCATTCCGCAAGTGTTGCAGAGGTTCCGGAGATTTGGTTCCCGAATGATCCTCATTGCTCCGGCATGGGCCAGGCTAGTGTGGTACCCGGACCTTCTAGACATGTCCATCTGCCCTCCACACAGTCTTCCCTACCGAAACGATTTGCTCTCGCTAGAGGGGGGGTCGGGTTTTCCATCCAGAGGTCAAGTCGCTCAGCCTTCATGCTTGGTATCTAAAAGGTTGAGGTATAAGGATTGGGACCTCCCTGAAGACGTGATGGAGGTGTTGCTTTCGGCCAGAAGACCCGCAACGAAATCACTGTACCGTTGCCGTTGGAGAAAGTTCTGTGAATGGTGCAGGGTACAGAATGTGGATCCTTTCCAATGTTCCATTCCCTTGGTTTTGTCTTTTTTTGCTTTCTTTAGCCCACAAGGGCCTGCAAGTGGGTAGCATTAAGGGTTACCTCGCGGCGCTGTCCATATTTAAGCGCTCGTCTGAGGAATGTTCTTATTTTAAGATCCCTTTTGATTTCTCAGTTTCTAAAAGGGCTAACTAATGTTTCCACCGTCGCCTTTCCAGGTGCCGGGATGGGATTTGAATTTGGTTTTAAAGTTCCTAATAGGGATTTTAAGAATTCAGCATGTGATAGAGGGCGCTAGAGAGCCGTCCAAGATGGCGGCCTCCCTGTGAGCTCCGCGGAGCTCCCCTAAAATCCTGACTAATCGAGGCATCTGCGATGGGCAATGTGTATGCTGCCACCTCCAGTTTGTAGCCAAGGCGATTCTGAACGGAACGAAGTACCTCTTTCATCGAACCTCGGACGCTGGGTCCCGATTCCTCGACGACGAGAAACCACCCCCCACCCCTGTCCGAGTGGAGCATAGGCACGGGCCGGACGCGAGGCGGTTGGAGGCGGGGCGGGCCTGGGGCTCAGAGGGGGACGCCCGAGCTGCCGAAGGCGGAGGAACATCCTGCAGAGTCTCGGAGGAGCCGTCCCGAACGAACGCCGAAGGCCAGGTACGCGCGCCCCGTGCACCCCCGTCCATACACCCCGGGGTGATGTCCGGCCTGTGAGATGGCGCGAGGCGCGGGTGACCGCAAGCCTGGGTCCACACGAGCCGAACCGATAACCAGCTGTAGACAACGCCTAGATCCAGCGTCACCCCCGCCTCCACAAACTCCTATCCAAAAGGGGAACATTGGGGAGAATCCCCACCGGTGGTGGCGCAACAAAGCCCGGATCAACCGGGCCTACTTCCCGCTACCATTAGGGCTCCCGCAACGCGAGCATCAATGGCGACTTCAAAGAAAATGGACAGAGCTCAAAAGAAGCTAAACTTTGAGGGCAGCTCCACGACCAAACCAACCACCTCAAATGGTAGAGCGCTGTCTCCCATCCAGGCCGCGGCCCAGGACGAGGAGGAGGCCCACGGGTTCGACATCAGGGAAATCCTCCTAGAACTAAAAGCCGGGATAGGCGGTCTTGGAAGCAAACTCGACACACACTCCTCCAAGGTCGACCTGCTCCAGCATCGGTTAGACAAACACGCTGATAGACTAGACACAGTCGAGCAGAGGGTGTCGGACCTCGACGACGGGGCAGTGGCCCTAACATCCAGAGTGGCCTCCCTAGAAGTGCAAATGAAAGCGGTAAACGCCAAGAACGAAGACTTGGAGGGCCGCTCCCGACGCAACAACATCAGGATCGTTGGAGCTAGGGAACAACAACTTACCATAAAAATGGAGGACTACATTGAGAAACTATGCGTGGACCTCTTCGGCACGGACATCCTGTCTAAATTGTTCGTCGTGGAGAGAGCCCATCGAATTCCCAACACCAGACCGATCCCGGGGGCGAATCCTCGCCCAATCATAGCGAGAGTGCTCAACTACAAAGACCGGGACGCCATCCTACGGGCGGCCAGGGAGAAAGGAGATCTTCAGTACGACGGCGATAAGATTCAGTTTTTCCCGGATTTCTCCCAGGCGGTCCAAGTGCAAAGAAGATCGTTCACGGCGGTAAAGCGCAGGCTTCAAGAGAACCAGATACAATACGCCATGCTCTACCCGGCCAAACTCCGAATCCAACACGAGGGTAAGACCCAGTTTTTCAACTCTCCAGAAGAGACAAGCGACTATCTGGACCGCTCGGGCTGCAGGCCAGCCTCCGCCAACGGAAGGCCACAAAGGGGGGAGAGACCGAGAAGAAATCCACCGTAAAATTCGCCCACAGGGCACCCAAGGGGACAGCTCGTGACTGCATGGCTGACAAGGAAAGACCACCGCAGCTCACTATCGAATCCGGGGAAGGGAGCTAACCTCCTTTTGGAGGGCCACTTGCGCCCCGAGCACAGCAATGCAAGTTGTTTTGTTACTATGGGACTGTTTACCACGGGCCAGTTGGGGGTTGCCCGTGCAGGGGAGGGAAGTTAATTCAGCAACGCCGCCTCGGCCCACATACCCCCGATCCACGACAGCCATGCGAGGAACTATATACCTAACAATCGCCAAGTCTTCCTGGCTCCTTCCCCGAAAGCGACCCCAGCCAATTCCGCGGGCCCCGGCCCGACAGGATCGCATCGACACGTACAGATGGCAGCGACGAAGTTGAAAATCGCCACCTGGAATATACGTGGTGGCAACCAGCCCACGAAAATGAGGAGAATCCTTCAATATCTGCGGAGACACAAAATTAACATTGCGATACTCCAGGAGACTCACCTGCTGCCCTCGTCGGAACAACATTGGGCCAGATCATGGGGATGCCATCGGTACTTCTCGTCTTACTCATCGTTCGCCAGAGGTGTGGCGATCCTGATCGATAAGAGGTCCAATTTTAGCTTCATTGAGTCAAAGAAAGACATTGAGGGGAGGGCCCTAATGGTGAAAGGAATAATCGCAGGAAAGGAAGTGGTGGTGGTCAACTCTTATGCGCCAAACACAGATGGACATGATAACTTTAACTGGATAATGTCCCACCTAGCCACAACCGACGCGTCGACGGTGGTGTGGGGTGCCGACCTCAATACCACACTGGACCCCAGGCTTGACAGATCCCACAACACCTCAGGAAAACCGTCTAAAGCCAGTACACAGGTTCGGGAGATTTGTCGGGCCTTCAACCTTTCCGACATGTGGAGAAGACACAACCGGGACAGCAGAGACTACACCTTCCGATCAGCGGTTCACAACACCAGTTCTAGAATCGATTATATCCTGGCATCTTCCCATAGCCCTTTTAGGTGGGACGCGTGCCAGATCCTACCAAGGTCCTACTCCGACCATTCGATGGTGGTGTTGGAGGCCACTCTAGCGGGCGCAGCAGTGCCAGGCCTCAACTGGAGGTTTAAACCCGGTTCACTCACAGATGCCGTGTTTGCAGCAGAACTGCGACAAGAAATAATCTCCTTCATAGATACCAACCAAAACTCGGTCGACTCCGCATGCACCATTTGGGAAACATTCAAGTGCTTTGTAAGAGGAATCTGCCTGACTAAAGAAAATGGGACACTAAAACTGATCCGAAGGGAACTGTCCAACATTGAGGACCGTTTGAGGGAATTGGAACAGAATCTCCTCAATACCCCAGATCCATGCACCCAAGCCGAGCTTAAAAAAGAACTCTTGAAATTTAAGGAGACAGCAGACCGTGAACTGAAGTTCCTGGGTCGTAGACAGCAGATCAGGCAGTACGGAGAGGGGCAAAAACCAGGTGCACTGCTGGCCCGACTATTAGCGATAGACAAAGTCCCACCCCATATTGAATGTATCACAGACGCGCAAGGACAGAAGGCCTACACGGAGGAGGAGATCTCCAACGCCTTCCGGGAATTCTATCAAGACCTGTACAGCTCAAAAGGAGCATCAGATCCCGAAGCGATACGAGAATACCTCAATGACACAGAACTGTACTGGGTAAGCCAAGACTTGCGCGAACCCCTGAATGCGCCCATCTCACTTGAAGAAATCCAGACAGCAATCAAATCTCTACCTAACACCAAAGCACCCGGTCCCGATGGGCTCAATGGCGAGTTCTACAAGGCACACATGGACATAGTGGCCCCCCTCCTCTTGCAGGTCTACGAAGAGGCGGTGGGTCGAGGAGCACTTCCCCCCACGATGCGCGAGGCCAACGTGATGATGCTGCATAAGCCCGGAAAACCTACAGAGAACTGCGCCTCGTACAGGCCGATCTCACTGATCAACCTGGACAACAAAATCTTGGCTAAAATTCTAGCGGCCAGACTGCTCCCTCTGATGCCAGCACTGGTGCTGGGTGACCATGCCGGGTTCATCCCGGGGCGCAGCACGACGTTCGGCATAAGGAGGCTGTTTGGTGTCATCGAAGCCCTAGACCCGACACAACAGGCAATAGCAGTACTGCTAGACGCCGAGAAGGCGTTTGACTCAGTGGAGTGGCCCTTCATGTTCGCGACACTGAGGCAGATGGGTCTGGGTAACTTCTTCCTGAAACTGGTAGCTCTGCTCTATAACAAACCACGCTCGTACATCACACTAGGGAACACTAAATCATTGGGGATCACACTAGAACGCGGAACGAGACAGGGTTGCCCACTCTCGGCCCTTATCTTCGCCCTGGTGATGGAACCCCTAGCCTCGAGGCTACGGGCCGAGCAGCTAGAGCGAGGGTTAAGACTGGGTCCTCACAGGCTAATCGTCTCCCTATACGCGGACGACGTCATGTTGTTAGTCAGTGACCCCCAAGTCAACCTTAACCCCGTAATGCGAGAGGTGATAAAATTTGGGTTGATGTCAGGACTGAAAACCAACCGCTCCAAATCAATAGTATTCCCCCTGACCCGTTGCACCTCAGAGTTCGCCGACGACCATGGGTTCCAATGGGAAACCTCAAAGGTGCGCTACCTGGGGATCAAGATGTCACGTAACCATCACGAGATATTTAGAGACAATTATGGAACCACACTGCAGATATTACAGGACCGTATTCAGAGATGGAAATCACTCCCATTGACGCTGTGGGGCAGGACCTCACTGACGAAAATGGTTATTCTCCCCAAACTCCTATATCTCTTCACAAATATCCCCCTACTTCTCCCCAAGTCCTTTCTGTCACAAATCAAGAGCGCGATCCTAGAGTTAATATGGGCGGGGAAGCCTGCTCGGGTGGCATACAACACACTCACTTTACCAATATCGAAGGGTGGTCTGGCGCTCCCCGATATAGAGAAATATTATTGGGCGGCTCAGGCCCAATTCCTGAGCCACTGGTACTCAACCCACTACATAAGACCACATGTACAAGTGGAAAGAGCCCTGGCCTCCCCCGATCTACTAACCGCAGTCATAATCAGCCACATCCCCGTGCCGCATAAAACACTGAACACGGTCCTATCCACATATGCGATATGGAAGAAGATCGCTAGTGAGTACGGTGTGGCTGTACGATTCTCCCCCATACTACCTATAAAATTTATCCCCGCCATCCCTCTCACGAATGAAAAGGTATTCCTGTTATGGGTAGACAAAATAGGAGTAAAAACGCTAGGAGACCTCTTCCCAGAGGGCACCTTTCTGACCCCCCAAATGGCCAGGGACAAGGGAGGGAACACATCCTTGGACGTCTTTCTCTATTTCAGACTCCGACACTCTCTACAGGGGCTATTCCCCTCATTCCCAAAGCAACCCCCCACGTGGGAACTGCTTCATAACACAATATTAGCACAAGGAGAGGGTAGACTGATGTCAACCCTGTACAAAACCTTGGTAAGTGACACGAGAAAGCTCCAACCTAAGGTGCAACGCAGATGGGAATCGGCTTTACAGGAACCAATTAATGAGGATGACTGGGCCTACATTCTTCGACAAATCCAAAAAGTAGCGCTAAATTCTCGCTACAAACTAATCCACTTCAATTTTGTGCACCAAACATATTACACACCCGTCAAAAAACGCAGGCACCACCCAGAGGCATCGGCTCAGTGCGAGAGATGCGCTTGTCCCAACGCCGATTTTCTTCATTTGGCATGGGTCTGCCCCGGTATCCAGCAATTCTGGTCCTCCGTTATACAAACAACATCTGAGATTATAGGAGAGCAGATGACCCCCCTGCCGCTGGGCCCGCTTCTTGGCCTCACAAGACATCTGCAGCCAGCATCACGCAAGCTAGCAGCACTTCTCATGGTACTAGCACGAAGAAGAATAGCCATGTCATGGGGCAGGGGCCCACTCCCTAGAGTAGCTGACTGGGAAAAGGATATAACTTATTGCCAGGATATGGACAGCGAATTTATTCGTACGCTGCCTCTACACGCACGCCCTCCTGACATCTGGGGACCATACATCACCTACCTGATGAACAAGACTGTTACTTCAGACTCAGATAATCCAAACGCCCAGAACACGTGTCCATAGGCGAGAGGAGCGGGAGGACAAGGTGAGAAACCTTCCATTCGACTAAGGCGACGGTTGGGAACATTCAGAGATACTGTGGAAATGGGGGATGGGGGGCGGAGGGGCGGGGGAACTGTTGTTGGGTATTGCATTCGGCAGCTCCCTGTTGGAGCTCTGCCCACTGGTTACTGTAAAAATATAAATAAAGTTTTGAAAAAAAAAAAAAAAAGTTCCTAATAGGAGCTCCGTTTGAGCCCTTACATTCTTTTCCGTTGCGACTGTTGTCTTTTAAAAATGTATTTTTAGTTGTGGTTACTTACGCACGCAGAGTGAGTGAGTTGCAGGCACTTTCCGCCAAGCCACCCTTTACTGTGTTCCATAAGGACAGGGTTGTCCTGCGGGTGCAGCTTTCTTTTCTTCCGAAGGTTGTGTCGGAATTCCATTTGAGCCAGAATGTGATTCTTCCAGCGTTTTATCCTCCTCCACATCCTGGTAAGGAAGAGGAGAGGCTCCATAGGTTGGATCCTAGAAGAGCTTTGAGTTTCTATATCTCACGGATGTCCCGGGTCAGAGAGGATGATCAGCTCTTTGTTGGTTATGCTGGAAGGCGCGTGGGTCAGGCTGTTTCCAAACAGACCTTGTCTAGATGGATCATTTTGACGATCTCTGAGTGTTACTGTTTGACAGGAATGGACCCTCCAGTAAGCTTACAGGCTCACTCTACTAGGGGTGTGGCTGCCTCCACTGCTCTACAGAGGGGTGTTCCGATCCACAATATTTGCAAAGCAGCCACATGGGCCTCTGTCCATACTTTTGTGAGACACTATTCCTTGGACTCGATCCATGGGCAGGATTTGGCCTTTGGTAAGGCAGTCCTTTATTCAGCAATTTAATTGGACATTCTAAAATTGTAAATTGTAAATTCTTTTCCCGCCTCCATAAGTTGGTACTGCTTTGGGAGTCTCATCGATGTGGAATACGTCAGACACAATCCCCTCTTAGAACAAGTTACTTACCATATCTGATAACGTTCTTTCGATGGGATGTTCCTCCGACGTATTCCACATCGCCCTCCCAGCCTGCCCATCTACTGACTTTCCTAACGCGATTGCAGCTTATGTTTCCGCAAGGCTTTCTGCAGTCATACTGGCAGGAGATTGGTGCCACACGTTCTGGGAAAAAACTATAACTGAGGCTACAGGCGCCGTGCGTCCTATATATAACATCTGGTGACGTCGACCCTTGACGGAGGCCCTCGAAGGACAACGGATCGATGCCAACGACACAGGATGCCCTATACCGAAAATGTTCCGAAGCAGCACAGCTGTGGACATTACCCGTCACAGATTTGGAATACGTCGGAGGAACATCCCATCGAATGAAGGTTACCAGATATGGTAAGTAACTTGTTCTTCCCTCTTCCCATTTCGCCCTCCCTAACCCCACACCCGAACCCCCCCCCCTCCCCCCCCTCCAACACTACTGGATCAGCTCAACCCAATTCTCATTTTCAAGCCCCACTCTGGCCTCTCGGCCACGTACGTAAACTTGACCTTTTTCCAAATGTCTCCCCCCCCCCCCCCCGGATCCCCTTAATTTGAAACATTATAACGCTTGTCTTCCCCCCTTCTCCCCCACCAGTTCTCCGGCTCAGGCGGGATCTGCTTTGGGCAAACCCAGCTTTCTGTCTTTTCTGGACCCCCGGGACTTTACATCTATTCGGACCCTTTAAGCTCCATCGCCCGTTTTCCTGATCTTTGCCAACATCCACCGGCTTCGCTCAGTCTTCTTCCAGCAACTCCTGTGACCCCTCTTATATCCTCCTCAGTCACCAATTTGTAATTGTAACCCGCCACCTCAAAGGAGAAAGGAACCCCCTCCCCAAAGGTATCTCGTCCACTTCTCATTGAGCAACTTCGTAAGGGGAACACATATGTGCCTCTTCGCCAGGGTAAATGCAGATAAATCTTGATATATTGCTACCTGTGTGTTTCGTAGGGCCACAGATTTCGTCCCCCTTGCCCTCTCGGATTTTGTGCCTATCAAGGTAGTTGTGGAACTGTGCAAGTACCAAGCACGGACCCTTCCCCGTTGGTTCTGCTCTGTGGACCCTTTCCAGTTTGGGCTCATCCATATTTTCATTGCCAAAGAGCATTTTCACCACCTTGTGTATGTCTCTTCGTAGGTCTGCTTTTGTTTGTCATGATGCCTACCCCCGGTGACTCAAACCAAGTCCAGCAACCCCGGGAGCAGGCACCAAGTTATCCCAAGCAAGCCCAACAACCCCTGCTAGGGGCTATTTGGGTGCAGTCCTGGCGTCCATGGCGCCATGCTCATATGGAGTCAGTCCTGGCGCCATAGCTCATAGATTAAAACTTACCTGATTCAGACCATGCTGCAAGAACTTCAAGCCAAAAGAGGCTTGGAAGGGACTACTTTACCTAGGGACTATTTTTACTTGGGTGGGGCTGAGGAGGAATACTTACCTGGGACTACTTTGGAGGCTATTTAAACCACGCCCGAAGAGCAGCACACGCTTCGCGTTATTCTGCATCCAGCAGCGTAACGCTCTCCGTGCCTGCAAGTCTGCATCCAGTTTTCTGTCATGCCCGCCTCGAGAGCTCCTAGAAAAAGGGAGAAAGAAGGGGAAAATGTTAGAACAAGAGCAATACCTTTGATCCTTACCTGAATTCCCGATCCATTGCACCTTCGAGTTGGAAGAAAAGTTATTTTATGCGCGTCGCCTCGCCTGCTGCAGCGCCGTGCTGAACTCACCGGCCTTCACAGCATCTTCAAATTCCACCGCATCCTTCTGAATGTTCCCGCCTCACTCCGGCACCTAAGGGGAAGACAAGAACAGCAAGGTGAGCCAAGGGAATACACAGAGGCAATATTAGTTACCCCCCATAGACTTACCTGATTTTACCACCGGGGGTACTATTCCTCTTCACGGGTCGGCGCAGCTTCCACTGCATCTTCGCCGAACCCCGGCCCCTAAGGGGAAACAAAAGAAAAGCAAGGTGAAACAAACGGACAAACTAGGGGAAACCTCTTCACCACAATAGACTTACCTGATTTTACCGCCGGAGGCATTATTCCCCGAGACTTCATACTTTCTCTCAGCGCCTGAATAAGGGAGAAAGCAACAGGTTACATATTGACATTATTTATCGAACTGTGTTGGATAATACAAATCCTTACCTGAATATTACCGGTTGCCACGAGGAACTCTTCGCTAGGGTCAAGCTGCAACCTGCAAGGAATCGGACAAGAGTGAAAGTCAGACATTTGAACTCTTACGAACTACATACTTACGGCGTCTTGCCGGGAATCTGAGTCCATATTGTTCTGGAACTCACCAATTCCTCCGAGCCAGTGAAGCAACTGGTTATCTACGCGCCCCTGTGCTCAATGCAGGATGGAGAGCTCATCTTTCCAACCCCTCGTATCCTGGACATTCTGGATACTCCTGGACCATCCGCCCCTGAGATTGCCCTGTGGGGGGATCTTATGTGGGCCCAGAGGCCTGCTCCTCCTTTCTATGCTCCATCCTCCATTGGGTACCCCCTCCCCGAGGCAGAATGGCCCTCTTGGGCACGCTGGCTGCCCTGAGGGTTGTTGGGGGTGCGGGGGGAGGGGGTTGAAGGGTATAGAGGGTGTCCTTTCTCACCATCCCCGTGGCCTACAGGCTAATTCTTTCACTATGCCCGGGTTGATGGAACCCCTCACCCTGGGGGACCGGCTCTTCTGGGAATGCTGACTGTCCAGATTTGGGGGGGGGGCGCATCACGAACTTAGCAGCTTGTCCCTCTGAAGGGTTGGCTCAGCGCGGCGCGGGTCATCCTCTCCACCCGCTCTGGTGTCTCTCGTGTGCCGGCTCCTCCTCCTGTCTGTTTCAGCTCTGCAGTGCCGGGTTCCCAGCAAATTCCACCATCGGCTCGGCTCTCAGCTCGAAGTCCTTTTCGCAGTTCAGCAGAGGAGAATACGCTTGCTATTTCGCCCCCAGTGCCTTCAACGTTCTTCCGCCTGGGGGAAACGTTGCAGGGTGGGGGGGAGGTCCTGTAAGTGGGGGCTCGATCACTTTACCCGGACTCTTTCAGGGGGAGAGCTACGCAGTTGCTATCTGTACGCCCCCTGGTGGCTCCATCCTTCACAAAGTTCTACTGCGCCGATGGTTATTCCAGGGAGGAGTCCAGAGTCGGCCAAGCAGTGCTATGCAACCAGTTTGCTTGAAGTGAGTCTGTACCAGAGGTAAGGGTGAATTGCTTCTGTTGAGCCTTGCCACCTTCCGTAGTTGTGTAACGTTGTACTGCTGTATATTCGTTAGTCATGAGCATTTAAATCCATGCCAGACCCCATGCTGGAGAAGGAACAAGTTAGTTACATGTAACTATTGTTCTCCAGCATGGGTCTGGCATAGATCCACATGCAAACCCTCCCTCCTTCCCCTCTTCTTGGTCATACTGCCACTTTACTTGCTTACTGAATCTGAAGGCAGTTTGTAAGTGAAAGTGAAATGGTGTCTCTTTTACTGAGTATTCTCAGCCTGATGACGGGGAATTTTCATGATCATGTGAATCCATGCCAGAAAACAATATAGTGCTACAATTACACACACTCAAATCCCCTTCAAAATCCCAACAGCCCTCCATCTATAGCTCCTGATCTCGCAGCCTGCCTCTGAGATTGAATGCTGGATGACAGCCAACACTGCCTACAAATTTCAGGTAAAATGCTTATCTTGCTATGTTGGAAGACGTTGGCTTCCCTCAACCTACTCCCTACCCCCCTGGCCGCTCTCCCTAAGCCCACCTCCAGCTCGGTAAAAATCTCGAATGCATTATGGACACAAACTGGACTTTAACCCATCACATCAACTCTGTGGTAAAATACACACACACCCCCCTCTTTTTCCTTACATGACCTTCCCACAGTCTACTCGATGATTGCTATCATCCTTCCACATCTAGACTACGCTAAAGCTCTACTATACCTAGGGGCCCCTTGCAACTGAGTACAAAACACTGCTGCAAGGCTCCTCCTAGCCCTAGGCCCCAGAGAACACATCTCCCCCGCCCTCTGTCTTTCACTGGCTTCCGATTGGATGGCGATCCTCCTTCAAGGCCTTTACCACAAAAGATTGTGATGCCTGCAGCATACATTCACATGCTACAGGCCTAATGGTATCCTCAGATCAGGCTCTGCACTTCTCGTCATTCCAGTGACAAAAACAACCAATATGGTGGGGTTCCTCCTTCTCAGTCCAAGCACCCACCATCTGGAACTCTTTCCCAGTAACCATCTGCTGCATAGAGGACCACCTTGCTTTCAGGGAGGCACTCAAAACCTGTCTCTTCCCCTTGGCACACTTGCACAAATTAATCCGGATCTCACGCCCAACTGGAGCACTAACCGACACCCACCCTCCCTCGAGGGGGAATTTGGGTGGTGCACAAGAGAAGTCAGGGGGATCCTAGCACTCCTTCCCACGCCTACACGATGACACGCTGCATACCTAAAACACTTCAGTCCTTCACAGGACCCTTGTGAGCTGTGTCCCACAGAATATAGCCGAGTCCCTGGAAAGGTTTGGTCCAGCTGGTCATAGTACACCTTTGAGATGCATGCATTTGTCTATACCTTGCCCTAAACATACATCACCCTCCAAGCACTACGACCCATAGAATACAGCAGAGTCCCACGCAAAATTCAGTCCGGCTGTTCACATAGCTTGACTGTTTGACAAACTGACACAGCACCTGTTCCTCACACCGTTGTAATATGGGTGCTGTTGGAGACTAGCCATTCTCTACCTACCAACTATGGGGCAATCAATGCAAACATGCATTTTTTCACTCCTTTCATTACTTTCAACATAAACTACGATCATCCGAAGGGCATTCATTCTCACAACCCTTCGAGGCCATATCAATGGCAGCAGGTGCTATACAAATACCACCTAACGGAACATAACTTCTTGGGCAGATGATATTGTACACTTTCCTTGTGTTTCCCGTGAGGTTGCATATGTGCCAGCACCCGGGCTCCTTCAAAGATCAGTGAAAGGGGATCAATGGGAAGACCAGACACCGAAAACTCTGCAGTCTCTGTCATGGTGGATGAAGGGATTGAACTGGGCAATGTGGTGAGTTTTAAATTTGTTTTAAATGGATTTACATTTTTTGTGAACTTCTGTAAATAACTTGTCAGGAAATGGCGTGGGATGGATTGCACTGCCTCAATCTGTTGGGAGTGTTATGCAGTCTACATCTGCTCCAACATTTCTCCCATTGACTCAAGACAAATCTGTGCTAAAATGGACAACACAGGTGTATCCTCTGAAAAAGCGAGTAGGAACAAGATTGCAAACTCTACCAAGTGAAGCTCTGATGTTCTGATGCTGGGCTTTTGCGGTGGACCTAGCACAAAGGGTCGTCTACCAGGATTTGAACACTAGAGCAAATATATTAATCCTAGTTGTTTCAGAACAAATGTGGGCCTCAGTATGGAAGTTTTACCAATTTTTGAACAAGTGCATCCAAGTAGAGATCCATTTGTTACAGCAAAGAAAGCAAAAGAAAACTGCAGCCAGTTTCCCTGGGTTCTAGCGATTGGGGGAAATACCTTTTTGTGTGATGGTGGTTTTCTGTACGAGTTCCTCATATTGCTCCAATACCTTGTCTTTTTAAAATTTACAAAATCGAAGGCTTCAATCATTAACCCAGCTTGGCAAAATAGAGCCATTACATGAGATCCGCAGGGCAATGTTTAGTATCGACAGCTCTTTAACAACACACACTATCCAGACAAATGTGTGAAATGGAATATAAGACAATCAAGTCTGGTTAGCTCCAAAAAAGTAGTACCTAGCATACCCAAATAGACCAACTGTGTATAATTTGGCCAAACATGTTTCTAGTACATTAAGAAAAAACCTCTACTAACCCCACTATGCAGAAATGTTTTTGTGAACACTTGTTTGTCTTTTGAATTGTATCTACTGTTGAATAAACTAATTTTTGTAACACTGAAGGGTGAATTTTGCTTAGTGCAGTATGTATCCCACACCTGCACTTCTGAGAGGTACTACTACGCCTACGCACAAGAGGAAATGTGCAGTATAGCTATAACTATTCAGTTTAGCAAAATGAAACTTACATTTTTTTTCCTTAAGTGTTCATCTTTTTACAATAACTGTGCACAGGAAGGTTCCCTCAAACTTATGTATGCCTGTGATTAATTCAGTGTAGTCCTTTCAAAGCCCCCCCCCATTCCCCCCCACACACTTAGGCAACTTGGCAAAATGCTTCTATGGAATCTTTCATGGATTGATTTATTTTAAATTTTTTCAATTTTATTTTTAGCTATAGATTTGTCCAAGCCCGTCTGTGACACAGGCATAGTGTACCAATTCCTCATGAATGGTATTTCACAGGGATGCCTGTCAATCACACTGTAGTCCATGCGTTGTCATAGTCCTATGGCCTCGCAGTGCAAACCTTCAATATTTCCAAAAGCCCTCAAGTTGTGTTTGCTCTGAACCAATGATCTAAGACTAGATGCATACTCAAGAACTATAGCCCTCCATCAGTACAGTTCTTCTAGGGTCTGCACAATCCATTGCAAGATGGATTGTATCTTGCAGAAACCACTGGTGCCAGAATGTATGTGGACCACGTCCGGGTACACTTAAAGCACATTCCATTAGAATGGGCATCTGCAAAGCAGGTACATACTGATCTGTTCCTTTACTAAGTAATATTGTCTTGACTCTAACTCTAGAGTACAACCTCTGGTTATGTAGGAATCTCGGGGGAGATGTGAAGAGAACCTTTGGTTTTTTTGGGGCATTTCTTTTGCTAGGGTTTGCAAAGATCATTAAATTGTCTATTGCACATGCCTCCCTACCCTCTTTGAGTGGGTTGGGGGACTCTAGCTTGCTTTATTATAATGTTACATTAATAATGAAGATCCCAAAAAGGAAAGGATACAGTAATCCTAGTTCGAATGGTTTGTGTCATCCAACGTATTCCTCATCTTTGACATGTAATGTCCAGCTTCAGCTGCTTGGAAAGAAAATTCGGCAGAGGGCGCTGTGCAACGCTGGTGTTGGGTCGATGTCCCTTGAAGGCCTCATCAAAGGTGATGTCATCCAGTCCCTGTCATTCCTTAGGAGGTTGAGAAGATTCAGGAAACACATGATCCTAATTGCCTCGGATTGGGCCAGGAGAACGTGGTACCCTGACCTTCTGGACATGTCCATCTGTCCTCGATGTGTCTTCCACACAGAGAGGACCTTCTCTCGCGAGAGGAGGGTCGGGTTCTCCATCCAGAGGTCATGCCTCTCAACCCTCACGCTTGGATTCTGAAAGACTGATACACAAGGATTTGACCATCCCCACACCCCCGATGACGTAATGTAAGTGTTCCCTTCAGCCAGAAGACCAGCAACAAAGTCTCTGTACCGTTGACGTTGGAATAAGTTTTGCAACTGGTGCAGAGAAAAGAATGTTGATCCTTTTCAGTGTAAGACACTGCACCATCAAGAGCTATTTGGCAGCGCGGTCTATCTTTTAGCGTTCGTCAGAAAAATGTTCTTATTTCAAGATCCCGCTGCTGACTCAATTTCTTAAAAGGTCTCACTAATCTTCCCTCATCTCCTTTTCAGGTCCTGGTTTGGGACCTCAACCTGGTTTTGAAATTTCTGTCGTCTGCTCCATTTTGAACCTTTGCACACATGTCCATTAAGATTGTTAACCCATTAAGACAATACTATTGTTGGCTCTTACATCAGCCCGTAGAGGGAGCAAGTTGCAAGCACTTTCATCCAAGCCACCCTTTACCATATTCCACAAGGATAGGGTTGTTTTAAGGGTAAAACCCTCCTTCTTACCAAAGGTATTTTCAGACTTTCATTTAAGTCAGAAAATTGTTCTGCCTTCGTTCTATCCTCCACCTCATCTTGGTAAGGGAGAGGAAAGGCTTCGTAGGCTGGACCCTAGGAGAGCATTACGTTTTTACATCTCCAGATGTCCAGTTGAGAGTGGACGACCAACATTTTTCAGGATATACAGGACACAAATTAGGCTTGGCTGTTTCCAAACATGCCTTCTCTAGATGGATCATTCTTAACATATCTGAATGCTACAGACTAGCAGGCAAAGACCCTTCTGAAGGTTTGCAAGCTCATTTCACCAGGGCATGGCTACATCTACAGCCCTTTAAAGGGGTTTTCCTATTTGGAACATCTGTGATGCTGCAACGTGGTCATCAATGCACACGTTTACAAAGCATTATTCTCTGGATGCTTCCCATGCTCAGGACATTGCTTTTGGTAAGGCAGTACTTTACTCTGCCCTTGAAAAAACTTAATCAATAAACTCTACACTCTCCTGCTAGCATAAATACTGCTTTGGGAGTCTGTCAAAGATGAGGAATACGTTGGAGGACACAATCCATTCAAAGAAAGTTACTTAACCCTGGTTACGTTCTTTCGACGATGTTCCTCCAACGTATTCCCCAGCGCCCTCCCAACCTACCCATCCGTAGAATTTCCCATGCTATTATAGCTTTTGTTACAACCTGTCTGAGTACTGTCATGCCTTTAATTATGGGCATCTGGGCTACATGAGGAGGGGAAAACAGAGCTGAGGCCAACGGGCGCAGTGCGTGCTACATATACCCTCCGATGATGTCATACTCGACGGAGGCCTTCGAGGGACATCGACCCGACGCAATCGATCCATGGCGCCCTCTGCCAAAAAGTTTCTGAAGCAGCTGAAACTGGACATTACATGTCAAAGATGACAAATAGTTTGGAGGAACATCCAGTCGAAAGAACGTTACCTGGGGTTAAGTAACTTGTTCTTCTCAATTATGATTGGGTTTACAATCCTAAAACTCCCTTCTCCAGTTTTTGATAGCCATATTACTGTATTACTGTGTATTCTTGGAAATATTTGAAAAGTTGTGTATCAACTAAATAAAAAATAAAAAAAAAGATGGCCATATAGGGATTGTCCTCCAAGTCACTTCCTAAAATGGAGGGATAAGTGACACTTTGGGGATGGAGTTGCTTTTTGGGAGCATTGCATTTCTAATAGGTTGCAGTAGCCACACTATTTAGAGCAAACTAAGTGAATGTTCATGCTATAGTTTACATTTCGCTGCAGTACATGAAAGCATGGGAAATATGGTGTTCTGCTAGTGCTTTTCCTCAGCCTTTTACTCTGAAATTGTTGAGATTATACCGCACACTGCTGCCATTTACATGGTCTCCAGATGCATCGGGTGGCTCTGAAAAGACGGGGTGTAGGGCAAGTTTAGTTGGTAAGAGGGAGAGCACAAGAGCTTTTGCTGCTCTGTTGGTAGCTTCAGTTTGGAAAAAATGATCACTTTTGTTGGCTTTGCTTCTAGATGGCATGGGTTTGGTGTATTGGTGTCTGTATAGGATTGTTTTGTGTCAGGGATTTAGTGTTCTGATTGATTGGGATGTCGGAGGGGTTTGCAGTTTGATGTGTGAAATCAAGTTGGTGCTGTGGTAGGAATACGTGTGTTGTATGTGGTTGAGAGTTGTTTGTTGGAAAATGTAAAGTTTTAGTAGGGTTATTGGTGAGAAATGTCTGTTATTGGAAGCTACATTGTTTTGTTTGTGCTGAAATTCCTTGTGGTGGTTGGCGGGATTATGCTTTTTCATTGGCACTGCCCAGTTTGGTTGAGTTTGTTTTGGTAGTACTATGATTTGTGGTGTCGTTCCTTGTATCAAGGTTAGGTGTTTCTCTTTATTAGTACTTCCTGTTTAGGTTGGTGTGAGTTAAAGAGCCTGTTTTGTGGAGTTTTCTGAATGTTTGGTGTTCTCTGTTCGTACTTCCTTGGGGAGCGAGTTCCAGAATTTTGCTGGGATGCAATAGAAGGCAGCTGCCACTGAATTTCAATTTTGAATTTTACTTTGGTTGGAGGCGGTCATTGCTCGGTCTGTTTTCGTTTTTTTCGTCTTTAGATGGAGGTTTATTCCTGCATGAATTCCGCTCCTTGGCCGTGGATTACTCTGTGGGTTATGCTAAGTATTGTCAAGTAAATCCTTGAAAGTAGCCAGTGCAGGGTTCTCAGTGCTGGTGTGATGGTTTCTCTTAGTGACTGAGTAGTCTGGCTGCTGGGTGCTTTTTTTAGTTGTGTTTTTGGAGTTGTCTGGCATTCCAAGGTTAAGGCTGCTAGCATAGTGCATTCTTGGTATTCTGACTGTGATGACTGCCAGTGTTCTGTGTGGTAAATTGAGTAAGGGTATTATCAGTTTGTGCATGGATTAAAGAAAAATGTCCTTACTACTGCATTGGCTTGTGGCTCTAGTGTTGAGTTGCAGTCCTTTGAATAGTCCGAGATTTGTAACTACTTTTGAAGATTAGATTCCGGTTGATTTTGCATTTCTTTAGGTCCAGTAATTTGGAGTTTTGATGGCTTGTTGGGCATAATGATCTGTTTTGTCCTGAGTGAGTTTAAAGCTGTTGGTGCTCATCCATCTGTTTATATGCAAGAGGCAGTTCATAAGGGTTTGGTCAAGTTTTCGGTGGTATTCATTTTATAGATTTGCTAGAACCTCGTAGGAGACTCACAAGTGAGTCTGTCTTTTGATGGGTTTGAGTGGTGGCATGTAGATGTTGAAGAATAATCTGGAGAGGGATGAGCCTTGTGGTACCCCACATGTTGGGGTGTGCTGAACTGAAGGGGCCAAGCCAGGTTGTTTTAGTTATTTCCGTTAGGACTTTATACTCCTACGTCCCGTCCCCTTTCCTCCATATTTATGGGACATTCCTCCGACCTGTGGGACGGGACCCGCGCGCTTTGTAAAAGCACCCAAAAATTTCACTTTTTTTTAGTCCTTCCTCTTTCTACGCGGGGCCCGGCACGCGCCCGTAACCCCACCCATCTCGGTTCCACATCGCCAATCAGTTCTTTTCTCCGCTCGTTCGGGACTGGACGTGCTTGCATCTTCGGAAGATCTTCCCTTTTTTTTCCTCCTCTCTGGCTCTCGCTAGCGATCGTGTACTAGTCTGTCGTTCAAACTAGACTTTACAGATTGTTCATCGTGTCACCGACGCTTCGCGAGGGCGAATCCCCATCCTCTTTGTCTAGAGTGTTCCTGTTTTTATTGCGACTCCCTTTCGGTCCAGGCACTTCAACGTCGGTTGGAGCGGTGGGAGGAGGTATTTCGACGTACTTCTCTTTCACATTTTCAGACGTATATCGATGAAAAGAAACACCCGGTAAGTTCTTTCATTTTCAGAGCACCTCGGCTGGGAGATACCTTTCCGGGCTCTTCCCGAGCCGGGAGGAGCGTTGATCGCTCTGTCACCGGGGATTGCCCCAAGGTGCCTTCTGGGCCTAATAATTGTACTAGAGTTTTCTCCGAGGGTCTCCGTAAGGGGCCTGTGGATACCGGTGCATGCTCAGAGGCCTCTCCTGTGGGGGCTGCCTGTAGACCCTGTTCTACAGAGTTGTCGGGTACCGGAGCTCGCTCTGAGGCCTCGTTATCGGCTTCCCTCAAAATGACCAGGTTGCGCCCCGAGGCCTCGGCTGGGGTTGGTGTTACCGAACGGATGTTCGAGGCCCATGCTAGTAAGGCTGTTACCGGACCTGTGTCCGAGGTCCCTTGTGCAGAGGCTAAAGTGACCAACATTTCTGATAGGCCTGCCAAGGCCTTATCGGTGAAAGTTGTTCCTCACCATTCCCGCTCTTGTGGCAATGCCAGAATCGTTAGGGGGGCAAGGAGCGAAAGTTCTTCCTTTACCGGCAGTGCCGAGGTCCTTCCTGTGAAGGCTTGTTTGGCTATTGGTATGTCGCAGAAACATTCCAGGCCTCATAGTGCCGGCTTGGCCGAGGTTCCTTATGTAAAGGCTAAAATTAAGACCGCTGACCCACCGACGAGGACCCCTGCCTCACTTCCACACGTGCTGCAGTTTCCCTCAGGTGATGGCAAAATGGCAGCCGTTCACGCCACGACCACGGTGGCCATTTTAGGCGCTTCCCCTACAACTACACCATTGGCCTCAGGTGTAGGAGTTGGTTCCGTGGGTGAACATAAAATTCCTTGTGCGCATCCGTTTCATCCAGGTTATGATTGGAACACCCGGATGCCCCTTGCGCACAATGTCTCGTTGCCTGTGGGTTCGGCACCTTTGATTTTTATGGACACTTCGGGGGATGGGCCTGTGTGGCAACCCTCCCCTCTGCGCCCCTGGAATTATCCTCCTCATGAGAGGCCTTCCCTGGCCGTTCCAAAACGTTCTCCGGAGGAGGCCTTTTTCGGCAAATTTCAGACGCTCATGCGTACCAACCCCATGAGAGAGTATTTCAAGGGTCTTGTTAGGGAGACATGCCCGCCTGTGCCTCCGGCTCCACCCGTTCCACCAGTGGTTCTGCCGGTGCCGCCCTTGCCTACGGTGCCTCCACCGACCCTTCCGCCCTTGCCCGCATTGTCCCCCGTGGACAAGGCAGTGCCTGACAGGGTTCAGCAGGATCCTGACCTGTCGGATGATGCGCAGGGCGAGCAGGACAGCGAAGACCAGCCCCGCTCTATTAGAGCTTTTCACGACTGGGTACTGGACATGATGTGCCTATTGGATGTTCCAGTGCCCGAGGCACCCGCTCCGCAGGAGGGTGTACTTTCGGGGGCGGTCACCTTGTCTCCTTCTGAGCGTACTGGCCTGTTCTTGCAGAAGGACATTTTGGCCAAGGTCCGCAGGGTCTGGTAAAAGCCACACTCTGGACTTTTCGTCAATAAGAGAATTGACACGCGATACAGGCTGCATTCTTCGGAAGAGGTGGCCCTGTCACCTTGTCCGCCCCCCTCCTCCACAGTGCTGGCCACAACCACTTTGCAGTCCAGGCCTGCCGCGTCCTCTTCTACGACGGCGACTCAGGTTCTGGGGAAAAAGGACCAACTTCTGGACTCCCTTGGGAGGAAGATTTTCGCCAACTCTGCCTTGCAGCTCCGGCGGGCTAACGCGGAACTGGTGTTAGCGGGGGCAAATATGAAGATGTAGAAAGGTCTGTCAGAGTTCGAGGAGTTCATTCCGGTCGAGAAGCTGGAAGACTTTAAGGCGGGTTTATCTAACGCCAGAGTCTTGGCCCAGGATCTGCTTGAGGCCGCGGCTCATCACGTCGACACGGGCCCTTATGCTGGGTGTCGACACCTCTCGACAGGCGTGGTTGCATGCCACCAAGTTCTCGAAGGAGGTACAGGACAAGGTGTTGGACCTGCCGTTTGACGGTAAGGAGCTTTTCATTCCACAACGGATGTGGAGCTCATCAAAACGAAGGACAGCACCCAGACAGTTCTTGACAGTCCTGGTTAAAACCCCTTTTGGGACCCAGAGACCGCTGTCGCAAAGCCGGCCCTCCTCTGGTTTCAGGGGCTTCCTAGACCGGGAATCCCGCAGAGTGGATACTCCTTCGGGTAATAACCGCTGGAGGCAGCAACGGACTTGGTTTTTCTCCCGCTCCTCAGACTCCTCCGGTTCAGGTGGTAACACCACTGAAAAGCCTGCCACATGAGGGTTTTCCTCGCTCGCACGAGACCCCGGTGGGAGGATGCATTGCGTCTCATTGGGAGGCGTGGCAGACATCACCGAGGACAGGTGGGTCTTGTCAGTCGCTCGGGCAGGCTACCTCTTACCCCTAGCCCCTACCCCACCCTTCAACCCTCCTTTCCAGCAGTCTGGATCGCCCTCCCTAAAAGCTGAGGTGCAGAAAACTGCAGGACCTCAGAGCTGTGGAACCCGTTCCTCTTGGGGAGCGAGGGGAGGGCTTCTACTCCTGGCTGTTTACAGTGCCCAAACCCAACCAGGCTGGCCTGCTCACCGTCCTAGACCTTTCCCAATTCAATCTTTTCCTACCCCAAGAGAAATTCAAGATGTTGCCCGGCCAGATACGGTCTTCCCTGCAGATGGGCGATTGGCTCAACGTGGTGGATCTTCAGGATGCCTACATGCATGTCCACACAGGAGATATCTGTTTCTCTGTGGGAGAGGAGTATTTCCAGTTTCGAGTGCTTCCTTTTTGCCTATGTTTGGTCTTTACAAAGATGTCGGTGATCGCGGCCTATCTTCGTCTGCAGGGTGTCCATGTATATCCGTATTTGCATGACTGGCTCTTGCGCAGCCCTTGCCTGCTGAAAGCTGCCTGCAATCGTCAGTCTCTCCTCCAGCTCCTGTTCCACCTTGGGCTGTCGGTGAACTGGCGGAAATCTTCCATAACGGTCTCTCAGGACTTGATCTTCCTGGGTTTTCGCTGGAACACGATCGACTGCAGAGTGTACCTGACCGGGGACAGAATGGCGGATCTGTTGGCCACGTGTCAGATGTTTGCGCAGTCGGAGAGCATGTCGGCCTGGTGTTTTCAGAGACTTCTGGGCCTCACGGCCTCGTGCTTTTTGGTGCTTCCACTTGCTCGCCTCAAGATGAGGCGGACTCAGATGGCTCTTCAGAGCTCTTGGCTTCAGGCTGTGGATCCGGATTCCAAGTTAATAACGTTTCTGGCTTCCATGAGAGCAGACCTGGACTGGTGGTAGTCTCTCAGCAACCTGTCGGTGGGGGCGGGGTTTCAGGACCCAGCCCTGACGATAACAGTCACAACGGACTCCTCCCTTCTGGGGTGGGGTGCGACGTTGAATCTTCTTCAGGTCTCGGATCTTTGGTCGCCTCAGGACAAGCTCCTGCACATAAATCTGGAGCTCCTGGCAATTTTCCTAGCGCTCAAGGCGTTCAGACCGCTCATAGTCAACAAGGTGGTCCGGATTTGCACGGACAATGTGGTGTCAATGTTTTACATCAACAAGCAAAGGGGGCACCAAGTCTCCCCCGCTCGTGGAGCTGTCCATCCAGATTTGGGAGTGGGCGGTTCAGCATGGTGTGTGGCTACTTGCAGTACACATTCCGGGCCAGCTGAATGTCACAGCAGATGCCCTCAGTCCGTGGACTATAGTCAGCTACGAGTGGGAACTGAAGGCGGAGGTCCTCTCATAGATTTTCCTGTGCTGGGGCACTCCGGAAGTGGACCTCTTCGCTACGGTGGCAAACAAGAAGTTTCCTATGTAAGCCTCCAGAAACGAGCTGGGAGCCTCCTCTCTGGGGGATGCTCTCGAAATTCCATGGCACACTAGGAGGGCTATTGCCTTCCCGCCTCTGCCTCTAGTTAATCGGACGATTTGCAAATTGAACTCGGTGAACTGTTCTCTTCGGCTCATAGCCCCGTGGTGGCCAGCTGGGTTTTGGTTCTCAGAACTACAACACCTGTCGGTGTATCCGCCGATCAGGCTACCGGTGACCCCCGATCTTCTTCACCAGAGGGAACAACTGTGGCACCCCTCCCCACAGTCACTCAGCTTGGCGACATAGTGCCTGAGTTCAGGTCTTTAGAACATCTTAGCCTGTCTGCGGATAACATGCGCATTATCCAGGCAGCCAGAAAACCTTCGACTAGGTCCCAGTACAGAAGCAAGTCGCTTAGGTTCTGTCATTGGTGTTTAAACAAGCAGTTGGACCCAAGGCGGGCTACGATTTACAGTGTTGTCCTTTGTATCCTAATTAGCAGAGTCAGGAGTTCACGTTCTGTCATGTAGAACTTACCTTTCGGCGGTTTCCGCCTACCTATCTACGGACCAATGTTCTTACTCTGTCTAATCCAGTGGTGAAGAGACATTTTGCACGCTTGACACGCCTTTATCCTCCGATTCGCAGTCCGCACCCGGCGTGGAATCTAAATGTGGTCCTGACGGCGTTGTGCCATAAGCCTTTCGAACAAATGGCCACGGTGGACCTCAAGCACCGGTCATGGAAGGTGTCCTTTTTGGTGGCCGTTACTTCGGCAAAGCGTGTGAGTGAGCTCCAAGCTTTGTCGGTGGATCATCCCTTCTTGGCTTTTCACAAGGATAAGGTGGTCCTACGGACAAACCCTGCTTTCTTGCCGAAGGTGGTTTCTGAGTTCCATCTAAACCAGTCTATTTCCCTGCCGGTCTTTTTCCCGAACCCTGCTTCAGAGGCGGAAAGGGTTCTACACTGTCTGGATGTTAGAAGAGCTCTTAAGTTCTATCTTGACAGAACTTCCCAATTTAGGAGCTCTTCTCAACTGTTCGTCACCTTTGGTAATCCACAAGGTAATCAGGCCTCTAAGGCTACCATCTCCCGATGGATCGTGGCCTGCATTACGGAGTCTTACACCGTTCAAGGGCTGAAGCCTCCTAAAGGTATTCATGCACACCTGGTGCGGGGTCAAAGCAGCCGAATATGTCCCCTGGGAGACCATCGCAAAGGCAGCTACTTGGGCCTCCCGGCTTTTTGTGAACAATATTGTCTTAACCTGAGTTCAAGAGCTGATGCTCAGTTTGGTCAGGCTGTGCTGAAGAACCTGTTTCAGTAAGGGTTTTTTTTCATCCACCCATAGTTCCTGTAAGGAGTGCTTGGGAATCTCCCATAAGTATGGAGGAAAGGGGAAGGGACGTAGGAGTACAACCAGGTTACTCACCGTAGTGACCACCTTACACCTAGTCCATAGTCCCCTTTCCTCCATACGCCCGCCCGCCATCCCCTCTAATAAGGATCCTCTGTTATTGCTAAATGGTCTCTGACCTGGCGATGGAAAAGGACTGATGGGCGATGCACGGGGCAGAGCCGATATAGGCGGGGTTACGGCTGCATGCCGGGCCCCGCATAGAAAGAGAGGAAGGACTAAAAAAAAGTGGATGCTTTTACAAAGCGCTCCGGTCCTGTCCCACAGGACGGAGGAATGTCCCATAAGTATGGAGGAAAGGGGACTATGGACTAGGAGTAAGGTGGTCACTACGGTGAGTAACCTGGTTATTCATCGCACCGCTGTTCCCCATTTCTGGTCATCTTTTCATGCGGTTTTTGTGGTTTACTGTGTCGAACGCTGCTGATAAATCTATTGGTATTCGTGCTGATGTGATGTTGAAATTTGTTTTGAGGTCTTCCTATATGGATGATGGTGCTGATTCAGTTCCTCTCATGGGTCTGAATCGGACTTGTGCCTGGTGAAGTATCTGGTTGCTTTCTACACGTAGCAAAAGATGGGATTTCAGTGTTGAGATCCCCCCCCCTAGCCGCGGCACGCCAGTAGACTGGAAAAAGCCAGTCGTAAACGTCTTATAAAAAATCAACTTGTATATGTAACAGAAATGTAGAATGAGTTCATGCAGAACAGATATAAACAGTTAATACTTGTAAAAAATGTATGAACAATTTTCAAACTAGTGGTGCTGAATATATTTAAGTTTCTGATTTTGTTAATCTGCTTAGAATCACATGCTGTGCATATGGTCTGGCATCCAGTGGTAACTGCAGAGTATTGCATCTCGTCTTTCGGGTACGAAACGGGACGTCGTCATAGGTGTGCCTGTAACACTATCCCTATCGTGACCTATTTCCCCTTAAGTCACCTCGATGGCGATTCAAGCAACTTCGGCAAAGACTGTGGGAAGTTTCAACGGCAGTGGATTCCGGCGGCTGAGCCATCCACGTGGCAGGGCCCTCTGGCTGGCCTACACAGTAGGGAGAGTGGGGTCGGGGTGGCCAGATCTTTCGTTAGATCTCGCCTCTTTACCCCTCTTTGCCCTCTAGGTCTGGTCATCTTTGTTTATACCTTTCGCTATGGAAAGGACGCCTTTTAGGTTCTGCCCTAATTGTAGGGTAAGGTAGTCTTGGAAAGACTAGCACAGAACGTGTAATTCTTGTCTACCCATAGATCACGACGAGAAGTGGTGTGCGGCGTGTAAGCTCCTTTGGCCTAAGACCCTTGAGGAGCGCTCTGTAATGTGGTGGGCCGCGTACGGTATGTCGCGGGCTAAACCCTCTTCCCCCACCGCCATACCCGCTGAAAGTGATGAGGGCACTGATAATGACCAGACATCTGTATCTGATTTCATCGACCTTGAGGCGGACACTTCTAGGTCTGCCGCGCCCATACCTGACCCCTCTACGCCTGACGTAAGTCTTGCTTCGGGGACAACACCCGGTGACGGGGGGCTTACAAAAACCACAAAACACTAAGCACACAACCCCACCACCGATTTCGATGGTTCTGTCGAAAAAGGTGAAAGCGTCAACAGGACCGCCGAAAACTTCGACGGAATCCTCTGATCTGGTCGATCAGCAGCCTTCCCCCTGCATCCGCAGCAGCGTCTTGCGACTGGGCACTCCAAAAATAAGGGCGCTACCTCTAAATCGGGTTTACATGTCGAAGCGCGATCATCCGATGCTCTGGTGCCCCCTAAGGCCCCGGTAGGTCTGAAACCTACTCCTAGGTCTCCTAGCCTTTCCACAGGCGCAAAATCTACCACTAGGCCCTCTGATGCCGCGGTAGGCTGTAAATCAGCTTCTGACCCGTTGACTCACGCCGATTCGGCGGTGATTGAACATAGGTCGCCTCATGCTGGCCCTGAATCATGCTATTCCCATCTTCATCTTGTTTCCTGGTTTGCAACATTGTGTTACTACTGACTTCTGCAATTGTATTCGCTCTCCACTCTTGCTTCTCCACTCTTGACTGCTTACTCTCTGTTCTCTCCTCCTTTCCCTTCTCCCTTTTCCTATCTCCTCCCTTTACTTTCTTCTATGCACTTACTCTATCAGAATTGTCCCTGGACCCAATATGATAGCAACCTCGTCTGTTTCCTCTACCCTCCCATTTCTGTTTTTTTCCTCCCCACCACTCCTCCAGCACTATCTGAAATGTCGTCAGGCCTAGTATGATAGTCGCTTGTTTTGATCCTCCCCTCCCTTTCTGCAACCCTCTCCCTCACCTTTTTGTTTTTTTCCGGCTCTACCAGAAATGTCGTCACGACTAGTATGGTAGTTGCCTGTCTGTTTCCATTTCCTTCCCACTCTCCCCCCACCCTTCCTTATCTATGTCTTAGCTCTTGCACTATCTGAAATGTCGTCCGGCCGAGTACGATAGTTAATTTCACATCCTTACTGTTCATGGCCTTTAAGAATGTGGTTGTATTTTCCCTTGTTCCCTCCCTTGCCTTGAAGCGCTTTGAAACACATTGTGTATAGGCGCTATATAAATAAACGCTCAAACGATCATATAGTATCGAAACGCATAGTGTGCGCCACGGACGTGTCTAAAGACATCCCATGGTGCCCCAGTACTCGTAAAACCTACGAGGACAGTCCGGAGCCTCTGTCCACCCTTGGGGGCAAATTTTGACGCCAAAAAGAGGAAGACAGCGTTTTTCCACCTTTGGGCCCTTCTGTTTCATCTAAGTGGACGAGGGAGAAGTTCGAAGGATGCATGGACCATCTCGAAGGGATTCTCGTGTTCTGAGCAACCTTCCCCTAAGATCTCGTGAAGACCCTCTTTTGGGGTCAGCTTCACATTTCCAGGAAAATCTTGACCCTCAGCCTTCAGCTTCTGTACACCATGAAGATGTGGTCCAGATGGACACTTACCAAGACATCTATGACAAGGAAGAAGACCCTTCCTTCCTGCAGGACTACCCTGATGACCAGGCGGATGCCATGGACAACTGGGAGGAAGCCCAGCAAATGGAGACAGAGCCTTGGACGCTCCCCACGCAAAATCGGGACACTGATGTCCATGCCTGGATTCTCCTCCCACCACTCCGGCCCACCAGGCCTCGCCTGTAGACTATCAAATGGCCTTCAATGCCATCTTAAGGAAGGCAGCAGAGCACTTTCGGATCACCACCCAGGAGAAGGTACCCAAACAAAATTTTGTGGAGGACATTCTGAAAGAGAAACCCCCCCCTCAAGCCAAGCCTTTCCCCTCCTGAACTCTGATAAGAGAAGGTTGGCCCCATCCCTGGTCACGCCTGCTCGGACCCGGGCATTGAATCCAAGAGTGAAAAAAACATTTCGGCCAGCTCCTACGGACCCTCAATATATTAAAGGCCATGCCACCCCCGACGCCTTGGTAGTGGCCACCACCCGGAAACGGCAGAGGTACCCCTTGCTACAGGGGAGGCACCTCTGGGTCAGGTATCTAAAACGTTGTATGCCTTAGGTAAGCGTGTTACCTCGGTAGCTGAATACACCACACGCATAGCGAATAGCACTACCATGATTGCCAGTTATGCAGACGCACAATGCAACCTAGTACAAGGTCTCCAGAAGGTTCCTGAATCCGCTAGGTCCAGACTTCTCACCATCGTGGCCGAGGGCAGGGAGGTAAATCAGAATATAATCAAAAACACTCTGGACACTGCTCAGACAGCAGGCAGTTCCCTGGCCCAGGGCACACTACTCAAGTGGCATGCTTGGCTCCGCAACTCGGGGTTCAAGCCTGAAATACAGGCCGCTCTTATTAACAAACCCATAGAAGAGACCAATCTCTTCAGGAAAGCGGTCGACGATGCTCTGGAGACGGCCAAGAAAGAGCATGAGACTCTTAAATCCTTACAACAAATAACTCTGAAACCTTCCCCCCCAAAGGGGAGGCGGTTCTAGTCGGTCCTTTTGAGGGCAATCCCATGCAGGTCAAAACTACAATACGAGAAACTGGAACTCTGGACAAACATCCGGAAGCCCCGCCAACTACCCAACTAGGGGTCAACGGCGCAGCAAAGGCAGAGGCCCCCAACCCCAGAGGAGCCGCAGCCTCTGGTCAGAAATGACCAACTGATCCAGGTCCCCTCCCATGTCATCCCGGTCGGGGTCGTTGAACATCTTTCCTCGCGGCATGGGAGGGGATAACTTCAGATCAGTGGGTCATAAAGACGGTCGCCCACGTGTACTGCGTGGAATTTGGCCGGACACCACAGTTCAGACTGCCACGTTCACAACGCCTCTCGCCTGACCATCTGCAGATCCTGAATCAAGTGGTGGAAGCGCTTCTGGGAAAGGACACCATAGAAGCCGTCTTTATTCTTCAGATAAAGAAGGGTATTTATTCAGTGTACTTCCTTGTACCCAAAAAGGACCTCACCATGCGCCCTGTTCTAGACCTGCGCCCAGCAAACACATTTATAAAACCTCAAAAGATTCATATGGTAACGCTACAGGAAGTGATCCCACTGTTGACACGGGGGACCACATGGCTACATTGGACATGAAAGATGCATACTTTCATATTTCAATGTTGCCAGCGCACAGGAAATATCGAAGGTTCATGATAGAGGACAGGCATTACCAATTCAAGGTGCTCCCCTTCGGCATTACCTCAGCGATAAGGGTGTTTACAAAGGTCCTGGCAGTAGTGGCAGCACACCTGCGCAGACTATCCCGGTTTACCCTTACCTTGACGACTGGCTCATAACAGGGGACTCTTACGACGCATGCTTTTTGAACACCCAGAAGACTGTAGACCTTCTGTTCAGTCTGGGATTCTCTAACAACGATGAGTCCAGTCTAGTCCTCAGTCAAGTAAAACAAATTCTGGGAGCTCTATTCCGAACGAAGGACGGCGTCGTCTTCCCCTCCGATGAGAGGGTTCAGAACATGCTTTTTCAGATCCCTCAATATGTAGCCAGTCGGAGAGGTGACGGTACGCAAGGCCATGCACTTGCTAGATATGATGGCGTCATGCATATACTTGGTTCCCCACGCGCGCCTGCGTCTGCGTCCCATGCGAGAGTGGCTCAACAGCCAGTGGTGTCAGGCCAGCGGACAATGGGAAGATCTGGTAGTTGTCTGGCCAGCCCTCGTTCTCTCTCTGCAGTGGTGGTAGAGGGAAAACTCTTGAAGAGGGAAGTCCTTCACCACCCCCGCAGTGGAAGGCACTCTCACGACAGACGCATCTCTCATCCCGGGGTGGGGGGGGCTCACCTGCTTCAGCAGACTGTTCATCGTGTGGGGTCCCCACAAGTAGCATCCAACCATATAAATCTGCTAGAGCGATTAGTGTTAAAGGCACTGAAAGCCTTTAAGACTCGACTACAAGGGAAGACATTTCTGGTGCTGACAGCACCACAGCCATGTATTACCTAAACAAACAAGGGGGCACACTCTCTCCAGGGCTATCCAAGCTGTCCCAAAACATTTGGATGTGGGCTCTCAAACACAAGATGTTTCTGTTGTCCCAACACGTTCCAGGGGAACTCAATCTTCCCAGAGATCGACCTGTTCGCAACTGAGGAGAACACCAATGCCAAGACTACGCCTCCAGGTACCCCCAGAACTGCTCCAAGGGCGAACAGACTCTGGATAACATGGTTAGGGAAATGTGTTTACGCTTTCCACCCAAAACAACCCCCGACTCCCCTATTCAACACAATAGTGCACAAGATGCACCAGGAACCAGTCACCATGATATTGATAGCCCCATGTGGGCCCGCCAATCCTGGTTTGCTCGTCTAATGGAAATGTCGCTCTCTCCACCAGTAAAACTACCCTGCCCCTACAGCATGTCTCGGGACAGGCGGGGAGTCCCTACAACCATGCCCACAAACTCCGAAGCAGCAAACCTAGCAGCCTGGCTCCTGAGGTGGTAGAGTTTGGACACCTTCAGCTCCCTCCGATGCATGGACATTCTCAGGGAAGCTAGGAAACCTAACACCCGCTATTGCTATTCCAGTAAATGGTAACGCTTTGTCATCTGGTGTAAAACCAAGGGCGTCAATCCCATCGATTGCTCATCCACACACATTGTGCTGTACCTAACCCATTTGTTAGACACAAGACTGGTCTTCAATTCCCTAAAGGTTCATCTTGCTGCTCTCTCAGCCCACTCCACGTCACAACAAAAAGTGACATGGTTGAAAATACCAGTGATTAAGGCCTTTATGGAAGGGGTTAAGAGAATCTATCCCCCATTTCTCACCCCGCTCCTGGATGGGATCTACATGCGGTTTTAACCAGACTCATGGGATCTCCCTTTGAGCCAATGCATAAAGCGAGTCTAAAAGACCTTACTTACAAGACAGCCTTCTTAATGGCGATCACTTCTATTAGAAGGGTTAGCAAACTACAGGACCTTTCTGTTCCAGACCCTTTTCTTTCATTCCACAGGGATAAGGTAGTTCTGCGCACTCATCCCAGATTTGCTCCTAAATTCATCTCAAGGTTCCATGTGAACCAATCGATTGAATTACCCACTTTCATCCAGAATCCCACTAGCATGGCCGAAATAAGCCTACACACACTAGATGTGTGCAGGACAGTCCTGTTCTACCTGGAAAAGACGAAGCCACTGAGGAAAATAAACCAATTTTTCGTTTCAGTGGCAGCTGGTAGAGAAGGGGATCCTGTTTCTAAATCGGCTAGCTCAAGGTGGACTGTCAAATGCATCACACTGTGTTACACTCTTGCTAAGAGAACTGCCCTTCAAGCCTAGAGCACACTTTACTCTGGGCACTGGGGCTTCCATAACATTCATTGGAAATGTTCCCCTAGAGTCCATTTACAAAGCGGCAACCTGGAGTTCTGTACACACCTTTATAGAAGACTATTGCCTAGACACTCATTCTAGATCTTACTGTCAGGTTGGACAAGCAGTATTAAGACATCCTTTTCTCTACTGTTCCTTCTCACAACCCACCTCCAACTCTGGGTACCGCTCGCTAGTCTATGCACAGCATGTGAATCTAAGCAGATTAACAAACATCAGAAGACATGCATTACTTACCGTAATAGCATTTCTGATTGTTGTATCTGCTTAGATTCACATGCGCCCTCCCAGCCTCCCCGCTCGGGGTGGAAGGAACATGGACGTCTTTCTGCTTGCTCTCTTCATGTACTCACTCACAATAGCCTTGGGCTCCCTCATGGCAGAATAAATACAATCAGAGGGACCTCTGCGCGTGAGGGATTTTGGGTACACTACACGTCTTGATAGGGATAGTGTTACAGACACGCCCATGCCGACGTCCCCTTTCGGTCCCCGAAAGACGAGATGCAATACTGGGTGGTTCCCACTGGATGTCGGACCATATGCACAGCATGTGAATCTAAGCAGATACAACCATCGGAAATGCTATTACGGTATGTAATGCATGTCTTACTCAGTCTGAACCCAACGTGTTTTGGCAGGTATAATCCCTTCATCAAGAGCAGTGTATTCAACTATTAAACATAGGACAATTATTTTAGAACCAAGTTCTAATGTATGTATTTATTTAGTAGCAATCCTGATACCAAAGCAGTGTCATCAAAAAATATATATAAATACTGTATGCAGAGGTATTCAACTAAGAGTAACAACTGTACAAGTATGTCAGTGGACAATTTGACAATATTCAATATATCCAATTGTATCATTACCATTGAAGTCATTCTCAATATGTAAATCAAATAAAAGCACCTGAAATAGTGTCTGTTAACTTGGTATATGCTGGCAGTATACGCAGGTCCCTTGAGTGGCAAATGCAAACCATTTTTTCTGTCTCTACTAATGTGGAAAGTGGTCCTATCAAATGTGCCTCCCAGCATTATTGTTCTTATTGCTGTGGTTTATATTAACCATTGATCAACTTAGTTTTTCATGATTGTCCTATACTTATTTTTTAATAGGTTTTGTATTGGTCTTTCTTTGCGTGGTGGAGGGTGGATTTTGAATTTGATTGACAAAAGTTAGCATGCAAGTGTCTTCAGACCATGTGAGGTGCTATATCTCCCCCACTCAGTGGGACATGAGGAGTACTTCATTTGGTTCTGACTGAAAGCAGGTAAAAGGGCTGAAAAGTTGATTGGTGTTTAAGGCAACATTATTTGAAGTGGAACTAGAGTGTGGCAGCATTGCAAGTCCTCAGGGCTGCGTTACCACACATTTGCTTCGCAATGTTGTACAAACTTTTTTAGAGAATGGAGATTACCACTTTTCTCTAAGAATTAGTAAATGTGTAAGGCTACTAATTTAGATTGCAGGGGCACATTTTACCAAATGACCATGATATCAGTCCTCTGTAAAAATACTGAAAATCTCTCTCCTCTTTTCAGAGAACACCAGGGGGACTCTGTGACTGGAAGGACCATTCCACCCTTGGAAAAGTAAAACCATAGCATATCCAATACAACCATTCTAACGTGGCCACGCTCCCCAAATGCATCGAAGGGCAGACCGAGTTTTCTTTCCTTTTCCTGATGACAATATGAGCACAATTATCCTCTAACTGAAACATTTCTGTGATTTAAAAATTAAGGTGCAAAATTGTGCATTCCTTTTGGGACCATAATTTCTTTCTGAGAATTAAAAAAAAAAAAAAAAAGGAAACACTATGATAAACAGAGTTACAAGAAAGTGAATGTTTGGGAGGGGAATCATACACACAATGAAAATGATGACTGTACTTCAAAGGTTTTAGACCAGTGAAAAGTTTTTAAAATGTCATTATAAATCGCAAAGATTCAAACTTTTATTTCTCACCTAGTTTTGCATTTTAAAAAAAAAATATTTTGTAGCTGGATTTTCAGAGATCATGCTGCTTTCCCTTTTTAATACTTTTCTCTGTGGGTAAGTGAGAATAACAAAGGGTTCAATCTAGTGTCTGGGGTTTGTAACGGTGTACATTATTTCCTTTTCTTTTTGTCAAGCTTCACAGATCACTGGTGCACAAAACAAGACAATTGTATAATAATGTTATAAATTAAACAAAGCACATGCCTGTTGCAATGAATTTCTTCAAGGTAAGCCCCATTTTCTGGGGTTAAGTTGCATTGCCTCATGTTACTCCCCTTCAAACCCCCTACAAACCACCCACCTCACCCACAAGCAAACTTCCCATTGGGTTTATTTGTACTTTGCTTTTTTTCTAGGAGAATTTGAATGGTATTTTTTTCATCTTAAAACATCACCACCCTCCAGACCCCACTCTGTTGGGAACCTCTGTTTTTGAGAGTGCCTCCTGTCTTCCCTTAAATATATCATCAGTTCCCAGTCTGACATTATGTACAAACAATTGTTTGAATATTTGAATTCAAACCAAGTTTAAATGAAATTATGTTTGTTTATAATAATTCACATTTTGGGTTGGCTTGACTCTTATGCGTGCATGCTGTAGAATTGCTAAACAAAGGTATGTATGGAACAAAGACCTTTTTTTAAATGCCATCCTCTTCCCTTTCTACGAACAGTTATCGGATCTGTACCCGTTAACAAATTGTTTTTATTGTTGCTACTCCAAGCACATGTTAGGTTTTCACCTGTGTCCTTTGAGGAGTAAAGTGTAAAGTATGTTTCTGTTTTCCTCATAAGTGTTGGAACCTGTTCAAGCGATCATTGCTAAAGTCTTTTGCAGGTTATTTTGTTTGAGGAGGGTAGGCTAAGAAAAGGGGACAGCTACCAAAATATAAGCATCCTTTTTCTGGGATTGTTCTGCAGTCATTCCTTTGAAGTCCCTTTCATTCAATTTTAGTCCTTGTAACAAGCAGGTTTCAACTTGCTTGCTTTTTTAAAAAATAAGATGTAACCAGCAGCAACATTGACATCCACGTTGCTGTAAAATTCCTTCCTTTTCATTGTATGCACAACCTATTCCTTCTAGCAACGTCTTCTTCCTCCATGCAACATTCTTTATGAAAGAAATGTACTGTAGTTTGTTTAGGCCTAGATTTGGCAAAGAAAGACTGTCGCTCTTTCCATTTAACTGTGTAGACCTTTGCACTCTATCCTGTTTCACCTTTTGTATTTAATTTTAAAGTCAGTGTACTACAGGACAGCTGGATGCAAGATAGATACTATATTAAAATGTACTGTTATTTAAGATGTAATAAAGCAGTTTGACATGATTTGGACTTTGTGACTTTTTTGGGTGGGGAAAGGGAACTTGGAATGGATTTCCATTCCTTTTCAGCAATTGGGACTCATTCATGTGTTGCGAAGGAAAAACACTGTACATAGGCCAAGTCGATCATCTCCATATTGAGGTGTGTTCAGCAGGTGGCTCCAGAAAGCAAGATTCCTCTCTACTCTCCTGAAATATAAACTGTTTCATTTTACCAGAACTAAGGTTGCAGTAGGATGCCCCCCTCCCTCAAATATGGTGTGCCCTTCAAGCACTCCTCCGTGTTTATGGGTGCAGGGGTCCCTTTTCTGATTCCACTCTGCATTAAGTAGTGCTAATTCCTTTTGGTGTCACAGGGTCTTTCTGGAAAGTGAAAACACACAGCCATAGTGGAATGAAATCTTGACAATGCCCCCCTCCTCAGTTTGGGGTCCAGAAACATCCTTAACATGGCTCTTTTGTCAGTAGGCGTAGTGAGAATGTGCAAGCCAAAGCAGAAACTGAACAGGTATTTGGGATTGTGTATAGCGCAAACCTAGCTAGGAAGCAACTGAGCACTGTGGCGACAAGGAATGAAGAGACTGACCAAGTGGTGCCGTGATGGTTGGTATAGACCTTTATTCAACATGAAACTGTTCAGAGTTCTCCCAATACCAACATGATGCCCAGGAACCTAAACACAAACTGCAAATAACACCCCAAGAAACTACTGATAAATGCCCAAAAAAGTCAAATGTACACCCAGGGAAAGCATGGAGAATGATATATATAATTAAGGGAATGGGAGTACAGGGAGATGTCAAATGTAAGGTAAGTAGTGTTGGTTTTTATTCAGTAACCATGTGATGACGTGAATTCTTAATATTTGAAAGGTAGGAATAGTTTTGATGTCCTGTGGAAGTGTGTTCGATAATTGGAAGGCTAGAACCGGGAAACTGGTTCCGCCAGCTCTCTTTCGGATATACCTGGGCACCACCAGGCAAGATGTGTTAGTAGATCTAGTAATTCTGGCTGACGATTTCAGAGTAAATTTGTCCTTGAGATATGGTGGGGCTACGTGGTTTAAATCTTTGTAGGTGAGGCAGATGGTTTTTAAGTTAATTTTTTTCTTGTGTGGAGAGCCATTTAATGTGCTCTCTTAATGCAGCTCTGAGTGCATTATTTTGCAGAACCTGCAATTTGTTAATTATGGATTTGTTGGTGCCTAAGTATAGGCCATTGCAGTAGTCCAGTTTGGACTGTATAAGTGCTCTGGCCAGCATGAGGCAGCTATTGGAAGACAGTAGGGGTCTGCAAGCCCTGATCAGCTTGCCAGTATAGGCAGTGGCTGAGGCAGTCAAATTTGCTTGTTTGGTTAGATTGGTATTGGTTATCTTGACCATTATCGCATTACACTGGATTCGCCTATGAAGTCAAACTTAGTGAAGCAGCGACTACGCTAGTAAGGTCTTTCTAACTATCTGTGCCCAATCTAGCTTATCCAGGCCATTTTGCAACCCATCTAAGCTTACCCTTGCACTTATTCTCTTACGGAGCGGTCATGCCCACAAACACAAGGCAGCCACACAAGCCCGGGAAGCATCTCTTCCAGCCCTAAGTGATGACACACTGCACGCTCAAGCAAGAGGTTACTTCTACATTTTTACAAATGTTTTACTTTCATCTATCTAACATTACAACATAATCGCAACCTTTCAGCACATTGATAGTGCATTCTATCCCTTTCCTCTTCGGAGGATCCCTCATTTCCTACCCAGACATCTATAGAGACTGTAATTGAATGGCTATTTGCAAGTCTCCTAAACAGCGGCCTACGCTCCTGTCCTGACCTACCTCTAAGGGAAAGTCTTCAAGGTTAATGTGCAGTAGGGTGACTAAACAAACCCCTAAGATTTTTAACCTTCATCAACCTGCCATGTTGGCTTTTAGTTTTTAAATTTCCACACCTCTGTAAGGATGGCCACCAAGACTTTGTTTCATTCACATACTACCTGTTTTTTCCCTTAACAAGGACATCCAATCCATGGTCCAGAAATAGGCAACGTCACACCACGCTTTGCCAAAACGTCAGTTGAAAAGGACAGGCTACCACAACTCCAGCCCACAATAACAGACAATTACTAAATTTGTCGACCTAGGATTGGTTATTTGAACATAATAGCAAACTATTAAAAGCAAATGCAAAATAACGAACTAGATACTATTTGAGCAAAAAGACACTAAAGAATGTAACGTATAGAAAATGGACACTGTTACAACTAGCATAAAAACATTAAGTGCCCCACTCCAGGTAGCCAGGATACAAGAACTGAATGTTTTGTTCCTTGACCTACGGGAGTAGCATTGTGTAACATTGTTCATTGTGTGTATTTTTGATTTGACGAGCCTAGTTTCTCAGGCAATAGTAAAGCTCAAAATGAAAAATGTACTCATTACCCGAAGACAGAAAGCACAATACCACGTCAGGTTATGCATTTTTGACTGTATGATGAGGAACAGTACGTTGTACTTAAAAATGACTGTCCTGGTTCTTTAAATACTAATGGCACCCAGAGACGGCATTTCACCAAAATGCCAGGGGTAGCGGAAATGGCATCACATGACCCTTGACCTCTGACATGACAGGACGTGATGTCATTTGACCACACTCCAAAGTGACATCACAGGAAGCAATGGAACACGAACGTTCACCCCTCGACAAAACCTGGTGTGGCATTACATAGCATTGTTTCTAAGTACACTATGAAAATATTGTTACAATATCACTGTTGACACTGATGTCTAACCTGGCATAGTCATATTATAACTATACATAGCTTTAATTTAATTCTGTAATTCCACTGTCAAGTCGAACAAGACAATGTAAACTTCCTGTAACTGTATATCCTGTATAGTTTTGACTTATTCTTATTTGTAACCTCTGTAAATGCGACCAGGTACCAACGGCTTAGGTGCACTGTATAAATCAATAAACTGTAAAGTGATATACATTTCATACAAGAATGGATCGCCATATTTATCGTTAATATCAGTGCATATAGGCCCATATTACCAAATCGCTGTGAATGCAAGCAGACTTCAAAGGCCAAACGATAATGTGTTCTTATATAGCGTTTAAGCGCTTTATAGAACAAATATACATACAATATCACCCAACCTGTGTTGGTACTCATTTATCAACCTCAGCAGGATAAAAGGCGGAGTTGACCTTACTGGGAGTCGAACCTGCGACCTGCAGGTCACACATTGCAGCAGCCAGCGCTTAACCAACTGATCGATATTACTAGCGATCAGAAAACCAGCCACTCTAGAAAGAAAGAGCCACCTGCTGCTAGCCACAGCCCAGGAGCCTCAATGTAAAAAATAAAATAAAAATGTCATTTTTGTTTTATTTCGAGATAGCAAGGGAGACCACGGAGGGGGTAGCAAAGGATACCTCGGGGGTCACAGTTGCGATGCCTAAATAACATCTAAGATTGAACCACATGTTTACTCGCCATGTCCATGTTTGTAAAATTGTCTTGTAATATTGTACATTCAGAAATGATCATGGTGCAATTCCTACATGTTATGAAGAAATAAAACCGCGCAATGAAAAACGCCCAACCAAGGGAAAAAGAAAAATTGTCAGTAACTTTTTCTCACCACTATGAATGTCTAGACTAATGGTTAAGGTTAGGCGGTACTAAACATCTCATACTAACTAATAAGATCATGTAAAATTGATGCTTGTTCAAAATTCTAATGGTTCGGACGCCCTCAGTTATAGTATTTTTGCCCACCGTCCCAAACGGCTACCCTTCGGTTAAATATGTGATGGTTGCTATAGACTTTTATATAACATAAAAATAAACCTATATGACCCTAACTCTAATGGGATTTCACTGCCTAAACTAAAGAAACTTGGGTGCTCATCAGGAAGTCTGCAAGTCCAAATCAAAAGGCACCGTCTCAAGTCGAAAAGGCTCCTGCTCCATCCCTTTCACTACAATACTATAAAGTTCTGCACCTGCAGTAACCTATGAGAATGATTCCCTTCTCCTTGACATAAGTGTCCCAAATATTCTCAAGTTATCCAAAACAAAAGTTCCAGTTTCTGACCAAAACAGTTCTACAGGATCCTCGTGGGGCTTTGAGAATGACTCTTCTCCCCCACCCCTAACTGGTTCCCCATTCTGTCACAGTTCTCAGCAATATTTGGAATTCCCTTAAAGCGGTTTTCACAGGCTTAACTTTCATTAAGTTCTTTATTCTGCCCCCACTAGGATAACAGATGCTCCCTGAGCCCCTCTCGGCTCGCCAGCGCCATGCCCCTTGTGGAACCTCCTAGGGAATTGTTAATACGTGGTTCACTCATCGCCTCCCAATCTCTGGTTGCCCCGGATGTTACCAGGTTAGTTCTGACACTGAAGAATTGGATTCCCAGCTTTTTATAAAGAGAAGACCACGACAAAGACAAGGGTTTTCTTATTCCCGCAGGGTGTGTTGACCCCGTGGATTGAAAGGACTGAACTGTTGCTAAGATCTGGTGTCGACCACTAATAAAGTTGGTACAGCCCTTTTGATAGTGTTTGGTTTTTACTCTGAAGACCAGCCCTAGATCATTCTGGTTGTGCGTAGGAGGGTCTCCTTTCCCATGTGATATGATCTATTTATATAGATCCTATACACAATGTGTTTCATAGCGCTTCAAGGCAAGGGAGGGAACAAGGGGAAAATACAATGACATTCTTACAGGCCATTGACAGTAAGGATGTGAAATTAACTATCATACTCGGCTTATCCAGATTATACTTTGACTGTACAGCGTAGTCGCATGAATTTTGGGTCTGTAAAGCGGAGGCTGAGAGAAGCGGGCCACAAATACATGTTACTCTATCCTGCAAAATTGAAAGTCATTCATGCACATAAAACTTTGTTTTTTGAGACCCCGGAGGATGCTATGGAATGGCTCGATGCGCAAGGATGCCCCCAGGAATCAGAAGTTTGGCCCAGAAAGGGCTCGGAAGAGATAGGGGAAGCGTAAAATGGCGTCGCAAGATTTCGTGGGACTTGATTATAGTCGGTGTGACACCTTCGGTTAAGAAGGTCAGATGATTGCACTATTTTTCAAGACACTGTGATTAATGTTTATTTGACCGGGAGCCTTACAGGGCGATACTCTTTACCCCACAATAGTTTTAGTTGGGTGGCCATTAGGGTAACCTCACCCTACTGGGCACCGTGCACTGACCGGTGCTTGCGGAGCTAGATGTGGGGGTGCCTGAGCTCTGAGGCTGGAGCTGGGCAGCAGTTGGGGTGTGTGATGTTGGGGAAGGTACGGGTGGGGGGAGGGGAGGGAAGTTGGGGTTTTGTTGTGTGTATAGTTAAAGGGAGTTTGAGCTTATATGAGGAGTTACTGGACCGAGACGCTATCTGTGTCACGTGGGCAGCTGGGAATCGCTACATGGGAGGCAGAGAGAAACGCACTTGCCATGGGAGACCTTAAGATTGTCACCTGGAATGTCAGGGGACTTAATAGTTATTTAAAAAGGAACAAAGTCATGTTGTACCTCAAAAGACAGAGGATTGACATTGCACTACTGCAAGAAACACACCTGACCCGGCACAAGCTGGAACTGGTTGGGAAAAAGTGGAGTGGCACGGTGGTGGGCTCCCCGTACTCTGCCTATGCCAGGGGAGTGCTAATCTGGGTAGCACCGCACGTTCCGCTCAGAGTCACGTGGGAGGAGGTGGACACGGAGGGCAGGCTGGTCATGCTTAGAGCCCTGGTAGAGGACAGAGAGGTTTGCATTATTAACACATACGCTCCCAACCAGAATGCTGCTGCATACTTCAGGACCCTATGCACCCGTCTGGGCACATATGTGGGGGGAGCGATCATTTGGGGAGGGGACTTTAACTGTGTTCTCGACCCAAGGGCGGATAGGTCCGACGATAGGATTGATCGGCCCACCCCGGCGGCCAGAGTGTTACAGACATTGCTGGGCGACTTTGGGCTGGTGGATGTTTGGAGACTGAAATACCCTGATACCTCGCAGTATTCTCACTACTCTGCCCCACAGCACCTACACACGAGATTGGATTACTTCTTTGCCACGTCAGAGGTGGTGATGGCGACCACTCAAATTGAATATAGAGCGAGGGTCCTGTCGGACCACTCACCCTTGGTGTTGACCTGGCAGTATGGCCGCCCTTGTGCGCGGATACCTACATGGCGCCTCCGTGCGGAGGCGCTTAAGGACTCGGTCTTCAGGGAAGCGATCCAGCAGTACTTTGAGGTTAACACGGGCAGTGTAGATTCGGCTGGTACACTTTGGGAGGCATTCAAGGTTGTGTTGCGAGGGGACGCCATTTCCAAGTCAAGGGGCCTGCAGGGTGGGGTTCTGATAGAGCTAGAGAAGGCGGAGAGACAACTGGAGTGCGAATGCAGTAAGGCAGGAGGGGACGCAGATTTAGTACTTGAGCTGCAGCAGCGGTGTTCGGAGCTTTGGGAGAGGCTCTGTAACCTTAACTATAGAAAATATGTTGAGAGGCAGCATGCGGGTGGAGACCAAACTGGCCGCCTACTGGCATGGCTATATAAGAGAGAAACCCCTAGGCCCCCGATCAGGATGATAGTTAGAGAGGACGGGGAGGAGGTAGACACCCAAGAAGGAGTTAATGCAGCCTTTTTTGATTATTATAGAGCACTGTATGAGGACAAAGGGGGAGAAAATCAGGCAGAGATCAGAAACACATTGGAAGACATAGAGCTGCCCAGGATTAGTGATGAAGAAAGGGAGGAGCTGGACACACCTATTACGCTGGAGGAACTGGAGGAGGTAGTGAAAAGATTGCCCACCTGTAAGACCCCGGGCACAGACGGACTCCTGAGTGAGTTTTATAAAGTGTATAGGGCAGAGATACTCCCCCCGATGCTAGAGATGTTTAATGAATCTTTCGAGAAGGGTCGGTTACCGGAAACGCTCAGAGAAGTGCTGATAGTGCCACTCCCCAAGCCTAATAAACCGAGACAAAGCTGTGGATCGTATAGGCCGCTGTCGATGTTGAACCAGGACAGCAAGATCCTGACGGCGGTCCTGGCCAATAGGCTACGAAGGGTCATCAGTAAACTGATACACCCGGATCAGACAGGCTATGTCCCCAATAGAAACATAACTCATAATCACAGGCGACTCCACCGGGTGATTGAAGAGGGGAACAGAAGTGATGAAGAGATGGTGGTAGTGTCCCTAGATGCAGTTGATTCAGTGAGGTGGCCGTGGTTGCTGGCGGCCTTGGAGGGGTACGGGTTTGGGCCTGGCTACGTGGGGTGGGCGAAACTGCTGTACAGCGAGCCACTGGCCAGGGTGCGCACGGGATCAGTGATATCCAAAAGGTGGCGACTTAGCAGAGGCACCAGACAGGGATGCCCCTGGTCTCCGATGTTGTACATATTGGCCCTGGAGCCCCTAGCGGTGTACCTCAGACAACAGTATGACTTGGTTGGCATCGAGGTGGGAGGAGAGAACCATTTGATATCCCTATATGCTGATGATCTGTTATTGTACCTGAAGTATCCGGAGGAAAACCTCCAGTACATTTTAGAGGTCATGGAAAAGTATGCGGAGCTGTCCGGCATAGCGGTTAATCCCGGTAAATCGAGCATGTTCCCGCTGGGGAGCTTCACTGGAGTCCCTCTGGAACGATTGCCGGTGTTGCCCGTGCCCTGGGCAACTGAGTCTTTCCGCTACCTCGGAATTGATGTATATCATACTGTGAAGGAAGAACACTTGCACAATACCGAGGCGGCGGTGAAGAAAATCCGCGAGAGTATGCGGTTTTGGGAGAAGCTGCCGCTGGCAATGGTGGGCCGGGGGGCGATGCTTAAAATGGTGGTCCTGCCCAGGCTTTTGCACTTTTTCAGTAACATACCATACCTGATACCCAGGAAGTTCTTTGTCAAACTTGATAGTGTATGCAGGGACTTCCTGTGGCACGGCATCCGCAACAGGGTGGCCCTGTGGAAACTGCAAAATTTCCACGATAGGGGAGGCATCAAGCTGCCGAACTTTGAGGCCTATTATGTGGCCAGCCAGTTGCAATACGTGACTAAGTGGCTCTCTGATGAGGAAACTCCTGAGTCTAGGCTGGTTGGGCAGGACTGCGCCCCGTTTTATCTAAAAGTTTGTCTGGGTCCCTAGATCGGACTTGCATGGACGCCCAAGTATGTTGCTGCTTAGGTGGAGAATTTGGCGCAGAGCGTGCCAGGTGATTGAGAGCCCGTGCCCGTGTTCCCCACAGGTGCCGCTGGTCGCCTTAACTATGGGGGACAGCCATCTTAGGAAAATTATCAGGACATACTGGGAATCGGTTGGGCTGGCCACATTGGGAGACATATGGCAGGATGGGGCCATTAAGGAATTCGTAGACCTGGGAGAAGAAACGGCTGCACGGGGGCCAATATGTCACGTACCTAAGGTTGGTACAGATCATCCGTAAGACTTGGCCGGAGACGGTGCTAGCGGAAGATCCGGACGCACTGATCGGAACGATATATGATATATCAGAGGGCGGGCATGAGATCTCCAGATTATATGAGGTGGTGATGACCCGGGTGGGGAAGGATTTGATGGATTTGAGGCTGGATTGGGAAGCGGAAGTGGGGGCACAGATGACTGATGGGATGTGGGAACGGGCCATGGGATACCATAAAGTGTCCAGGAATGCTAGATTGCAGCAAATACAGCTATACATCACACACAGAGCATATATGACCCCGAAGAAAATAGCCAAGTTTGCGAACGCAGGTAGACAAGCATGCCCGAAATGCGATGAAGAAGACGCAGACATGACACATATATTCTGGTCCTGCCCAGTGATTGAAGGCTTTTGGGGGGAAGTGGCACAGAAATTAGCAGATAAAGGGGTCCTGCTACGCATTGACACGGCCTGGGCCTGCCTCCTGGGAGGGTTCCCCAGACCACGGAACACCAAACATCTCGGGAAACTGAGAGACCTGGCATATGTGCTTGCTAAGAGAAGGATAGCCATGAGTTGGAAGCAACGCCATGGGCCAAGAATAGAGATATGGTGGCGGGACCTGCAGAAGTGGGCGGAGGCTGAAACAGTGGTATGGCAGGAAGCGTGTGGCAATTGTGGGGAAGAAGATGTGGGCAACCTAGCGGCTTGGAGGATGTTAATCACGGGACTGTTTGGCACCGAAATGGACCCTGCCGCCTCTGAGGGAGGCGACGCCCGGCCACACCAAGTGTACACAGAACTGTAAGGTTGATAAGCTCTTGGGGGGGGGGGGGGGGGTTGAAGTGCAGTAACATGGGATTAATTGATGTTTACGGTTGTATTGTATAATGCTGCAAGTTTGGTTTGTATGGTTTTATTTTGAAAATAAAAAATATTTTTTTTTTAAAAAAAAAACTATCATACTCGGCTTGACGACATTTTTGGTAGATCTGAAGAAAAATAAAAGGTAACAGGGGTGCAGAAAGGGAGGGGAGGAACAAAACGAGCGACTATCGTAGTAGACCTGACAGCATTTCAGATAGTGTTGTGGTGGTGGCAGTGGTGCAAGTAAGGGGAGGGTGAGGAGACAGCCAAGGTTGCTATCATACTATGTCCAGGGACAATTCTGATAGAGTAAGTGCATAGAAGAAAGTAAGGGGAGGAGAGAACATAGTAAGCAGTCAAAAAGAGTGGAGAAGCAAGAGGGGAAGAGAGACTACAATTGCATAAGTCAGTAGTAACACAATGTTGCAAGCCAGGGTACAAGATGAAGTTGGGAATAGTATCATTCAGGGCCACCATGAGTACAAGATGCAAAGTAAGTCCAGCATGAGAGTTGAGAAAGGGTGACGCACCGGGAATCCATGAAGTCCAGAAAAGTCAAATCCAGCATTGGCCACAAGACTGTGATGGTGAAACCAGAATGTATCCGGACAGACTCCTGCAGAAGTAGGCTGGAGGTGGGGTGGGTGGGGGGGTGAGAGGAAGAGGGTAGAAGAATCGAGCAGAACAGACAACACCTGTGTGCGAGAAGGGAGGGGGGACCAAGGGGGCATCACAGGGGGACCAGAGGGAGTGGGGACTGCCTGTGGGGACAAGGGAGTAAACGTATGTTGGTGCATGCTTAGCTGCTATCTGAGCAGGGGGTCGGGCCCTGGGTCCTCCTGGTCCGAACATGAATTTCCCTTTTCTTCATCAGCCCTTCGCTACGGATGCCCGGGCGAGAGACACCCTTGATCTAAGAGTTAAGAGCAGGAAGGAAGAGGCAGGTCTAAGAAGGTGGGTGGTGCTTAGGCCAGGTGACCTAGATCCACTTGCACCTGCTTCCCATCTGCCACGTGCTTTGGGATGTTAAGTCTGTCAACAGTTATCCTCATAAGGCCCATTAATAACTCACTTTCTTTCCAACGATTGTCCTGAAGACCCCTGAACGGGTTCCTGTTCCTTTGGCAGAGTTTAAGAAGCTAACCCCGTGAATAACATTTCAGGGACTTGGGGTTAGAGTTTTAAGACAGACTCCATTCACAACGGCTGAGGTGAGTGTTACTTGTTAGTTGACAATTCATTATGCTTGATTGTGTAGCTCGCAGTTCTCAACATTAACTTGTTGCCGGTTTTTCAAGGCACTCTTAACTTTCCCTCGGCTCCCTCCCAGACTTTTAATAACTCGCGTTACCTGCTCTTGGTGGCCTTGTGACGATCAATAGTCTTTCGTTGGGGGCTTGTATTTTAGGCCCTGTACTGTCGGTGGTGGTTCTTGCGGTAATGGACTGTCCCTTACGTACGGGTTGTTCAGCAACCACCACTCTGTTCCCGGCCAACTGGCACAATGCTTTCTGGGCATCTCAAAAATAAAATGTTTCGCTGGAGCGTTATGATGATTCTCTTCTCTCAGCCTTACTCTCACCCACCAGTTTTCACTTCTATAAGAGTCGGCGTTCTGCCTTCGTGTGGGATGCCTGCTGCACTTCTTGCATCTACTTCCAACGTCTAGTCAGCCTGGGAGACGTTCTTGTGTGTTAACTTGTACCACACACCCCCACGTCTCTCCCTTGAGCCGCTCAAGTTTTCCTTTGGCTTTTCCCTTGGCCTTGACCTCAATCTCACTTTCCAATCCTACCTTGCTCCCCGTCTCTTGCTCTCTTCTGCCCCCACCCCCACGCATTGTTTGTTTCTGGCGTCTTTATATTGCAGGGTCCACCTTGATATGACATCAGTTCCACTTACAACAGCTGGTCGAGCATTTTTCCTGCTTGACTGTAGCATTCTTGAGTTTTCCCTCGTCACATTAAGATATTCTGACCCAGTACAATAACACATGGTTTCCGATAGAAGGCTAGAAAAAGTGGTTTTGGCACTGTTACTACCTTATGGGCGTCAGGATTTAAAGGGGCTGTGTCACCGATTTATGTTGTTGTCCCCATGAGGGGAGTACCTCTCCATGAGTTTGGCCTGCATATTACAACCCCTAGGGGGAATTTTGGTTAGCGGCCGACCTCCAAAGCCTCCTGGAAAGGGTCTCCTGGGGAAAAGTGACACTATCTGAATGATTGTCGCAGCACTCTACATGCCATTGAGTGTAACATCTGAGATGAGTAGGGGTTACGGGGTGTGGCATGGTGTGTTGGCCATGGAGGCGTGTTATGGTAATACAAGGAGCCTAGGCAGCACCTAAGTAATGACTAACAAATACGTTCTTGAGTTCCTTAACTGCAAGAGCATCAACGCATTCTGATTGCCACCGGGGGTGGTGTTCCTGTAGGCAGAGGGTAGCAGAGGTCGGTTCCTGTTATTTTTTTCCCTGCACACCAGTTGTATCTCAAACCTAGCAATCGCGTGGCACTAGAAGGAATGCAACCCACCTGAGCTACATTATTTTGCAGCTAGGTAGGCAGGTGTGCAAGTAGTGGTTGCATTGTAAGTAATGCAGGCCCTTGACATATCCTGGCTTAGATGTGAATCCAATGCAACTCGGGATGGGAGAAATGTGGTTGAGGCGTTTCCTGATATTGTGTCGCAGCATATTGAGACCAGGTGCATCACTGGTATGTCAGTGAGAAGGGATTTTCTTTTTGTGTCTGAGATTATCAGAGTCTGCACTTTGGTTTTTGTAGCTTCCAGAGGAGTGTTAGTGGGAAGCTTAAAGCTTTGTGTTGATGTTACCAGAAGGAAAACATACTGTTGATAGTGAACCTGTTAGTAATTTGTCATTCTGGGGCAGGTGAGGTGTGAAGCAGTAACGGTTCATTTCCTTTAGCCACCGTTAAATGGAATCCTGCAGGTGTCAAATGCTTTTGTCCATAAACTCTTGCAAGCGTTAGAGTTATAGAGACATTGTCATGAAACTTTTCATTAGCATGAAAAATCTGATTGATATTTACCATAACTTCTCAAGCCGTGCTAGTCAGGGCTGCTACTGAGAGCAAACATTATGACAAATCAGTTGTGAGGTCTGTACTTCAACAGAAGTATAGTTATCCATGCAATTTTAAAACGATTTCTTGAATACACATTTCTGGGCGCACATGGTGCTTTCATGTTGAAATATTTTAAAATGCCTGCTTGTGTCAATTGTGCAGCTATACCTTGAAAGTTGTCAATGAAAAGCTACCCAGTATTTTTGAAAACTGGATACAATGTTTTATGTTACTATGAGAGTAAATCTGAAACCTAATGCTGTTTGGTTGACCTTATGTATTCGCTATAGGTTACACAACTACGATAAGCATGGGGTGAGCAAAAAGATGCACGTTGAGGGTAAACCCACAGAGCTCAACCTTTTGAAGTGAGAAGCGTTGGTCTAAATGAACATTTGAAGGATCAATGACAAACTCGTAATTATAAAGTAGCTAAAAAGCGAGGCCAAAACTAATAGGGGGGTAGGGAGGTGACTTTGTATAATGGGGTCACTGACTGCTCTTTGCCTGCACTGCACTCATGTGCCAAAGGACCACTTGTGTTCCAGCTCAGCCTCTGTGCTGCGGCAATCCTATGGACTATCTCCATAGTCTAACCCTTTCACCCAGGACAGCCTTCAGTTGGCTAGCAGGCAGAGCATGGGTACTTTCTGCAGTGAGCAATGGCTGTAGCTAAAATGCTTCTATTAGCCAGTAAGCAATTTGCAGGTCTACTCCGGTGTTTATTTTGTTATTTATATAGCGCGCCTAACCCAAGGGCATCTGGGTGCGTTTCTTACAGGTGATAGTTGTTTCCATGGTTACATCTGTACAAAACCATGAACGCATATTGATGCAGTTAAGACTGGTTATACATTTACCTAGTTGCATAGGGGCGTCCCCCAGGGACGTGTGACAGTGCATTATAAACAAAGACATATATGAATAGGTTAGATACCCAGACTTTGTGTAAAGAGATGGGTTTTCAATTGTTTGCAGAAGATCTAGAAGGAATCTTGGGCCCTAAGTTTGACTGGCAGAGTGTTCCACTGTTGACTGGCAATCGTAGGGAAACAGCTGCCACCCGCTTTCTGGAGTTTGAATCTTGGCGAGAAGGTGCATGTAGGCTTCTCTAGTGGGCCTTTCATGATGGGGTTTTGATATTTTTTCAGACAGGTATGGAGGGGCTTACCGGTGAAGACATTTGTGTCCAGGTGACTGTTTTGAACATGATCCAATCTTGTACCAGAAGCCAATGGACATTCTATCTGGTTGAAGAGATGTGTGGTCCTAGGGATGTTAAGTGCGGCTCTTGGGACGTTGTTTTGCATTGCCTGAAGTTTTTGAGTGTTCTGGATTTTCGTGCCGGCATAAAGGGCGTTGCATTAGTCCAGTCTAGTCAGGATGAGGGCTCTGTCTAGAGTAATGCAGCTGCTGGGTGACAAAAATGGTCTGCATGCATTGATACGTTTTCAGGTGTAAGCTGTTGCTGATGTGGTGGCATTTACTTGGTTCGATAGTTTGAGTGACGAGTCCAGGTAGAAACCTAGGGTTTTTACCTCTTTGGAAACTTTGATGGTGTTACCATCGATGTTAAAGGATTTGAAGTCATCATTTAGTTTGGATAGCTGGAATTGTGATCCTATAAGGAGCAATGCAGTCTTTTCGTCCAAACACAGACCGTGATGAACCATCCATGCTTGGATGGTTAGATGGCATTGAGGGTGGCAGTGTCGGTGTCATGGTCTCCGGTGATGGGGATGAGGATTTGGGTGTCTGCATAATTAGTGTAGGTGACACCCAAATCGTCAAGGCAGTCAAATGGGGGTTTGGTGAAGATATTATATAATGTTGGAGAGACGCACCAACCTTGAGGTGATCCACATGAGACCGCTGTGTGGGTGGTGCTTCAGCCTGGGGGGAGGGGTTTGAAGAGGGAAGACTCATTGTTCTGTCTGTTAGGAATGACTTAATTCCTAACATTTAATGTTAAATGTCTAATTCCCACCATCCCCACCTATCTCACCCTGGCCCCACCACCAACGCATATTACAACACCCTAACAGTGTTTCCTTAATCTCGATTGGTTAACCTGCGGGCTATACAAACTGTATAGCCTACAGATTGAATATAGCCCGGAACTTAAGAGGACGCTTACCTTCCCCACTACCGATGTCCATTACAGCCCGGAAAACACGCTGCAATTAAGTTATATTGCAGCGTTGTAATCTGCTCACACCTACGTCCCAGTCCGAAAGTACAATTGTTGATGTTCCACATTGATGTAGGAACGTGCCTGACGTAGCCCCGCCTCCCGACAGGAAGAAAAATAAATATCACTTATTTCGCTTCTTGCTTCGGTAATAGTGCAGCATTGAGCTTTGCGCTCGGCACAACTTTATGCCCCAGATAAATATGGAAACCTAAAGTGATTATAGCCTTCACACCTCTTCTATCTTACACAACGCATGCCAGAAACATTTGAATCTGCCTACCCTGCCACCCTTTATAACCTTGCCCGTACTCAAAACAAAATGAACATTTTCTGTTGGGCAAGAATGCTGAAATCAATGAAAGCTCACAAACTAAAGTAAGTGTAACACATTTTTAAATACTACCAGTACCCATATGCTGAATGTTGAAAAATGTTTGTCTTCATTATTTTGTATCTAATTGGTCACTGCATTTGCCCTAAATTTGCATACTTTAAAAAAAGCACACCTGCATTTTCCTCAATTAAATACTCCACCCACCCACTGCTAATTACCTCCCTCAAGCATATAAATACTAAATTCTCTCTTCTAATTTAAATAAATACTAGGGCCTAATTCACAGAAGGTTTTCCAATGGGGTTTTGCCATTCTAAAATGCTTCTGTGAATTAGGCACAAAGGGTGTTCTAAGGTCTTTTCTAAGACCTGCAGCTCGGGCCGTACCGGGTGTTAAGGTCCTTCATACCTCGTTAAAGGTCCTTGTTTCACTAGGGCCATTAACTCCGTCTTCAGGGCCCATAACGCCCGGTACGGCCATCTCTGTAGGTCTATAAAGCTATAAAAGGGTAGACCGGTAGAGAGGGATTATTAAGTGTGCATGCCGGGACAGTTTTTGTCTGTGCAGTGAGATGGAGAGGTGCATGCGAGAGCAGTCGGTTTGGTACTGCCTGGAAACTTGCAGTCTTAATGTAAGCCAGTGCCAATCCTGTACCTGTTCTTCTGAATGGGAGCTTACACTGATCCAGTCGTGCCAGTTGGTAAGGGAAGCGACTATACCTTGATTCAGCGCCACACCTAACCTGTTCATAAGGTAACCACCACCAGCAGGCTGTCTGAGTAGTGCCAGTGTCTGAGGATGATTGAGCTGATAGGCTCTGGGGACTACAGCAGGTCTCTCTGCTAATTCTATTACATGTATCATTGTATCATGCCTTTGGTGCCACTTAGGGCATCCTTTGTTTTCCAAGCCACGGTCAGTTTGGGAAAGATTTTGTATCTCAGGGTGCTATCTATTAACCCTGGACACCCTCTATGGCCTTGTTTAGCTGTCATCAATTTGAGAGGAGCATCAGTGGCCTCCATTGGCACCCTGTGGAAATTGCTTAAAGAGCGCAGCACTGCTCCAAGATTGGCTGCAGTGGGCCATAAACTGCCCTCACCTCCCAATGGCCCATGGTGTCTGGCTGTTCCAGAGCGCCCCACAGACATTCACTTACAGGTCCCTACAGTCATGCATTTGATCACAATTCATGCACACTGCAAAGAGACTGCGCTGTGTCCTGCGACTAAGAATCTGCATGTCTGGGGCCCCCAGATCACCAGCAGTATGTACTTCCCGCCATTAAACCTGTGTAGACCAATCTGTGTGGCATGTGGTCATAATGTGCACTATTCTGGGATTTCTTTTTTTTAAATAATAGGCCACACATAATAAGATTTGCATTGTGCTCTGTACAGCACATATGCTTTTAAAGCGTGTGCGGCTATAAAAACGGACAACGTATCACACGCTAAAATATTCTTGACTCAGTGACAGAAGTTATTTCCCAAGTTAGTGGTGCTTAACAGTCCGGACATAGCACTTATAAATAGATATTGGCATCTTTTAGACAAAGCCATTTTGATTGAGATGGAGTAGAGATATTTTGCCATTTCAACAAACTGCAGCTGGTTACAAAAGGAAGAATTCCTTCTATTTGGCAAACTTGGACATTGTTAGAATGGATATTTCGAAGGGATTGTGTCCTCCGACGTATTCCTCATCTTAGATATATCCTTCCAGCTCTGCTGGCCTCGGAAAATGTTTTCTCCAGAGGGCGCTGCGCGTCGACGTCCCTCGAGTCGATGTCCTTCGACAGCCGCCGTATCGACGCTCGACGTCATCCTGCCTATAAAGGCCGCGCGCAGCGTCCGTTGCTCAGTTCCGTTTTTCCGCGCTACTCGGTGCCTCTGAATACCGTTGCTCAGTTTCTTAGTCAGATAATCCTATTTACCTCGAGTTATTCGATCCGTACTCAATGGCTTCCTCGTCGGAACCGACAACTCCTCGATCCGGCTTCAAAAAATGTCGAGATTGTGGGAAAAAGATGTCGTTGACCGATCCTCACAGAAATTGTCTGTGGTGCTTGGGAGCCGAACACCATTGTTCGGAGTGCGAGGACTGTATGTCCATGACAGCTAAAGCCCTGAAGGAGCGTAGGGGGAAGCTGGAGAAAGGTAAGACTTAAAGCTTCTTCTTCGTCGACGAAGTCGAGACATTCGTCTCCTCGTCACCATTCGCGCTCCAGGTCTCGGAGTGGGTCTCATCACTCCTCGAGATCGAAGCACTCGAAGAGGAGACGTCGAAGATCCCCTTCTCCGTCTTCCTCTTCCTCTGTTTCGCCAAAAAGAATCCCTTGCCCCACGAAACATAGTTCCCGGGCTGAATGGGAGGAATTCAGAAAAAATATGAGCGTCTTCGAGAAAGCGGCCTCGACCCCCTCGAAGACTGCCGAGAGCGATGCTCTGGTCGAAAGACCCGAAGGTCAAAAACGCCGCGAGTCGCAGTACCCGGCGAAAGAAACCTCTCGAGCGCATCTCGAACCCTCGAGTAGGACTATGACCTCCAAACCTTCCTCGACGGTTCCGTCGACGAAGGTTCCGACGCCGTTGTCGAAGGGACCTTCGACACACGGGTCTGTCGACTCGACGCCGGCCTCGACACCGGCGTCGACGCCGAGAAAAGTCACGGTGACCACACATCCAGTGACGATCCCCAGGCCCTCGACGTCGATGGCGTCGATATTGTCGAGTAGAATTCCAATTCTGTCGAGGTCCTCGAGGCCTCCAACTCTGTTTTCGACGCCGCGCTCGAAGCCTTCGACGTCGGCGACATCGACGTTTTCGAGGCCAATAATGACAAGTTCGGCACCCTCTGCCTTGGAAATGGGATTTACTCCCTTTATGAGTTCAGAACAATTAAGAACTATATCCTCAATTTTAGAAGAGGGTGATTTGTCTGAACAAGACACATTTGAGTTACAGGGACCTGTAACCCCAGTTAGAGAGGAATTTTCCTCTGAAGAGCGCAGATTAAAGGATCTTCATGATTCTTTACATGAGGCAAGTGGATTAGACACTTCCCCTGAGGTGGATTTTGCTAAGCCAGACCCGGGGGAGCATGCTGAAACCCCCTACAGAGCCTTAATGGCCAGGATTACAGAGTTCATGGGGTGGTCTACACCTTCACAATCTTTCCAGCAAGATGACCACACGGATATTCTTGACAAAGGCCCACAAGAGGATTCAGTGGTGCCTTTTCATAAAGCTCTTCAGAGAAAGATCATGACAAACTGGGAAACCCCAGATGTAATACCAGCAGTAAATAAACTCTCTGCAAAGTACAGGGTATCTTCCACAGACCCAGAGTTCTTGTCTAAACATCCATCCCCAGAAAGTCTGGTGGTACAAGCAGCATCCTCTACCGATGTCAAGACGGCTTATCCTACAGTCCCACAGGACAGGGACGATAAAAAATATGATGCTATGGCAAAGAAAGTCTTTTCAGCATGTAGCATGGCGTTAAAGCCTGTTAATGCTACTTGCACCCTTGCTAGGTTCAGCCATACACTTTGGGAGTGTGCTTCTACAGCGGCTGACTGCATCCCGGAGGGAGAAGAAAGGGATGCGTTCCTGAATATTATACAGGACGGTAAAGACGCTATGTGCGAATCCCTCCAGACGGGCATTGATTCGGCTGACAGTATCAGCAGAGCAATGGCGGCAAGTACATCAACCAGGAGGTTCGCTTGGTTGAGAAAGTCGGGTTTTGCCCCAGATGTGCAAGCCAGGCTCTTGAACATGCCATTTGATGGCTCTTCTTTGTTCGGGAAAAAGGCGGATGACAGTTTAGAGAAACTGCAAACTTCAAAAGCAGCAGCAAAATCCCTAGGAGCTGCAATCCGTCAGACTCCTTTTCGTCCCACAGGAACCTCTGCGAGGGGCAAGTCCTTTCGCTTCTACTCCGCATTCGGAAGAGGTAGAGGACGACCGGCTCAAAGGGGTCAAAGAAGAACTACCCGAGGTGGACGGGGTAGATATTCTAAAGCCGCAGCAACAGCAGGTGCCTCTTTACCATCGGCATCTGCATCAGCCGCTCCAAAACCACTCTGAGGACTCCCCTCACAGGACACCTGTAGGAGGCAGGTTGACTCAACATCTGACGGTATGGCAGGCTATCACGTCAGATGCTTGGGCATTGGAAACAGTTGCCCAAGGTTACTGCCTGCCTTTCCTACGTATACCTCAGAGTCATCCACTGCGGATCAGCTCTCAGAAAGCTCCAGATCCGCTCCTCTTGCAGTTTGGACCTGCTAGAGAAAGGTGCCATAGAACCGGTACCTGTAGCGGAGAGGAACAAGGGCTGGTACTCCCCTTACTTTCTCATTCCGAAGAAAGACGGAGGACTGAGACCCATCTTGGACTTGCGAGAATTGAACAAATTCCTCAGGAAAGACCAATTCAAGATGGTCACTCTTTCTCAGATCCTCCAGGCCCTTCAGTTTCAGGACTGGTTGGTATCTCTGGACCTTCAGGACGCTTATTTCCATGTGCCTATCCATCTCAAACACAGGAAATACCTGAGTTTCGCAATTGGCAACTCTCACTATCAATTTCGAGTACTGCCATTTGGGCTGACCTCCGCCCCGGGGGTCTTCACCAAGTTAATGTTGGTAGTGGCTGCAAGTCTAAGGAGGGAAGGGATTCACGTCTACCCCTACCTGGACGATTGGCTGATCAGGGCTGTTTCTCTGGAGCAAGCTCAGATCCAGCTAAATCACGTGTGCTACTCCCTTCACAAACTGGGCTTCTCCCTCAATTTAAAGAAGTCTCAAATGATACCATCGCAGAGACTCCAATTCATAGGAGCGATCCTGGATACTTCCCTGGGAAAAGCCTCGCCACCAGAGGTGAGGGCTCAAGATATTCTACAGATGGTTACCAAGTTCCAACATGCCCAACGTCTCCCAGCCTTCGACTTTTTGAGGTTGCTAGGCCTCATGGCATCCTGCATTTTCCTTGTGCCAGAGGCTCGCCTGAGAATGAGATCCCTCCAGTGGGCACTGAGGACTCAGTGGTCACAATTCTCAGGGAGAATGACAGATCTTCAGGTTCCCGGCAGGGTGGCTCGAGACCTTCAGTGGTGGGCCTGTCAGGAGAACATTCTGAAAGGAGAACAGTTTTGGCAACCCTGGCCGGAGATAACAGTAGTCACGGATGCCTTACTCACGGGGTGGGGAGCCCACGCCAACGACTTGACCATCAGCGGTCGTTGGTCTCCATCGGAGTCCAGACTACACATCAACCTGTTAGAGCTGAGAGCCATCAGACTTGCGTTGAAGGCTTTCCTGCCAGCTGTACAAGGGAAGAACGTCCTGATAATGACGGACAACACAGTGGCCATGCATTACCTCAACAAAAGAGGAGGCGTAGGATCACTACCCCTGTGCAGAGAGGCGATGCAGCTCTGGTTTTGGGCAATCCAAGAAGGAATCTCTCTATCGGCAGTTCACCTAGCCGGAGAGAAGAACTTGACAGCGGACGCTCTGAGCAGGCAGAACACAGTCTCCCACGAGTGGGAGCTAGCTCAGGAAGTCCTTCAAGAGATCTTCACCCTTTGGGGAACCCCTCAGGTAGATCTGTTCGCCACCAGCCTAAACAGGAAATGCGACCTGTTCTGCTCAAGGGAATTTCCTCCGAGAGGAGCTCTGGGAGACGCGTTCATAGTGGACTGGGAGTTTCCGCTTCTGTACGCGTTCCCACCGGTCCCTGTCATTCCTCAAATGATCAGGAGGTTGAGAAGATTCCGGCGAACCATGATCCTAATTGCCCCGGATTGGGCCAGGAGAACGTGGTACCCGGACCTTCTAGACTTGTCCATCTGCCCTCCAATTCGACTTCCGCTCAGAGAGAACCTACTCTCACAGAAGGGAGGTCAGGTTCTCCATCCAGACATCAAAACCCTCAACCTTCACGCTTGGCTTCTGAACGGCTGAGGTACAAGGATTGGGACCTCCCTGATGATGTTATGGAGGTGTTGCTTTCGGCAAGGAGGCCAGCAACAAAGTCTTTATACCGCTGCCGTTGGAACAGATTTTGCAGCTGGTGTAGAGAACAGAATATCGACCCATTTTCATGTGGTACACCAATGGTTTTGTCCTTCCTACTATATTTGGCAAATTCAGACCTTCAAGTTGGCACCATTAAGGGCTATCTCGCAGCGCTATCTATCTTTAAGCGTACTGCGGAGGAACCATCCTATTTCAAATTACCCTTGTTAATACAGTTTCTAAAGGGGTTAACCAATGTTTATCCCGCAAGACCATTCCAAGTTCCCCTATGGGATTTAAACTTAGTACTAACTTTCCTGATGGGTACACCTTTCGAACCTCTCCATTCTTGTTCGTTAAGATTCCTTACCCTTAAGACTGTTTTATTAATAGCACTTACATCTGCTAGAAGGGTCAGCGAATTACAAGCTCTTTCTTGTAAACCCCCTCATACAATCTTTCACAAAGACAAAGTTGTCCTGCAAGTGAAGCCTAATTTCCTCCCAAAGGTAGTTTCTGAATTCCATATCTCTCAGAAGATTACCCTACCATCTTTCTATCCTCCTCCTCACCCGGGGAAAGAGGAAGAGAGGTTACACAGACTAGACCCTAGGAGGGTTTTAAGTTTTTACATTAGTAGACTAGCCAGGATAAGACAGGCAGACCAGCTGTTTGTAGGTTACGCAGGTCACAAGCTGGGGTTACCAATAACTAAGCAGACCATTTCCAGATGGATCATTCTAGCCATTCTGGAATGTTATAAACTGGCAGGGAAAGAGCCCCCTCAAAACCTTAGGGCTCATTCGACCAGAGGTATTGCAGCTTCATCGGCCCTCAAAAGAGGCGTGCCGATTAAAGACATATGTGCGGCCGCTACATGGTCGTCTGTCCATACCTTTACACGTTTTTACAATCTGGATTCCTCCTAGTCAAGAGACTAGGTTTGGAAGGGCTGTACTGCATTCTATTCATCAATAGAAGACATTGTGAAGTCAGTACTCCCTCCTCCGAATATAGAATACTGCTATGGGAGCCTATCTAAGATGAGGAATACGTCGGAGGACACAATCCCTTCGAAGAACAAGTTACTTCTTACCTTGTAACGTTCTTTCGACGGGATGTTCCTCCGACGTATTCCTCATCGACCCTCCCATCCATCCCCGCAGTTCTACTTCCCTTGTTGTTGCAGCTTACGCTCCTTCAGGGTGATTAGTCTAGTCCAGACAGTAATACTGTGGGCTACAAAACGGAACTGAGCAACGGACGCTGCGCGCGGCCTTTATAGGCAGGATGACGTTGAGCGTCGATACGGCGGCTGTCGAAGGACATCGACTCGAGGGACGTCGACGCGCAGCGCCCTCTGGAGAAAAAATTTTCCGAGGCCAGCACAGCTGGAAGGATATATCTAAGATGAGGAATACGTCGGACGAACATCCCGTCGAAAGAACGTTACTAGGTAAGAAGTAACTTGTTCTTCCCATCTGTGAAGGGTACAGTGAGCAAAAGGCGTGTGCTGCAATATCTCATCTCAGAACGGGTTATCATGCCATGTTCTTTCTGGAGAGGAGTGCCTGCTACCTTTTTTTGAAATATTTCCAAGGAACTTGGGGTTGGTCACCCTGAGTTACCTGGGGGCAACCAGACATGGACTCCCTGCTCACTGTGCTCAGAGAGGCACAGCTTCACCTCACTGATGAGGCCCAACAAGGCTGAAACACGTGTATGGGGTTGCTGTTGGTACTATTGTTCAGAGAGGATTTGCCATAGCATTTCGTTGCTGAACTTCTGATGTGGGCGGGACAAAGACTGATGTGCAAATGGTTATTTCCCATCTGTGAAAGGTACAGTGAGCAAAAAGTGTGTGCTGCAAACTCTCATCTCAGAACAGGTTATCATGCCATGTTCTTTCTGGAGGGGAGCGCCTGCTACCTTTTTTGAAATTGTTAGAATGGACTTCTAAACTCTGGCCTGATCATTTCACTGATCTATGCTTTCTCCAGCATGGGGTCTGGCATGGATTCACATGCTCATGAATATTCCCAGTCAGGCTCGGAATCCTCAGTAAAGAAAAAATCAGTTTGTTTTGTTTCTGAACTGTCTTTCTACTAGTAACCAATCACTGGTCTCTGGGTCATACTGCCCCCAGCCAATGACTGCCCTCTACCTAAGCCCCTCCTCTGGCAGCTATCTTCAGATTTTTACCGCATGTCCAAGTGTTGGGAGGCCTCATGCTCTACCTCTCAAGCTTTTACTACGTATTGCGTTTTTTCGAAGAGTTTACTCTTATTTTTTCAGTCGATTTCGAGCCTTAAGCTCCACCGATTCTTCTTCTGATCAACGGGGACCCGTTTCTGAAATTTCTACGACCCTGAAGGGCAGATTTTCATCGAATTACACTTCTTGGAGGATTCCGGAAAACCTTCGAGGCCTTCCCGGATTCGGACATGGCCCAGGACAAAGGAGATTCGACGCCTACTGGATCCAAACTGTTTGGGAACTGCCCAGGATGTGGACTGCAGAAAGTCTTTGAGGACGAGCACTCCTGGTGCCTCTTCTGCCTACACGCCGACAAGTTGCACGTGGAGGACTGCGTTCTGCAAGAACATGTCCATCCTGACCATGAAGGACCGTCGTAAACTACTCGCTGACTGGCTGGAGGCGAAGAGCCCAGCAGCAGGTGAGAAGTCCGAGCAGTCTTCGAAGACCTTTTGAGGGCGCTCTGGCGACGGGGGCCCAACAAAAGGCAAAGCACCACGAGTCCGCGGGCACCAGGAGTGGCGTTGGTTCAGGCTCCTCGGCTGCCAGGCAAGGCGCAATGTCACCAACGCCATCATCCATGAACCAACGCTTTGGCTTGGTGAAAAGGAAGTCTGAGAACCCGGGTAAGCTTCGGGAGAAGCCCTGGTCGATCCTGACGGAGAAAGCCAAGGGGGGTGAGGTGGTGACCCTCCCCCCTAAGGTGAAGGCCTCGGACTCGCCCAAGGTCGTGAAGGCCCCGATTCACCCGGCGAAGACCTTGATTGAAGGAGTCGTGGCGGCCCTGGTGCAGCCTGCAGAGGCTACCCCAGTGGAGATGACTTCCGGGCCTAGAGGTTCCCCGCCACCCCAGAGGGAAACCTCTTTCCAGCCTATTGAGAAGACCCCTGTGAGACCCTGGGACGAGAAAGAGGGGGGGGGGCCACGGTAGCCATAATCAACACAGATACCACCTCCGAGGATGAGCTGGCTGGCGTCAAACCTATCCTAGACAAGTTCGAGAAGGTCAGGACCTATGGGAAGGATCCCGACGAGGCAGACGTCGAGAACGGTGGAGCAAAGCAGGAGTCACGGGCCGTGGAGGAAACAGAGGACCCCGTGCCCCAGCCGTCGCTCCCGTCGCAACCGATGCCTACGCCACAGGACAATTCAGGAGCGATCTTGATGACTTTGCAGACCCTATGTACGGAGATAAGGACAAGGTTGCCCTTAGCCCCAGCGGACAATCCAACAGCGCCTGGACTGTCGGGGAGCCCACCGAGCAAGCAGAGGCGAGTCCATCCTCCCGCTCCCTTCCAGCCTTCACTCCCATCCCCCTCCTCCGAGGGACGAGACGGGGACAGACGGGGACCGGTGACGATGACAGAATGGATCTCCCGTTGCCTCCCACCTGGGACCCCCACCCCCTGACGAAATTGCCTCCTTTCACGCCAGGATCGCCAGGGCCTCGGAGCTTTTCCAGCTGTGCCCCAACGAACAAAAAGAGGGATTTCTTTACCAACGACGGGAAGCCAAGAGGAAAACCGTACTCTCGGTCCCGCTGTTGGACGTCACATGGGACGAGGGTCTGTCCCTTCTGAAGAACCCTTCCGCGGCCCCTGCGAAGAGAGACCGGTACGGGAAGAAGTACCGGGTCCCGGATTTCGCTCCTATGTGCCTCAGGGCGCAACCAACCCTGGATTCCGTAGTGTCTGCAGCAGCCAAGAATAAAGCGGCAGAGGTGACGGCATCATCCTCCGCTTCACCGCCGGACAGCGAGGGAAAGATGCTAGACGCTGTGGGACGTCGAGTCATCTCGCCGGGAGTGACTACCATTAAGGCGGCCAACGCCCTCGCGATCGTGGCCCGCTATGATAGGGAGCTGTGGTTCAAGATCGCCCCTATCCTGGACTTCCACCCGACAAGAGAGCAGAGGCCCTGGAAATCCTGCAAGAAGGCGAGGTGGCGTTGGATCACGCCATCACTGTAACTATGGACATCGCCGATACCGGTCTTCGTCAGATGGGCAACAGCGTTTGCCTGCACCGGCGCAGTTGGCACGGACCACCGACTTCTATCAGGATGTTCAGACCAGGGTACTCGGGTCCTGGATGCCCTGGCCCACGGGCACACTCTGGAGTTCCAAAGAAGGTGCCCCCATTTCCCACCTGTGGCCAGGAAAGAAAACCATGTTCCACAGCTGCTTCTGGAGGTACGAGCCATGCTGAGAAAGGGCGCGATGGAACTTGTCCCAAAGAGGCTCCGGGGCTCCGAAGTATACTCACGGTACTTCCTCGTCCAAAAGACCACTGGTGGCCCTTCCTGGACCTTCGGCGCCTCAACAAATGCATCAAAGCCCAGAAGTTCCGGATGGTTAACCTTCAGCACGTGCTGGGACAGCTGGGGGAAGGCGACTTCCTATCGTCGCTGGACTTTGAGGATGCTTACTTTCACATCCCCATATACAAAGGACATCGTATGTTCCTATGTTACGTGGTCCAAGGGCGGCACCACCAGTTCAAGGCCCTGCCCTTCGGGTTGAAGTCTGCTCCAAGAGTCTTTACCAAGTGCCTGGCACCGGTGGCAGCGCGGCTGCGCCTGTAGGGGATCCTTGGCTCATCCGAGCAAAGTCAAGAGAATTCGCCGTCAACAACACAGCGAAGACCATCCGCCTGCTCACGGAACTGGGATTATAGATCAACTTTGCAAAGTCCCACTTGGTACCGTCGCAGGACACCCTGTTCCTGGGAGCCAGACATGACACAGTGGCGCGGTTGGCCTCACCGTCGGAGGAAAGGACGCGGGCCATCCTGAGCAAGGTAAAACGGCTGTTGACCATGGAAGTGGCCAGGGTGAGGGCCATCAAGTCCCTACTCTGCATGATGTCATCGTGCATCTACCGTGTGCGTCTGTGCAGGTTGCGATGGGGCCACTGCAGGAGTTCCTCGATGCCCTTTGGATGCACGTGGTGGGAAGCTTTGAAGACAAGATCCCACTCAACGAGACTTTCCGTCATGCGATCCGGTGGTGGGGCACCCGCGGGCATCTCGTGGTGGGCATGGACTGCCAGACTCCAGCGCACCAGGAAACTGTGATGATGGACACCTCCCTGGAGGGATGGGGTGCGCACATCAGAGATCTCCACGCAAGAGGCCTTTGGCCCCCGGAGGAGAGGTCCCTGCACATCAACGTCCTGGAGCTCAGGGCTGTGTTTTGGGTCCTCGGGTCTTTCCTTCTCCAGCATTGGATCTTTCATGGATTCACATGCTTAGAATATTCCCCGTCGTCAGACTGGGAACCCTCGGTACACTTATAAAGCCGTTTTCCATAGGAAAAAACTTTGACACCTTTGTGTCCTATCCACGTCGTTTTGGGCTGCTTACGCATGCCCCAATAGGACGTAGCGGTATAAATGCCCCACCCCGTGGCTCCCTTCAGATTGCAACAGTATTCCAAAGTAGTGGGATCACCTCGCGTCTTCTACTATTTTGACTAGGTTGTTGTGTTTTTTTCCTAATGTCTGGAAAAGCGATTTTCCGCCTGTGCGATACATGCGGGCTAAAGAAAATGTATGAGGGGGATGGCCATATGGACTGTATATATTGTCTACACCCTCACCACTCGGCAGACAAGTGTGACATATGTAAGGGCTTCTCCCAGAAGACTCTTAAAGACCGAAGTTGGCGGTTGGTGGCCTGGTTGAATGACGGAGCGGGTGCGTACCCACCTTTGGAGGTAGGCTCCACATGCAGCGTGGCCTCAACAACAAAATCCTTGGGGGGGGGGGGGCCTCTGCTGTTCAGCATCGGCTGAACCCCCGGTGAAAAAACCACAGCCGGCGGCGAAGGGGTCTTCGGAAAGCCATTCCGCAAGAGAATCTTCACTGAAGAAAACCTCATTGTCATCATCGTCGAAAAAGGAGAGGAAAGGGAAGTCGAGATCCTCCTCAGGTGATCATCGTAGATCATCCTCGAGTCGCGAGTCTGAGAAACACAGGTCAAGTTCAAAAAAGGCAGGAACGCCTCCAGGAGCTGTGCAGATACCACCAGCACCACCGTCGTCGACGGGAGGAAGGTCGTCGACTCCCTCACTACCAATGACGCAGTTGGTTTCGTCTGCTGTTATGCCGCAGGTGGTGGCTACGACGACGGCTGGCCAAAATGTAGCCTCGTCGACGGAGATCCCGCAGGAGGACTGGCGGCCGGAAGTATACGACGCGGTTTTGCCGGAATCATTGCTGCAGCAGGAGGCAGCCTTGTCTATATCCTCTGTGGACGAGTGTGAGCGCGTAGCTGGGCCTGCAGAGCTCGGGTTACAAGGGGTTAGCAAGCTGACTCTTTCCAGCGGGACAAATATCCCGGTTACAACCCCATTAGTTAACCCTCACTGTTCTATCACTGGAGGTTCTATCCACGTTGCAGACCTTATTAAGGAAATTGGATGAGAAGTTAGCTCAAGTGGCAGCTCTGACGATATCGAACGTCGACGAACCCGGTCCTTCCCATCGACCAGCTCCGACGGTGTCGACGGCAATACCGGTCCGTGAGGGCCTCCCATGTACACGCCCGGAGGAAGAAGAGCTGCTGGACTCGGAATCAGACAGAAGGTCCATATCGAATATTTCGTTATCCCCCTCTAGGGATCCAATCTGGCAGTCGGAAGCGGAGTTCAAAGCCCCAAGGAGCCCAGCTCAACCGTCTCCCTCAGACGACACTGGGTCTTTCCATGCCATGATGAGCAAGGCTTGTACCGAATTCGGACTGGCCCAGGAGGAGGAGAAAAAAGACTGTTTTCTGTTCGACCATATGGGGAAGAGAAGGATGTCGGTGTTCTCAGTACCCATCCTGCATCATGTGTGGCAGGAGGGTTTACAGACGATGCGTCATCCCTTCTTGGAGCCCGCAATAAAAGGTAGGCTGGAGAAGAAATTTAAGGCTTCACAACTCACAAATGTTTGTCCTCCCAACAAGCCCCAGAGTCAGTGGTGTCGGCGGCTGCGGCGAGAAAAGCAAGGTCCCAGCACAAATGCACGACTCCTCCGGAGAACGAGGCCAGGAGACTAGATGCCTTTGACAAGAAGGTGTTGTCGGTGAGTGCAACGACGGTGAAGGCAGCCAACTCTCTGGCTATAATGGCCAGGTATGATAGAGAGATGTGGCACCGGTTGGCACCCGTACTAGAACATCTCCCAGAAGAACACAGGAAGGCGGCGATGTTATTCGTCCGAGAGGGGGAAGAGGCCTCAAATCATTCTATAAAAATTGCTGTGGACCTCGCAGAATCGGGATTTAAGCAAGTCAACAACGGGGTGGTTCTACGGAGACGGGCGTGGCTTGAATGCGCCAACTCTAGACCCGAGGTGCAATACAAGGTGCTGGATATGCCTTTTGAGGGAGACCTTCTGTTCGGCAAAAAGGTGGACGAGGCCTTAAAGGGCATGAAGGAGGACTCTGACACGGCGCGTTCTTTGGGTGCCCTCCAGAGTGGAAGGAATTTTTGTTCTTTTCGCCCCTTTAGAGGAGCATCAGGGAACTCCCGTTTCTCAACATCAAGGGACTGGGCTTTCAAAAGGCCGGCGTACTCCTCGCAGGGCTACAGGCGGGCTTCTCAGACCATGAAAAGACACCGAGACTACCAGGCTACCTGGAAGAGGACGGGCTACTCGTCGTCGAAAGATGAGCAGGCCAAAGACCAGCAATGACGGGCGTCAGAACGTCCTGGGAGGCAGGGTATCGCATTGTGTCGACGAATGGGAACAAATAACCACGGACCAGTGGGGGGTGGACACTGTAAAGTTTGGGCATTCCCTGCAATTCAAAAGCAACCCTCTGCATGTTCCACCAGCGTTTTCGGGTCAACCCCACCTGAGCGTGTTGAAACAGGTGGTTCTTATGCTACAAAAAGGTGCTATAGAATTGGTACCTGCGTCGCAGAGGGGTCAAGGTGTTTATTCCCGATACTTTGTAGTGAAAAAGCCCAACGGAAAATGGCATCCCATTCTCATCCTTCGCGACCTCAACAATACGTTGAAAAGCCTAAAATTAAAGATGCTCACACTTCAGGAAGTGATCCGATCTGTTCAAAAAGGGGACCTTCTGGCATCGCTGGACCTTCAAGACGCGTACTTCCACATACCAATGCGTCGACGACAGAAAGTTCCTAAGATTTGTGGTCGTACGGACTCACTACCAGTGCTTCCTCTTGGACTAAAACCCTCCCCCAGGACGTTCACGAAATGTTTAGCTCCAGTTACAGCATGGTTGAGAAAGCAAGGCCATCACGTGTACCCGTATCTCGACGACTGGTTGGTGAGGGGATGCTCCCCTATGGCAACTCAAGCAAGTTTACAGGCCACCATGCAACTTTTACAACGGCTGGGATTTGCAGTAAACTTTGAGAAGTCCTCGTTGACTCCGTCGAGAAGCTTAGTGTTCTTAGGTGTGCAGTTCGAAACCCAGTCAGAGTTGGTAAGACCATCCGTCGACAGAATCCATACTCCATCAGCTAGCAAGTCAGTGGAGGATCAATACCAAAGTATCGGTGACGAGATATATGTCGATACTGTGCGCTAAGGTGTCGTGCATCCCTTTGGTGAACTGGCGCCTTTTCATGAGGCCAATTCAAGAGTTCCTGGCGGACCGATGGACCCAGACCCAGGGTCTCTGGTCGGACAAACTGATCGTCGACGAAGAGCTCCTACGAGCTCTTCCATGGTGGCAGGGCTTCCAGAACCTATCCAGGGGGGGTACCCCTGCAAGAACCGCAATCCCGCGTGACCATAGTGATGGACGCGTCGCTGACAGGTTGGGGAGCACATATGGGCACTCTACAAACGCAAGGTCGGTGGTCGCCGAGGGAATCGCTCCTGCATATCAACATACTGGAGTTGAGGGCAGTGCGTTGGGCCCTGAAAGCCTTTCTACCGCACATCAAGGGCTCGGTAGTGAGAATATTGACAGACAACACGACAACAATGTTTTACTTGAGAAAGCAGGGAGGTACCCGGTCCAGAACCCTTTCCACTGAGGCTCAGAAAGTATGGCAATGGGCTCTGAAACACGATATAACCATCGTAGCTCACCATCTCCCTGGAGTAAGGAACGAGCAAACGGATTCCCTCAGCAGGGAAATGGACCAAATACACGAATGGGAGCTAGACAGTCTTCAGTTGTCGAAGATCTTCAAAAAGTGGGGGCAGCCTCCTCTGGATCTCTTTGCGACAAGGGAGAACAAAAAGTGCGAACTGTACGCCAGCACGTGGCCACAGATGGGCTCGCTAGGGGAAGCGTTCTCCTTCCCGTGGACGGACAAGTTTCTGTACGCCTTTCACCCGTTTCCTCTCATACGGAGGACCCTGCAAAGGATTTGCAGATACAGGTGTCGAGTGATCCTAGTGGCTCCGTATTGGCAGAGAAAGGCGTGGTTCTCCGACCTGCTACAACTGTCAATAGCACAAAGGGACAGTGTGGCACCACGACCTAGACAGTCTCAACCTCACAGCTTGGCTCCTGACTTCTCGGAGTTTGGTACCCTGAGTATTTCGTCAGATTGCCAGAGAATCCTGCAGGCCGCACGGACTCCTTCCACGAACACTTTGTATGCATGCAAGTGGAGGAGATTCTGCGTGTGGTGTCAAAATCAGCCGGGATTGCAGTCCCTGAATATAACTCTGGAACAGCTTCTACCATATTTGCTGCATTTGGTGAAGAGCCGGGTTATCCTTTTCGTCGATAAAGGTACACCTAGCAGCCATTTCAAGATTCACGCGGAGAAGACGGTCGTCTCCCTTGTTTAGTGATAGGCTGATAAAGCACTTCATGAAGGGTTTATTCCGTACATTTCCACCGATTAAACGCTTTCCACCGACATAGAGTCTTAACTTGGTGTTAGCGGGGCTAATGAAAGCTCTCTTTGAACCGATGGCTTCCTAGTCTATGAAGTTCTTAACGTGGAAGTTGGCTTTTCTAATAGCTATCACTTCAGCTCGACGGCTCTCGGAGATACAAGCATTGGTCATAGATCCGCCGCACTTGAGGTGCTTTAAGGACAAAGTAGTGCTGGGACTAATCCTCATTTTATTCTAAAAGTTCCTACTGTTTATGATAAACATTTGTCAATTGTTCTACCTACCTTTTTCGCGACTCCTTCATCGGCTGCGAAAAAGGCCCTCCATACTTTGGACGTGAAGAGAGCTTTAAAATTTTACCTTCATCGGACTCAGCAAGTCAGGACTTTGCAGCAACTGTTTGTGGCTTATGGTCCGTCGACGAGAGGAAAGGCAATCTCAAAACAAGGACTAGCTCGATGGGTCTCGTCGACGATTGCTTTTTGTCACTCCAAGGCAGGCAAACGGCTAGGACGTCCGAGAGCTCATTCCACGAGATCAACTTCTTCTTCGGCGGCGCTGTGGGCAGGGATTCCGCTGACAGACATTTGCCAAGTGGCATCCTGGTCGGTGCCACACACATTTACCCACCATTATTGCCTCGAATGGCAACATGCGGACGATGTGCAGATGGGAAGAGCAGTCTTGCGCCATCTGTTTCAGTGAGGTAAGCCTTGTTCAGGGGAATTTTACATATATGTGTATGTGTATATATGTGGATGTATGTGTATATATATGTGTGCATGCGTGCATACATGCATAGTGATTAGTCGCTATATATAAAAAATGTATGCTTATGATAATGTTGGATTGCATTCACACCGCCATATCAGGGTTACTGCTGTACAATCTATTCTAAGCATGTGAATCCATGAACGATCCAATGCTGGAGAAGAAAATTGTTTCTTACCTGTAACTCCATTTCTCCAGCATTGGTATCTTTCATGGAATCACATGCACCCGCCGACCTCCCCGGAATGCAATGTACATTTTTGTATTCCCCCCCCCATGCTACTTTGCAGGGGTTAAAATCTGAAGGGAGCCGCAGGGGTGGGGCATTTATACCGCTATGTCCTATTGGGGCATGCGTGAGCAGCCCAAAACGACGTGGATAGGACACAAAGGTGTCAAGTTTTTTCCTATGGAAAACGGCTTTATAAGTGTACCGAGGGTTCCCAGTCTGACGACGGGGAATATTCCAAGCATGTGAATCCATGAAAGATACCAATGCTGGAGAAATGGAGTTAAGGTAAGAAACTATCCCCTTCCGTCCCTCAAGGGCAAAGTGATGCGGATCTTCACCGACAACACTGCCACAATGTTCTACATCCGAAAGCAGGGGGGCATCAGATCCCCAGCCCTATCCAAGGAAGCGCAGGATCTGTGGCACCGGGCCGTCGCCCAGGGGATGTTCCTGGTACCCTTTCACCTGGCAGGAGTAAAGAACACAGTCACCGACTCACTCAGCAGGGAGCTGCGATCGTGCCACGAGTGGGAACTCCGGCAGGATGAAGTGGATCTACTATTCCAACGATGGGGCAATCCCCAGATAGATCTCTTCGCGATGGCGACTAACACCAAGTGCCGGAGGTTCACCAGCAGGTTTCCCCAGCTGGGGAGCATGGGGATGCATTCTCCTTCCTCTGGGACGGCCTGTTCCTGTATGTGTTCCCACCGTTGCCGTTGCTTCTGCGACTCATCAGTCAACTCAGACGGTCCTGGTGCAGGATGATCCTCATCGCACCAGCGTGGCCGAGGCAGATATGGTTCCCGGACCTTCTGGACTTGTCAGCGTCCCACCCAGTAAACTGCCGACGGACCTGGATCTTCTCACCAGGGAAGGAGGTGCCATCCTACATCACGACCCAGGATCGCTGAACCTAGCTCCTGCAGCACTAGAGTTCGGAGGCTAGGATATCCCGGGGGACTGCAACGAGGTACTTGCCAAGGCCAGGACGTCCTCGACTCTGTGCTATGGATATAAATGGAAGAGGTTCTCTGGTGCCGTGCACAAAAGATCAAACCTCTACGGATTATGGCCCCTCAAGTGCTGCCGTACTTGCTGTTGCTGGCCAAGGCAGGACTGGCACATGCCTCCATCAAGCGGCTATCTCCCGCTACACCAGAACTCCGGGGCGTTGGTCGCTCTGGTCTCACCGCCCGGTGAAGGAGTTCATGAAAGGACTGGTCCGCTCGTTCTCGCCACTGAAGGCTCCAACCCCGGCGTGGGAGCTCAGCGTGGTGCTGACCTGGCTCATGGGTCCCCCATTCGAGCCCTTTCATTCGGCACTGATGAAGTTCCTATCGTGGAAGACAACGTTTCGTGTGGCCATCACCTCCGCACGACAAGTGGGAGAGATCCAGGCCCTCTCCTGTAAGCCTCCATATCTGACATTCCACAGATGTGAGTAGTGCCGAGGACGCACCCCTCCTTCCATCTCAACGAGCCCTTGGTGTTACCTGTTTTCTTCCTGTCGCCTTCGTCGCCGGCTGAGAGGACTTTGCACTCGCTGGATGTAGCTAGAGCGCTGAAGTTCTACGTGGACCCCACGAAGAGTCTTCGGAAGACATCACAACGGTTTGTGAACTTTGCCCCTGTGAACCAAGTGAAGGCCGTCTCGAAGGCTTCCATTTCCAGATGGCTCTCCGGCTGCATCATGCACTGTCACCGGTTGGCAAACCGACCGTTGCCCGACTGTCAGAGAGCCCATTCAACCAGAGCGATTGCTGCTACTACAGTGTTCCTGTCTGGTGTGCCCCTGCTGGACATCTACAGGGCTGCTACGTGGAGGTCAAATCACACCTTCACGAGATTCTACTGCATCGACCGGGATTCCAGGGAGGAGTCCAGAGTCGGCCAGGCAGTGCTGCGCAACCTGTTCGCTTGAAGTGAGACTGGTGAGGAGGTAAGAGATGCTTAATGTTGAGTTGTTGAAATGCTTAATGTTGAGCCTTGCAACCTCCTGTAGTTGTGCATGTCTGTACTGCTATGTATTCTTGTATTCATGAGCATGTGAATCCATGCCAGACCCCATGGTGGAGAAGGAACAAGTTACTTACCTGTAACTGTTCTCCAGCATGGGTCTGGCATGGAGTCACATGCGAACCCTCCCTCCAAACACTCTGCGGCTCTTCTCTTGGTCCTACTGCCGCTTTACGTGCTACCAAATCTGAAGATAGCTGCCAGAGGAGGGGCTTAGGTAGAGGGCAGTCATTGGCTGGGGGCAGTATGACCCAGAGACCAGTGATTGGTTACTAGTAGAAAGTTCAGAAATTGAAACTGATTTTTTTCTTTACCAAGGATTCCCAGCCTGACGGGGAATATTTATGAGCATGTGAATCCATGCCAGACCCCTGCTGGAGAACAGTTAGAGTTAAGTAACCTGTTCCTTCTTCTCTGCTCAGTGTTCCACCAAATTGCAGAGTGCTTGCAGCCACTACCAAGAAGGCCCCATCCTAAAAATAGCTGTAGGAGGCCGTGCAATCCTCCTTCGGCGAGAGCTGTCATTTTGTTACCTGGATGATATCCCCTCTCCTGCATTCATTCAGTGATTCCGGTTGAAATCACTAGGGAACCTCATATTAATGAGGGGGCCCCCCATGAGGCAGAGGTGTTGCTCGAAAAGGCTAATGACCTGGGCTGCAAGTGCATTCAATTGAGCATTTTCCATGATTGTTTGGAATTTTAAGCAGAGGTCTGGGGGGGGATTCATGTCCAAACGCATTGGCTGCTAGTCATGCCTCCTCCAAGTGTAGTACTAAAACAGTCACAATAGAGGAATGATTTGGAAACATGATGGCAATGGCTTAGGGACAGGGATAAATTGGGTGCACATGTTCTCTTAAAGCAAAATGGTTCACTTTTTAAATTCAGTGGAGAGCATGCTGTGGTTTGGCATCCCCATTTCTGTAGAAAGACAGTTGGGAAAGAGTTAGTTTTCATTTTTCGTGTTTTTTGTTCATTTCAAATTAGAACTTCTAGTGGCAGAAGTCAGATTCGTTTCCAAATGCTTTATATGTCAGCTTTGTGTTAATGAATGCTCAAGACTGTTGATTTATGCAACAGTTCTGTATGTGTTCAATACACTTTTGGTCAGAGTGGTGTTCTCTGCACACTCACATGTTTAAATAAAACATTTAAAGAAGTCAGAGGTTTAGGGGCGTGGGGAGAGGTTGGAAGATGACATGGAACCTTCATAAATGCTTTGCTCGTCATTTTTCTGTTTTTATGGCTAATGTCCTGTTGGGCATCTATCACCTATCGTTACTAAAAGCAATAGCCTAAACTTGTGAAATCACAATTGATTTCATACCTAGATATCCTTTGTACATGTGCAATGTTATGGTGAGTTTAAAAAGGCTTGCCACAATGCCACCTAGTAACCATCGCTGGAAGTTAATCTCCAGTTAAGAGTCGCCTCAGCAAGGCACTGTGGGTATGCACATTAGCCCAAATGCAATCCTTTTGCTCCAGAAAATTGCCTTGGTCTTGGTGGGCAATGCTACTTTATACACAGTGATGCAATGGCAATGGTGAGGACATGTCAACTCGTTTCAGTGTCTAATTGACTGTCATGATCTCTGCTTCCAAAAGGTCAGGGTTTTCCCAACTCCCTTGGAAGCAGATCCATAACCCAGGTTCCGAGGGCCAACCAGTCCCAATTGGGACCTTTTGGACCCAGTCCTGGCGCCAGTGGCACCAGGCTCATAAATGTGCCCAGTCCCAGCGCTGGAAGCGCCGGGCTCATAATGCTTGGGTGGACTTACCTGCAGCAGACCATGCTGCTTACTTGCCTGCCAGCTGAGCCTCTGATCCTCTTCTGTTTGGAACTACTTTTCCTGTTGGGTGGGGCAGGAGCCACTCCCTAGATTCAGAACACTGGAACTCTTCTGGAAAGCAGGAACTCTTTTCTTACCTAGGCGTGGCTGTGGAAGGAGACACCTAAGCACTACAGGAGGCTATTTAAACCACACCCGGTGGATGAATCTTGCTTTGCGTTATTCTGCATCCTTTGCAGCAGAACGCTCATCGTGACTTCTGCATCGGATCCTGGGCCTAAGGAAAAAGGCTTACCATCCTGAATCCAGTCTTCAGCAACACCTATAAAGACCAGAAAGAACAGGTTAGCATTCCGGCATCTGAAAGACAAAGGCTTACCTACTCTTCGTGCGCTCCGGAGGTCTTCACTCTGCATTCCGGCATCTGAAAGACAAAAGCTTACCGACTCTTCGCACGCTCCGGAGCCCTTCGGCGCTGCATCCTGCATCTGAAAGACAAAACAAGGTGCGTTTAAAGACATTGGGGAACTTTAATACTCACGTGCCATTACTCCTTTCCATATCAACCCCAGTGGGTATTCCGGCACCCTGCAGCCGCTCCGAACTCGTACCTGCAAAATAAAAGACAGTTAGAGCGCATCGTGAAGCAGGCAACAAGCGCTTACTTACGTGCTTCCAGGCGCTTCTATTCATCATACGGACTCCATCTTCAACTCACTTCAGCCCGTCATCCGCCATCGCCGGAACCTGCAAAACAAGAGACATCATTGCTAAAGACTTTAAAGACAATAGAATTACTCGAAACTTACCGTTCGTGCAGTAAACGACGGACAGCAGTCCTCTGAAGTCAAGAGGCCTGCGCTACCGATCCAGTGAAGAAACTGGTTACAGCACCCTGCCCCGAGGCAGATGGAGGGCTCGGCATTCACTTACCTAAGGTGAGAGCGTTAATCTTTGGGGGTCTACAGGAGAGCAAAAAAGGGGAAGAGATAGGGACACCCCAATAACCCCAGTTCATTAATCCCATATTTTCTGTCTGCAGACATCTTACTCTTGAAGTCAGGCATACAGTGCACTGAGGTCCAGCCCAAAGAGCCAACCGGGTGCTACACATCACCTTTGAAGATACGGTAGTCGCCCAGTCAAGACCGGCGCCTCTGCGAGAATCAGGTGAGCGTTACATTGACACAGCCTACAACAAAGATCTTGTGGTAATGAATCGTGCCTTGTACGTAGATATTCATTAAGCAAGATATTAAGCCAGAGGTACAAAGTGAATCGCTTCAATTCACCATGACAAGCTTTAATTAGCTACTCATTTTGTTCCCCTGAAAGCTCTGTTGGGAGAATTGTCTTTCTTTTAAGGCTGTGTAGCTTTTCAATGTGTGAGCATGATCCCACTGCTTTGTTCGACATTTGATTATCTTTTCATAGTCTGAACTTTCATCAAGAATACTTAATTCAAGACCGAAATTGGTCAAATATTTTACAGTAAAAAGTTCCAAGTCCTCTCTGAAAGGAGTGTTTCCCGCAATGCCCAATCGTTCTCCGAAGAGTTGTAACAACGGATTAGAATTTCGGTCAAGTTTGCGCAATTTTGCCCAGAGAAAAACTCTCCGAATGCACCAAACATTGCAGTGTGAGTGCAAGATAGTGAAGATAGACCATATTCGAGCCTTAGTGCCTGGAATGGGAACGCTTTGGGGAGATTGATTATACAGTATAATATTCTTGCCTCAAGCTTTCCTGGTCATCCTACTTGTGAGCTCCGAAGTACTTCCAATGAATATAAGATTGAAGGAATAATACTCAATCTATAAATCTCCACAAAACCCTCGATGTTATAGCCCCCATGATGCTCATCATAGTTTTTAATCACTAGTCATTTTTTCCACATTTTTTTGTTATAAAAGACTCATAATAGGCTGAAGACGGACACGTTTTAATCAAAGCCCATGTGTAGAATTTCATGTTTCTTCCAACACAGTATTATCAATGCTCCATTTAAAGTGTGTATTAATACTAATGACCTTACCAACGCACATCGTCTTTGTTTTTGAGGTATTTATTATCGTATCATTTTCTTTCGCGTATTCTCCTAATGCAACCAACAAACATTGCAAACCAATTGAAGTTTGATCAAAGATGATTATATCGTCGGCATACAACAAACGAATGGCTTTAATTTAACCGCCATTTAACTGCGTTAGAAATTTACGAGGCTGGCACAGGTTTTACTCTAAATACGCAGTGTAGGCATTATACAAAATGGGGCCTAACACGCAGCCCTGCTTCAAGCACCTATTTGTTTGGCAAAAGTCTGAGTAATGACCTGAGCTAAGCCGTATGGATATGGAGGCTTTGGAATATAATTGCTGAATGTAATATAGAAAGGTGGAATCAATTCCCCATTCTTTCAGTTCAGCCCAGAGTTTAGGTCTTGAAACATAGTCGAACGCCTTTTGAGAAGTCCACAAAACAGAATGTTTTGTCCCTTTTTAATTACATATTCTGTGTTAAGAAATTGAAATGCACTTATATTTGTAATTGAGCTGTAAGAATTTCTAAAAACCCGTTTGGAAAAGCGTTTTCTATCCTCAAGCCAAAGTGTAAGTTTCTCTAGGATGATGTTTGCAAAACTCTTTTGGCTAGAGTCAATGGTAATTAGATGGCTCCAGTCTGTTATATTTTTTAAATATTGGAAGCAATATAGATCTCTGCCAACTCCCCGTAATAATTCCAGTTTACTCTATATGTAGGAAAAGAGCACTCGGTAACTTAACCCAAAGTTCCGGGCGGTTTTTAAGGACTATATTTGGAACGCTGTCCGGACCTGGTGCTTGAGAAGCTTTAGCTTTTCCTATGAGAATAAGATGATTATAAGAAGGAAAAAAAAATTGTGTATGTGTGTATATATATATAAATAACTGCTTTGCATGCAGGAAATTCATTCAAGCTGCACTCTCCACAGCAATTAGGCAAACCAATTTGGAGAAATGATGCCAGGCCCACACCTGTTTTCCGAAATGTCTTCCTTTATTCTTTATCCAGTGAAAATCGTAGTTTTACAAAACACGGAAATCAGTTTTAAAATTACAAAAAAAGACCAAAGTACATGGGTCCTCCCAAATGTAGCAATCTGTCTTGCTGAGATGTTCACACGTTCCGCGGCCAACTCGCCGCTTGCTCACAAAAGTTTCTCATTGTCAAACACTGATTTAAAAACACGAGGGAAAGGCGGTGGAAAGAGTTTAGGTCTAACAATGGTAAAAGGACTGGTTTGCCCAATTTGCTCCAAAACCCAGATTACATTTTGGCCATCTTGGCCTAGTATGCCTTAACATTTGCAATGTGAATCATTGCTTTCCAGGTCTGATTTTTATGCAATACCTCTCTGTGAATTCGGATGTCCAGCTGCAATGCCAGTTTTAATGATAACCAAGTGGTGTGCATTTTCAAAATGCAAGATCTATTCCGTGAATTCGGATAGCCAGCTGCAATGCCAGTTTTAATGATAACCAAGTGGTGTACATTTTGAAAATGCAAGATCTATTCCATGTTTTAGTACAAAGTGGACCCAGCATTTTCTTAACAAATAGTTATTCATCAGGCATATTGTGTACAAGTGTCAGAGCACCTTGCTAGGAAAAAGGCATTGCGCATGTGCTCATAAAATGCCTAATTCTAATGTCTAGTAATTCAGGAACATTGCATATAGAGACCCTGTGCTCTGGCTGCGTACTTTGTACTAAGTTCAATCTAAGGTGCCAGGTGCAATAGCAGCATATTTACAAAGAAATAAAGTGCATAGTGCAGAAAATCATTAACATAGTCATCAAAACCCGTCTCAGATACTAGGATCAAACAGCCTACTCGAATGAGTCACAGGTGCCTGATGCATTTGTGGCATATTCGATAGGGCATAAAGTGCATAATGCAGAGCATAATTTATATTGTCATCTAGAAACCATCACGAATACTTGCATCAAGTGCCTCGTTAGAGTGCTTAGTGTTCTAGCAGCATATTTCAATAAGTGCAAAGTGCCAACTTTAATAGCAGCATTTTCGGTAGGGCATAAAGTGCCTAGTGCGGAGCATAGTTGATATTGTCATCTCAGAACTTTCACAAATGCTTGTATAAAGTGCCTCGTTAAAGTGCTTAGTGCTCTAGCAGCATATTCCAATAGATACAAAATGCCAACTTTAATAGCAGCATATTCAGTTTAAAAATACCAATAAAGTGCATGGTGGAGATCCTAATTCTCAAGGTTTCTGCTAGGTCTTAATCTACAAATTAATCATGTGCCTCATCTCCTATATGCACCGAGTATAAGTGTCTTCTTCTCATTGCATCAGCACCAATTAACATAACCACCAGTCAAAAGTGCATGGGACTTACATCCTTTTGTATCCCCTTATTTCATCTTACCCTCATGAGAATTTTTTCAATTTTCTTCATTAACAAAAGTGCAATAGAAACAATCACCTTAAAAACACTTAAAATCATTAATTAAAACATTGCAGGCAATCGTCCAATTGCAATTGACCATAGTCACGAATTGTATGTGCAGCCATTATTGCGAGGTACTGGAAAGCGTTCGATGTGCATTGGGGAAACTACTCTTCCAATATTTTACCAGGGACCATAGTTGTTCATAGAAATTTTCTTCTCACAGTTGACTATCTCTGGGGGACCATAGGAGTTTTCTAGCACCCCAAAAAAGTATATAGCTCTTCATTGATGTTATGTCTGTTGGGTTGTTTGCTTTCAAAATCGAGAATACAGCGGGTTTCTTTTTGTCTTAACTGTTTCTCCTTATCTCCTCCCCTTGGGCCCATTTCAATTTTATGTATCCCAAAGAATCTGAAACTGTCTATTTTTGTGACATTCAGAGAAGTGTTTCGCCATTGGATAATTTGCATCGTTGTGAAGTATAGCACGCACGTGCTGTTGTATGCGAATTTTTAATTTACACTTGGTACTGCCAATGTACCTTTTCTGGCAGGCACAGGTGAGGGCATATACCACGTGATCGGTTTCACATGTAATCCATTGTGAGATCGCAACTGTCTGTCCTGTCACCAGGTGTGTAAATGCTTCACAACTGGTCGCATAGTTGCAAATATTGCATCGTGTGCATTTATGAAACACCTTCTTCGTCAACCAGTTTGTTTGTGTCTTTTCTTCTTCTTTGGCCATAAAACTCTGGACCAGGATGTCTTTGAAAGATCTATTTCTTCTAAAAACTTATTTTCTGGGTGGCATTTAAGGCTGTTTGCCAAGTCAGGGTCTGCTAATAGAATATTACAGTGTTTTTGCAGAATGTGTCTGTTTTTGCTTGTCTGTCGAACGTAAGGATAACCCCTATGTTGTTTTTTGCTCACTCTAGTTCCTCTTTCTTGTGACAACTGGTTAGTAAGGTGTGTCTTTCTAGTTGTCTTGCTTTCAGAAAAGCCCTTTCAATGACTCTTTTGGGATACATCTATCGTTGGAAACCTGCAGCCGTGATCTTGCTCTTTGTCGTATGATTCTAAGGTGGTCTTATTCCTTCTTAGTCTCTCAAATTTACAATAGGAGACACTCAAAATCAGACTTTTAGGGTGTCCCCTGAACGCATGTAGTGGTGTGTTTGAGCCGATCTTCCTATGCAGTTCGAACGTAATTTTTTCATAGACTATTCTTACATTCACGTCAAGGATGGTGATTAATGTCCTGCTGTGAGTTTCTGTGAATCTTAAGTTTTTGGAATTTTGCTTCAATTTTTCAACATACTCCAGCCAGCCCTTTGCAGTCCCCTTCCAGATAATGAACAGATCATCGATGTATCTGAGCCACAAAACAACATTCTGTGTGAATTCCTGGTTCATATCCGCCCAGACCTCTAGTTCCTCCCATCATGAGGTTTGCATACGAGGGCGCAAAAGTTGTGCCCATCACGGTCCCTTGGACCTGTTTAAATTAATTATCATTAAAGAGAAAGACATTATTAGTTGAGCATAAATCGATCATTTCCATCACCATTTTAGTATGTTCTAGGTAATTCAATGATTTAGTGTTCAGATAGTGTAAGCACGCTCTTTTGCCATCCTCATGTCCGATGGATGTGTATAAGGAAACGACATCCATCGTTGCCATTAAGTATTCCGCTTCTCACGGGATGTCTTCCATTTTACACAAAGTCTGTGGTATGAAGGAAGTGCAGAAACGAAGGGAACAGTACCTCATCTGTGTATTTGGACACATTTTCCAATGCTGACCCTATGAGGCAGACTATGGGTCTCCCAGGTGGTTCCTTTAGATTTTTGTGAACTTTCAGTAAAAAGTATATGGTGGGAAGGGGGGGGCGCTGCTGCGCACATCAAGTATGGACGCTTAGTGTGAGAGCTCCGGCTTGGACAAAATCCTTGTTTGTCATAAATCCTCTCAGATTCGTCCCAGACTTCAACAGAAGCCAGCATCCGAGGCAGGAAACACAAGGCACAATTGGGTGAAAGAGCGGTGGAAATCCGTGCCCGTGTTCGCAAGTTATTGCGACCGGCGTTCTCGGCGGCGTAGGGAGACCCGCGTGGCCATCTGGAGGCTCCACGAATGCTTGGACTGCAAGCCGCCGTGGGGGAGGGGCACCGCGCGGCCTAAGAAATCCTAGAGACGAGGAGAAACCCGAGAGGCCGCCAGCCCCCGAGACGATCGTGGCTGCAGCAGTGCTCGCTCCTCGTGACCCTTAGGAGGAGGAAAAAACGAGAAGCGGGACCCGGTTGAAGTGGACCGCCTTCATCCGGTGGGACTGGGAGTGCTGCACGGCCTGGCCCCAGCCCACGGCACCTGGCGGTGCTGCCAACGGCTCCACGCAACGCCCGCTGGGGTGCGAACTTGGCCCGGGGGCACGTGCGGTGGGAGTCCACCTCCCGCACATATAAAGTAAGTGATTTTGGGCCGCACCGGGGGCCCTATTTCTGACGCCCGAGAGGCGGACCCCCTACGATACGCGGCTCACGGAGGCAGCTGCGGCAGCGCGGGGCCCCCACATCGTGCCCCACGGCAGTTATCTCGATCCAGTTATAACCCCAATGGATACGGGGGAATAAACACGGATCCTTGAAAGTGAGGGCATCCCGGGGTCCCATTGGGCCACATACATGCGACTGAGGGAGAGAATGAACATTGGCCCTTAAGTGCAGTACAACTGCAACAACCTCAAGCCCTAGAACGTGCAGACACAACTGGGGGACGCCGCTTTTATTGCTCTGGGCGCACTGCCCAACGCTCCAACAAGGCCCTCACGAATACAGACCGGAGTGGTGGCCGCGAGGCTCCCACCAGCGCAAAACTGCCGGATTTACTCAACTTATAGAAGCGAACCACCATATACTAAGGGCAGACATACAAGGAAACAAACATGAAAATGGTTACCCTTTAAATATGCTCCAGCGCCCATTGATATGAAACCAGGCAGTTCGGATGCAGAATCAGAAGGGGATCAAGCAAAGGACTTAGAAACTCCAGTAAAAACAATTGAGGGACAAGGTTTCCTCAATCAAATCAGACGGTACAAGAAAAGCAACAGAAATAATTCACAAAAACAGGTGCGTTTTTTATTACCCCAACAGCCTATTCCGCATTCTCAGAGTATAGGAGGAGGGGTCAGCGGGGGAGTGGCCGACACAGGCAATCTAGACGCTCTAGAAGATTTCAGGCGTTTAACAAGAGCAGGAGCGAAAGAGGCAGCAAGAAAGAACCAGCAAACGACCTAGTTCTTAATTTGTCTGATCATCATCTAAAAATGGAAGACATTACTTTGTTGAATAAAGGTTTTTCTTTCGCCCCTTCCACCAATTTGGATCCAATTAATGTACACATAGATTTGTTCAAGTTCATTAGGAAACTGAAACTTAAAAAGTTTTTTGCAACGCAAGTCCCAATGTTCCAGGCTAAAGAACCAGATATTGAAGACAGTGATCACACAATCAAAGATATAAGAGATATTCACCTTTTGAGTACACTACAGGATACAATAGAACGACCCATTCATGAAACATTATATGATCTGAAGATACAACAAACCAGCATTCAAACAAGGGACCTAAAAGTGAGATCTAAGTTCACCCCAAACTTAACCCCAGATAACCTTGTGGACACTTTTTACCAAGCCGTTACCAAAGATCTCAATGACCATATGGACAGAAACACAAAAAAGAAAAAGAAAAAGAGCAACAGAAATGGCATCAAACATGATTATGATAATTTGACCAGAGCGGAAAGAACAGCACTTTTGGACCTGAAACGAAATCAAAATTTGACCATTAAATCGGCAGACAAAGGAGGAAAAATTGTGGTTATGAACCGGCAAGATTATGTAACAATGGCTATGAACCACCTCAACACCCCCTTATGTTACAACAAACTTGAGGGAAATCCTAAACAGGGCATTTCTACTGAACTAAGGGAGGCTATCACTAATTGGTACAGACAAGGCCTTATAACAGATGAAGAGAAAAGTTTTCTGGATATGCAACAACCAACGCTACCAACAATATATTTTTTACCCAAAATTCATAAGACTTTTGAGAGAATACCAGAAGGAAGACCAATTTTAAGTGGAATTAACTGGGCAACCATGAACATGGCCGAGTTTATTGACAGTATACTCAGTCCGCTGGTCAACCGAACGAAAGCGTATTTGAGGGATACCACTTCTGTAATCAACAAATTAGCTCTGATTAAATGGGAACCTGATTACGTCCTAGCCACTTGGGATGTGAAGTCATTATACACATCAATTAAACATGAAACGGCAATTGAAACAATAGACTACACATTTTCTACACAGACCGCATCTAAATTCCAATCGGTCAATATGCTTAAGGAAATGGTACTTTTGACTTTGCAAAATAATGTATTCATCTTCAATGGGGAATTCTATCGACAAACAAGAGGTGTGGCGATGGGAGTGAAATTTGCCCCTGCCCTCGCCAATCTGACCATGGCAATGTACGAGGATAAGCATATCTACAATGACGCAGCATATCAAAAACATGTGATCCTGTGGGTTCGATATATAGATGATGTTCTATTGATATGGCAAGGAGAACCTGTTGATTTAGAAAAATTCATGAACAGAGCCAATAACAACCAGATGGGGATAGAATTTACTGGAAATTACAGCAAATCATCAATAGATTTTCTAGATCTGAACATTTATGTGAAAAAAGATCAATTGATGACCAAAACTTACAGGAAAGAAACAGAGGCCAACTCAACTTTATTCGCAACCAGTTGTCATCAGAACTCTGTTATTAAGAATATTCCAAGTGGTGAATACGTCAGGGCCCGCCGCAATTGCTCAGAACAAGAGGTATTTGAACAAGAATGCCACTTGCTGTCAAAAAGATTCAAGGTTAGGGGATATGGCTCCAAGACTATTTTGAAGGCACAGACACAAGCCAAAGTACTGAATAGGAAAGAGACTCTAATCATGAAACCCAAAATTAATACTAGAGAGGAAGAAGTCAGCTTCATCACAACATTCTGTAAAAACAATGGAATTTTGAGGAGTATCCTCAAAAAACATTGGCATCTCTTACATTTGGATCCACATGTCAGAAACTATATCAAAAATGACCCACTGATCATCTATAAACGGGCGAGAACCATCAAGAACATACTGAGCCCATCTCTACTTCCAGAACTAAGACCAGAGGGTACTACTACTTGGTTACCGAAACAAACGAAGGGATTCAGGAAATGTGGGACCTGCACGATGTGCAAACATGCGATGGACAATTTGACAAGTTTTGAAGACCAACATGGCACTAAACTTAACATTGTTGAACATATTAATTGCCGAACCAAACATGTTGTATACACCATCATTTGTGGATGCAATAAGATCTACATAGGGAGCACCATCAGAGAACTGAGAACAAGGATTAGAGAACATTTTTCATCCATTGGGAATCCTAATACAAATTCACCGTTGGCTCAACACTGGCAAAAGGAACATCAATGTGACACCAAAAAAACTTTAAAATTTGCCGGACTCAAGAGAGTGAACTTGGGACCAAGAGGAGGGAACCATGAGCTGAAATTGCGACAAGAGGAAGCCAAATTGATCTGCAAATTCCGTACTGTGGAAAGAGGTCTCAACTCAGACAATGAAATGTATTCCTTTCTATAACCATCAACATTGTTTGAATCTGGAACCCAAGGTCCCAGAAGAGTTAGTACATAACGACAAGAGGACACTTTTACTTACTCTCAACAAACAGGATATTCACAATGTTAAGGATGCCATGTTTTAACTAATATTTGTGGAAGTCAGATTTACAATTGCTTGATAGTATTGTATGTTAATATGAAACACAAGGAGTCTCGTTTTTACTTTTATTAACCATTAATCAATGTATCACACTTCCCGTATACTGACCATCACGTTAAACAAGCCAGGCCGATAACTGCATTAGTACGAGTGTGTTTTTTGTACATGACACAATATATTACATATTTTTTACTAAAATGACTCTAAGAATCAGGAGCATTTATATTTCCATATTTCATTTGGCAATTTTAGTACAACCGACATGAATGGAAACACTGACAATCGATATCAGAAAGAACGAGAGTACATAAGTAACATTGGGATACTAGGCCTTTAGCCCAAAAGATGGCACCCAAAGCTAGAAACAGTAGTAGGACTGGGCCAGGGCGGACACGCCGGAACAAGGACGGAGTACGTAAGTAGCATTGGGAAACTAGGACTTTAGCCCAAAAGATGGCACCCAAAGCTAGAAACAGTAGTAGGACTGGTTGCCTAGAAACCAGTTTATACAACAGACAGGGTCAGGGCGGACACGCCGGAACGCGGACGGAAAGAAATAACAGAACAACTTAGGTGAGTCTAACAGCAAGAGCAGCCCCCTCAGGCAGAGGATATGTAATACAGACATGCGGACCCTCGTGGTTTTTTGTCCTTACCAAACATACCTTCCGTATTTGACGAAACGGTATTGTTTTAAAATTATGTCATGATTCTTATGTGAACCTCTATTCCACGCACATGAACAGAAAGGCGAGTCAACCGAAAAATACAATTTCGGTCAATTAATTGTAGAACAACATAGTGATCAGCGTTGTTTCCCGTGTTTTAAATTAAAGAAGGAGACACCCCCACCATATGTTATGTTTATTAGCACCCATAGACGAAGTTGAACATGGAAAACTCAGAGACGGCTTTACAGAGTTTCTGCATTACAAACCTTTTTAAGTTACATCATGAAATGATCATCGAACTGACTGTAGATGGGTATTTTTTCCCCCCAGGTAGCTGGGATTATCCCATGACCGTACATGAAAGCTGACCATTATATATACACTCACGGTTAACAATAGGTAAGATATTTAATCATTTCTTGTACATGATTAGAATCAATTATACTTGATTGACCCATGAATCTCACCTATTTTTGCATTAACATGTTTGTTCTTTCTTTTCTTTTTTGTGATCTTTCTCTAATTCCCACAAACCTCCTACCCCTCTCCCCCTCCCGAACATGGCCATTTGTTCTCAAATATCTTTCTATTTTTTCTTTGTACTTTGACTGAATGTACAATGATTCGTAATTATTGTGTTTCACATCAATGGCTATTTTATTTCATTTTGTTGATCATTTAATTTATGCTTTTTTTCCTATTATAATATCTGACTTGTAAATTAATTTATCATTTATGGATTATGTAGCCCTGATTTGAAAAAGACGTTGGATACGTCGAAACACGTGTAATCAATCACCATAGGGCAACGTTTTCAAGATAAATTGAGTAATATTAACTTCCAATTGAAGTCATGTGATTTTTTTCCATTTTAAGGATTTCATATCAATGGGCGCTGGAGCATATTTAAAGGGTAACCATTTTCATGTTTGTCTTTTTTCTATGGAGTAGAGGAATCCAAGACTCCTGGGTTACCCTAGCTCCATGCGACCTTTTCAATTTAAATACTGCACAACCAAAAGGGCGCAGAGTTCTAACTGAGAAGTACCTTAAACAGATTCCTCACATCATTTCATACAAGGAAACAACCCTTCCCCATCCTGAGCCAATCACCAGTTCATTGGGCGGCAATACGTGGGAGAACACAGTCCACACCCAGCAGAACACCACAGCACATGGGCCGCAACGAGAAGAAGGGAACAGGAGGGAAAAAGACTGGCCCAATGGAGACCTACACCAGTTCGCAACCACAAGGGGCGACTGGGGGGGGGGGGAACTATCAACGTCAGATGGGCAGGAGAATGACCAGATGGATCGCCTGGCAACGCTGGTACAGAATGGATTCATGGCTGTGAATGTTAAACTAGATGGCATAGTGGCGACAATCGGATCCCTAAAGGCACGTGTGGAGAAGGAGAGCGCACGTATTACGGAGGCGGAAAACAGGATAAGTGTAAGCGAAGACACAATATTACAGCACAGTCGAGACATAGCCCACCTCCAATCAGAATTGCACAAAACTGAAGCCAAGTGCGAGGATCTCGAATCGAGGTCCCGGAGAAATAACATTCGGATCGTTGGGGTATCGGAAAACTATGAAAAAGGACCCATGGAGAAACCAGTAGAAACGCTACTGAAGGACATCCTAGGCGCCTACTCCTTCTCGGACACTTTCTGATTGAAAGGGCCCACCGCACCCTAACACCGCGCCTGAAACCAGGAGCGCCTCCTCAAACTATAATTGCACGGCTCCTTTACTTTAGGGACAGAGACACTATACTTCGACTATCGATGGAAAAAGGAACTCTACATCATGATCAGAATAGAATCCACATATATCCGGACTTTTCAACCACTGTGCAAACGCAAAAGAGATCGTATGAAGGAGTGAAAAGACAATTGCGAATGCGTAATGTGCCCTATGCCCTCATCTTTCCGGCGAGGATGAGAATACAACATGGGGGACGGGCCCACTTCTTTGAAAACCCCACAGAAGCCATGGCGTATGTTGAGGCGTCCATTCCGTTGCCCCCCGGAGACCGAGCGGCGAACCAAAATGCGAGACCACAACCAAGAGATGAGAGGCGAGACCCAACAGACTGAAAATGGAATGAAAACCAGCTACCTGTCAGCTGAGGAAAAATTGACAACTACATAACCAGGACGAACTGAACAAAGACTCATGATTATCCAGGCCGTGAGTCTCTAGCTGGGGTGCGCCAGATGGCTGCAACTAGTGACCCTCAGGAAAGCTCCACCAGTTCAGGGGAATGTTAATTACAGGGAGGCATTGTCAAGTTGGGGAAGATGATGTGGGAGGGGGATTAAAATATTTCAAGTTGTTTAGCTCCGTTGAGCATTGCGGAAATGACCGGGGGGAGTTGGGATATTGGGAATCAGTTGGAAGAGTCCTACACACACGTTCTTAAAAAATGTGGTGACAGTGCGGCACATGCAACTCTCCTAAATAGTGCGAGGTGGGGCGTGATGAAGAAATGTGGATATGGCTAACCCCAATATGATGGCCCGAGGGTTGAGACTAAAGCTCCTCACATGGAACGCCTGAGGGTTGAATAACTGAGCCAAGTTAAAAAAAGGTGGGGACCTATGTCAGTCAACACCACCCCCAGATAGTCATGTTGCAGGAAACTCATGCACTGCAGAAAGTAAACACTGAGCTTTTGAAGGGGTGGGGTCAGCACAGATACTATACCGAGTACTCTTCACATGCGAGAGTACTCCTCGTCCTGATCCACCCCTCATTTGGGTTTCAATTTGGTAAGAGCAAGATAGACCCACAATGTCGCTACGTGATAGTGTGGGGAAGCATTGCAGGTGAAAAATTGATACTGGTGAACATATATGGCCCGAATGTGGATGATCCTGATTTTTACACAAATGTAATACAAGAGGTGAACTTCTCTGGTGGCAAGCAAGTGGTGTGGGGAGGGGATTTCAATACCATTCTGGATATCACACTAGATCGCTCTACATCTAGACACAAAAACCCCACCAAAATCGCTTGTATCCTACAACAAATCCTGGTACAATTCACGCTAGTGGATGCCTGGAGGGCTCTTCACCCCCATAAAAGGCAATACTCCTTTCACTCCTCAGTGCATGACAGAGTCCCGGATAGATTACTGGCTGGTGTCTGCGTCGCTCATGCACCAAATTGACAGTAGTGAGATACTCCCCCGTACACTATCTAACCACTCACCCATCCTTTTAAATATGACACTGGAGAATATAAAGCCCCCTCCCAGAAGATGGAAAATGCTACCTGATATTTTCAGAGACCCCACAGTGACGGAGGCACTACACACAGAGGTGGAGTTCTTCCTTGAAACAAACAAAGATTCAGTGAAACGTTTAAGGTTTGGATGAGGGGGATTCTGATCTCCAAGTCCACGGGGCTGTTGAGAGCCGTCAGGATGGAACTGCCGGAAACTGAGAAGCGATTGGGCGACTTGGAGATGCGATACACAGCCGCGCATGGCGGACATTAATGGTAACCTGCAGGAATTCAATAGACTGGCCACTAGGGAGCTGCTGTATATGGCAACCCCAGTTAAAGCACGCCGTTGTGGTGAGGGGAATAGGGCGGGTCACACCCTAGCCAACTTGTTGAAGACCGAAAAATATCATACCATGATTTCTAGCATAATAGTGGGGGACGGTACGGTGGCCACAAGTGAGGGAGATATAAATGGAGAATTCACCCAGTTCTACACAGACCTGTATGCTAACCATGATCTGGAAACACCACAAGAAATGGGAGACATACTTAGGAAACATTACACTCCCAAGGCTGTCAACAGAGCACAAACTGTTGCTTGACCAACCCCTATCGGTCGAGGAAATTAAGGAAGCGATAAAGTCACTGGCTAATGGTAAGGCACCCAGCTCAGACGGATTGGGGGCCGAGCTGTACAAGGAGCTCAGTGACGGACTAGCCCCGGTGCTCCTGTCTGTGTGGGAGGAGGCCTTGGAACTGGGGGCACTCCCAACATCCATGAGGGAGGCTATTATAACGGTGCTCCTCAAACCCAGACGTCCGTCGAATGAAATGTCCTCATATCGGCCTCTATCCCTTATAAATTGCGACGCCAAGATATTTGCAAAGGCCCTGGCCACGAGACTCCTGCCTAACATGCCAGTACTGGTCTACCGGGACCAGTGCGGGTTTATCCCTACCAGATCCACGGCGTTAAATCTCCGCCGGCTATTTGGTATCATGGCCCAGATTAAGCCTTATGCCCAGGTGGTGGCAGTGTCTCTGGATGCCGAAAAGGCATTTGATTTGGTGTCCTGGAGATACCTGTTCTCGGTGCTGGAGAGGTTTGGACTCGGTCCATACTTCCTACAGTGCGTGAAGCTCTTATATACCAACCCAGGGGCTAGGGTATTGACGAATCGCACCATGTCTGATTGGTTTATGTTGGGAAGGGGTACGAGACAGTGGTGCCCGTTCTCCCCAATATTGTTCGCCCTCGCGGTGGAACCAGTCGCAGCAGTCATAAGAGAACATCAAAGTCGAAGGGGCATATACATGTCGGGCCTGACCCAATCCATTTCTCTATATGCAGATGATGCTTTGTTGTATGTCCGAGAACCAGACACACACCTGGGGCCAGTGATGGGGGCGGTACAGGAATTTGCAGAATGCTCGGGATACAAAACTAACCGTTCCAAATCGGAAATATTTCCCTTGACCCCCGCCACTAAATGTCCGGAACATACACATGGTCTAAAATGGTCCCCTGATAAGATTAGATATTTGGGTGTGATCGTGTGGAGAGATAGAGCCTCCCTATTGTCGAAAAATCATGACACAATTGCCACTAAACTCAGTTTTTAGGCCAAACTCCCCATATCGCTCATCGGCCGGGTTGCTGTATTAAAAATGGTTATTCTCCCCAAACTATTATATGTATTCACTAATTTCCCGATATGGCCTGGTAGGCAATTTTTTGATAAACTTAGGTCTATGGTGGTGGAGTTTGTCTGGTGTGGGGGGGCGGCCAGAATGAAGTGGGAAAAGATGATCGAACCTTATAACAAAGGAGGCATAGCAACACCAGATTTTGAATTATATTACCTAGTGGCACAGGCCCAGTTTGTTAAACATTGGTATGACGAGCAAGACACCTCACCCCACATAGTCCTAGAGACGCATGCAGCACGTCCGACCGACTTAAGGTCCGTTATCTTTAAAAACAAACACAAGGATGAATGTCCATTCGACCCAGTTAGTACAACAGTGCATGCATGGTCCAGGATCTTCCACAGGCTTGGAATGGAGTCACCATACTACTCAGAAGCCCCGTTCTGGAACTTCCCAGGTATAGCACCCACGTATGACTCTGATGTGCAAAAGACTTGGGATCCAGAGAGACAATTCAAAATCAAAGACATATTCCCAAATGGAAAATGTATAACATTGGAGGAATTCAAAACGGGGATGGGTAGAGATCAATTGATGGTTTTGCAATACTATAGAATGAGCATGGCATTTAAGGCTAGATGGCCCCTGTTCCCTGATGAGCCCCCACCACACCCGTGCCTGGCGACCCTGTCCACCCGATCGGGAACCAGTATATCGGAACTCTACATGGCCATACAGGCTAATACTCCTACTGTGAACTTTATTAAGGCCTCCTGGGAGTCAGATGTGGGTGCTACCATTAGTGATAGGTCCTGGGAGAGGAATTGTGAACTGACCAAGAGGGTATCCATGAATGCTCGTTCCACATGTATTGGAGCTGCCCACACATATATGCATTCTGGGGGGAGGTGGCAAATTCTGGAAGAAGTTACGCAGATACCGGCGGACCTCACCATTAAAATACTTGTTTGGGGATATAGGTAAGAGATCCGAGGTGATCAGAAGGCTCTTTAACATCGCATGCGCGGTGGCCAAAAAGTGCATTCTGCAAAAATGGAAGTGTACAGGCACCGCACGTAAATTATTTTCTCAAGGAACTAATGTATGTAAATGAATTTGAGGAGTACTATGTAATGACATTACCAAGCCCATGTAAACCGAAGGACATCTGTGCCCCGCTCTATATTTATGTGAGATGGACTCGAACAGCAGTAGCCCGGCAGGGCCAAATAACACGCCTACTCTGTGAATATTACACACTATGCTGAGAGACTGTAATGAATGTTTATGGTATATACATGCTTGAATTGTTGTGCTGCCGCACTGTAGTTGTGTACCACAACTGTTAAAGTTTAAAAAAAAAAGTATATGGTGGGTGTTATGGCATGACTAATCCACAAAAATGTGGAGGTCTCTTCAGATATGATGCCCTTTTGTTCCCATTTGTCCAGGAATACTTTCGCCGTCTGTTCTAATTCTTTCATGGGATTGGTCTTTAATCCCATATAGCAGCTTGTATCATTGAGTTGCTTGTACGCCTCCTTGATATATTCGTTTCTGTTGAGTAAGACTATATTGCGCCCTTTATCAGAGGGTTGTATTATACAGTTCTTCAACTCCTGAAGTTCTTTTCGGGCTAGTCTCTCATTGAATGTTAAATTATCTTTGGGTATTTGATTTTTTTGTTCTTCTGCGTAAACTTTTTAGGTCCTCAATCACTAGACTTTGAAACACTTCAATGTTACTTCCAACATTGGTGGTTGGATTAAATCTAGATTTAGATTTCAAACTGTTCTTTGCCCTCCAATTTGTTGATTCAGACTTCTTTAAGATCGATGGGCTGAGTTTCTGCTCCCATGTTTGTGCCTTTTTCAAGTTCCATAAGGTCTGATAATATGTCCAATTCTCTTATTTCGATTTCTGTTCTTCCTGTTTGTACATCCTTTTTGCGTTAGTGCAAACTATTAGTTGCAAATAATTGCTTGAGTCGTACCTTTCGGATTTTAGCATTTGGACAGAAATTAAGACCCAAACTTGGTACTTTATGTTGGGTAGCGGTTAGGGTATGGTTTGACAGATTGATTATCTTGAAGATCCCTTCATTTGATTTGCTAGCCCCACTCATTTGCCAGAGCGCAGAGATCTGGCCGGGATATTGTTCAGCGAACTTCCTATTCCTTTGTCCCCTCCTGGTTTGATTCGTCCGCCTCTTCCTCTGCCCCGATTTGCATTTCCACCTCTTTTTTGTTTGTTCGTTTTGCCATCTTGGCAGCAAGCGCATTTCGTCTAAAAAATTTAAACGCATCTGTGGTTCCTCCATATCACTCCCCGTCAAATCTGATTCTGATAATGAGGAGGTTTCACTCGTTGCTTCTTTGGTGGCCGATGGCCGGTGGTGGTTTGAGGGATGCTTGCCTTAATTGCTCAAACCTTCTTTATATATATATATATATATATATATATATATATATATATATATATATATATCCTTGCAAACATTGTTATATAGAGACCAAAAATTGCTTGCATTAGATTTTAACCAATGAAACAATCTTGTGTTGTCTGAGCCAATTTCGATGTTTAGAAGTCGAAATTTTAAGGGCTCTTTGCCTTTCCTGTTGGTTCTGCCCAAAATTGGCTCTAATAGCACATTCCTTTCAAAACAATTTTTTTTCTTCTGGTCTATAATAACGTCAAAAGGGCCTCTGTGTTTAGAAATGTTCTTACCACTTCATTTCAACGTCTTTTTTAAAGGCGGCTGCATTAGTGGTAATCATTTTACCAAGGGTCCCAATCAGCAAGGCTCAAAGCTTCATTCAGGCTCAACTGGTCTCCAGACAAGAAATTAATAAATTTAATATTTTTGACTGACAAATGTAGGAGATTGCCTTAAATCCGCAGACGGCTCAATTTTCTAACGTTTTGTTTAGTCTGGCCATTCACATTCAAAGACCAGCCAAGAGCTGCATGATCGCTCAGACTATTGTGACACACCACAATCGAGCCACAGCTAAGCTTTGTGAAAGATTGCGTCATGACATAATCAATATGTGAGCTGACAATTCCATTTGACCAGATCTAATTACGCAACTCTGGGTCAAGAAAAGAGAAGTCAAGAAATCAATCAAAATGGTCCCTTAGTGTATGCCGTAAACCAGAGCCTGGTAAACCTGACAAGGGCTCTGTGTAGATCTCGTTTGTTGGAGTCCCCAGTAATCACTATACGGGCGGTTGGGTAAAATTCAAGCCATCTAATTACCAAAATCTTTTGAATAGATTTTGTCATAAGGCCCCCGGGGGTGGTCGTAAAGATTAATAATCAATGTCCTAACTGAAGAAATGTTAGACGAGCTTAAAACACCCATCATCACATATGGCGAGATTGGGAGATACGGATAGGAAAATAGCTTTAAATATCTTAGACCCTGTAGCCAAGCCCCCGCTAGCCTGACCCTTTTTAGAAGGGATGGCTTTATGCATAAAAATCTGAAACTAATCTATAAAACATGGTTTCGTACATCAGGTTTCTTGCAGAATAAATACATCAGCAGTTTCTAACAAATTCTTGCCATTACGGTGTATTAGGACAGAATGAAAACCAATAGTATTCCATGATATCCAGTGGTGTTTAGGCAAGATATTGGGTCAATTTGCCCATTAGAGGGTCGCTCAGGCAGCCAATGTTCCACAGCTGTGACATGCTCAGTAGCCTTTGCACATTGTACCTGAAGAGTTTTAAGCACATCTCTCTGTATAATACGAGTCAAGGTGATAATTAATGATTGTAACATCTTCACTGTTTACTTTAAGAGTTGATTTCTTGATTTTCTACACACTATTGAGGAAAGTCCAAAGGAAGAAAATAGATGAGCAGGGGTTTTTCAATAGGCCAACCGTCAAAGTTGAAGTCATTTCAACAAGTGCCCAATTTGTTTTGCTACCCCACTTTGGTAATTCAATTTTCGAAATGTCAGATGATTGAATTAAGTTTAAGTCTGTAAGTTGTTGAAAAATGGCCAGTAGATGTGTTCTGTTCAAAAAGCGGCTAGTTGCAGTAGGATCCATATCCTCAAATGACCCATTTTCCCAGGTCTTTAAGAGCATTTGGTGCTATGATTGGTAAATCTGTATGTACAGATGGCCCTACTGTGCCTGCTTGTGATCTATCATTACATGGCTGCATTTTTATATGGGGCTCAGGGGCAATTTGCGCAGCATTAAAGTGTTTGTATTTCCCAGTGTTAGAGAAAGCGAGAAGTACGATTTCTGAGGGCCCAACAGAAAGTGTTTGATCCCCCAGTTGCCGTGTGCCAAGGTTCTTAATTGAGCCATGTAGAAAGGCTTGCCGAGTTGAGCCGTCTGGCATAGTGTTTTCAACTAGGATATGTTTAGGGGGACAGTCGGTTTTAGATGGATATGGACCTTTTTGCTTGGGTCTCGCAACTATATCAGTGACTGTTTTACCCAAAGGATATGGCTGAATACTCCAAACAAGGTCTTTACTTTTTAATGTCGAAGTGTCTTTTATTTTTGTTGGAGGAGGAATATAAATGTCCTCATAATCCCACTCATCAGGTATAGAAATAGTAGGTTCTACAAATATTTGCGAAGTAGCCTTAGTAGAGTGAGATGTTACTCCATTTCCGTGAGTCGGTTCTCTGTTACTATGCATTTTTGGTATGTTTTTTGTTAATTTGCATTCTTTAGAAGGTACAGGAGCTTGTATAGATTTTTGAACCAAGATTAACTTTGCTTCACGTTCTTTTGCAACTGAAGTTAAAGATAGACTATGCTTCAATCTTAGCAACAATTTCATTTAGACAGATCTTATGCTCATTGAGACTCAGCAAATTGACTTCGTTGGGGTGAGGGGTGGATAAAGGCATCACCTTTGCAACTCAATTCTCGACTATCTGATGACCCTGAAGAGGAAACAAGGGCCTCTGGGTCCGGTGAATTAGACACATTTATGTCTATAGTGCCGTCTTCATGATTTTGGTCAATTAGATTTTGTTTGCTACCCAAAGAAGCACATGTAAGGTTAACGACCAATTTAAGCAAGTTATAGATTGTATTTAAGAGTGACTGGTCATGCGAATCACTTGTCAAAGCAGATGAATGACGTGTTTTTAAAGTTGATTTTGTGAAGAAAAAGCCAGAGATCCCTGATTGTACAGAAGGCGTATGTTTGAGCTCACAAGACCCATTATACTTTTTCCCTGACAACAATCTTGGGATTTTTTATATTTGTTGATCTCAGGCCTTTAGAGGCAGCACTTCGAAGAGTAGATTGGCGTGTCATAATGTGCTACTCCCTACAATAAACGAAACCACTTCACTAATTGCAGTGATCATCTTTGATACAGATGACAAAAGTGACTTATTTTGCATGGTTCAAAGGACCAACACCAGCAGTCATTAAGCGAAAATACAGGAAAACTCTGATCAAGAGTCAGATTGACAGTATAGAATGAGTGTCACGCTGTCGGCTACCGCTTCTGCTTTTTCTGCAGAGATGTCAAATACACTTTTCAGTCTTATTTGTGTATGTAGCTGGTTATATCAAACAAACCAAATGGTATCAGTGTTTATCCATGGAGTTGCAGCTCCCATTCGAACTAGAGGCACTTAATTAGTCACAATGACGTTTAACGCATATAACCAAAGTGAAACTTACTTTGCGTGGCTCGAAGGGACGATCCGAACAGTCACCTTGTGAAGGTACAGGAAAACACAGAGCAAGAATCAAGTTAACAGTGTAGTATGAATATCCCACTGTCTGTTTCCTCTTTCCACAGAGATGTCAATTACACTTTTCAGTCACTTGTATACGTAGGTGGTTATTTCAAGCAAGCAAAATGACATCAGTGTTTCATCAAATTAAGGCTCCCGTTCAACCCAGAGCCATGGACCACTGAACACTCATACACACTCCACCACGCTCCGCTGTGGCCGGTGTGTTTGAGTGAATTGGGTTTGCCTTCAAATGAAGATGGTAGACGGACTCTCTTCCAAGTCAAAGGGGCTCTGAAATGCAGTAAGAATAACGGTGTAGTGAACACACTGAACACTCATACACAGCCACAAGTAATGTACTATGGTTTTGCAAGTTATTAACATTTGAGTCCTAATTATGCATGTTACTACTGTACCATGCAGTGAAACCTGTTTGTAGCACACAGCTTTGATATCCTAACTTGAGCCCTACCCCTCCTGTCCTGAAATCGGACCATGCATTGTTATCTTTATATAAGCCTTGCAAACCTCCCCTTCATGATTTCCTGGGCAGTAAGTGTGGGTGGTATTTCATCATTTAATGGACTCTGACGCAAGCTTTTTATTTGAGTACATTTTGTGATCAATTTAGTTATTTCACTGTGGATGCAGTGTGGGTCATGCTGTTTAGTGGTCATCACGTTGGCCTAATCTTGGCTGTTAAGTTTGTTCTGTGTATGGGCCTCACAGATCAGAAGCATCTTGGTGGCACTTGAAGGTGAGGATTGCGTTTTAGACGTTTCAATGTTTGCAGATTGTGCTTTAAAATCTAATTGTTTTATTCAATGGTAAATTTCGTGTATGAGCCTATATATGAATTTAAATGTATTTGATGAAGTATCCATATTTTTAACCGTGTATTGTTCGATATAGTCATACTAATGCTTTTTAGATAAGCTGTTAAATGTATTGTATGAAACATTGTTTATTGTAAACGTTGATTTTTTTCAACCACATACTATTCTTTTATTTTTTTTTTTCTTCAGATTGGCTCAGATTCTTTGCATCCGACATGGGGTCAAATTGCACTGCCAAAGCTTGATATTAAGTTAAGTTACGGCTTCATGAGAAGACTTTTTGGGTTGTCCACAGGTAGTGGCACAGCTGAATAGCAGTGAAACAGCAAGATTTCAATGAGCCATAATGAAAAGGAAGCATGCGAGGCAATGATCAATCAAGCTTGGCAGTGTTGGAAAGTGGATCTTAGATGTGGGTGGCACTACATGGTGGGGAAACATGCAACTGCAGCGAGTCGGATTATCTCACAGACCGCAAGTTACTTGCTCAATAAAGTAACATTTGAAAAAGAGATTGTGGGTAAGCTTCAAAAGTAAGTTTACATGTTATCTGCCATCAACATCCTTACAATGGTCAATGCACACACACATCTTTCCTTGGCCGCACACAGACGTGTTTGGCCAGTCCCAAGCCATGTAGCTATAAAGCCACAGTTGGGTTCGGCCTTTTTCTCCTGACTTATTACCTTGTATATTTACATTGGGGCATTGTAGTTCCCACTAATCTGAGCAGTAAAGCTTAAGGTCACAGTTCCTTTAGTAATTCACTTGAACTGCTTGAATCTCCAAATCAACCCTTCGTACAGAACGGTCGATTCCATTCTTACATTCCATTGCAATTACACCAGGGGGCACAGAAGCTTGGCTGCCTGATCCGTCGCCTCCTTGCTTCAGGCTGATTCAAACCTTGTTTGCAGTACTTATTACAATTTTCTTGGTCCCGTTTTTTTCCGTTCCCGTTTCCCTAACTTGGGAGCACCTGCAGTTCTGATTTCATACCGAACCGCTCTCTACTTCTACCTAATCTCACCTCTGCGGCCTCCACCAATTCATTTGCTGCTGGCCTTTTCCCGCTCTCCTCAGCGAGCAGGAGCTTCAGTGCTCACATCCCCCACGGCCCTCTTCACTAACAGAACGTTGTCATCTCCTGCCTCTTGCAACGTCCAGACTTCGTTCGCCTCCAACATCATCATCATCATCATCATCAGCAGCAGCAGCCTGCCTGCCTGCCCAGAACCTCCTGACGGAAAGGCAATCCAGCTGCAGCAGTCGGACTGTGGGTGATTCTTGCGGCCTCACCGAGGTCGTCTCCTGCCTCCAACAACAACAACAGCAGCCTGCCTGCTCAGCACCTCCTGACGGAAAGGCAATCCAGCTGCAGCAGTCGGACTGTGGGTGATTCCGGCGGCCGCACCGAGGTTGCCTCCTGCCTCCAACAACACCAGCTGCCTCCCCAGCATCTCCTCACCACCGACTGGCCCTACACTGCGATCCGCCTGATCGGTGCTCTTGGCGTCCGGTTCCTGCGACCACTCTGAAAGTGACAGCTTTGTGCTGAGCAGCCTGGGAAGGCAATCCAGCTGTGGCGGTCGGACCGAGGGTGGCACCTTGAGCCTTCTTCCTACACCACTCATCGAGTCCCAGGAGACTGCTACTACTGTCACAGGTTTCTCTGTGTTTATCTGCTGCGGCCGTACCGAGTGAGGAGCCTCTCTCCACACTGCCGCGCGCCTTCCCTGCAGCAACCGGCGGCCACTCATTGCTGCTCTACCTACCCACCATCTCTCTTGAGGCAATGTGAGCACCGTTGCAGGCTGGAAAGTTTTTGGCTACCGCGGCTGCTCAGAGGTAGGAACCTTATCCCCTCTCACTTCTGAATCTACCCTGCGGGGCCCACTGCAACTGACTCCTAGTCCTTCTGACCTTACCGCCCGTACCGCCTGACCTCGAAGTGCACCACCACTTGCCTGCCTCACTTGCTGGCCTGTCCCCACCTGCACTGTCTATGCCCACTCGTATGGTCTGGTACAGCCCAACGCTTTCCTACCTCACCCTACTGGCCCTCTCTACTCACTGTTTGAGCCCACTTGTGTGAACTGGTGCAGCTCTCTGCTTGCCTACTTGACTACCAAGGCTCTCTGGCCCGCTCTTACTCGCATTGTCTGAGGCCCTCGTGTGGTTCAGTGTGGCTCTCAGCCCAGTGCCAAAGTGGCTGGGTCCTCAACCTAGCATCCACGTCCACTCCACACCTGATCCTCCATTGTACTCTACCACCACTGGACTGCCTGCAGCAACCTCCCCCCATGTGATCAACTCATCTGACCGCCCTGCACTGGCTGCTCCCCCAACTGCCTATGGACGCCCTGCAGCCGAGGTTACTCGCACCTCCTCTACAGAGTCTCAGCCCTGAACCCACTGAGCTCACTGGATTATCTGGGGATGCTCTGAGGTCGTGACCACCACTCCTCCCGGCCTCATCCAGCCCTGCTACTGAGGCTACCTACCTCTCTTCTTTTGGCCCTCTCATCTCTGGCCTGCTAGCCTCCTCTTCCCTCCCCTGTTCCTACTGTGCATACTACTTGTCTGAGGACGCTCTACTGCTGAAGCTACCTGCCCTTACTCATTTCCCCTCTTGTCATGTGCTCTGTCCGCCCCTCCCCTCCTCGTTCATCTTCCTCTCCCATACCCCCTTCTCTTCCCTCTCTTCCTCATGCCCGCCCCCATGACCTACCCCCTCCGCCACTCACTCCATCCCCTTCACACTCTCCCTCCTCCTCCCAACCTCGTCTACCCCACCCCCCTACTGCTAATCCCTCCAGCATCATTAACATTGCACTCTGGAATGCCAGATCCATCTGCAATAAGACCGCTGCGGCACTCGACTCAACCTCCATTTCCTCTGCATCACAGAAACTTGGATCTCCCTCTCCAATTCCACTGTCCCTGCTACTCTCACCACCCCCTCTTCTTCATTCTCTCATGTCTCCCGCCGTACTGGTCACGGCAGTGGCATTGGTCTCATCCACCACCCTAAATGTGTTTCCTCTACCCCGCCCTATCTCTCCCTACCTTCTCTTCTTTCAAATACCTTTTCAAATTCTTTGCCTATCCTCATGCAATTTCCTTCTTAATTATCTACAGACCTTCTGGCCCCCTCTTCCTTTTATGAGGACCTTGACCATCTCATCTCTCTCTCTCTCATCTCCCCCTCCCCCACCCCTCTCACTGTTCTTGGTGATTTCAACCTTCCTCTCTCCAGCTCCTCCCAGTCTTCCCCTCTCCATATTGGACTCCTATCCACTCTCTCCCCTTGCTACACCTCCAACCCACACTTCTGGCTCCACTCTTTATCTCATCTTCACCTCAACCTACTCCTCACCTGTCTCTTCTCTTCCCAACTACCTCTCTGACCACGCCTTACTCTTCTTTTCTCTTACTCCCCCCATCCTCTCTGTCCACACCCTCTCCCTCCCCTTTCCCCTCCTTTCGTCGTGAGCTCCGCAAGTTTAACCCTTCCCTCCAACTCCTGCACTTCCTCCCTTCCCCCTATCTCTGACTTCGCCTCTCTCTAAGCCAATGATGCTCTCTCCTCACTGTCTTCCTCTATCTCCACCAGTCTCGATCAACTCTACCCTCTTACTTCCTTCCACCCTTCTCTGAAACCTCACCTCCTTTCCATGTGTCGTCTTTGCCGCTGCCTTGAACGATGTTGGATCAAAACACAATCTCTGTCTAACCAATCCTCCAATTTTTCATATCACTCTCTCTACGACTCTTGCCTCAAATCAGCCAAATGCTCCTCCTACTCGAACCGTCTCCACTCACAAGCCTCTCACCCCCGTCGAATTTTCCAGACCCTCTCTCGCCTCCTCTCACCTCCTACTCCTGATCTCTCTACCAACTCCCCTGTCTCTCCCTCTGACTTTGCTAACTTTTTCTCATCCAACATTCTATCCCTATGCCACAATTTTCTCCTAGCCCCCTCCCATGACTCTCCTCCCTCCTCCTTCTCCCCTCCCGCTGCCTGCATGTGTACAACTTCGCTCCTATCACCCCATCCTGTGTCTCTTCTTCTGTCCAAAATGCACCCTACTGCTGCCCCCTCTGACTCCCTTCCCACCTCCCTAATTACTAAAATCTACCCCCTCATTCCCTACCTGACTACGTTCTTCAACACCTGCCTCTCCACCGCCTCCTATCTGGCTGCGTTCAAACATGCCACTATCATTCTCATCCTAAAGAAACCCTCTGCCAACCCTGTTCTTCTAACTTTCGTCCATTCTTGCTTCTCCCCTTCCTCTCTAAACTTCTCGAGCGCTTAGCCTACTCTCAACTCTCAGCATTTGTATCTACTCACTCTCCTTCCTCCCTCTCAATCTAGATTCCGCCCTAAACAATCCAGCAAGACTTCTCTCACGTGCTCAGTTCCCTCATTACTGCTGGCTATGCTAAGCAATCTTCTATCCTCATCCTTCTTGACCTGTCTGCTGCCTTTGACACAGTCGATCCCCCCCTTACTCCTTAGTACTCTCTCCTTCTTTGGCTTCAAAGGCAGTGTCCTCTCCTGGCTCTCCTCTTACCTCTCCAATCATTCCTACGCTGTTTTCTGGGGCGGCCGCACCTCATCCAACATCCCCCTTGGACTATGGTGTTCCCCAAGGCTCTCTACTTGGCCCTTTCCTTTTCTCCCTTTATACCTCCCTTCTCGCCCCTGTTATCTTCTCTTTCGGCTTTTCCCACCACTTCTACGCTGATGACACCCAACTCTTTCTCTCCTTCTCCTATTTCACTCCTGATCTCCACCACTCCTCATATTCCTGCCTTACGGCCATTAGAAACTGGATGTCCTCTCACTTTCTCTCCCTCAATACTGACAAGATGGAAGTCCTTTTCTTTCCTTCTAACACACTTTACCCTACTCCTCATTCAATCAACTTTCCCCCTTCTACTCTTCCCATCTCTGCCCATGCTCGCAAACTTGGTCTCCACTTCGACTCCTCTCTTTCCTTCTCTCACCTCTCGTGCCCGCCGTCACCATCTTTACAACATTCGTAAAATCCGGTCTTCCCTCACCTTCCACGCTTCTAAAGTCTTAATCTCCTCCCTCATCTTCTCCCGTCTCTTCTATTGCTCTTCTCTCCTCTTTGTTCTCCCTGTCTCTCATCTGACCCCCCCTCAAATCCTTCTACCACTCCTCTATCCGTACTCTGTCTCCTCGGTCCTCGCGACTCTATTTCCTCCTCGCTCTCCCTCCTTGGCTCGCTTCCCTTCCTCTCCCAACTTAATTTTCAATTCCTCTGTCTGGCTTTCAAATCTCTCCATGACCTTTCCCCCTCTACCTCTCCTCTCTTCTTTCATTCTTCACTCCCTCCCGCGCTCTCCGCTCCGCTGATCTCTTCCTACTCACTGTACCACCTTCACCATGTGCCTCTTCACGCTTCCGTTCCTTTCAGCTCTTGGCCCCCTACACTGGAACTCCTTACCTCTCGCCATCTGCTCCATCCCCATCTACTACTCCTCCCGCACTGCCTTGAAAGCCCTCCTTCTCCACTCCCCCCCCTGACTTTCCTTCCTTCCTCTCTCCTCCCTTCTCCCCTGTCCCCCTATCCCCTTCATACCTCCCTCTCCCCCCTTTTCTTCCCCCCCTTTCTCACACGCGTCGGGAATTTAAATCAGACAACTGAATTTGATCCTCCCTCCCCGACTACCCCCCACTCCTTTCCTCCTCACCCTTCCCTCGCCTCCTCCATCTAAGGAAACTGTTCTGCGTATTGTTACTGGTTTGTATCATTATTTATGTGCTTCTTCCACTATTGTACCTGTTATATTTTAAAGCGTGTTGGGTTAAAGCGCTATATAAACCTAATAAATAAACAATAACACTTGAGGAGTGCTATGGCTTACAATCTACACAATTACTCGTATAAGGAGGAAGTTACCAGTGGTAACAAGGATTGGCTTATATGGCAAGGAGCTGGTATGAGCACCAGGTAAGGGCAAGAGAAACCAGCATGGGAAAGACAACTGGATTAAACTTGAAGCATTGACCCAGTGAGAATGTATCCATCATGCTCCACTTGGTAAACTGAACTGTCTGAATCTAACAACTTCTGATGAGAACTCCAATACTCTAAATAAATAGCAAGATTATTTCCTTTTGCTAAATACTTGAGGTAGTGATAACATTTACAAAAGAGAACAATGTCCTGTTTCACTGGTTCGATCATGGAAATTATATTCAGTTGAGCCACTGTCAGTGAATCCAAATATGGAATTGAGAGCTAAAGAATACTCTAATAATTGCTCAAAGAACGGATCCACTAAATAATTGGATGCATTAATTGATTGTTTACACTCCTATCAGTCTCAAAACTTCGACCTATTTGGGGTCAATGACTAATTGAAGAAGACTCTGATCCTTTTTAAGACTGCCTCTGCTGGCAGAGGGCACTACTACAACAAATGATGAGTAGAGGGTTAAAGAAGCAAGAGCAAATGGAGAAAATTAAATTTGGTTTTAATTATGTGGGAAACTCCTATGTAATCTCTCCTTCGGCACTGCATTTGGTACTCAAATCAGTGTTTAAACTGTACTATAATATTGTGGAGGAGGTAGCATAGGAAAACAATATGCAGGCTGCAATAAAAAATGATTAAATGGGTACCTTCAGCACACTGTAGGTACGGAGGATAAGGTCCTGGTGACTGATTTGATCGAACTAGATGGATTAATTACAACAAACTTGAAGAACTCCAAGATGGCAACTATTCTAGATGTTGCCGGAGAATCCGTAGTGGTAAATTCTGCCAGGAATGACATAACATTTACATTCTCAGTGAAGCCTCAAGTAACTAAAAAAGGGAAAGTGCCAGTTAGGAACAAGAAAACAACAAAGAGAGGCTAAGTAATAAATCGAAGGAAGCTGGACATGCTGTTTGTCGAGTTCCAGTGGAGGGTGCCTCCAGTATGTTTAAAAAACTATTTTTATTGTTTACGAAGTACCAAACGTTAACCCACGGTAAAAAAAATTGTCCTCATGATGGAGGAAAAAGGGGAAACAAAACGGACAAAACAAAGCTAGTGGACCATGTTTTAACACACAGCCAGGTTCTGAGTGAAATATGGAAATCAGATCCATCAATGGAAGGTCTCATGATGGAAATAGCAAATCAAAGTGCTCATAGTCCACTGTTGAATGCCTCTGAAGGGCATGTCAGAAGAGAACAAAGACAAAAAATGAAAAATCAGATGGCCGGGTAGTCAGTCGGACTAGAAGGTTGTTAGAACTGGTGGATTTGTTTTTTTAAATAGATTTGCAAATCACTCCAGAAATGTACAATTAATGAAATACTGAAATTGAGGTTGCTTGACACACAAAACAATTGAGTGGAATTTCACCTTTCTAATCATAATGGTTGTGACATTACATTTCAGGACCAATTACAGTGCACTGTCGAGACCAAACAGTCTTCTGTGCATGCCTTTAAGGCATGCACGGAAGCGCCGTCATCAGTCGCCTTCCCCTTCCTCGTCTGTGGACTCCGCCAGACGGCGGGTTGCTTGTCCCACCAACCATTAATCTCCGGCGGAATGGGACGCCTTCCGCAAGGAGATGATGGCGATTTTGCATTGCAGTGCACCGTTCCGTCCACGCATTCGAGAGAAGCCAGCACGGAACGCTCTAGAGCCACCACTCGCACGCCTTTGGGCTCAGGCTGTCGGCGCGATCACCGGGAACCTTCGAGGTCCCGGTCGGATAAGGAGGATCACCAACATCCCCGCTCCAGGTCCCGGTCCTCGGCTCCGTCGAGACAGTTGGAGCCTTTGAGGCCTTCAAAGAAGGCTTTGACGCAGTCTGCGCCATGTCCATCGAGGGAATTTCTCGAGGCTCCGGCTCCGAGGAAGCCATCAACGCCATCTGCGCAGAGGCAGTCTAAGGACGCGTTCGGGGCTACGGCCTCGAAGCTGCTGCCGAAGTCATCGGCGCCTCAGTCGACGTCGACGCCACTCCCATCAGCGCCCTCAATGCCTTTTTGAATTTCTTTTGCCAGAAGTACCCTGGAAAGCTGTGGAAGCTCCTAGGAAGGTGCTCAGCAAGTCTTTGTGGCCTATACTCGACCCATACTCTGTTCCTCCTCCCAGGGTGGACTTGTTCCAACCCTTGGAGTACATTTCAGAGATTGAGGAAGGGTCTGAGGAAGAGGTGCCTCCTGAGGTTCCTGATGACCTTTTGTCAGGGCATAGCCAGCTGGAAGACCTGCATCAGTTTTTGCATGACGCCAGTGGTCTTGATACCTCCCCGGAGGTTGAGTTTGGCAGGCCTGAGCCTGGTACACATGCTGACTCATCGTACAGGCGCCTCATGTCGAGGGTGACAGAATATCTGGGTTGGTCGGCTCCACCTGTGGATTTGCTGCAGGATGAACTGACAGATATTTTGGACCAAGGTCCACCCACTGACCCGTTGTTGCCATTTAACATGGCCTTACAAAGAAGGGTGGCGGCAGCGGCTTGGACTGTTCTGGAGAGTCTCCTGGCAGTGAATAAGTCGTTGCTGAAAAAATACCGCCCAGCCAATGATGACCCCCTGCTACTTGTCTACGCACCCTACTCCGGAGAGTTTGGTGGTCCAGGCGGCTACGGCCCCAGCAAAGCAGGCTGCGTACCCCACAATCCCTCCTGATGGGGACAAACGCTTTGATGGCTGGGCGAAGAAGGTATTTTCTTCTGGGGGAATGGCTTCAAAGGCAGCCAACTCAGTTTGTGCCCTTGCAAGATTCACGCACACTCTGTGGAATTGTGCGTTGTTGGCGGCTGAACATATTCCTGAAGGGGAGGAATGGGATGGTTTTCTTGCCCTCCATCAGGATGGCAAGGATGCCATGTGTGAAACCGTTCAGTAGGGTCTGGACGTGGCAGACTCTCAGCTGGTCCATGGCGGCAAGCACAGTGATGCGCAGGTTTGTGTGGTTGCGGAAATCTGGGTTTGCTCCTGATGTACAGTCCCGGCTTCTCAACATGCCCTTTGATGGTGTCCATCTTTTTGGCAGCAAGGCTGACGAGAGCCTTGAGAGGTTGCAGACCTCCAAAGCTGCAGCGAAGTCCTTGAGCGCTGCAGTACGTCAACCTCCGCCTTTTCGTCCTAGGGGACAGCAATTCAGGGGAGGTTCCTTTCGATACTACTCTTCCTTTGGTAGATCGAGGGGGAGCTGCCAGTCAAAGTGGGCAATGTAGGAGTACCAGAGGTGGAAAGCAAGGTTCTCGAGATACCAAAGCCGCTCGGGCAGTTGCCCCTTTGCCCTCAGGCACTGCCGCAGACGCTTACGCTCAGTCATGAAGCCATGTCCCATGGTTCGCCGGTTGGGGGAAGGCTGGTGCAGCATCTTGTAGAATGGCGTGCCATTACTTCAGATGTGTGGGTTCTGGAGATCATAGCCCACGGCTACTGTCTTCCTTTCCGGCAGAGGCCTCACGACAATCCACCGGGGAAGCTCTCTTTGAAGAGTCCAGATCCGCTCCTTGCGCAGGAAAGCCTATCCCTGCGAGAGAAAGGTGCCATGCCATAGAACTGGTACCTGTAGCGGAGAGGAATAAGGGATGGTATTCCCATTATTTTTTGATTCCGAAAGAAAGGCGGAGGATTGAGACCCATCATGGACTTGCGTGGTTTGAACAAGCTTCTCAGGAAGGACAAGTTCAAGATGGTTACTCTTTCTCAAGTCCTCCAGGCCCTTCAACTTCAGGATTGGTTGGTGTCTCTCGACCTCAAGGATGCTTACTTTCATGTGCCGATTCATCCCAAGCACAGGAAGTACCTGAGGTTCGCGGTTGGCGACTCGCATTTTCAGTTTCGGGTCCTGCTGTTCGGACTGACCTCCGCCCGAGGGTCTTCACCAAACTGATGGAGGTGGTGGTAGCGTATCTCAGGAAATGGGGGATTCATGTCTACCCCTAACTGGACGATTGGTTGATCAGGGTACTCTCTCCCGAGCAATTCGTGGATCATTTGTATGTCAACTGCCACTCCCTTCACAAGCTGGGCTTCTCCCTCAACTTAAAGAAGTCTCATGTGACAACTACCCAGCGGCTCCAGTACATCGGAGCAGTGCTAGAAACATCCCTGGGCCAGTGGTCGCCTCCCCAGATGAGGGCTCATCACATTCTGCAGATGGTGGACAAATTTCAACGTGCCCAGAGTCTCCCGGCGTTAGAGTTCTTGAGATTGCTCGGCCTCATGGCCTCCTGCATTTTTCTGGTGCCAGAGGCCAGGCTGCGGATGAGATCTCTGAAGTGGGCACTCAAGATGCAGTGTTCGCAGTTCTCCGGCAGGATGTCGGACCCCGTTCAGATTCTGCCCTAGGTCGCCTGCAGTTTTCTGTGGTGGGCCGTCAAAGGAAATCTGTTCAAGGGGGCTCAGTTTTGGCAACAGTGGCCGGAGGTGACGATCGTGACGGACGCATCCCTCACGGGTTGGGGAGCTCATGCCAACGAGCTAACGGCCAGCGGTCGGTCTCCGAGACAAAAGCGGGGGCGGACGCTCTGAGCAGACAGAGCACAGTCTCTCGAGTGGGAGCTGGCTCGGGAAGTTCTTTTGGAGGTCTTCGCCCTTTGGGGAACCACACATGTGGATCTCTTCGCCACTTAATCGTCCTTAGAAGGAAAAAACGTTCTCTCGAGCATGCCCATAATAAACATCCCTCCCCGGACTCAGCTAAAGCATTCAAAGACGCTAATACCCGCTTTAAATCAGCTATCATTTCACACAAAGCCAACGCCTACAATGCTCGCATCAACAATGCAGCATCCGACTCCAAAGAGCTTTTCACTATTCTTAGAGAACTTGAAAATCCACTTCCTACCGACACACCCATAAACACAAGCAAAGAATGGTGTACCACCATACAAGATGCTCTTGCCTCCAAAATCTCTGTTACAAAACAAAATCAACTCCAAAAAATCACTCCTAGCTACAAAAAACCCCTGCCTCCCTAATCACTGTATCCCTTCCAGCGACAACTCCAACCCCCCCTTCCAATTGACACCAGTCACCCACAATCTCGTGCTCGACACTATCTCCAAACTAAAAGCATCCAACTGTAAAGGAGATACTGTCCCAGCCAAACTAGTCAAAGCCTGCGCACCTACACTGACCCCCCTCATTACGAAATTTGTCAATGCCTCATTCAAGTCCAATACAGTTCCGACTTGCATTAAAGAAGCCTGGGTCACACCACTTCTCAAAAAACCAAATCTAGACCCCACTATTCCAACTAATTATCGCCCCATAACTACGGTCCCATTCTTACTCAAAATCGACAAACTAGCCTATAACCAAATTCAAACCCATCTAGAATCAAACCAGCTCCTCGGCACCAGACAATCAGGCTTCAGGCCTAACCACAGCACTGAAACAGCTCTCCTGGACCTTAAAATCCAGATGGATGCCATTAGAGACTCAGGGAAACTTTGCATTCTCCTACTCTTGGACCTCTCAGCCGCGTTCGATTTGGTGGACCACGACAAACTCTGCAACTCACTTGCCCGTGAATTTAACTTCTCTGGGACAGCCATTGCCTGGGTGAAATCATTCTTAACCGACCGTACCTCCAGAGTGTCCATAGGCAAAGAAGCAGCCAACCCCATCCCAGTCCCCATAGGAGTGCCCCAAGGCTCTTGCCTTTCTCCTACGCTGTATAACACATACACCAAGCTCCTGTTCTCAGCACTTGACAACATGGGTGTCACATACACAAACTTTGCGGATGACACCCAGATCCTTATTCCCCTTACAGGCAACTATGACCAGGACACCCTAACAATCAACAAAATTTACGCCATCATACAAAACTGGATGGCATTAAACAGCCTATGTCCCAACGATGAGAAGACGGAAGTCCTCATCGTAGGAGCTCCAGCCAAATTAGCTACCCTGCAGCCAGAATATTCAACCATCAACATCGATGGCACCAATATTCCAGTGTCTAAACAAGTAAAAACACTGGGCGTTTACCTTGATGCCAGCCTAACCATGACTAAACAGATCAATGCACTTTCCTCTTCCACGGCCTACACTTCTAAATTAATTGCACTCAGCCGACAATTTCTGACCCCAGCAAACTTCCTCACCCTGGCCAGAGCACTGGTATTATCGAAATTGGACTACTGTAATGTTTTACTACTGGGCACCTCCAACACTAACCTAGCTAAAATGCAACTTTTGCAAAACAAAGTCCTGAGGGCAGCGCTAGGCATAAAAAAATCAGATCACATCTCCAAGACCAGGAAAGATGTACACTGGCTCCCCATCAAAGCCCGCATCATTTTCAAAACACTATGCATCACCTACAAATGCATTACAAAAAAAGGACCTATCTATCTCAATAACACCCTGCACCCTAAAACTAACATAAGACTACTGAGATCCAACGACAAACTCCTCCTGGACCCCCCCCCCCGATTCAAAACCACAAGAGCAGGGGGCAGCAGCTTCACCACCTTAGCCCCCAAATACTGGAACTCCCTTCCTATCATCATCAAAAAAGCATCCTCCTTCACGATCTTTAAAAAACAGCTTAAAACCTGGTTATTCAACCAATATTAGCACCCAAGGATAGGACACCTTCCTCCGGATACTGTTGTAAATACTTAGGCCACTGTTTAGTGTTGTTAATATATTGCAACCTATATCATGCAATGTAACCAATGTAATGCTTGAACATGACTATTTTCTAAGCTGTCTTATAACCTCGCCGTGACACCTGAGGGTCTGGGCATGTAACAAATAAATAAAATAAAAATAAAACTAGTGTCAACCGGAAGTGCGAAAGATTCTGCTTGCAGGAATTTCCTCCAAGAGTAGCCTTAGGGGACGTGTTCATAGTGGAGTGGTCCTTCCCACTGCTGTATGCGTTCCCTCCAGTCCCAGTCATTCCGCAGGTATTGTGGAGGTTCGGTTCCCGGATTATCCTCATTGCTCCGGCATGGGCCAGGAGAGCGTGGTACCCGGACCTTCTAGACATGTCCATCTGCCCTCTACATAGTCTTCCCTACCGAGACGATCTGCTCTCACGGGAGGGGGGTTGAGTTCTCCATCCAGAGGTCAAGTCTCTCAGCCTGCATGCTTGGTATCTGAAAGGCTGAGATATAAGGATTGGGACCTCCCTGAAGATGTGATGGAGGTGTTGCTTTCGGCCAGAAGGCCTGCAACAAAATCCCTGTGCCGTTGGAGGAAGTTATGCGACTGGTGCAGGGGACAGAATGTGGCTCCTTTTCAATGTTCCATTCCTTTGGTTTTGGCTTTTCTTTCTTTTGCCCATAAGGGCCTGAATGTGGGTACCATTAAGGGTTACCTGGCGGCGCTGTCCATATTTAAGCGGTCGTCTGAGGACTGTTCTTATTTTTAAAATTCCTTTTGATTTCTCAGTTTCTAAAAGGGCTAACGCATGTATTTCCACCGTCGCCTTTCCAGGTGCCGGGATGGGATTTGTATTTGGTTTTAAAGTTCCTGATGGGAGCTCCGTTTGAGCCCTTACATTCTTGTCCGTTGAGACTGTTGTCCTTTTAAAACTATATTTTTAGTTGCGGTTACTTCCGCACGCTGAGTGAGTTGCAGGCACTTTCCGCCAAACCACCATTCACTGTGTTCCATAAGGACAGGGTTGCCCTTAGGGTACGGCCATCCTTTCTTCCGAAGGTTGTGTTGGAATTACATCTGAGCCAGAAAGTAATGCTTCCGGCATTCTATCCTCCTCCACATCCTGGTAAGGAAGAGGAGAGAGAGGCTCCATAGGTTGGATCCTAGGAGAGCTTTGAGTTTCTATCACGGATGTCCCGGGTCAGAGTGGACGATCAGCTCTTTATTGGTTATGCTGGAAGGCGTTTAGGTCAGGCTGTTTCTAAGCAGACCTTGTCTAGATGGATCATTTTGACGAAATCTGAATGTTATCGTTTGGCGGGGAAGGACCTTCCTGTAGGTTTATGGGCCCATTCTACTAGGGGTATGGCTGCCTCCACTGCACTACAGAGGGGTGTTCCAATTTGCAAGATTTGCGAAGCGGCGACATGGGCCTCTGTCCATACTTTTGTGAAACATTATTCCCTGGACTCTATCCATGGGCAAGATTTGGCCTTTGGCAAGGCAGTCCTCTATTCTGCAATTTGATGGGGCATTCTAAAATTTCGAAATTCTTTTCCCACCTCCTTATGTTGGTATTGCTTTGGGAGTCTGTCAAAGATGTGGAATACGTCGGAGGACACAATCCCCTCGAAGAACAAGTTACTTTCTTACCTGGTAACGTTCTTTCGATGGGATGTTCCTACGACATATTCCACATCGTACCTTCCCTACCTGCCCCGCTACAGAATTTATTTTGCGATTGCAGCTTCGTTTCCACAAGGGTTTCTGTGGTATGGCTGGCAGAAGATTTGTGCCATGCAATCTGGGGGAAAAAACTACAACTGAGGCTATGGGCGTCGTGCGTTTTACATAGAACATCTGGTGCCGTCGGAGGAGGTCCTCGAGGGAGTGTATCGACGTCATCGACGCAGGACGCCTACGCCGAAAGTTTTCCAAAGCAGCACAGCTGTGGTAATGTCAAAGATGTGGAATATGTCGGAGGAATATCCCATCGAAAGAACGTTAGCAGGTAAGAAAGTAACTTGTTCATCTCCCTAATAATTGTACTGGACGTTTAAACATTTCTATCCTGGAATAGTAGGTATGAAACCCTTTTGTTGGGCCCCTTTTTGGAGGGGCACCAGGGTTCGATGGTAGAGGGCTTTTCTTGCATAATTAGACCTGCATGCAGGGAAGCTAAGGATTAGCCTAGTGGCTGTTAGGCAGAAACCTGTGCAGTTCCCTCTGGGACCACTGCAAAAGATTTAGGACTACAGGTGTTTGGCAATAAACCCACTTGGTAGCAGTCTGTACCACACAGATTCACTTGGTAGCTGTGGCTGAGCAGTCAGACTTCCCTCAAGAAGAGTTAGGCAGTATACAGAGTATTCACAATAGGTCAAGAGCACACAATAGAACAAGTAAACGCTGACCAGGGCTTGGTGTAAAAGAGAGATAATTATTTATTTAAAACCACATCTAGAAAAACACACAGGCACTAATAATAAGCAATTCAAAAACCCGGTCACTAAAAGATATACACTCCCTTAAAAGAATATTAGACAAGTCTTAAGTAAATCCCTACTTATTTTCAGACAGTGGTGAACTCTTAACGTAGATGGCACTCTAATAGTTCATTTTAAAAAGGGAGAGAAAAGCAGAGAACAAATTGAAACAGATGCCAACACTTTTTCAAGAACACAAGGGAGGAAGGCAAAGTAAAACCGTGAAGTTAGAGTTCACGAGGCCGGATCCACCTTCAGAGGATCCAAACGAAATGTGTCCAAGGTCACACGGTTGCAGTGCACAAAGGTCTTGTAAAGGTTCAAAAAGGAGTTGGACCACAGAAAGGGACCAGTTAGAGGGTCAAGGCGACCAGCCCAGTCCAGAAGGTTAAGGAGTTATTATTACCCTGTAGCAATCTTTAGAAAGGGAGGCCTGGCGGACACGGTACCTTAAAGTGGTGAGAACGCTCCAGCGGGAGCAGTTGTTCCTGGCAGCAGTTGCAAGTCGGTGCTTCCTCTGGGGGAAGAGAGGATCTCGTCGTGGAGGAAGACAGGAGTCTGTTGCACTGCCAGGGAAGAAACCAGCCGCGGAGTTTCTCAGGTACAAGGAGCGGTCCGGTGATTCGCGGTTCAGTGGTGAGTGGCTATCCGGCTGCCGGGGTGCTTGGCACGGGCAGTTCGACCACAAGCCGGGCTGGGGTGCGAAGAAAGAAAGGAAAACTGGTTGTGCCCACCAGTCAGGGGAAGAAGCCGCTCCAGCCGGGAGATCTGTCGTCGGGAAGTGGTGAGTCGATTCTGCAGGGCTCCACCGGTGGTGTCATGGTAGGTCGGCTCAGCTTCTCCCTCGTCGGATTCTCAGGTCCTGTGGCGACTTCTGAAGTTCCAGTCCCCAAAGCCCTGCTTTTATGCAGAAAACTCCCATTCACTCAGCCTAGCTGTCACTCAAACATGGTAAGTGGTGAGCCGGCCGGCTCACCACTTGGGCCAATCACACAAGAGTGCGACTTGAGTTACCAAGGTAACTCAGTCCAGGGTGCCTAAACCCCCTCCTACACCCCGGGTGGTACCCAGACAGAGTGGCACCACTTTTGGAGGCTTCTGTGGAGAAGCCCACCAAAAAGTGGAACAAAGGGCTCGACTTGGGTTGGAGTCACAGAAGAGAACACAAACGCCATTTTAGAATAGAGTCTTGGCAAAAAATACCAAACAGAGAATTAATATTAAATAAACCGGCGGTATGTTTGAGGCTATGAGAATTAAATAATTAAAGTTGGTAGCCTCGAACAATGCGAAAATCCCATAGGAAAATATTCGCGGTCGAATATAAAAAGTAGTTTCCACTGCCTCCAGCCAAAACTCGATCGGGGGGGACGGAGACTTGCCCCCTCGACTAACAGACCCCGGGGCAATCGAATTGCCCCGACCAGTACGTCCACAATATGATGGTTTGTACTGGTTTCTGTTAATAATTTGGGACTAGTAAAGCCAATGGTGACTTTACATGCCCTGGGAGACAGTATTCAGTCCCAGGGTATGGAGTCTATGGTGGGGTGTCACTATGACACCCCTGTGTTACTGCATGGAGGGTGCTGTGTAACACACATAGGAAAAACACATGAGACCCTATGGAGTAAAGGACCCCATAGCCCATAAAACACATTACCAAACAAAGGAATACCATGAATCATGTCCAAGAGTGGGAGAAAGAGTCTCACTCTTGGCAGGAGGAAAAAAAACACACTCCAGAAATCCAGCAAAGCTGCTGGGGGACTCGGTAGGTTAGGGAGAATTTTCTCTTTAGGCGGAATTTCCTAACAGTGGCTGTCTATTGATAGGAGTGATGAGAGTTCAACATAGTTGAGCTGTTGGGGCCTCCTTGTACGATCCTTGTACCTCCCAATAAAATTGACCGATACTGAAGATTTACAAAGTAGTTAAAATTACAAGTAGTTTGAGAACTAGATTACGTATTATTTGTCAGTGGTACGGCACCAATACGGGAAAAGTGTTACTATTACGAGACCTTAATGCAAAATGTCCCGCCAACTGTATATTAACAGACGAATTGGGGGATTATAGGACAATATGTGAAACATGGATTCTTAAATCTAAAATGCGTGATGATCAGGGGTTGAGTGACTGATATTTTATAATGGTAGAATATAGGGAGATAGTCCTGAGGAATTCACATGGCATTCAAAGCAAAGTAATTAATCGTTAGGTCATTTTTTCTAGACTAAGTATTTTGGGAAACAGAGTGCAGATTGTACACAACCAACATAGCGATCACATATGACTGTCTTTAGAAAGGAGGCAGTATGTGCACATTATAAGCAAACATTAACATGCTGGAGCCTTCAAAGGTGGCCCAAAAGGGAATAGCATTTTATGGAGTCATCAAAATATAACCAGGGTTAATAATACTTGAAAAGGAAAGAGTAAATTGCTGTGGCTTGATAACTATACAATATTCTGTTTGGTTTTTTGAAAATGTAAAGAAACACAATGGGACTGAGGGTGTTTGGATCGGTAAGGAGCGGGGGTGGCCATCATGATGGATGAAAAGAAAAAGGAAGTCAAATAAAATAAGTGCATTAAAACAATGGCGAGGCACATTAATATTTTTGTAAGGAAAAAAAGTAATGACCTATAAAAACGGTCTAAAGCAATACAAATTGACTATCCTTACCTCAGGATGGCTGAATGTTAAACATTATTTATAGAAAGGATGCAAAATATTTCTGGAAATTGATAAACTGTCCTGGAAATCAGTATCCGATACGAACAGAGTATACGCTAGGACCTGGACGTTTTTTACTTCTTCCACCAAGCCAAACAATGTCTCTACTGAAAAGCTTACTATTACAAATCAAACAGTGATTGACATTCAGCAGCCAACACTACGTAGAAGCGATAACAAAGTTATCACTCGTTCCAGGGTCGGAAAGGTTGCCAAGTGTTGTATTGTGAAAAATACCAGTTTGCGGGCCCGTATTTTGCACTTACTGTTTTGTGCTATTGTAAGAACTGGTCTATTTCCTGAATTGTGGATGGGGAGTATATTGGTCTCTATTCATAAAAAGGGAGACGGCTTGAACCCTGCAAATTACCTTATGATAGCTTTACTGGGCACCAGCAACAAGAATTTTGCATCGATTCTGCTTGGTGGTGGATAGAAAAGGAAAGGGTATTGTCTGCCTATCTGGTGAATTTTGCAAAGGTTTATCCACATATACCAATCTTATGATTTTGAGTTTAACATACAGAGCCTACAGGGACACAACCCACTTTGTCACCTTTATAGACTTCAGCTTGGCATTCAACAAAGTGGACACTGGTGTCTCTGAACAGTAATTGCAACAAAAGATGCTGCTAGAGATCTGCTTCGCTTAAAGTGTTATTGTGAAACCAACAAAAGTTGGGCCTCTGGTGTGGAAGTTTTATTTGGACCCATTGACTTTTCCACTGCCCCCCCTCATGTTTCCTCTTCTAGTGCTAGCTGACGGTGGACAACAGGTGTGATTTGGGTGTTTTGGGCATGCCTGAGTTCGGCTCAAATTCCCACACTGATCAGGGGTTGTATGATTTAGCACAAGGCCTACATGAGGCAAGTAGCCCACACACCTCTCCAGATTCTTAAATCAGAGGTTATGTTCCCTCCTTGGGTGCTGAGTACTTTTTTAATGCTGTCATCCAGGTGTTAAACACCCTGGGCCTTCTGAATCTTGCCTGAGAAGAGAGTCCATGCCCTCATGGACATTCAGCCATTCTGGAGGCTGTTGCTCCACATGCATCACACCTACCCTTTATATAAGCATGCACACACATTTTGATAGTTTTTGTATAGGACCTATACACAATGTGTTTCAAAGCACTTCAAGGCAGGGGAGGGAGCAAGGGAATAATACAATAACATTCTTACAGGTCTTGAGACAACAAGAAAGGGTACGTTACTATCGTATTAGGCCTGATGACATTTCAGATAGTGCCAGAGCATTGACCATAATTGAGGGAGGGAACAAAGGGAGGGAGGGAGAGGGTTGGACAGGAAGGGAAGGAAGGAACAAATAGACTTATTGTACTAGGCCTGCCAACATTTCTGATAGTGAAGGGGATCAGACAATAGGTGAGGGGTTGGTGGAGGAGGAAGTAAAAGACTTATCATGCTAGGCCTGATCACATTTCTGATAGTGTAGGGGATCAGAAGGGAAGGGAAGGGAAGGGAGGAAGGGTAGGAACAAAGACACTGGAGAAAAAAACTTAATTTGGAGGGCCAATTACGTTTCCTATAGCAACCATTACTTGGTTATTGTCATACACTGCTCATTTCACACCTTATGTTCATTGACATAGAAAACGACGACCTGAACATTTACTTTAACTATCCATTTGGGCTTTTTGTGTTTGCGTTAAATCACCTGCACATAACATGTGTGTGGTACTTCTGTTTTTCCTTTAGCTCTTTTTATTTCTTCGGTCCTTGAATTGTGGGTGCATATACGCATAGACACCGTAAGAGCTGCTGCTGGGATAAAGAATTTGGCGGCATTCTGGAACAGGCTACCACTCACTAATAGAGTGGCTCTATTAAAGATGGTGGTGCTCTCAAGGCCACTATCACTTTTGTTTATCTATTGTACGAAATACCGAAGAGCACCTTTGATACAGGGGACACCGTCTTGAGAAACTCAAGGACCCCTGAATGAAGGCTGCTGGCAGGCTCAGCGAGACCTTGCATGCTAAAAGAAATGTTATGTACGGTTGGTGGGGGAAACAGGACTGTATCTGATACAATTAGGCAGACTGTTATGGCGACAAACCTGTAAATGGACAGGAAATCTAAACCATTACACTCCACTATATAAACATATAGACAGATTGGATAGTGTGTAGATTGCCTCAATGAGTGGGGAATGGTGTGGGGAATGGTAGGTCTAGCTACATGGGGGGGGGGGGTCATTGTTGGAAGGCAGACGATCGAGACCCTTGTACGAACTGGAAAGACACAAGGGACATTTTCTGTTTTACGCAGTAGTGGTGGGCAGAGCTCGCGGGCAATGGTTACCGGAGGAACCTCAGCCTTGTCCAATATTGGGAAGCTTATGGGGGGGGGGGGAGAATCCAAATGATATCCACAATATAAATTATGAATGAAACACTGTGACAAAGGGGGAACAAATCAGTGATGAGAGAAATGGGAACAGGACTTGGGAATCCTGCTTGGGGAAGTGCAGTGACAAAAGATCTGTGCATAGACAACTGGTATCACAGAATGCTCGGTTAAGGCTATTACCATCTAACATTTTACAAACTGGCATTGTGGATAGTGGAATCTCTTCTGTTTACTTGGACAGTTTCCCAGACTAAAGCCTGTGAGAACACTTACAAGATGGTAGGCCTGGCCTTGGTGTCCCTGTTCTTTTGTTTTTCTGTGGCTTGTGCAGGGCTATCGGTCGTGGGACATTATATTCACCAGTGACTGCTTTTGTCATGTTCCGAGGAGCGGTTGTTCAGTGTTTGTCTTATTTAGTAATTGATTGCGTTCTGTTTTCTTTATTTTGCACCCTGGCGGCAGATAAGACTCATAGTTGCGATGAACAATATGTAACAAACTTACTGGCTAGATTGTCCCTCTTTTCTAACGAAGGTGAGAGTTCCCCTCTAACTAATATCAGCAATTGGGACGAGTTGTTTCAATTTAAAAAAAAGATTGATCCGCACAGTGCTCCACAGGACTACGTTAGAATGTTTGAGAAGCAGAGTTTTACCCCAAGGCCTTGTGATACGGAACAAGCCTAGGTTATTTCTAGGCAACAAGGAATTTATTATAAAATGGAGTTATATAGCCAACAAATGTGGCAGGGATTGGCTCATCCTTATTGTAGACACCGCTAAAGAAATGACTGAAAAACAAGGTATCGATCTAGCCAAGTTAGAAGAAATAATAAAAAAATGGGTCCCACTTGAGGCTTTTACTAAAAGACTTGCTGAAATTATTAAGGAAATGAACGATTTTTAAAGAGTCTACAGTTAGAGACAGGATCAGGAGACTTAAAAAGGATATAATGGATTACAAGCATGAGAAGAATTTTCGTTATACCCAAGATGATTATGTGCCTGACCAATTGTATGATGGGGCTCCATGAATGAACTTGACATTTTTTTTCACCTATACTTCATATACAATCCTAACTTTAGGAAACAAACACGTGGCTCCGGACGAGGACGTGGAAATGGTAACAATAAATGAAGACCACACATTTTTCGTCCAGTACAACGAAGCAGGGGCCCTCCCGCTGGTTTTTTAGACAGGCACATGATAACTTGGGACTACGAGCCCCGGGTGACGAGAAGCAAGACAGCCTACTGATTAATTTATCTTCATACATACCAACTGAAGATGAGAAGGCAGTACTAGAGAAAGGTTTCGGGTTTGTCCCTACCTCGTCATATGATAGTTTCAATTCCCGATTGGAAATTAAGACTCTTTTTCAAAAGATCCACTTAAAACAATATTTTAAGGAGAACCCTTTTGAAATTGAGCAGAGCAATAGCGGGCTTCATAATTCTTACAACTTCTGTCCTCCCACGAATAGCAACCACCCAGCGTCTATCGTTTTTGAACAAAGAGTTCTCTCCGAATTAGAACTTTTAGAAAAGTCAGATATTGGCAAAACCTTTCAAAATTGCTCTAGGTTATGTCGGGCAATCGCCATACTCAAGAATAACAAGACAATAATTATTAGGAGTGCAGACAAGGGTGGTGCCATTGTTTTGTTGGACCTTAAAGATTATGTCACTGAGTGTGATAGACAATTAGCAGACACTACATTTTATCGACCATTGACAAGTGATCCGACTATCCGCTTGAAGTCCCTTATAACAAATAAAGTGGAAAAGGCTAAAGAAAGAAGGTGGATAACCAACAAAGAAGCAGAATAGTTGGTCAAAAGTGACCCAAGCATTCCTCAATTTTATATATTGCCTAAGGTACAGAAGACTTTGGGACATCCTCGTGGAAGATAGATTGTCTCTGGCACTTACTCCTTGTTGAAACCATTGGCGAAGTTTGCTGATTACATTTTGAAAGGATACGTGAGTGAGATGACATCATATATACAAGGTTCAATGAGTGTCATCAATCTCATTAACAACTGCTTGTTCAATGACAAAGATATACTGGTTACTTTAGATATAGTATCTTTGTATACCAAGATTCCTCAGGCGGCCACATTGGACATGATCGAGGAAGTGCTCTTTGCCAGAAGAGAACCGGGTGTCACGCCAAACTTTTTTATACTTTGGTGCACTATGATGTCACTAACAGAAAACTATTTTAAGTTTACCGAGTTCTACCAACAAATCCATGGCACTGCCTTGGGGTCAGCAGTGGCCCCAACATTGGCCAGTCTTTGTTGACTGTGTAGAACAGATGAGCATTTTTACTGCCACCAATTTATTTTGACACCACCAAACCCTCTGGAAGAGATACATCAATGATGTGCTAACGATTTGGCATGCAGATGGAGAACTGATAGCCTTGTTCAACTGGCTGAATGGGATTAATCCCTTTCTTAAATTTACTATCAACTATAGCAGACACAAGATAGACTTTGTAGATTTAACTATTGTGGCCAACACAGATACCAACATTTTGGAAATAAAACCGCTCCACAAACCAACAGATCGGAACTCGTTGAGATATGACAGTTTCCATCTGAAAACGCATAGAGATAATTTGCCCTTTGGGCAATTTCTAAGGCTGAAACGGAACAGTACTAACAGAAATGGGTTCCTGGATGAAGCAGACATTTTGAGTAAGAATTTGATTTGCAGAAGATATGCAAGAAAGATTGTGAAACAGTCTCTGAAGAGAGCCACCAATAACCATTGTGGTGCGTTGTTGGAGTATAAGAAAAAACATCTTCCTCAAAATCCAGATGGATTGGTATTTGTGAGCACTTACAATCCTCTTTCGAATAAAATCATCAGGATTATAAAGAACTGGCATATCTTGCTCAAATGGAAAAATCCTATCCCAGTCCCTACATGTGCCTTTAAACGAGGTTGAAATTTGAAAGAAATGGACACCCTGAATGCCATCACTAATGTGTCTAGCCCACAACAAACCATTATGGAAGAATAGGGTTTGTGAAAACCCAGTGGTCATGCTCCCTGTGGTATGTGCAAATGTTGCCCATTAACGAAAAGAAGCACACGTGTAGACATTGGCCTAGCTAGACCTTGGTAGCAAAAGGTGTTAACCAATTGCAACACGAGTGGTGTTGAGCATGCAATCTGGTAACCAAGCCCAAAACTGTATATTGTCAAAACAGAACGTCCAATAATGTGAATACAGATAAGAAAACTCTGTTTAGAGAAGAAATGAGATTAATATTTCTCACCAAAAGTCATATGACCACTCTGAATGAGCAGATGGATTGGTTTTCATAGTGGCTGACAACAGATGTCTGGGCGGTGGCATGTGAATCTAATAATACTTCATAATTTTCATTGCATGAACTATTAGTGCGCTGGATCAAGATATTGTAGTGCAGAATACTAAATCTGACTAGCTGTGTTCATTTTAACTAGTTAATAACGGTAGATGAGAGAGAATTCTATTACTTCCCTTAGGTCATGGTCCAGATTAGACCCTCCAAGATGGCCACCTGTGAATCCATATGATAGAGCCAGTTTGCCCAATTGAGGGAAGGGACCATATATAAACCGTTTTCACAGTCCGTCTTTTAACCATCATGAAAGATGTGGATTTACTATTAAGGCTGGCGTTGATACAACACCCGGTAAAAATTAGGCTATGACTGTGCTTGAGAGGGGCCAATGAAAGGGTAAGCGATTGCAAAAACGAGTGAGAGCCTGGATTTTCATCTATTTAAGGGAACATACAGTGGCGTTCCAATGCGCACCTGACGAGTCTGACATGCTGTCAGGCAGAAGCCGCAGGACTGTTAGTCGTATCAGTATAGGACATTGCCCCAGAAGTTTGCACAGATGGTGCGTGCTTTCATTTGGGTCGAGTCAGCGAACAAGTCATTTGTATATTTTCCACTGGAATTAGCAGTTTTTCAACGCTGCATATGCAACACGTTCCACTTTTAGACCACACCCGGTCATGTGTTCCCCTTACAGTATTGGCGGGATCACGAAAGGCTGAGAGTAGTTGCATGAGAAACGGGACTATTGAGATTCCTTACTTCGCCAGGCCCGAAATTCCATCTACAAGTAAGCTTTTTCGAGAGTATTAACGACACGGCTAGTAATTATTACTTTGGACCAATTATGAAGTTACTGATGGACTTTGACCGTATGTGTTATTGTTACAGTTCACACCTGATTCACACCAGGACAGACGATTGGTAAAACACCAGCAACCAGTGTGTACGACTGACGGTATTGAAGCCAGTACCAATCAACTATTGTGATGCACATGGCTGATATGACAACTGTCGAGTGGAAGTATCAGCCTTTTGGATATTATTTGCATGCACCAGATGTATTGCACTAGATGTGCCCTAGAGGGCAGACTGTGAAGAATTGATGAGAGTTAACTCTGATTAAACGTTCCTCTATACTCCTTTCCACCTTTTTCTACCTTTCTCTTGCAGACATTCGTAGTCTTGGGGTTTTAGTTTTAGAGTCTCTCTATGGTATCGTTCTATCTTCTGTTTTTAAATGTTTTTTAATTATGCTGTTAACTTGCCCCTCTAGACATACTGTGACTTGGATGACATTTTGCCAGTATTTGGAAGAAAATTATACTTCCATTCCACCCAGTATGATTAACTAATTGTCTACAGGGTGAGTGTGAATTTCGTGATGAGGTAGTTCGACCTTCTGCCCATGACTCATTAATAGTGTTGTGTGTTAATTATTCCAGTTCAGTAATGTATGATTCTGTTATATATGCAGGTGAAAACACAAGGTACCTGACATCGGTTTACAGCAAATGTTAAGCACTGCTCTCTCTTGAAGACTTCCGTGTCACCCAACCCCTGACAGATTTCCACCTAATTGAGTGATGACAGATATGGAAAGAAACATGTTGGGTTATTTTGTTTCATTTTTAGTAATGGTGACCTATTGACTAGGATGTCTAATCGTATGGATTATTGCATTTAAATGTGTTTTTGCTTTTTCAAATCACCATGTTCAGTTTTTGTTAATATTCTAATTTATTTTATTCACCTTAGTGTTTTATTTTTCAACTGTGATTTTTCTGGGCAATTGGATTTAGGCGAGTGCCTGGTATGGATATGCGTGCGAGTTATGAGTGCATGAGTTCTTTTTGAGGAGTTTGCAATTCATTTTCGTTTTTTTACACTTTTGATATTGATTGTATCAAATATTTCATTGTTCACAATGTTTGTTAGACATTTATTTTTGAATTCGGCAAATTACATTTGATATATGAAATGTTATGAATTCATTAATTGATTTTTAATGACAAAATACATTTATTGTAGTAATTACCCAAAGGATATGAATTGAATCCTTTCATGTTCTACTTAATTCGTATTTGGTTGTTGATTAGAGACTTGACTATGTGTTACAGTCTTGCTACCGTGTTTTTCACTTCACAGAAGCATACTAATCCCGGTCCTGTTGTACCCCTATATATATCGGTGCTAACCATGTACGACCGGAGTTTTGACACACCTGGTGTCCCTGTTCTTTTGTTATTTTCTGGCCTTGGTGCTAGCAAAGCAGGGAATAGCCATGGCATGATACAGTCGAAAGTGCTGTAGAATAATAGACTGGTACATGGATATGATTAAATGGGCAAGGGCTGAGCTTGCCACTCTGATCAGGATAGAAGAGATCCACATGGAGGTGTCGACAGCGAACGGGATGGAATGGGAGTTACTCTTGAGAGGCTTGCTCTGAAATTATGGAGTATAATATAGGGGTCAAATAGGGATGCGTCTTAGCTCCTTTGCTTAACATTTAGTTAGCTGATCTTGACAAATGCTTCAAAGTCGCACAAGCATTCCTGGCCACGCCCAGACCTGATGAAAAAGGGGCAATTTACACTCTACAATTCTTGGAGTGTAGAACAGTTCTGATCACATCTCATTCATTGGTTGGGCTACACATATGATCTAGTGATAATGGATCATTTTCAGATTAGTCTTCCACCTTTATTGAATGTTGTCTCGGCCTTTTAGTATGGAGTATAAACTGGAGATCAATCTACATAAGCGAAAAGTAATGACATTAAATAGTAAAAGAAAAGGTACCTGCTCTTTAAGATTGGAAGTTTGAAAAGATTACATTGAACCTGCAGGTTGCATGTATTTGAGCACTTTTTGATAACTAGCAAAGCGAATGTATAGTGAGCTAGGAACAAGATTAGTGCCATTCAGTGACACTGTTTGTATTAGACAGAAGATTGCACCTTTGGTTAGTAACAAACTGACCAATTTACCAAACGGAATAGAATTGGAAGTCCGTTTTAAATCTTCCTCTGTTGCCCTGTGGCCAAAGTGTGTTTAGAATTCGGAGTGACATCTTTGAGACCCTCAATCAAATGTTTTTTGTTTAAAAAAAAAAAAATGATTATGGCAGGCGTCAAGGAGGAGTTACTACTCGATTTAGTTGAAACTTTCAGTGCATGTAAGTTTAATAATGGTATAAACCTTTTGAAAATTAATACAAACTTCCTAGACGTGATTGGGATGAGAAAAGATGCTATTATGTAAACATCTGAGCCTCTGCATGCGACTGCCTTGCATCAAGCTAGGATCAGGGATTTTGAAGGCTTAACAATCAGCTACTCTGAACTAGTGCCCAGATTCACAGGCATCATCACATCGCTCAGCCCTGAAGATGGAATTGAATTCCGAAATGCTGCTAACATTGTCAAGACTGCTATTGCCTTTCTAGAAAATTAAACAATAATTTGGGCACTTTTTAATGTACTAATTGTATATATTATCATGAACTTTCAATTAATTATGAAGTAATATCTACTAAAAATAGCTTTCTGTCGAAGAGCATATTGAGAGCACTCGGTCCACTGAGTGGAAACGCCCAGTCTTTTTTGTTTTCATTGGATCAAATAGATCTTTACAAAATATAAAAATCAACATTTTACATATTTACAACAATAAAAATACAATTAACTTTCAGAACATTTCAACAAAATACAAGACAGGCCTAGAAACGATAAATCAAAAGAAAAAACATAAGACCTAAAAAAACAAGGAGAAAAAGAAAAAATAAGAAACCTTCATTTCCCCAAAAACCTGCACCCCATACTACATTATTAATTTCTACAGCTATATTAAGCCGTAATAACTGTGGAGGCATTGATCCTAGACTGCCCAACGCTTGGATGGGCCAGGCCAAGTTTTGAAAGGACCTGACCCACTGCAATCGTCAAAGCAGTGTTATGCCCCAAGATCAAGCGATTCCAAAAGTTCTCTGAATGCAAGCAGTCCATTATATGCACAAATTTCCCAAAATAGGGGACTCTAGTCTCCCAAGTTCCTTTGCATTCAATGAGTAAGTGATGCAGATTTTGCTTATTTTGAGTTACACAGATTTTACAATACGATATGATGTTCTGGCTTTGGCCTCTAATGCTTAGAATCTTGCCTGTATGAATTATGTTTAGGCGGGCCCTAAGGAAAACGTATCTTGATTCACTACTGGGATGTTTTAGCAGATAATTGGGCAAATCTCCCAATTTTGTTTCCACTACTAGGAAGCCATTTTTCGGTTTTGCCTGCCTCATTCCAGTCCTGTTTTAATCCAGTCCATTGTTTCCAGTTCTTTCTTTGCTTTGAATGGATTCTCTTTCAGGGTTGTTACTGTTGAATCAGCTCCTTCCAGATTTCTTTTTAGCTTTTATGGCCAGCTGATGGAGAATCTTAGAACTGTCGTTTTGGAAATGATGATTGACGTCTTCGTATAAAGTTTGCATTATATAAACAACAGCCACTGATCTATTTGTACTAAGTAAAAAAACTCAAGACCAGTACATTATGGAATTGGAATAACAGTTGTTAGATTTTAGATAACTAAATAAATAGCACAGAATGTGTTTCCTTCGAAGCAGGGAAACCACTATGCCATTAATGAACTTGGCTGAAGAAGCCTTAAGAAGGATTTACATCTACTTCCGATTCAACTTATTCAACGTGTGCTACTTCATACCGGATTTTGCCCAAACCATTGCCAGCAACTTATTGAAATGGCTCAGTTGAATTGCTTTTGCAGGGAAAAAGTGGGAAACCAAATGGATTGCTGCTTTTTGGGCTTCATATGTGAATAGGAGGATAGTGGAATGGTACAAGTCGTGCGTGAATATGGAAGCGTGCCCTTTTTCTCAGATAAGGGCTGTCCATGTATCTGGACTAAAAGGAGAACACTTACTGCTGTGGTGGAGAAATAACCAACAGCAGCAGAAGTCTCTGGTGAAAATGAACCCCACACCCCCTGTGCACCTTGCTCTTTTCATACCCTAAAGCACACATGTTTCAATTGAAGGGGTGGTCCCAACAGGGCAAGGTGTCACCTTGAAACATTGTTGACTGAGAAAACCCCTCATTATACAAGCCTTTGATGCCAGCTGCACTATGCCATGCTAGTTGGTGTTATCAGGGAGGACAGCATGGTTTAATATCTTTAGTCAAGGTGAATATGCACCCTAAAGGTTTGCACGCACTATGAAGCAAGCGACACCGCTCGCAATATGGCTTTCACCTACTAATGCTGCTTTTCCAAAGAAAGCGAGACCGTAAGCAAGCTTGCATATGCCAAAAGAGAAATATTTCAGAAGCGAGAGCTGTGAACGTGAGCATTCCTACATGCTGGGCAAAGAGCTTTCATGGCAAAAACATGCACAGCACAATCTACCATCTCGCCTCACACAAGTCAGAAACCGTGGTTTAAATATGGCAGTTTGCAGTGTGTGCACAACGGATAACAGTTGTAATATGCTAGCAGACTACTAAAATGTTCATTTCCTGAACCTTTCCTCCACAGTCCCCTTCTATGAAGCCTTCACTCCAGTCTCATTACAAACATCCTTAAAGGAAAAGAAAAATCACTTCCTGGCATGGTGTAACAAGTAGTGTCTTCAGTAACATGACAGTAAAGCACTTGGGCAGTTTGGGAAACTTCAGAACAGATATGGCATGCTCGATAACCGAGGCATTGACACAGGACAGACTTAAAATGGTAACCAGTGCTATAAGCAAGATCTGACCAAGACACACCTAAGGGGTCCCAATAGCCATACAATCCAAGATCCAAAGGACCAGGAGGCCTCTGCTAGTATGCAGTAGGCTTACAGTGTGACAAATGTGGCTAATGTCAGTGATGTTACTTGCGTAATCTTGTATAAAAGTGCAGCACTCACTTTTTACGACTGCATAGATGCAAGGCTAGAACAATATCTAGAGAAATACAGTTCTGCAGCACCATAGTCCCAATGGCTATTTTCTCACAGGACAACAGACTGGGAGACTGCAGTAGCATTTGTGATATTCTCCGCTAATTGAGACAGTTGAGTCAACTGATCTCTAATTATTATGACCCCCCAAAGGCTGGTATCAAATATCCCACTCCTGCAAAAAAGGATTCCCAATCCGTGCTTTTCCTAGGGTGGGGTTGAGCGGGAAATATGGGAGTGTGATACACTTCAGGCAGGATATATCCCATGTAACATCTCCCTTTCTAATTGATGGGCAACCAGGAGTAAGCCTTATCCCTGCAGATAAAGTAAATTCTGGAATATGTAGCATATCTGGACTGGGAAAATAAATCCTTCTGTTCAAAGGTGAAGGTGACATTATTAATTGCCACACTAGAGTAAGTGGACAGGTAAAACTGAAACCTGCTAGTTCCCATGTGTAGTTGGTCTGTATAACATAGTAGACCAAATGCCGGGTAGGAAAGGTGAAGAGTGACTGGTTTGATGTGCACTTGGTCTGGAGTGGGGAAATTCAGAGAACCAGTAAAACCCAAGTGGAATTAGCATCCCTGCAGGGTCCTGGACCCACAGACGCAGTCACCAATTTGAAATCCAAATGGACATGCCCCACTGGAAGGGGATGGGTGCAATCGGAAACCTGGAGGAAAGATCATGTGGAAAATGGGCACAATCGGTCAGTTAGAATATGCAAGCATGCTGCCATCAGAGGTGCCAATAAGTATTTTCACTGTGAAAGGGTGTGCAGAGGAACAGTCACTCAAGGAAGGTGTCCGTTACAGGTAAACACAAGTACATCAGTAGTGTAATAATCTCAACAATTACCGAGATGGAGCCTGAAATTCTGCCCAACAGACTCACTTCTTGAGCCTTCATGTCCTGGAATCAGTTGTAACTTTTGAGGCAACAGTTTGTGGCCTGCAGGTAAAGTTCACTTCAGTTCATCCAGGCTGGAAGGGTACAGAACACAGATGAAAGGAGTCTGCTAGTCAAATGAGGATGGAGTGTCCCAAAAGCAGTGATGGATAGGGACTACGAACTAGACAAAAACAATGGGGTCCACACTACTGTAAATTCAATTAGAAAATTACTTGAATGTCTACTTATTTAATGAGGGTACCAAGACGGTATCACTGAACCAATAGATTTAGGCTGCAGCAGACTCTGAAAGCAATCGGGATAGTCTCATGGTAAAAAAGTAAACATATTTATTTTACAAAAGATCTCATAAAAAAGGAAGTAAGTAATAAAGAAAGCAGTCTTGTAAACAAATAAACTAGTCTGTAGTTAAACCGTTGAACATAAACACAGAGAAACAAAAACAATAATCCTACTTCAGATAGTAACAAATAATATAAACTGAAGGGAAACAAAATGCCAACTCTAAGTGATGACCTTAAGTAGGTCAGGTAGGCCAACACTCTTATATTCAGCCAAAACTCACATTATTCAAAATAAATTCTACAAAGAATTGTTTCGGGTTGGCAAGGTTTGATAATTTTTTGTTATTCTTTTAGTTGAAGGAAGTCTGCTAGACCAATTTCTGGTTCAAAGTTCCTAGGCTCTGCAAAGAAACAACGAAGCAATGTTCCAAAGTGCCCGCTAAAAGTCCAAACTACAAATATCTATTCTCTGCGCACTCACTATCACCACAGACAGATTCTTTGTTGTTGAGTAGTCCGATCTAGTGGTGAGTAACTTCACCAGTTGCCACTTTGTTCAAAACTACTGATTCGCTGGTATTCTTCAACAGGATCGCAGAGCATACCACTGGCTGGTTGCGTTGAGATCCAGAGGGATCAGACTCTCAAGATGGTATTGTAAATACTGGAGGGGGGTGTCTGTACTTTCTATATGGCAGAGGAGAGGCACAGCGGACCACAGCCAAGATTCTCTATTTTGGTAAACGTGGTAAGCAATCAAGGCCTAGCTTCTCAGGAGGTGATGCAGGCTGGTTCTTAAGTACAGTGTAGTCCCTAAGCACCCACAAAGGAATGTCCACACACTGTATTAGTTAAAACAGAGTTTTTATGTAAATGAGGTTCAATGTTATATGCACAATCACGGGAATACACTTTGTGCTCCGACAATTCTAAAATGGTAAATATATACAGTTATAGGTGGTACCACTATTACTCTGATTCCATTAAAATGCATCACCTGTACTCAGTTCAAATAGCATACGAATCAACACAACTAAACGATATCAACCATAGATTTAGGAGGAAAACAAGGTGGTTAGACAATTGGCAGAATACTGGACCCCTACCACTAGGCACAGTTCTGACTGAGGACCCCCAACCCCCACCTGGGCAACATGTAAATGAATATGCATTACAAGCCCAGTCCATATATTGTCTATTAAAGTCTTATCTTCTATAGTTCTGCAACCCAAATGTACCTTGTGTTGTAGAGTTCTTCGTCGGGGAATCAACTGGCCCTTCTTGAGGGCACTCCCTTTCAGGCAGGAGCCACGGGTCGTGGAACTTCCGAGATGAAGGAAAGATGAATGTTGTCGTTGAGGCAGCAGCTTTGGTCCTTGCGGTGCTTGTTGACGATTGGTCGAAAACATCCTGCAACAGAGGAGGCGTGCAGCGCAACTCGACGACGATGGTTCGTTGCTGCAAAGAGTCAGTGAAGAACTTTGGCCCAGTAAGGGCATCGGCTCATCGGTGTCTGAGGTCTCCGGGTGGTGGGAACCCCACCGGTGGATTCTCCTCGGTCGTCGGCAGCCTTGACTTTCTCTGGCAGGACGAAACTGGTCTACGAGGATTAGCAAGGGAGTCCTTGGCTCAAATATATTAGGCAAAGGAGCACTGCGGCTCCGGTCGGTGACGGCGGTTGTCGACGGAAGGCTGTCGGTGCTTCTCTTCGTTCTCCTCGGCGGTCCCCTTCTCCAGTCAACAGCCTTTCGTAGGTCTGTCTGCCAGGGACCTTTGGCAAAGATCAGCATGATGGTCACTCGTAGCTCGGGGAGAGGTCTCCTAGCCAGGTCCTCTCTTGGATCAGTTCATTGAAGGCACAGCAGCTTTCAGATAGCAAGGAAGGGAACAGCGGTTCCCCACCACCTTCTGGCTCAGCTTCGAGAGTAAGTATCAAGTATCAACTTCAGCTTCTGAACGATTTCTAGCAGTGAGAGGCCCCCAGATATACTGTTGATCTCCCATTCACTCTGCTGGGTCGCACTCCGGCAACCAATCACTTAGACGGGCATTCAAGCAGTCAGGCATTCAACACAGAATGTGGATTTGGACAAGCACTCTGCCATTCAGCACTACACACTGCATTCATACCAGGGGCAGGGCTGTCTGTCATTGTGTCAAACACCCAATACTAGACACCCATAACATAGAATGTGTATTTGTCACACACTCTGTTCACCCAGGTCCCACCCCACTGGCATACCCACAACATAGTCATTGGGAAGGCTCCAGCCAGTCTGACCTGGACTTCCCCACAACACCATGTATGGAAGTTCCACCCAACAGCCAGTCAGGGGGAAGGGACAGAGTCAGTGCTTCCCGGGACTTCGGGAAAAGTAAGGTAACAGGCGCTAGAAAGCAAGGAGCCATCTTATTTCCTATCAGCAATCCACTGATTCCAATGACAGGGCCTGGGCATCCCAAAATGGAGGATGCATAGGGCACCTGTAAATTCAGCACAGAGCTGCCACCAGCCTGTACCCTGCTCTGTGGGCCACACATAAAAACATACATTAGGAGTACAGGGTTGTACTCCCACCCATGGGTGCCATAAGGGTATCCCAAGGGTTTGATAACCAAATACAGGAGGAGCCGCACCACCAGGAGTCCCGCATGAACTCCTGCGTGGAAAACAAGTCAGAACATGCATGCTAAAGCAATAAAGGACAAAGATACGGAGGCCCTGTCCCTCCCATGCATTTCCAGCATCACAGGTATGCCAGCAGAGGGGCTTGAATTGGGGTTGTCCCTCCTGGGACTTGGATTCCCGATGTAGGAGCTCAGGGTCCTCACTGAACGTGTTGATTGATCAAGGGTCTGTTACGCTCACCTGGCGTCACAGGGGCGTCGGTCGGACCCGGACAGCTGCGGTCTCCACCCACATGATGCGTAGTGTAGCGATGACTGACTGGATCTGCCCTCCTAATCTTGTCTGCTTAACCCATAGAAATATTCTCCTGCAAGTGGAGAGATGGATTTAGCCACTTGTGGATTCAAGTGATGGCACCCCCACAATCCTCCCCAACTAATCACCTCCGAAATCCCCTCACAGCAATCTCACCTTATATTCTTGAAAGATGAGCTCTCCATCCTGCGTGGATTTGAAGGGCGTGTCGATTCCAGTTACTTCACTGGTTTGAAGGCTCGGTCGAGTTCCGGAGAGTATTGACTCTGAGGTTCCTGGTGAGGACCAGTAAGTATTAAGTTCATAGAGTTCAACATATTGAATGTTCACTCTTGTTCCCCCCTTCCTTGCTTGTCTTGCAGCTGGCTCGTGAAAAGATGCTCTTGTGGCAGCTGGTGGCGCTCAGGTAAGAGTCTGTATTACCCGTCGCTGTCCGGTAAATGTTGCACAAGGAAAACGTGTTTTGTCTCTCTTTACAGATGCGGCACGTGAAAATATGGAGAGTCACAAAAGGATGCCTCCGGTGGTAAATCAGGTAAGTCTATGGTGGTAAGAATTATATTTGCTGGTTCCCTCGGCTCACCTTGTAGTTTTCTTTTGTCTCCTAGGTGCCGAAGTTCGGCGAAGAAATGATGGAGGCAGCGTCGACCCGAAGGATGCTGTGAAGACTGGTGAGTATGGCGCGGCGCTGCAGCTAGAGGTGCGGCGCGTGCAGAAATTATGTTCTTTACAGGTCCGGAGACCAGATGGATCCAGAATCAGGTGTGGAATAGAAATAAGTTTGTTTTGTAACCTTGTCCCTTTCTTTCCTCTTTGTTTTAGGAGCTCCGGATTCGAGGCGGGCGTGGCAGAAGACTGGATGCAGGCTGCAGGCACGGTGAGTGTTACGCTGCTGGATGCAGAATAACGCGAAGCGTGTGTTGCTGGTCAGGGGTGGTTTAAATAGCCTCAAAAGTAGTCCCAGGTAAGTCCCTAGAACCACACCCGAGTAAAAAATTTGTCCCTGAAGAAAAATAGTCCCTTTCAGGCTTCATGTTGGATTGGAGTCATTTGCAGCATGGTCTGCCTGAGGTAAGTAATAACTATGAGCCTGGCGCCTTAGGCACCAGGACTGATTCCTACTATGAGCCCAGATAGCCCCTAGCCGGGGCTCCTGAGGTTTTACTAAATGTCTAGATGCCTGCTCCCGGGGCTGATGGGCTTGGTCCGGATGCCTGGGGGTAGGCATCATGACAGCACTCCCCCCCCACCCCCCCAAGGCCCCTCCTAAAGTTGTTCTTCCCCTGGGCCCTGGTTTGTCTGGGAAGTTCCGATGGAATCTTTTCACCAACCGAGGTGCATGGACGTGGTCACTAGGGTCCCATGACCTTTCTTGTGGTCCGTAGCCCTTCCAATCGATTAAATAAAAAAGTTTTGATTTAACCATCGTGGAGAACAGGATATTTTTTACCTCAAATTCAGGTTCTCCATCTATCAAGATGGGGTCGGTGGTTTGGTTAATCTTGTTCCTGGTTGAACTGGTTTTAAAAGTGAAACATGAAAGACAGGATGAATGCGCATATTAGAGGGTAATTCCAATTTGACGGCTACCGGGTTGATAATGGCCTTAATAGTGTAAGGTCCCAAATATCTAGGGTTAAAAGTCTGAGTTCCCTTCAGAGGTATGTGTTTTGTAGCCAGCCAAACCTGATCCCCAATCTGGTATTGTGGAGTTTCACTTCTATGTTGATCAGCATTTTTCTTATATTTCTCTTTTGCTTGTTTCAAATGTTCTGTTGCCTCTTTAAAGGCTTGTGTAATAGTAGAATGCAAATGACTAACTGCAGGCATTTCTAAATGCTGAGGCGAATCTAGTTCTGAGGTTCGAGGGTGATGTCCATATATGGTATAAAAGGGGCTTTGTCCGGTTCCTGAATGTACAGAGTTATTGTATGCATACTCAGAAATCCATAAAATATCTTTCCAATTACTTTCGGTCTGGTGTAGCATGCAACGTAGGTACTGTTCAAGGGTCTGGTTGGTCCTCTCCGTCTGACCATCGGTCTGGGGATAGTGACTGGTTGATAACCTCACATCGATTTGCGCCAGTTGACAACATTTCTTCAAAAAATGTGAAATGAATTGACTACCTCGGTCAGAGACCAATACGGAAGGAAATCCGTGTATTCAAACAATGTTTTCGAGGAACTCCTTGGCCAGAATTGAAGCAGAAGGTAATCCCTTTAGAGGAATAAAGTGGGCCATCTTGGAAAAAAGATCCACAATAACTAGAATGGTGTTAAATCCATTACATGGAGGTAGATCTGTAATGAAGTCGAACAATAAGGTGTGCCATGGTGTAGGTGGAATATCCAAAGGTTGTAAGAGGTCAGCTGTTTTTTTCTTCTGACTTTTGTTTTGGGCGCAAATGCCACAAGACATTACAAATGACTTTACGTCTTTTTGCCAGGTGGGCCACCAGAATTGTCTCTTAATTTTAGCTTCAGTTTTTGCGATACCTGTGTGTCCTTCCATCAGGGTGTCATGATAATTGGAGATGACTAGTTCTTGTAGTTCCTTGTGTGGTAGAAATAGTCGCCCTTGATAATAAGGTAGGTCATTGATGACTGAGTAGTCCGGGCCTTTCTTCACCCAGTCCTGCAGGGCTGTTGGATCGAAGAGTTGTTGGATCTTTACTTGAATATCCTCTAGTATCTGTAAAGTGGTTATGCCAAGAATTCTTTGTTCTGAAATTATAGGCACCGGTTCCGGGTTCGCATATACTTCTCCCATCCCTATTCGGGATAAGGCATCTGCCTTGCCATTTTTATAACCTGGTCGATAAGTGATCACGAAATAGAACTCGGCAAAGAACAATGCCCATCGAAGTTGACGCGAGGATTGGGCCTTGGCTGTTTTTAAATACTGCAAGTTCCGGTGATTACGGTAATGGTATGCCTGGCACCAAGAAGATAATGCCGCCAAGCCTTGAAGGCGGATTTGATGGCTAATAATTCTTTATCGGTAACCGCATAGTTTAACTCGGGTGCTGAGAACTTTCTGGACCAAAATGCTACTGGGTGAAGTTGACTGGTTTCAGGATCCTTCTGGGACAGGACAGCTCCCATGGCTAAACTGGATGCATCAGTTTCAACTATGTATGGAAGTTTGGGGCGTGGATGCTTTAAGACGGGTGCAGACGTGAATTTCGCTTTCAGCTCTTGGAAGGCCTTTTCAGCTTCTTCGATCCACAAGAAGCGTTTGTTTTTTCGCAAAAGTGCTGTGATAGGGTGTACAACATGTGAGAAATCCGGAATGAATCTGCGGTAGAAATTAGCAAATCCGTGCATGCTTTGTACCCCTTTAACTGAACTGGGTGATGGCCACTTGAGGATTGCGTCCACCGTTCGAGAGTCCATTCGGACTCCTTTTGGAGTCAGAATAAATCCAAGGAATTCAACTTCCGTAGCATGAAAAACGCATTTTTCCAATTTTGCATATAACTTGTGCTGGCATAGTTTCTCGGGGACTGCGCGAACGTGCTTCACATGGTCTGATTCTGAAGAGGAGTACACTAGAATGTCGTCTATGTACACAACAACACAGACATCAATGAGTTCACGAAGGATATTGTTCATAAAATACTGGAAGGCTGCTGGTGCATTGCACAACCCGAAGGGCATCACCTGGTATTCGAATAACCCGTACTTAGTGCGAAAAGCAGTCTTCCATTCGTCGCCTTTCTTTACACGTACCAGATGATATGCCCCTCGGAGATCTAATTTAGTGTAGATGCAAGCGTCCTTTACTTTGTCTAGTAATTCGGGGATCAGAGGCAATGGGTATCGGTTCTTAACCGTGATCTGATTTAATGCGCGGTAGTCTATGCACGTTCTAAGGTCACCTTCCTTTTTAGGCACGAAGAACAAAGCTGAAGATGCAGGGGACTTGGATGGACGAATAAAGCCATTAGCAAGGTATTGGTCCAAGTATTGTCGTAGGTGAAGGTTTTCAGGTTCGTAAAGGCGTAGATCCTACTACATGGAGGTTGTGCACAGGGTATGAGATCGATTTGACAATCGTATGATCTGTGAGGTGGTAGGGTGTTTGCCTGTTCCTTTTGGAAAACATCCTGGAATTCTTGATATTCCTGAGGTAACTGCACAACTGGAGTAGCGACTGTGGCCAGGCCGTGGTTCAAGGTTTTTTTGGGTAACAAGTATGTGCACAATCCGGGAAGGTTATTCTCTTCTCTCGCCAATCAATACAAGGATTATGTGTTTCCAACCAAGGTATCCCCAGTATTATTTGGAACTGCGGGGTTTGATTAAATCAAACACAATAGTCTCTCGATGCCCATCCTGACCCAATAGTGTCATCTCTGCGGTGGAATGAGTTACAGGCCCAGAGGCAATTTCAGTTCCATCGACTGTGGTGATGACATCCGAAGTGGTCTTTTTGCAGAGAGATAGATTCATCCTAGAAGCCAACTCGTGGTCCACATAGTTTCCTATGGCCCCGCTATCAATGTATGCCCTCACTGCGTGCATACGTGATGGCTGCCTTGGATCTATAAGGACCATTGGTATGATGAAGTGCGAGGTCTGAGTATCCTTCTTCAAGCTCGGCAAGCAGACCTCTACGCTTGTCGGGCGTGGTCGTTTCCCGAGTCAGGCTCTGTTTGATTTTTATCAGCAACTTCGACTACTTTTTTTAGATGTTTTTATAGGGCCATCCCGTAGAAAATGCCCTGAGGCCCCACAGTACAGACACAATTGCATCTGCCGTCTTCTTTCTCTTTACTTTTGAGTTAAGGGTCCCTTGACCCCCCCGATCTGCATCGGTTCTGATACATCTGTTCCTTTGAGGGTAACATTGGGTTTAACCAATACCCGATTCTCGAACTTAGCTCGATCAGCCTTTCTATTCTGAAGTCGGTAGTCTAACTGGACCACTAAGTCTATATATTCTGCACAATCCTGAGGTGGGTTCACAACTTTGGCCAAAACGTCTTTGAGTTCACCCCGAAGTCCACGTTGAAATAATGTAATTCGTTTTACCTCTGGCCATCCGGTTTCCACCACTAACCTATTGAAAGTGGTGATATAGGGAAGTAGATCCTGGTTACCTTGTCGTAATGATAAACGTTCGTTATCCAGGGCCTGTCCCTGTGAATGTCTGGCAAATAGTCTTTCCATGCTCAATTGAAAACCTTGAAAATCCCGAAGAAGAGGGTCATCCTGGTTAACTAATGGAATTGATCAATCCGCTGCGCTGCCACTAAGATATGATAGTACAAAGGCTACTTTGGTTTGGTCGTTCGGAAAAGCTCCAGGTCTGCATAAAAAGTGCAAGCGGCATTGGTTCATAAACACAGTGAACTTTTTTGGGTCCCCAGCAAAACGTTCGGGTGGAGCTAAAGGAATGCTCCCCGGTAGAACCACTTGCACAGGATTGCTCGATGAAACAGGAGTTGGATTCCCCCCGAGTCCAGGTAATGGTGTTTGCCCAGCTTGGTTTTGCAGTAATTGTCTAGCAAGATCATCAGTGCGCTCCTTTGACAGAATCAGTTCTCTCCTGAGGGCATTAGTCTCTTGGCGCGCGGAGTGCACTTCTGCCCTAAGTTCCCCTAACAATAGGGCTAGTTAGTCGTTTTCTGAGGTTTCCATAACGCCCGGGTGGGGATTTGTAGATAGGCTTTGCGTTCTGTTACGCTCACCTGGCTCCCAAAGGGGCGTCGGTCGGACCCTGACACCTGCGGTCTCCACCCACGTGATGCGTAGTGCAGCGATGACTGACTGGATCTGCCCTCCTAATCTTGACTCCTTATCCCATAGAAATATTCTCCTGCAAGTGGAGAGATGTATTTAGCCACTTGTGGATTCAAGTGATGGCACCCCCACAGTCCTCCCCAACTAATCACCTCCGAAATGCCCTCACAGCAATCTCACCTTATATTCTTGAAAGATGAGCTCTCCATCCTGCGTGGATTTGCAGGAGCGCGTCGATTCCAGTTACTTCACTGGTTTGAAGGCTCGGGAGAGTTCCGGAGAGTATGGACTCTGAGGTTCCTGGTGAGGACAAGTAAGTATTAAGTTCATAGAGTTCAATATATTCAATGTTCACTCTTGATCCCCCCCATCCTTTCTTGCCTTGCAGCTGGCTCGTGAAAAGATGCTCTTGTGGCAGCTGGTGGCGCTCAGGTAAGAGTCTGTGTTACCCGGCGCTGTCTGGTAAATGTTGCACGAGGAAAACGTGTTGTTTTGTCTCTTTACAGATGCGGCACGTGAAAATATGGGGAGTCACAAAAGGATGCCTCTGGGGGTAAATCAGGTAAGTCTATGGTGGTAAGAACTATATTTGTTGGTTCCCTCGGCTCACCTTGTGGTTTTCTTTTGTCTCCTAGGTGCCGAAGTTCTGCTAAGAAATGATGGAGGCAGCGCCGACGCAAAGGATGCTGTGAAGTCTGGTGAGTATGGCGCAGCGCTGCAGCTGGAGGTGCGGCGCGTGCAGAAATTATGTTCTTTACAGGTCCGGAGGCGAGATGGATCTAGACTCAGGTGTGGAATAGAAATAAGTTAGTTTTCTAACCTTGTCCCTTTCTTTCCTCTTTGTTTTAGGAGCTCCGGATTCGAGGCGGGCGTGGCAGAAGACTGGATGCAGGCTGCAGGCATGGTGAGTGTTACGCTGCTGGATGCAGAATAACGCGAAGCGTGTGTTGCTGGTCGGGCGTGGTTTAAATAGCCTCAAAAGTAGTCCCAGGTAACAAGTCCCTAGAACCACACCCGAGTAAAAAATAGTCCCTGTAGAAAAATAGTCCCTTTCAGGCTTCATGTTGGATTGGAGTCATTTGCAGCATGGTCTGCCTGAGGTAAGTAATGACTATGAGCCTGGCGCCTTAGGCGCCAGGAATGAAACCAGATTCTGGTTTCAGTCCTGGCGCCTAAGGCGCCGGTGGCTGCTGAGGTATTTCTAAATGTCTAGATGCCTGCTCCCGGGGCGGATGGGCTTGGTCCGGATGCCTGGGGGTAGGCATCATGACAGCGTTGTGCCCTTGTCCTTGGACGCAGGTTGCTCTGCTCCAGAAACCCTGGAAGAGTCTGACATTAGCAAATGGTTGGGGAAAATCATGAATGGTGGTGTTGGTGGAACCAGAGCCAGCCCAGTGGATGCAGAGAGATCGACTAGGGTGGGGACTTTGTGGCAATGTGATATGTGGATCCAGGCTGCGATCCCATCACAGTTAACAGCAGTGTTTGTAGTGAACCATACTTGAAATGGCCTGCGCCACCTTGGCTGAAGCGCTGACTTTTGCTGGAGGAGCATCACCAGAAACCAGTGTCCTGGCTGCAAGGGGTGCCACAGACCATTTGCTGGTTTAAGCAGGGCTTTGTGGACCTAGGCATGAAGAGATCAAACCGTTTTAATCTACATGTGACGTTAATTGATGAAGGTATCCTCTAATGATAAACACTGAACTTGGGGGAAGTGCTGGTGGTGCAGTTCCCATTCTCATGGGCCAAACAGTGAGGATGTCCTGAGCTGACAATCTGTTGATGCTGTGGGTTATTTCTCATAGCACGCAACCAGGGACAATGCTTTGGGGTCACTTCAACCCTGTTTCTTCACACACTTTGGACAGTCTTAACTTGTGGTCACTATTATGGGGTTCTACATGCACACTTGAAAGTGGGTGGTAAGTACAATGGAACTGTTAAATTATTCCCAGAGCTTTGCAGACTTCCCTAATAACCTGACCAGTAAAATGGGTACCTCGGTCGGCTTGTATACTAAGCGGCAACCCAAACCGAGGTAAAAACTCATCTAGCAATTTCTTGGCTACTGTGACAGCATCTGCTTTCCTACAAGGGTAGGCCTTCATCCACCCAGAAAACACATAAACAAGGACCAAACAATAGAGATGGTTCATACAAACGTGGAGCTCTATGAACCCTGTCTGCACATGTAAAATCTGACCATCCGATATTATGTTATGCATGTAGCACAATTTTTACAGGAACTCTGAGCCATAGAGGCTAAAACCAGGAGCTATCCAATCCCGGTGCAGTAGCGTGATGACATTTTTAACTGAGTGAGCCACGCCGTGAGCTTCAAGGACCAGATTGGGGAGGAGTACCTTGGGTGCCACCAGGCACTGTCTGGGGAATGTCACAGGACGTCTACTCCTAGCCTAGAACTACGTTGAGTCCAGGTCACCTTCTCAGCCTCGGGAGCTTGATCTTGGAGAATCACTTGACTGGAAAGGAGGAGATGGGTGACCGTGGAACTGCAACACAAACGAGACATTCATTAGGAGCCAGGGCCCTTTTAAGGCCGCTGAACAAGCTGCACCATCAGCTAAAGCATTTCCCTGGGCTGTTAAAGACTGAGGAGCCCTGCCCTTTATATTTCATTCTGATTATAGCTGCGCAGAGTAACCATGCATTTAAATAGAACTGAAACGTATTTTCCATTCAATATTGGGGTGGACATGGAGGTTAAGTATCCATGCTGTTTCCAAAGGAGTCCTGGACCACCCTGTGAGCGTACATGGAGTCGGTATGTCGTTGCTGATCAACCTTGAACCAGAATACAAAAATGGGTGAAGGCCATGAGCTCTGTGACCTGTGCCGATTTGGCCATAGGCAATTGGTCTGCTTCTAGAACAGCATGGGGGCACACACAGAATACCCACCGTCCAATTCCCCAATGTCCAGAACATGGATACAAGATCAGTCAGTGAAAAGAATACGGTCCGGATTCAATAAGGGTATGTTGACCAGATCAACACTTGGTAACCAAAGTGAAAATTAGGAACAAGTCCCACAATGCCTAATGTACTGGAAAGAAGAGGGAAGTTGCAGTCTAGTAGTACTAATGGCCAACACCTGTGTGGGACCGGGAGGTATAAAATACCCCCTTGGGTGCAGGCCATAGAGCGTAGTAGTGGGAGGTGGGGCGATTGCAGTAACTCCCATGTTGCAGATGCCGCAGAAGCTGAATGAAATCAGATGCCGGAGCCACTGCGTATGTAGAAAGGATGCCGGTTCTGAGAGGGTTTCTACCTTCAAGAACCTTGTATGCAGAGGTATCGCAATGGGAAGAGTTGTTGTGAAAAGCTTTCCCCCTGAAGGCTGTGTATGCAGAGGCTGTGTGGCGGGAAGTGTTAATTTGCAAAGCTTCTCCATCGTGAAGTGGGCTCTGGTGGCAGGCGAGCACTGGAGTGAGGAATGCGCTTTGTCCGACCAGCGTGGGCCGCAGGAAGCACAAGACCCAAAGGCAGCGGAGCGAGCAGATGCATATGCGATAGCCAGTGAGTTCACTAGAATTGTGAGACACTGAACGCTCCCTGATCGCCCGCTGACCAGATCTAATTATTTTGAATACCGAACTGATACAAAGAATCTAAAGTGGCCAAAAAAAAGAACTTTAGGAACAAAGGTATTATACTTATAAAGAGCAGAGTAATTGCCAAAGCCAAAAGAGGGCAATACAAAAGAACGTTAATAAAGAACCATTGTTGCCAAAGCCAAGAGAGCAATTAAGAAGTAAGCTGATTGTATATCCTATTGCCATAGTGAGAAAGAAGAAATAGTTGGGAATTACCTAAACAAGCAAGCCCAAGAAGAGCAAGTGTGAGAAAAAGCCATGAGCAATACTTGGTTAATCTAAGAGTGGGACAACAAGAGTGGCAGGAGAGCTGCCCTCGTGATAAAAAGTATTCAGGAGTGAAGGAGCTTTACCTGCATTGCATGTGGCAAACTCGTGTGGAAAAAACGTTTCTCTTCTTCCCAGAAGTAGTAAAAACTGATGTTGCAGAAAGACAAGACTTTGTTATGTTATGTTACTTTGCATTTATATAGCGCCTTATGTACCATTGGTATGGTCTGAAGGCGCTGGTAGGTTCAACGCCCTTGGGAACAGAAGTTCAAGTCAGTAGAGAGAGTAGAGCGAGTCAAAGGTGCGTGTGAGCACCGGATATGTGTGCAGCTGGTGTGGCATTTGTGTAATAGCTGCTTCTTAGCGGTAGGTGTGGTGGTTGAGAGGTTAAGAGCATGTGTTCGTTCTGGCAGGATTTATCCAGACCAATTGTGGCTGCATTAGGCCTGAGGAGAATGCCTGGCTGGGGGTGTGTAACCAGCAGTGTTTAGTTAGAGTGATGGGGAGTATGAGGCAGATGTTGGTATGACAACAGCTGTACTGAATGGTGTCAAAGTATCGCTGTGTTCTATTTGAGTGGTGGTTTAAAGAAGAGAGTAAGCGTGGAGATGTGAATATGGTGGTTTACTTTAGGTGCTTGAGATCGCACCCACTCCAATAGTTCCATGAACTTCATCCGTTCATGTGCTACGAGTATTCCATGCATTACGACTGTTTCAAGCACTCAGACCGTTCCTTTCAATGCTCTTTCAGACGTTCCATGCACTCCCACCCGTTCCATGCACTTCAACCATTTTATGCACTACTCCTTTCATTCATTCTACCCACGTTATCCTTTCTCCATGCATCACCCATACACATACTTCATCTTCACATGTTCCATTCACTTAACTGATTCCACCCATTTCACTCGTTCCATCCACTTCACTAGTTCCGCCCACTTCGCTGGTTCCAAGCACATCACCCGTTCATTCACCTACTTCATCCATTCTACCATTTCACCCGTTCCACCCACTTTACTTATTTTACATCGGTTCACCCGTTCCACATACTTCACCCGTTCCATCCACATACTTCACCCGATATAGGGCATCCACTTCACTCTATATAGGGCATACTTTGGCAGTGACGTTATTAGGGACACTGTCAAATTCTGCTATGCCAGAGTGGTGGTGTTATATACACTTCTAGAATCAACTTTGTACCGAGAGGATATTAGGCACACTTCTAAATTCGACCAAGGCACGCTATTAGGCACACTTCTAACTTCAACTTTGCCCGCAACTTTATTCCTCGACCTGCGTTTTTGCCCATATACTTACAATGCTCCTCCTACTGTCTGGGCGACTATCTCCTCAAGTCGATTCACCACCGGCAAGACACTGGATGGACCTGCTGCGGCTCTGGCAGTTAAAAGCCTGCAGCAAACGCTCCTTTTTATCCCGGCCTGTTAACCCTTAGCACACGCAGTGTCCAAGCCTGCAAAGACCCAGCAGACATTTTAAAATAAATATTCTGGAATTCACCTCCATCCACCCCAAACTCAACATTCACTGGGTGCACACTGGCAACCAGACTCTATATAGGCACCCAGTGATTGTATTGACAAGATTGACTATGATTTACGCTTGACCATGAGCCTCTATCTCCACCTCGTTTGAGGCTGTGAAAATAGACACATGGTCATCAGTCGTTTCATGCCGACATTCACCCCAAACTGTCTTACCGCTAAAAGAAAGGCCAGCCTAGGTTTGTGTGTCTACGAACATGATTAACCACATACAGCCAGGAATTGTGAAGTTCTTGGACTCAGAGATAACACTGACACATTACTCTGAATGACATGCTTGACACAGGAGTTATGGTAATATATTTAATATTACACCCTACCCTCTAAGGGTTCTTGTTCTCATCACACAAGCCAACGCAAAAGCAGATATAACACCAATGAACAAGATTGCCATGTGGGCGAGGAGCACGTTTGAATAGGTAAATAATATAGTTTATCAGCATGTGAAATCTTTGTGTCTCAAGGAGATATGCTATACTACATTATACTACACGCCTTCAGTCTTCATGCACGCAAGTCCCCACCCATCACTCAGTTTAGAGCAGAATGTGCTTCAAATGAAACTGCGCCTTCTGGGGTTTCACAAGTTCTGCTAAGCTGTGCCCGGCTGTCTTCTTCCTGCTGCTGCTTTGGGCTGGCCTTCCCTGCTCTGGGCTCTTCCCCAGCTTCGCTGACCTCGATGGATCTGTGAGTCTGCTGCTCGATGGGCAAGTCTGCTCCCCCTCTTTCTGCTCTGGCTTTATTTGTAAGAAGGAACACTTGACGCCCAGTGTCACTGTGCTCGTTGTAATATGGTCTCCCATGTACAAACCATTAAAGGGGGTTTTGTATTTATTTAGTGACTGCTCCCATTGCACTCCATGGGGCTTTACTCAGCCAACAGCGAGATGTGTCCCCTGCTTCTTCATAGTTGAGTCTGCCTACTTCCTGTCCTTGACCCCCTTATCAGATGTAACACTCAAATGGTGTCAGTGCTAACACTTACTGGTGTGCAGTTAAAACAGGAAGCTACCGTTCATGGTTTTGCTCATCTGCTACAACAGGAAGAAGCAAGTGTATGCACTAGCTTTCAGTCTAAATGTTGCTGTGTGTTTGACAACCATTATATTCGATGAACATTTAGCAGCTGTCATTAACATTTCAGTGGCTTCAGTCTGCAAGGGCTATGAAGAACTGTCTTATCATAGCTCTGTCATGACACCCCCCCTGAAGACAGTTCTTATAGATTAAAGATGTGTACAACTGTGAAACCGTCATTAAACCTTCTAGGAGCTACATTTACAACAGCCGCCTATATTGGTGGCAAAAAAAAGAAAAAAGACATCCTAGCAATTACTGCATGAAAAAGTAAATTAGTTGCTTGACAAATAAGAGTGCCTACAAACATATTGTAGGTGCTACACAAAATCAAAATAAATGACTGATTCACACTCCAAACAGTTAGCATTAATTGCCAACGCAAGCATAAATGAATACAAGTATTTAACAGTTAGGTATTCAGGATGAGTCCAATATATTGTAACTGGACCTAGCTAAGGATGAATGGATGGATGAATGCATTTAATGTGAGGTATTTAGGTAAATTCAAACTCCTTCCTGGCAATAATTTCAAGGTAAGACCAGGGATCCTTTGAGAATCCATTAGCATAGCTTGTCTCTTGCCTTTCTGACCCAATGCGCCTGAGACTGTGTGATCCGTCCACAGTTTAAAATCAGTGCTCTTTGAAATAGACCTATATGCGAGTACCCACAGTGATTTGCAAGTGAAGGTCATCCAATACGTATGTATGCTGTGTGCCCAAACTTGTACCTTGAGGTATAATGTGGTATATTTTCAGTTCTGTGGACCCTGACTGTGAAGCCAAGTGGCGGATTTCGGGTTTTCTGAAGTCGGGGTTCACTGCTAACCTTCCTTTGATGTGCATTAAGAAGCAAATACAAAATGTGCATGTCATCTTTCAGCTCCTTATGCCATGCACTCCTGGAACCAGAGCTATCAAGCAGTTGTCTCTTCTGTGTAAGCTCCCTGGGATTCAGGGTTTGAGAGTAAGCATTTTTCATCTTGCGTCTGGCTTGAAACTGGCTTTGCGACTGGAGGCTCGGCAGTTTAATTTGCTGGGGTTTTGGTCTCTCTGGAGCCATCTGGACATAGTTCTCTGAGCGGTTTCCTTTTCCTTGGCATGTCCCCATGGTGAGGAGTGATGAAGAAAGCCCCTTTTAAGTGGCAGATGTGGGCAGAGCAGGTTCAGAAGATTGACTCCTTACTTTATCTGGGCTTCTTTATTACCTCAAAAAACAAGGCTTTTCAGTCTCAGCTTCAGGCAAAGGCAACAGGCAACTAAATTACTGAATCAGCATTGTGGAGTGGACTCCAGATACGGTAAATTTTCCCTTTAACCATTTGTTTCTACAAATGGAAAATTGGTCCAAAAATCCTATACAGAATCGAAGTGTACAACCTATCCATACTTGACTGTCGTTTTAGAGGCCCTGATTTGGAGAAGTTATTTGCATACCTTGTTCTGTGACTCATTCTGTAATGCACTATGAATTGGGTTAAACTTCCACAAAAGCTAGGGAGCACTGGAGATGCCTTGCGTTATATCAGAATATTCTTGTGCAAAATGAAAAATCTGTTTGAAGAGTTTAAAGTAATTTGCCTGGAAAAGGGCTTAATAGCCTTGAAAGAATTGGAGGAACTATGTTCTGAATTATTGCTCAAATGTGGTTCTGACCCGGCAGAATCGATTGGCAATCTGTGTAAGGTGAAACATTATATGTTACTCACTGTAGTGACTAACATACTCTTACATAATAGATCCTTTGCTAAGTTGTTTGAAGTCATCTCTACCACAGAAGCACTTGTAGTGGTGTTAGGAGTTTCTTTGAGTCCTGGCAGGTGAGTATACCAGGGAAGGGACTTTGTAGTAGTAGTCCTGTCAGTTGAGTGGGTCCGGAAGATATACTTAAAGTACTGTTGTGGTAAAAGATTATGCAGAAGTGGCAAGACCACTAACATATAGTGTGAACTCTTGTGGAATCATCCTGACAAATCATTATTGCTGATGCAAGTATCTTGTGAACTATTATGAAACAATCAATTCAAATGTATTAGATGAACTGTCGAAGTATTCTTGTTTTCTAAGAAGTTGTAGTGAACGTTTTGCTATAAGTGGAGAGAAAGACCGGTTGACTCTTTTGAACTGTTGGTCAAAGTCCAAGAATCTTTCTGAAGCAAAAAGAGTTTTGTCATTTAAACTTTGTTGCAAGACAGAACTTTCCTATTTTTAACTGTTGATTGAGCAATCCTGGTTAAATCTGGGGAAGGGGATACCACCCAGGTTACAAGGAGAAACGGTTATCAGGGTTATATTGAACACATAGCTGTTATTTCTGTTATATTACACTTTCCATATATTACTTTGTTGTATATAAAAGCGTAAAACAAGACAAAGGCTTAGCTAGTGTGATTGCTTGCTTAATGGTGGCAAAGGCATCTTCTGTTTCCTGAGGCCATGGTAGGGGGTCAGGGGTTGAATCATGTGTGAGCTTCTGAAGGGGCTTAACTATGGGTACATATCCCAGGACCCATTGCCTACAGTAACTGACCATCCTGATGAACCCTCTCATCTGCTTCTTGGTCCGGGGCTTAGAGACTTAATGGATAGTTGAAATCCGATCCTGGGGTGTCTTTTCCCAGCAGAAATCTCATGGCTGCAGTATATCGCACAGGGCAGACAGAACTGTAATTTGTCTTTGGATGCCTTGTGAACCTTTTCAGCGAGCACATTCAACAGGACAAGCGAGTCTTCCTCACAGGCTTCCAGGGGGTGGTGGGGTAGAGGCTATGAGCAGATCCACATACTGCACCAGTGTCAACCCTCCTGGAAACTGTACCAAATTAAAATATTTCTTTAGGATCTGGGAAAAACGGGTAGGGCTCTCTGCGTACCCCATTGGAAACCTAGTGAATGTGTACTGGGTTAATTTATGGGTATGGAGAAAATCGCTAAACACAAATCTACAACCATGAAATACTTGGCTGTATAGGGGATACATGACAAAATGGTTGCTGGATTTGATACTGTAAAGACTGGAGGGGGGTTTTCTGAACTCCTGCCCTCCATATGGCAGAGTAGAAGCACAGAACACCCCAGCCAAGATTCTGTATAGGGTAGCAATGGACGAGCAATCGAGGCTTAAGCTCTCAGGAGGTGATACAGACTGGTTCTTAAGTACAGTGTAGTCCCCAAACCCCCACAAAGAAATGTCCACACACAATGTTAGTGATAACACAGTTCTTTATATAAATAAGGTTCAAGTTATATATACACACACAGTAACACACTTTGTGCTCAGGCAATACTATAGTGATACATATGTACAGTATCTATGTGGTACCACAGTTAACTCTTGATTCCATTTAAATGCACCAACGCTTGACAGTCTCAAAGGCATACAAATCGAATAGTAAAGTGAATCAACAATAGACATGAGGGAAGACCAGTTGGGTTAAACAATTGGCAGAATACTGGGTCCCGTTACTTAGAGACAGTTCTGTGTGAGGATCCTCTCACCTGGGCAACCTGTAAATAAAGTGCATCAACAAGCCCAGTCCATAAATTGTTTAATATAGTCTTGGTTCCTTCTAAAAAATGTCTAATACCCCAATGTACCTGATTTAGCAGAGTTCAATGTCGGGTTGTCGACTGATCCTTCTTGACTGAACTCCCTATAAGACAGGAGCCATGGATCGTTGAGATTCCTCAAAGAAAAGGGGAACAATGTCGTAGAGGCAGCAGCTTCGGTCCTTGCGGTGCTCGTCGATGATCGGTCGTGGACGTCCTGCGAAGATGAGGCGTGCGGTGCACCTCGATGATGAGTTTGTTGCTGCAGAGTCATTGAAGAATGGAAGCCCAGCAAGGGCATCGGGTCGTCGGTGTTTGGCGTCGGCTGGCTTTTGGGTTTTTTCAGCCTCTTTGTGGGCTTCAGGTGGCAGGAAACCCACCGGCAGATTCTCCTTGGTTTGTTGGTGACCTTGACTTTCTCTTGCGGGACAAAGCAATAAACGGTGATGAGCAAGGGAGTCCTTGATTTCAAAGTGTCTTAGGCAATGGAGGGTTGCAGCTCCGGTCGACGAGGTTACAATGGTCCTCCGCACCTTGGTCGATGGTGATGGTCGTCGATAGCCTCGACGTCCTCAACGTCCTGGTGCTTCACTTCAGATCCCTCAGCAGTCCCCGTCTCCGGTCGGAAGTCTTTTGAGGACTGACTTCCAGGGAGCCTTGGTGAAGGTTAACTGGTGCACGATGTTCGCTAGTAGCTCGGGAAGAGGTGTTCTAGCCAGGTCCTCTCTTGGATCAGTTCTTGGAGACAAGACAGCTTTCGGATTGCTTTGAAGGAAAGCAGCAGCAGCAGAGACTTCTTCCAGCTAGGCTTAAGCATCAAGTTTCAACTTGAGCTTCTGAACAATTTCAGTAAGTGAGAGGTCCCCAGATATACTGTTCTGTCTCCCATTCACACTGCTGAACCAGGCTCAGGCAGCCAATCATTCAGAAGGGCATTCTGCAGGCATTCAGCCAATCGGACTCACAGTGCATTCAGGCCATTCTTCTCCCTCCAGACACTCAAAACAAGGAATGTGGATTGGGGCAAACCCCCAGCCTTTCAGCACACCACACTGCAGTCATACCAGTCTTGGGCAGGGCTGTCTCATTCACTGTGTCACAAACCAGAAACCAGACACCCATAACATGAAATGTATATTGGTCACACACTCCATTCACCCAGGTCCCACCCCAAGGGTGTACCCACAACATACAGTCACTGGGAAGACTCCAGCCATTCTGGCATGGATTTCCCCACAATTCTGGAACTTCCACCCAACAGCCACAGGGGCCATCTTGTCTCCTATCAGGAATCAACTGATTCCAATGGCAGGGCCTGGGTATCTCAAAATGGAGGCTACTCTGAGCACCGGTCAAATTCAGCATGGAGCTGCCACCAGCCCAGACCCTTTTCTGTGGGCCACACACAGGTGTCCAAAAACATACACTAGGGGTACAGGGTTGTACCCCCACCCATGGGTGCCATAAGGGTATCGCAAGGGTCTGTTCACCAAACCAAAAAGAGGAAGAGATGCACTGCCGGAAGTCCCACATGGACATAAAATAACACAGTACACACTTGATAAAAGGAGTAAAGGACAAGGACATGGAGGCCCTGTCCCTCCAATGCATTTCCAGCATCACCGGTACCACTGGAAAAGATGGTAGAACCGCATGTAAATCCTATATAAAACATAACCATATTTACCTGGCTTCTTCGTAGGCAAGATCAGAGTATTGCAGGCGCTGTGGGTCGGCACAATAACTTGTTGAAGGGATTCTATGACAGGGTGGATTCCTTAGTCGGGAAATAGGATAATGAGGTACACATGGCAAGGGCGTGACAGGATTCAACATGACTTTAACTGACTAAGCATAAACCATATATCCAGCATCGTTTGCATGGGATGGCCATAATTTGACTGGGACCTGATTGAAAAGCCCCTACTGTGGACAGTGGAGTGTCGGCTCGGTCCCCAAGGTTTGAATGGATGACTTCCTGTAATACTGCCAGGACCTTGTGTTCCTATGAGCGTGCTTAGGATACACAATAAATCTATTCCAAACCAATTCAGAGGAGAACAAAGGTTCAGCAAAAATGCATGGTGGTTAGAAATTGGGCTTATCGTGACCATAAATGGGGTGGACACCAAATAGGGTATTGGAGTACTCCCAATACCTACAGCGTTTGCTATGTCAGATTGCTCTGTCAGGGAAAACTCTGAAGCTTTTAGTGTGGAGGGTGTTGCCCCTGTAGCAACCAAGCATTAAACATTTTTGCAGGCAACAATACAATCAAAATACAGGGCAGGAGGATAAATTGATATCTGGTGCAATAAGCGCAGAGACCTTTTGGAAATCCTAAACATCGGTCATAAGTAGTGGCAGTAGAGGCAGGGACCTTGCCATCCTGCTTGGTGCAGTTGGCTGTCTGCCTCTACCGTCCTCTGAAGCCAGACTGATGATCATGGAGACAACCAACAGATTCAGTGTGAAGATTAAGCTGGGAGATGGCCAGCTTTTCCAGTAGTTTGCTCACGAAAGGAGTGATGGAGATTGGGCGATAGTTAGCAGGGCAGGAAGGGTTGGCTGAGGGTTTCTTATGAGGAGGGTGCACAAGGGAGTGCTTCAGGGGTGAAGGGAAGACTCCAGTGGTGAAGGAGTGGTTGCAGAAGTTAGCCAGAGCAGGAGACAGTGTGTCAATGTGGTCCTTGATGGTTTTGGAGGAACAGGGGTGAACCTGTTTGGATGAGACTTTTCATAGATTTGACTTGTCTGGAAACCTTGTCTGGGGAGAACAGGGGAAAGACCGAGAAGGAGGGAGGAGAGGTGGCTGAAGAAGGGCCAGAGGAAGAGCAGGGAGGAGGGGGAGAGGAAGAGGGAGAGAAGGCCGTGCAGAGGGCCTGGTAGGGGACAGGAGATGTAGAGACTGCAGCAGGATTGGCCAGCTCCTTGCAGATTTTAGAGTTTGGCCGAGTTAAATGCCGCAGAGACGCGTCTTGGATGTGGGCTCTCTTCTTGGTGTGGATAGAGAGCCAGTATTGCCTTTGGAGCAGGCGGCAGACCAGTTTGTCAGAGAATGAACCGGAAGCACACAATTTCCTCTCAGCCACTGTGCACTTCCGTTTAAGGTTGGCGAGATCTGAATCGTACCAAGAGTTTCACTTGGCATTGGGCTTCAAGTGGATCCTCATGACGGGGGCAAGAACATCAAGAGTATCAGATATAGCAGAGTGGCGCATAGTAAGGGCTGTGTCAGTGTGTGAGTAAGCCAAGGGGGTACGGCGATTGAGAAAGTGGCGGCAAAAGTCTCACCTGACACGCTTCATGGGTTGGATGACCAAGAAGCTAGGTGGCAGTGCTCGAGTTGGCTTGGCCCGAGCGGTAGAGGGGTGAGCTGGGAGGAAAGGAGATAGTGATGGAGAGAAGTGGTGAGAGGAATCGAAAGGGGGAAGGTCTGAAAAGATCAGAACATCCAGAGTGGGCCCTGCAGAGTGAGTCGGGCCAGAGGCGAATAGAAAGAGTTCCAGAGGTCGCAAAAGAGTCCAGAGGAACCATCCAGGTGGATGTTAATCTTTCCAAGGAGGAGGAGTTGAGTGATCAAGACCAGGAGGGAAGAGGAGAGGTCTGCCCATTCAGAGAGGAAGGAGGAGATCTGACCAGGTGGCCAATAGATGGTAGCCACAGTAAGGAATGGCCAGGAGAGAGAGAGCCTGCAGACGAGGGATTCGAAAGATGAGAAGGCCTGCGTAGGAATGACAGAGGCAGGAATCCACTAAGGGAAGATCAAGGCTACACCCTCTCCGGAACTGTTGGATATGGGTACAGAGAGGATCTTGTAGCCTTCAGAGAGGAGTGTCAAAGCTTGTTACGGAGCTGGCCGTGAACCATGTCTCGGTGAGACCAAGTATATCGAGGTCAAGTTCCTCCAGGAGGCGGCAGATGTCAGAGGAGTGTTTGACAGCTGAGCAAGATTTTAGTGTGGCAATATGGAGAAGGTTGCCATCCTTGAAAGGCTTCCGGAGTGGGGTCGAATCAGAGGTACGGCCTGCGGTGGTGCAGAAGAAGCCCGAGGAGGAGAGGGCAAGGTAGCCAAGGAGGAGACAGCAGGGGGAAGCGAGGAAGCCGTGGAGAGGGGACAGCAGGAGAAGAAAGGAAATTGATGAGGAGCGGGAAGCGTCTATCAAAGAGAAGGTTGGCTTGAGGGCCTTGGACCAAGACGGCACCATTCAAGTAAACATTAATGATGACCTTAGAGGCGTGGAAGGAGGCCAGGAGGGCCACCTACCGGGTGCCAACATTAATGGGAGAAGAGAAAGGAGAGAGCACAGAGACCATATGTAGAGTCTATAGGTCTGGCGAGGGAACGACAAAGAGGGTGTCGGTGAGGGTTTGCCTGGAGGAGGCACTGGTCTAGGCATCGGCGATAGGGAGGCCTGGGTTGGAGACCAGGAAGTCCTTTTTATACTTCTTCCTACCAGATTTAGTGAGGAGAGCAGTATGGTCGATAGAGAAGCAGTTAGAAGAGATGGGAGAGACAGGGAGCACCATAGAGTAGGTAGGTAGGGAGAGAAGAGGAAGGGAGTGGAAGGGGTGGGGGAGAGGGTAGGGAGAACACTAGGGAAGGACACAGGGAGGGGCGCAAGCCGACAATACAAGTAGATAATTGGACAAGATAGGAGCTTAGGAATGGTAGAAAGTTTGCCCCATTTCGGCCCTTCTACTAACCACAATGCAGAGCGGTATTCAGTTTTTTAGAGACTTGGGTAGGTAAGAGTCAACAACAAGACATAATCAGTAGCAACAAAGCCTAGTACAGCTCCCGTGCCAGGTTACAGAGCGTGCAGTATAAAGCAGTGTTGCAACTGATATCTATATAGGGTTTGAAGTAACGAGGTATCGGTTAAGACCAGACGATCATGGGGTTTGCATCCAAAATCTTTTCTTTGCACTCGTACAGAACACATTCACCCTAATCGGTCCTTCTCTACTCTGACTGGCACAGGGTCTCATGTTTTTTTAAGTCAATGGGGGCATGGATGTGCTGCTTTTAACCTGCAGTAGCCAGCTGCTATTACTTTTACTTAATTTAGATAAACTGTTCTATAGGCAGGGTACTTTCCCTCCTGCAATATTGGATGATCCCAATAGATTTCAGACTTCAGGTTTCAGTTTCGTTTTTCAGTTTTCAAAAACTAACCTTAACCCCACCGGTTTCAGAAGCTATGCACGGCATAACAGTACACTGACACAATTACCCGTGTTCACCAATCCACAATTGTTCGATTTGTTCTTGCTTCCGCGCCTGCACAATCTGACCCCCCGCTCCCCTTTGAGTATCTGTGTGTTCTGGCCAGCTCTGCCCTCTGATGAAATAGTCTCTCCTGGGCTTAGGGCGATCACTGGGAAGTGCACCCAGTAGCACTTGGACCTGGCCAAGTAGCAGTCGGAATCTGACATCTTAAGGCCCCAAATTGTGGTGGAGAAATTACCACTCATGATTCTGGTGAATTGGTGAACAATTTATTAGTAACAGAGTAGAAAGAAATAACCAACGGCACCACAAGACTTCAGTGCAAGTGAACCCCTCTCTCTCCGTGCCCCTCGCTCTTATACCCCAAAACACACTTGAGTTTCAATGGAAGGGGTGGCCCAACAGGGCAAGGTCTCACCTTGAAACATTGTTAGAAATCCCTCATTATACAAGCGTTGGATGCCAGCTGGCCTCTGCCTTGCTAGTTGGTGTTATCAGGGAGGACAGCATAGTGTAATCTATTTAGTCAAGGTGAATAAACTCCCTAAAGATTTGCACATGCTGTGTGGCAGGCACCTGCACTCGCAATATGACTTCCGCCTACTAATGCAGTTTTTCTTAAAGCGAGACTATAAACACACTTGCATGTGCCAGAAGGGAAAAACGTTGAAAGCAAGAGCTGTGAAGGAGACCATTCCTACATGCTAGGCAAAGAGCTTTCATGGCAAAGACATGTGCAGTACAATCTACCATCTCACCTCGTACAAGCTAGAAGCAGTGGTTTAAACATGGTAGTTTGCAGTGCGTGCACAACGGTATACAGCGGTAATATGCTAAGGAAGTACATTAACTCTTCAGTTCCTGAACTTTTCCTCTACACTCCTTTGTCCTGTGCTTCAGCTTATGGGAGCCTATTCCTGGGGCCTTTAGAAAAGTGTAAAATCTTTTCATTTTTCTTAGTGGCACCCAATTCGGGAAGCATGCATCTTAATCAGCTGCTGTTGGTTGGAATGCTTCTTGCATCTCTGGATCCTCCTCCTAAAGGCTCATGTTCATACAGTAAAGCAACGCCACCAGCTGTGGCCTTTCAGAGAACTTTTATTTGGGTGGCCATCAAGAGTGCCACGTGAGATTCTCACCTGGCCTCCTGCAAACACTATTGTATTGACACTAGTGCTAAATCACATCTTAGGAATGGTCCGGCTTTTCCCCAGAACATGTTTGATTAGAGAGCTTCCTCTGACTCGTGGTGGGAATCATGCTTGGTAAATTCCCTTACATGTGAATTCAAGAGGAATGGGGTATAAGAGTAGGTCTTTCACAGCCCTGACTACCTTCTACATAATCCCCTTTGCTCCTCCCTCTAAAAAAGATGTTAGCCAAACTGACTTAAGGGGTTTGGGGGGGGGGGAGACTGGCAGATGTTGGCATGTGGTGAAATCTGTCTGTCGAGGGGCAAATGCTTGCTTGCGCCACACATAAATGTAAGAAATGTTGCTACAAAAGGCCCACATCATATCCTCATAGGACATATTTCCATAAGTATGGTGGAAAGGAGACCACTAAGGACACTTTGTGTGAGGTAAAAAGGTCTTAATAAGTTTGGGAAATGTACCATTACATGTAATTAGTCAGAAACACTCCAGCTTAGTGGGGTTGTGTGCAGGCCCTTTTATTTTACACATTGTTGTGCTCTGCTCACAAGGACTACTGAGGCCTTTCTATGATCAATAATAGTGATCACATAACTGATTCCATAATCGTCAATCATGTGATAAGTTTTTAACAATACTGTGTCTGGGCGTTTTCAAATCCTTCTTGCCGAGGCCCACGTCAGAATGCAAGACAATCACTGTTATTCCCTCTTTTGGAGGGAACATTAATTGGAGTGTAAAGAGTTGGATGCAGAGTTAGACAATTTGTGGTCCCAAAAATACATTTCATTCTCATGGATTTGTTCACCTTGCCCAATCAAGATCTTTTGTGCAGTACATGCAAGCTTAATGTAATCTATAGAAATCCTAAAAATCCCACTTGAGACTATTTCTACACTTTTGCATTGTGTGGTAATCGCGGGAACCTGAAATTATTGACAATGAAAAAATAGTTTGTGGCAAACCTCTTACTGCTCTACCTTCTTTGGCAGCAAGAAGAATGGAGAGAAAATGAGTATGCGCAGAGTTTACATCTAAGCCTACATTTAAAGTCTCAACTGGAAAACTGCTACCTACCTGTTATCAAACTGTACTTCAACATTAAAATGTTAGCTAAGCCTAGAAATCTTGGAGTATGAAGGGCAGGGGTTAAATAAGTATAGGCTACCCTGAAAAATTTCTTTTGGGATTAAACTGCAGCTTCCATCCTTACTTTCCTGTGCTTGCCACCTGTATAAGAGGGAAGGCACCAGATATCTGATTACCTAAGTGTTAAAGCCTGCAATAGCAAACTTGGCTGCAATCATCCTGGTGACCAAGTTAAGCCTGATTTAAGCAAAACCTGGTAATTGAAGTCCATGAAGACATATTAACATCCTGAGAGCATGTAAACTGTAATGTTCTAGTGCGTTCTTAGTTCCAGCATTTAGGAAATGATCAGGTATGAACTTGGAAAACCAGGCTTCAGGATGTATTAGTCTGAGGCGAGTAAGCATATAAAATTGACAATGTCCAAGGGATTACAAGAACAAACTGGTGATCTTGCAAAAGGAAAAGTAATTACAAATGACATAGCAAACCCAGTAATCATTTCCATAGTAGTATGCAGTGGTGAGGCAAGCGGCTATCCAAGGTGGCCCTATAGACAAGGTTGTCTCACACCCCACACACTCCAGTGACTGGAAGCAAATTGAAAGTGGTTTGGCAGCTGCATCAGAGTACTGTGGTTGCACTCTTTTCTAACCTGAATGTGTATTGCCCAGTATTTAACCTGCAAGAAAACCATTTCAGCATGCAAAGAAGAGGCAAAATGGTGGCCACTCTTGGAGAGCTGCTAAGGCCCCACGAATCGCAGATGACTACCAACACTGACCTGACCCTCCACTCCAATGTCCTCCTAACACCACCTTGGGCTGCTGACATGGGCCTTGGTCTTGTCTGCCTGTCGGGAGCTCATTTGGCACTTGGAGCCAGAACAGTGCTGTGAATGAGATGAGGCTACATGCTCGCAGCAAAATCTTAGAGAAGGGTAGGACCTCAGTGGGCAACCCTGCAGTGGCGAACCCTGTGTTGGGTGTCTGAACATATGTATTCCCTGATAAGAGGACTTGGCTGTGGGCCTCATTGCCTTGTGGGAGCTGCTGCTTAACCCTACTCTGTTTTCTCTGCTCTGACTCAGTGTATATCATCCTTTATCTGTGCAGAAATACTTCCACAGATAAAGTAATATTGCTCTGGATGATGTGGCAGTGTCCTGAACCCTTTCAAACCTACCCAGTGTGGCAGAGCTTGGGGCATGGATGAACGGTTGGAAGGCGGATGTGTTCAGCTGAAAAGCAACCCTTAAGGCAGCTTGAGGATATTGTGATTTAATTGATCTATGCACTGCAGGTGGGTAATTTAGATGAGTTGCTACCATGCCCATCACATATCCGGGCTCCTGCTTTGACTGGCACAATATATGTCCTTGTTAAATAGAAGTTCAATTTCATTATAACAGGACTTGCATCCAAGTCTCCCCTTGCAAGGTCCACTCTATAAACTGTCAAGAGTAATTCCTGTTTCCTGCACATCTGGAATGAGGTGCAGGAAGGATCTCAATCAAAGCCTCCCTATACACCCCTTTGGTGCCCTTAAGTAAGCCGTTGAGTTAAAGGTTCCAGAATCAATGCCAATTTTCCCAGTGTGTGGAGTGTTGGCGAGTGTTGCATTGGCGACATTTTCAACTTCAGCATTACTGCATTTCCCCTGCTGCAGTCTGTCTACAGTGGCTGTGGCTTGCCTAAAGTAAAGAAGGAAGAGCATATACTTTAAGAGCTCCAGCGTATGCAGAGCGTGTGTGGAGTGTTGGCGAGTGTTAGTGTAGTGGGAGTGGCTCCCCGCTGCGAAACACTCAGGAATCAACTACTTCAACAAAATGAGGGTGCTGCTATTGGTACTCGGCTTCTGTGGCACAGCAACTAGCCAGCCTGAAAGAATTACAGCTTGTGAGGCTGGTGCTGACTCTTCCACAGCCTCGAAGGTAAGCTAGTCTTAGTGTATGCGGTCTTTGTTTGTCTTTGTTTGTCCCGCGTTGTGAAACTAGGAGCCCCCAGTGGTAGAACATTTGTGGTGAGCGGGGGCTCTTTCCACTAATACTGACACAAAAGGATTGCGGTTCCTTTTTTTTCTCAATGCTGACGTGGAAGGGGTGTTAATACCCTGCTGTAACGGACTAGCATCTGACCCTTGTTCCGTTCCGTCCAGGCGGTTACTACCGCAAACTATTTGGGGTTATAAAGTCAGTCATTCTACCGGCCTTGATGAGGACTCTATTAGGGCCTGATTTGATCTCTCTTTGGGGTAAAGATGGAATCATGGAGCCCAATAACCAAGCGGGTGCGAGGATCCGACTTCATGTTAAATTGGGCACAATATGCTTAGAACAGGTGGCAAATAACTTTAACCCAAGCAGTCGAACACCTACTCGCTCACACTGCCCTCTGAGACCAGAGAAAAGCCCGTCTGGAAATGCTTCACCAGCGAGATCTGCATCTTCTATGACAGGTATGAATGATCTGCAAGCTTGTGGTCTGAAGGGGGGGCCCCCAAAATGATGAAATAACTGGAGTGGAAATTGGAGCCCAGAGCAAACAAGCTGTCCTTATAACAACTGAGGATAACGCCAGTGCAAATCAAGTGCCTGGACTTTCAAACTCTGATTTAGCAGCTAAATTGGCTGCTGATTTTTTACCCTTGTCAGACAAATAAGCACTCAAAGGCGTCTGAGCATCTTGTTTATAAATGAGACTTGATGCCCTAGTTGAGGATTCTGAAACTCAAAAAAGGGCTACTTCTGAAGTGCTGAAACAGACATCATAAGGTGAAAATTTACAGGCTTCTTTAGACCTAGTAAGAACAGCGGACGATCCTTTGCAAATTGCATTGACAAGTCCCAGTGTGCTGCCGGAAAGCCATCAAGCTTTAGATGAAACCTCATTGAACAAAGCCAATCGAGAAGAAGACTTCTTTGGAAACACTGAGGGTAATAATAGTGATTCATCATCAGTGGATTTGAGTGTGTTACAAAACTATGAGGTAAGAGAGGAGAAACATCTGTGAGGCGGCATCTTCACAGAGAAGTTGGCTAGTATACAAAACACAGTAATGGCCTCTCTGACTATCTCTATCTCCTTTTTGTAAACTTTATGAATCTATACATACGGCAATTCAAGAGCAAGTAAATTGAATGCATACCTGGCAGCAGAAATTGACAAATCTGGATACATTCACAAGGAAACTGGAATTATGCCTGGAGTCAGAGACGAAGACCTCGGATCAATGGCAGAGAAGGTTGTGGGACCTGGCCAGTAGTGAGACGGTGGATAAAGCTCTTTTAATGGATGCCATCATTGAAGATGGGAAATGAATAAGGGAGCACTGGAAGGCAAAAGAAGGAGAGATTGCAAAGATTAAAAGTACACCTCGGGACAATCATAGGGCTGAGCTGAGCCCTATTGTTGTTGCCGAACAAAAGAAATCTACGCTTGATCAGACCAAAATACCTAGCACTGAGCCTCCAAAGAAAAATGCCTTTTCGATATTTAAATAATTCTCATCGTTATCCATGAAAGAAGGAGCTTGTGGACAAAAAAGGAAAAGCGACGTATTACAAGAAAAGAAATCACAAAATCTCCAGCTGGCGCCTAAAAAAGGATGAATGGATCCAGAGAATTTCTGCGTAATATACAAACTCCAAGTCGGCTGGCCCCGCTTGATAATACAAAAAGACCATGCAAGGAGATGTGCTTGTTCAAACCTGCGCAGCCGTAAGAGCCTGCTGCAGAGCCTGACCTAAACCAAAGCTTTTACTCCAATTCAGGTGAAATTTTGCCACAGTCGTAGGCGCGTGCCTCAGTGACCTCCTGGAAATTATGGAGGGTTAAGAAGATGAGAAATGGAACAACTTGAGTGAATCCGACTGGAGGGAAATTGAGAAGCATGAAGCTTTAATACCACTGAAAGATAGTAAGAAAATTGGAGGTAGCAGCTCCAGATCTCCAATTGTGGTCCCGGTTTTCCAAACGATGGAGGATCAAAGAAAAATTGCGGACCTTAAGAGTGGTATGTTGTCCCAGAGTAAAAAAAAAAGGACGAGAGGCCACCTGAGGCAGATTCTAAAATACTGAGTGCCCAAATAAGGGGAAGTAAACCACCCTTTAGGGCCGCTAAAAACCCTAGAAGAAACCCACCAGAGAAAGAGCATCTAAACTCCTGGCATAAGTCAAAGGAGGTCCCAAAGCTGCTATTGACGAGAATAATAATGGATCAAAAGTTCTTGCTCCTTAATAGGAGCAATGTGATGAAGCTCCTCCAATGTGTAACAGCATTAACATTTATATCTACGGGAGATATGAGTAGTAGAATCTCCATCTGAAGATCGGGAACACTGTAATTCTCCATCTAGATTCAACTCTCATAAAGGAAGCCATGTTGGAACAGAGTGAAAGGCTGCTCTTCCTGGGTTATAATCTCTGTGTTTAATTGGGTGCCTCAGCGTGATTATCAGTCAAAGAAGAAGCCTTTCCTGGGTAATCAAGCTAAGAAGCAAGCTGCTCAATTACCCTCACTTAAACCCTCAAACCCACCAATAAGAAAAACAGATACAAATCCGAAAGGGCCTGCAAAGATCATACCAAAAAAAGACATCTCTCTTTTGGGTAGCTTCACAATTAAAAATGAAGGTTGCAGAAGTTTTGGGAAACCAAAACTCGCCCTGCAACGACATGAAGCTCTGGGACAGATGGATTGGAGCTGGATCGCAGGAAGATTGGTGAAAAAGAGGGATGAATAGACTGCTATGGAAGAGACTAGAGAATTCCTATGAGTGGCATCCTAGAACACACTTGGCTTTAAGTTCCTATTTACAGAAGAAGGGATGATCCTTGGGGGCTACAACATCATATGCCTCCAAGAGACATGGCTATGGGACAAGCTGGCTTATGAGGTCTATTCAAACCCGGCTTTTAGGGGGGATCGGTGTAGACCTTTCTCTGGCTTACTTACCCTAATCAAAGTTGCATGCGACTTCAAGATTTTTCATCATCTTATGCCAAATCCATATATTCAAATATTGGAAATTGATAGGTCCCACATAAAGGGAATCTATAAATTGTTGCTGATAAATGTGTATCGTGGCATGAAATGTCTCTTAGCTGAAAAATGGTTGGGGCTGATCATGGAGAAAGTTGATCAATCTCTTAAGGGGGGGGGAATCTAGAAATTCTAATTTGCAGAGACTTTAATTTTTGCCTACCGTCTAGGAAGGGCCTGCCTTTACAGTATGAGAAGTTTGATGGTTTTGCCAAAAGATGGTTGAAGGAGGTAAATATGCGAGAGCTGGGATTGCTGAATGGGCAAACTGTGGGCGATTACCCAGGGGCACACACCTGGAGCAATGGCACACAGGTGGGCAGTTTTGTTTTGTCTCATCAACCTTGGAGGAAATGATCTCAAGGTTTGAGGTTGTGCACCTGTCAGAGTGATAACGACCTACTATCCATGACTATAGAGATTCCTGCAGGTAGACGCAAACATAAAGTCATGCCCTCCGTAAGTTAAATGAAGGGCTAAATAGAGTAAAAATCCCAGCAAGAAATATCTCTCTTGGCACCCTGGCTGGATCAAGAGATTGCCAGGGATGAACAGCTGGTGGGATATGCTTGGGTTCTAAAAGGCTTCACACAAAAGGTGGGAAAAACAGCGCTCTCCATCTTGTACCTAAACATGCTTATGATATTGAGCTGGTTAAAGTCTGTAAATTAGACAGAGGAACGGAAATCAAGACGCCTAAATGCAGCATCCTCAAATGTTAATCAAAGAATGCAGCCAGGTATCTAAAAATTGTGTGAAAGCTCATAGATCAACACTCATCCAAAAGGATGCTGAGAGAATGCTGGTAGTAGTATGTGGGGAAAAACTCACGCAGCATGTGGGAATTAATTAACAATTGGGGATGGATCAAAATAAAACCAACTGATGGGGGTTTTACAGAAGAAAGATGGGTCAGCCGCTACTCTAAAATCTTTGAGGTCTACCCCTCATGGGTCTGCCCCAAAATAGCCAGGGCATGGGTGGCTGGTGCTTTGAAATTGATCGAGGTGGAAGCCAGGTCCATGATTATGAAGCTCAGCTCCTCCAGAGCTGCAGGACCTGATGGGATCTCCAATTATATGATGAAGATAAATTCTGATACCTGGGCAAAATTTGCGTTATTCCCATTCAAACAGGTGGTGATAAACCGACAGGTGCCGGAGTCATGGCGGGAGGCCTGCATTGTGCCAGTGTTCAAGAAAGGCGATGGAGCTGATCCTAAGAACTATTGCCCTCTTGGATTCATTAGGCAAGCTTTTTTTTTTTAAACCTTTATTTTTGTTGGCAGAGGTTTACAACAGACACACACGCTGAGGCGTATGATACATGCAATGAGTTCACGATCAGCAGTGCAGGGAAAAAAGAAGATAAACAACGAACCACAACAGACAGTAACAGAATGCATGGAAAGAAAGCAAAGTATGATGATTCATGGCATTCAGGTATTTTCAAGTGGGGGCGGAGACGAACCGCTTTCAGAAGTCCTTTCCCCTTGGCTATTGAGGTAGCTATTAAATGCGGTCCATATATTCGTAGGGCGGGAATGAGTGGGGAGCGTTATTGAGGTACTCCTCTTTGCAATTTCGGGACCATGTAAGCAGGCTTAGCCACTTCTGGAATGTCGGGGGAGAGGGGCTTTTCCAACTTTGAAGTATGCATTTCTTAGCCACCATGCAATTTATTTTGAGGAATTTAGCCATGCGTTTGGAATCATCGGTTTTCCAAACCCCGAACAGGGTCCCCAGTGGATCAGGGTAAATTGTAGTGTCAATTATCTCAGCAAGTGTCTCTAGAATTTCCCCCCAGAATTCTCCCAATTTATGGCAAGACCAAAACATGTGAAGGTGATCCGTATTTTCCAGCCTACAGCGGGGACATGTATGTGTGATGATATGGGCAAACTTAGAGATCCTGTGGGGGATATAGTACAACCTGTTAAGTAATTTGTACTGCATGGCTCGATAGCGGAAGTTGAGGGAGACCTTCTGAGTGTGTAAGCACCATTTTTCCCACATTTGGTCCGGGATCTCTCTACCCAGTTCCTCTGCCCATTGCAAGCGTGCCCCGGGAGCCTGGGTCGGGGAATTCCCTTGTGACATCTTATATAAAAAGGAGACAACGCCACGGCCGCCGCCTGAGTTGGTGATGTATGCAATCACTGGGGTGTCAGGGGGTTCATGAGGAGAGGAGGGCGATGTAGCGCGGAATGCGGCTCGGAGCCTGTAGTATTGTAGGATATCAAGTGCAGACCCGGAGTGGTCCGGCTTCCATGTTTGGGGGTCTATAAACCTGCCTTCGGGATAAGTCTGTCAGCGCTTGGTAGCCTAGGTTCCCCCAGTGACGGGCTAGAGCAGTGTCATGTGTGGGCTCCAGTCCGGGGAAGGGCCACAAAGGGAGCCATTTGTAATATGGGGGGATTCCGCTGTTTGGTGTAGCAGTCGCTTCCAGGCCCGCAAGGTGGTCCCAATTGGATCGATGGGGGAATCAGGTGCATAGTGTTGGTGTAAAATAAGGGTCATTATGTTAACACCAGCTGCTGCCTTGGTCTCCAGCTTAACATGTGGGCGGACTGGAGAGCCGGGGTACCCAGTGCGTGACGTGTTGGGCCTGAGCAGCTGTCCAATAGAGTATTAGGTCGGGAGCTGAGAACCCCCCTAGTTTGTATGGGAGCGCCATATCGGACCATTTCTTGCGCACTGCACCGGAGTGCCACAGGAACTGTGTGCATGATTTATGCAGTCTTGTGAAGTATTTCCCCCAGGCCATATGGGTATGTTACCGAAGGTGTAGAGCAGCTTGGGGAGCAGGACCATTTTGATGAGGGAGAGCCTACCAGCCACTGACAATGGGAGAGAGCGCCAGCGTACCATTTACGTTTCAGCTAGCTGTGCTACGGCCAGGTAGTTATCTGCAAGGAGAGTGGGCTTTTTTAAAGACACTCAAATATCTGATTCCATCTGGGGACCAGCGGAGAGGGTATTTGGTGGCTGGCTGTTGAGTGGAGTCTGTGAGCGGAAAAACCTCGGATTTACAATAATTAATTGTGAACCCTGAGAAGGTGCCTATGCATGTAATGTCTCGTAGAATGGGGTTAAGGTGGGTGGAGGGGTCCCTGATGTACAATAACACGTCATCTGCTTAGAGGGATATGATTTCAGGAGTATCTTTTAGTCTTATCCCCCTGTGGGAGTAGTGTGCTCGAATGTGGTCCGCCATTGGCTCTATCACTAGAGCAAAGAGGATCGGGGAGAAGGGGCAACCCTGCTGAGTGCCCCTGCAGAGCGTGAACAGGGCTGATGTTGGGGAGTTGACGCGCACCCTGGCTACGGGGGAAGTGTAAAGTAATTTAATGTATCCGATCCTGGCAGGGCCAATGCCCATTGTCTCCAGCACCAACCACATATACTTCCAGGACACCATGTCGAACGCCTTCTGGGCGTTGAGCGTGACCGCGACGGCGTGCGTGTCCTGGTCAATGTGAGGCATCACATTAAATAGCCGCCTGATGTTATGAGAGGTGGACCTCCCTGGTACAAAGCCTGGTTGGTCTTCATGGACCAGGTGTGTCATAAACGGGAGGAAACGATTCGCTATCACCTTGACGAAAATCTTAGTGTCTAGGTTCATAAGAGAAAGTGGCCTACATGACCCACATTAATCGTCGGGCTTGCCAGGCTTAAGCAGTACCGTTATAATGGCTTCACGTAAAGTTGTGGGGAGAATGGACACGCAGAGCGACTCGTCACAAACTTCTAACCATTTGGGGGCCAATATGGCTGTGTGCTCATGGTAAAATTCTGCAGTGAGACCGTCGGGACCCGGGGTTTTACCCTTAGGCAGGTCAGAAATGGCCTTGACTATCTCATCCAGAGTGATTGGGAGTCTAGTTGGTCTCTGGTGGAGGAGGAGAGACACGTTGTGGGTATTTGATCGAGTAGATCCCGCATATGTTGCTCAGAGTGTTTGGGGGGCTGGGAATATAGGGTCGTATAAAATTCAGCAAATATGTCCAGTATGCGTTGGTCCAACCACTGTGGGATGCCTTGATCATCCTTAATAGAGGCGATCTGGGCATGGCCCCATTCCCCTCTCATGAGGTTTGCAAGCGTTTTCCCGAGTCTATCACCCTCGCCATATTTACGAGCAGCCTGGGGGCAACTGAAATATTGGACTTGACTGGTTGCAAATGCGTTGTATGTCTGGAGTTCATCCCCAATGAGGGCGAGTTTGGTGGTGTCAGCCGCGGTTGAGCATTCCCATTCCAGCTCACGTAATTTAGCTTCAGAGCGACCAAGTGCAGTTCTAATCGTTTTAGGACTCCAGCTTCTCTGGATATGGACACCCCCCTGATATATGCCTTGAAAGCGTCCCGTCTGATGCCAATGGAGGTAGCTTGGGAGGTGTTATGCTCAAAGAAGGACTCTATGTCTGCAAGTATTTCAGTCTTGCACACAATGTCCTTAAGGGCCGATGATTTAAAACGCCATGTGTTAAATGTCGGGATAGGTCTACCCAGTTGTAACGACATGGTAATCGGGGCGTGGTCAGAGAATGTGCGGGTTAAAATTTGTGCCCCCTCTACCCTGCCCATCACTGTGCTAGATACCAGGAACATGTCCATTCTGGAGGAGCTGTCGTGGACAGAAGAGTAGTAGGCGTATTCGTGCTGGTGAGGATTTAGTGTCCCCCAGGCGTCACGAATATTGAGTGTCGCGCTGTGACTATGTAGTCTACGTGCCGCGCTTGACAGGGGTCGGACGGCAGTCCTGATCCTATCCAGGTCAGTGTCCAATTCTAGATTCATGTCCCCCCCCTAATATGATGTGGACTCCAACATAACCCAGCAGTATGGTTACCACAGTGTCTGCAAATTCAAGGGAATCTACTTTGGGGCCGTAGGTGTTCACAAGGAGGTACTCCCCATTTACTATGGTACAGTTTAATAGGACCTATCTTCCTTCAGAGTCAATATAGCTCTTGTGTAGGGTAAATTTAATGGATTTGTGGATCATTGTCGTCGCGCCTCTAGCTTGAGTGGAGTAGGTGGTGAAATACCTGTCAGGGCCCCATGATGGTGCCATGCTTCCCAACAGATGGCCCGTGGAGGTTTCTTGCAGCAGCAGTATTTTACAGCCATGTCTATTAGCGTAGGCCATAATCTTGCGAGCTTTGCTGTAGCTGCTCAATCCCCGGACAATCCAGGACATTATGGTAGTGTACATTTCACTCAACTAGGTTACGTCTCAGCACAGCTGTTGTGGCATGCATTTGCAATTTATGTAGTCGCTTGCGAGACGCCTCAACATAGCGTGTTCCGTCACTCCACCTCTGCCATTCACAATGTAACATCCCAGAACTACCCCTCCCCCTCCCTCTCTGCCCAGTAATAACCAGCAGCGCCCATTCCCCTCCCACTCCTGCCCGCCATCCCTTAACATCCCTCAAACAATAGGTGTCAGCAGGCAGATCCCAACGTGGACCGGCCACACTTTTGGCCCAACAGGGGCCTGCACCAACCGAACATTCTAACATAAGTTCGCAACTGCGGTGGGGTACGCTGTTGCCGTGTTGCCTCTAGAACAAAAAGGAGTATTGAAATACTGCAAGGGCACATGAGGTCGGCTTTGTAGGTACTTAGATCGTGGTTTTTCCCTTAACGAGCATCTGAGCCAGCGGATGAACGTCCTGAGTGAGCAGCACAGGCCCAGTATTCACGGTCCGCTCATCCAGAGATGTACAGCCCACATAGTGGTTGGGCGAGTGTACTTCATAGTTAAGCTGGATGTCACAGAACGGCTTCAAATTTGGGGTGTGCTGCATAGCAGATCAAACAACCAGAGTAGGGGTAGCAAGAGCGCTGAAGACCCAGGAGGCAGACCGGGCCAGATCAGTCATTGTCCATGTCCATGTGTTCCCCATGGGGGGCATTGATCAGTATCTGTGCCTCAATGAACTTCACGGCCTCCTCCGGAACCGTGAAGAAGTATAATTTCCCTTTGAATGTGAATTTCAGTCGTGCCGGAAATAGTATTGCATTGGAGATGTTTCGCTCTCGTAAAATATTCTTGACCCCCAGGAACTGGCACCTCTCCTGCTGCACCCCCACAGAGAAGTCAGGGAAAATCCTAATCGTCTGGGGGCCCAGACGCAGCTCCCACTTTTCTCAGATAGGCATAGAATAAGGTCCCTATCTCTGTAATTAAGTATTTTGGCAATGATGGGCCTGGGAAAATCTCTGGGTGCAGGACGCGGTGACCAGGCCGATGAGCGCGCTCCACAGTAAAAAAAAAAAAAAGGGGGAGAGAGCAGGGTTGTCAAGCAATTCCTTCAACAGATCTTCCACCGCCAGTTCCATGCGGCCCTTGAGGGCATTTTCCAGAATTCCAATTATGCGCACATTGTCCCTGCGCAATCTCGACTCCAAATCATCGCATTTGGCCTTGACCATTTTCATGCCTCGGCTAAGGGAGGTGACAGTGTCCTGGAGGGTGTGTATGCTGTCTTCATTGGCACTTATTCGCGTTTCTGCCTCCGTAATTCTGGTGCAGCGTGGTCTAGCTGGGATTTAAGCAACGCGACGTTAGCATTAATGTCATCCAGTTTCTCATGAAAAGAGGCAACATTCTTAGTCATGGAATCAAGTATCGTCGCAAGATCCGGTGCCTGGGCAAGCGGGGGTGTGGCGGAGTCATCCTGAGTGGAGGATGCGTGGCCCTGGTCCGATTTAGGCGTTGCTTTAGCAAACTTATCCATGGCCCCTGTCTTGGCGGTACCCCGGGACCTGCTAGACATGACAATATAGGTGGATATAAGGAGTTCGCTGCTGGTGGGTGTCCAGGTGTGGTGGTACAGCAGCCACGAGGATGGGAACCTAGGGGGTGTTTTAGGAGGCCGCAGCATCAGTGAAGGGCGTAGCCCTGTGGAAGCCCCAATCCGATGCAGCAGGTGAGTTTAAGTTGGTGTGCCAGCTCTGCGCAGTCCGCTGTGGAGAGCGAGTATTCCACTGAAGCGTTACAGGCCGATGGTGGTGCAGGCGGGGGCCAGCCGAGAAGAGGTATGGATGACTTCCGCCCAACTGGGTGCCCCGCAGGGGGTAAAGTGTCAAAGGGGTGCTGCGTGCGTAGGAGCGTTGTCTGACACTCCAGGTGATGTGGTATGAGCTAAGTTCCCAGGGCTCAGAGCCCACTCCAGTAAGGGACTTTAGCCTAGTGCACCAGCCCATGCCCTTACACTACAGCCTGAGGCAGTTGCTACTGTGCGAAGATGGCCTCAGGCAGGATCTGCAGTCAATGGGCCTGGAGATGAGTTGCGTAGAGGGGTGGTGGGGGCTGCAGGGGCACAGTAGTACATCCGGAGGGGCACCAATAGCAGTATGTGAGTGGGCCCCCAGCACCCACCTCTTAGCCTTCAGGGCGGCTGTGCCTGTGTCTCCTGCGATGTCCGATGGCAGTCTGGCAGAGGAGCAGCACCTCGCGGGCCCCAGGCTCCGTCCTCCCAGCCCCAGAGAGGGCTGGCGCTGAGGGAAGCAAGTGGAAGAGTGCGCCGCGGGCCGCGCAGCAGAGGCCCGCCCCTCGGAGTGCTGCACACAGGCGACGTGGTGGCTGGAACTGGGGTGGGCAGCCAGGCAGGCCCCCGGCACGGCCCCCGCAGGTGGTGTGTGCAGCGGCCGGCCACTGGAAGGCCCCGGCGCTCTTCGCAAGGAGCCGCAGTAGGGCGGATCACCGCGGCCAAGCAGTGAGGAAGCGGGAAGGTGGCGCAGGGCAGACCAGCGCGCACCAAGTCTCCGCCGGGTGTGGGATGTCACCGGGGCGGGGGACCCCCCACCCAGCGCCGCCCCAGCAGGTGTGCAGAAGAAGATAGGCAGGGAATCCCCTCAGAGGCACGGATCCGAAGTGTGCTCTGCCATCGCCGCAGGACCCTGGTGGGTCATCGCTCGAGGAGGCAGCAGGCAGGGCAGGGGCTGGTTCCCTTCGTGAAGCCACATGGCCCAGGCCGCACACAGCAGGCAGAACGTCCAGCGGCCATAACACGAGTCCCAGAAGTTGATTTCCAGCAAAAATCACAGGTATGTGTAGAGCAGAGTGTCGGGAATAAGCCTGGGGAAAGATGGTCGGGAATACAAACAATGTCCTCCGATGTTTGCGGATGAAGGCAGGCAAGCCACGGAGCTCACAGGCTAAGCAGCCATTTTCTGGGCTGATCAACAGTGCCCCCCATTAGGCAAGCTTTTTGCCTCAGTGTTTCTTCGGAATCTCAGCTCATGGGCATCTAAAAAGGGAATTCTTCACCCAAGGCAAACAGGACTTACTAAGGGAGTGGGGACCTCTGTAAAGCTTTTCATCGTGAACCTGTTAAAATGGAGGGTGTTGGACAACAACACTACAGTATACATGGCGTTTTTAGATCTACACCAGGCCTTTGATGGAGTAGACAGAAATCACCTGTGGGCCAAACTGAAAGCCTGGAGGTGCACTGTAGACATCTCAGAGGCAATACAGGCTTTATATAAGGACACTTCTATACAGATTAGATTGGGGAGGGGGGCTTGATGTCTAGGAAGATCTTGACATTCTGCAGCCTTAAACAAGGCTACCTGCTTGCCCCCATCTTGTTTCGCCTGTATTTGTCTGATCTGGGGATTTCACAAGATACCACAAAGACATCTTCTTTCGAATGGATTGTGTCCTCCAATGTATTCCACATCTTTGACATGTAATGTCCACAGCTGTGCACTTAGGAAACTTTTTCAGTAGAGGGCGTCCTGCGTCGATGGCGTTGGGTCGATGGCCCTCGAAGGCCTCCGTCAAGGGCGACGTCGCCAGATGTTATAAATAGGATGCACGTCATCCGTAGCCTCAGTTCTGTTTTTTCCACGAACGTGTTGCTTCGTGAAACTCGGCGCGCCTCGTGTGTTCGTTACGATGTCTTTTTCTTCGACCCCTCTGACTCCACGGTCTGGCTTCAAGACCTGCCGGGACTGCAAGTCGATAATGTTGATCACCGACCTGTGTCGCAATTGTTTGTGGTGTTTGGTCGAGTCTCACGACACCGACGACTGTTCGAAATGCCAGTTGCTGACTGCCAAGGCGGAAGGGGAAGCTCCAGGTAGGTAGGGGCTTTAAGCCTACTAAGTCCAGAAAATCCAAATCGTCCAAAGGGGTTTGCATCAACGACTCGGGGCGACTCTCCTCGTTGGGAGGAGGCCCGGGGATCTCAGCCCCAGAGTGGTTCCTGCCATTTGTCTTTCTCGTCCTAGCACTCTAGGAAGCACCGTCACCGGTTGCCTTCCCTGTCCTCAGAGGATGGTGCTTCGAAGAAAGTGTTTTGCCCGACGAAGTCCTCGACTCCAGAGGAGTGGGCTGCTTTAAAGGAGCAGATGTTGGCGATATTTCAATCGCAAAGCATGGTTCCGGTCACGCCTTGTAACGAAGCCGGCAAGGAACGGCCTCGTACCGCGGCTCGCACACCTTCGGGCTCAGGTCTGCGACGCGACTCGCACAGGCAACCTTCGAGGTCCCGTTCGAACAAGGTTTGGGAAGGCGCTTCTAGGTCTCGGTCCTTGTCCCCGGTGAGACCACAGCAAACTACTAAGGGCTCTAAGCCGGCGTCGACTCAGACGGCACTGTGTCTGTCTGACTCGGACGTCAACGCTTTGCCTTTGGCACCTGTGTCAACATCGACGCCAAAGCCTTCGGCGCTCACGATGCAGCGGTTGTTGATGCTCTTGATGTCGGAGCCTTTGGCGATCTCAACGCCTTTGGGTATTTTTGCCCGCAATTTGCCATTGGAGTACATGGATCTCGTGGATCCTCCAAGGAAGGCTACTGGGAAGTCTGTGAGGCCAGTATTGGACTCCAGGCCCTGTTCTGTCATGAGGCCAGGGTTTCAACTCCCTCTGGACGACATTTATGAAGAGGAAGAAAGGTCTGAATTTGAGGACCCTGGTGAACTTGATGTGGCTCCAGTTTTTTAGGGAGACAGTCAATTGGAGGAGTTGAGGCAAACCATGATGCCAGTGGGTTGGACACTTCTCTGGAAGTGGAATTTGGTAGGCCTGAGCCTGGGACTCATGCTGAGTCTTCATATAGGAGGCTCAAGGCTAGGGTCTCGGAGTATCTGGGCTGGTCCAGTCCCCCTGAAGACTGTTTAAGATGATCTAACGGACATCTGAGATCAAGGTCCGTCCTCTGACCAGGTGTTACCGTTGCATCTCACCTTACAGAAAAGGGTGGCAGCTGCTTGCCCGCCCTTCCGTTAGCGACCCCAGCTATTTATCCACTCACCCCACTCCTGAGAGTTTGGTGGTTCAGGCGGCTACGGCCACCTCGAGGCAGGCGGCCTACCATACCATCCCTCTGGATAGGGACGACAAGCGCTTAGACGGTTGGGCTCAGAAGGTATTTTCTGCAGGGAGCATGGCATTGAAATTGGCCAACTCCACTTGTGCCTTGGCAAGGTTCTCACACACACTGTGGAACTGTTTCTTTAGCGGCTGAGCATATTTCCAAGGGGGGAGAAAGGGATGGCTTCCTTGCTCTCGTGCAAGATGTCAAGGATGCCATGTGCAAATCCCTTCAGTCGGGTTTGGATACGGCCTACAGTGTTAGCCGGTCCATGGCTGCGAGCTTTGATATACGTAGATTTGCGTGGTTGTTGAAGTCTGGTTTTGCTCCGGATGTGCAAGCCCGTCTTCTGAACATTTCCTTTGATGCCGCACATTTGTTCGGCGACAAGGCTGACGAGAGCCTTGAGAGGTTGCAGACCTCGAAAGTTGCGGCAACATCTTTAAGTGCAGTTGTGTGTCAACCTCTGCCTTTTCGTCCTAGGGGACAGCAGTGGAGGGGAGGTTCTTTTTGTTACTACTACTCCTCCTTTGGTAGAATGAGAGGGGCCGCCAGTCAAAGGGGCCAGCGAAAAAGTACCCGTGGCGGTCGGGGAAATAGAAGTGCCAAAGCCGCTCAGGCAGCTGCCTCTTTGCCTTCAGGCACTGCCGCAGCCACTTCTAAACAGTCATGAGGCCATGTCCCATGGTTCGCCGGTTGGGGGCAGACTGTCTCAGCATCTCGAAGAGTGGCGAGCCATTACTTCAGATGCGTGGGTTCTGGTACTGCCTTCCCTTCCTTCAGCGGCCTCATGACAATCCACCGGGGAAACTCTTTGAAGCTTCCGGATCCACTCCTTGTGCAGGCAATCTTAACCCTGCTGGAGAAAGGCACTGTAGAACTGGTGCCTGTAGCGGAGAGGTACAAGGGATGGCATTCCCCTTATTTTTTGACTCCAAAGAAAGACAGGGGATTGACGCCCATCATGGACTTGCCTCGGTTGAACAAACTTCTCAGGAAGGACGGGTTCAAGATGGTTACTCTTAAGTTCTCCAGGTCCTTAATCTTCAGGGTTGGCTGGTGTCTCTGGACCTACAGATGCTTACTTTAATGTGCCGATTCATCCTAAGCACCGAAAGTACCTGAGGTTTGCGGCTGGCGACTCTCACTTTCAGTTTCGGGTCCTGTAGTTCGGCTTGACCTCCGCCCCGAGGGTCTTCGCCAAGCTAATGGTGGTGGTGGCAGCGTACCTCCGGCGAGGGGGGATTCAAGTCTACCCCTACCTGGACGACTGGCTGATCCAACGCTTGCTCGGGAGAGCGCGCCCAGATCACCTCGGTCTCATCTGCCGCACCCTCCACAGGCTGGGTTTCTCCCTGAATTTCAAGAAGTCACATCTGACACTTTCCCAACAGCTCCAGTACATCGGGGCTGTGTTAGACACGTCCTTGGAGAAGTGCTCGCCTCCCAAGGTGAGGGCTCATCACATTGTACAGATGGTGGACAAGGTTCAACATGCCCACCAGTGGATCTCTTCGCCACCAGTGTCAACCGCAAGTGCAAGAGATTCTGCTCAAGGGTATTTCCTCCGAGAGGAGCCTTAGGAGATGCGTTTGTAGTGGATTGGTCATTCCAGCTGCTGTACGCATTTCCTCCAGTCCCCGTCATTCCTCAAGTGTTGCAGAGGTTATGGAGGTTTGGTTCCCACATGATCCTCATTGCTCCAGATTGGGCCAGGAGAGCGTGGTACCCAGACCTCCTAGAAATGTCCATCTTCCCTCGATGCCGTCTTCCCTACTGAGAGGACCTGCTCTCGCTCGTGCAAGGGGAGGGGTGTCGGGTTCTCCATCCAGAGGTCAAGACTCTCAACCTTCACGCTTGGTATCTGAAAGGTTGAGGTACAAGGATTGGGACCTCCCAGATGACGTGATGGAGGTGTTGCTTTCAGCCAGGCGGCCTGCAACAAAATCCCTGTACCGTTGTCGTAGGCCTAAGTTCTGCGACTGGTGCAGAGGACACAATGTTGATACTTTTCAGTGCTCCATTCCTATGGTTTTGTCTTTCTTGCTTTCTTTGGCCCACAGGGGCCTTCAAGTGGGTACCATTAAGGGTTACCAGGTGGCGCTGTCTATCTTTAAGCCCTCGTCTGAAGAATGTTCTTACTTTAAGATTACTTTGATTTCTAAATTCCTTAAAGGACTGACTAATGTGTTCCCGCCGTCCCCTTTCAAGGTGCTGGTTTGGGTTTTGACATTTCTCATGGGTGCTCCGTTTGAACCTTTGCACTCATGTCCTTTGAGGTTAATGTCCTTCAAGACTGTGTTCTTGGTTGCGGTTACTTCTGCTCGCAGAGTGAGTGAATTGCAGGCACTTTCATCTAAGCCACCCTTTACTGTGTTTCACAAGGACAGGGTTGTACTGCGGGTACGTCCTTGCTTTCTACCTAAGGTAGTGTCTGAATTTCATTTGAGTCAGAAGGTGGTTCTTCCATCTTTCTACCCTCCTCCTCATCCTGGTAAGGAAGAGGAGCGACTCCATCGGTTGGATCCTAGGAGAGATCTGAGCTTTTACATTTCTAGGATGTCCAGGGTCAGAGTGGACAATCAACTCTTTGTAGGATATGCTAGACACCGTTTTGGCCAGGCTGTTACCAAACAGACCTTGTCCAGGTGGATTATCCTCACCATTACAGAGTGTTACTGATTGGCTGGTAAGGACCCTCCTGAAGGGCTGCAAGCTCATTCCGCTAGGGGCGTGGCTTCTTCCACCGCTCTACAGCAGGGTGTTCCTATTAGGAATATTTGTGATGCCGCTACATGGGCTTCGCTCCAAACTTTTGTCAAACATGACTCCCTGGATACGATCCATGGTCAGGATATGGCCTTTGGGAAGGCGGAGATTTATTCCGCAATCTGATTGGGTATTCTAAATTCTTTTCCCTCCATTTACTGGTACTGCTTTGGGAGTCTGTCAAAGATGTGGAATACGTTGGAGGACCCAATGCCTTTAAAGAACAAGTTACCAAATGGTAACTTTCTTTCGACTGAATGTTCCTTCAACGTATTCCACATCGCCCTCCCAGCCTGCCCCTCTGTAGAATTTCCTATGCGATTGCATCTTACGTTTCCGCAAGGCTATGTGCAGTCAAGCAGGCATGAGACTTGTGCCACACGTTCTGAGGGAAAAAACTTAAACTGAGGCTACGGGCGCCATGCGTCCTATTTATAACATCCGGTGATGTCGCCCTCAATGGAGGCCTTCGAGGGACATCGACCCGACGTCATCGACGCAGGACGCCCTCTGCTGAAAAAGTTTCTGAAGTGCACAGCCATGGATATTGCATGTCAAAGATGTGGAATATGTTGGAGGAACATCCAGTCGAAAGAGCGTTACCAGTTGGTAAGTAACTTGTTCTTCTTGATCAAACGGCAATAGGTTTACAACGTAGAATTTTGGCTTTTCATGTCTACCTAAATAACAATGGCATGAGAATGAATGTTAAAAAATCTCAAATTCTACTTATGGCCAATGCTAGGTAGACGTCAAGGACATCCTTCTCATGGAGGGTTGAAAAGACATGGTTGGATGTAGTGGAAACCATCATATATATGGGTGTAAAAATCAATAGGAACGTAAATGAAAATGCCCAACTGGTCTGGCTGAAAATAAAACTACAAACCCTGACAAGTCAAGGAATTGCCATTCATAGACGCTGTGGGGCTTATTCTATGACGCCTATTCTCACCTCCTACCAGCAAAAGGTAATACAGGTCCTTACCTATGGTGCAGAGGCTCTACCCAATCTAAGCAAAAAAGTATGGCCTATGATGGATGGCCATTTTTTTGCGTAAGGTTCTATGACTTCTAATGTCTTTATCCACAGCAAAAAATTCGGCACAAATTACAGCTGCCTTCAATGGCCTCCATAGTACTATGGAAAGACATTTCTTTCTTTAGGAAATGTATTATGTTGAAGGCCCCACCCCCATTTGCTATCTTGAGACAAGATGATAAGTGAAATGAAAAATCATTAAACCTTTGGTCTGATGTAATGAATGAGAGACTGCATGACTGTGGTGTGGATATTGAGCTGTCGAGGGAAAACCGTCTTAAAGTAAAGTCAATCTTTGAAAGGGTTGACTGGATAAACACGTGTGAAGCCAGACCTATCACCCCTCCCCCTCTTAAAATTTAGACAGTGAATTGAAAAGAAGGGCCTAAATGACCCCTTCCCCCCGCCTTTGTATTTTTGTAAATTTCCCTCTGCGTTCTACAGGGATCTCTTGCTGTGTGCCATCTGAATATTATGCCCACACGAGGAGTTCAGTTCAGTCGGCATCAGAGAAGTGTTGAGAATGTCTGTCGCTTTTGCAAGAAGGTGGACCAGGTGGAATTGCTTTTCCACATTGCAATGGAATGCGAGGCGATCAATTAGAAAATATTACATTTTATGGGAAATCAATTAGAGGAATCCATGACTCTGGAAGAACACTGGAGCTGGCTGCTAAATGGGTCAAATAATAGGGCGAATCTTGACTATGCTAAAATGTATTGACTCAGTAATTGGCTTGAAATCTGAATAGGTTATGCAGCTGAAGGAACTCCAGGGAACAAAGACTTATACTAGATACCTTGCATGCCTTCTCTGTCGGTAGGAAGGATATCACTATCTGTTTTGTATTGGAGTTTACTGGACCTTTGCTTCTGTCTTTATTTTCATAAACTGTTAAAGGTTCCTTTTGCTATTACTATGGTTTTAGTTTGAAAACAATAAAACTTTTAAAACATTTTTTAAAAATCTTCAACTCAGGTCAGTGCCATTTCCCAGGCTTGTTTTTGCTCTTCTAAGGTTGCTTTCATCTTCCGCAGATCCTTTTGAAAGTCCTGAGCGGTGCTCCCATTTTCATCAACCCTCATTCCTGTTGCTACTAGTTCCTGCAGGATTTCGCCCATAGTTGCATTCATTGCTATGGTTGTGGACTGTTGCTCTTCAGCTAATCTGCAGCCCGAAGAACTTTCTTCAGAGAGAATATACAGGCAGATTGAATTAGATGTGTTCCTATGGCAAACATTAGTAAATTCTTAAGTAAAATTACAACATATCCATTGCTTCTATTTGCATGTTACTTTAAATAGTCAGTGCAAATGGATCTTGTAAATCTGGCATCTGCTTATTCAGATTTTGTTCCCAAGGCAGACGGTGCAGAGGTCTGCTTTGTTGTAAGGTACACATTTAAGCAATACACCCAGAGCAGGAGGGGAATTACCGCTTCAGGTAATGCCCCGGGGTTCATAGTTACTGGCCCAAGTGAAGCAAGAGCTTTAATGAAGGCCCCGGGGCATTACCTGATGTGGTAATGCTCCCTCCACCCCCTGCGAGGGGCTTATTGATATTAGTACGGTTGCTCGCAGGACTGGGGTACTAAAAGCTTTTTTTCTGCAGTGTTTTGGAAAAGATAAAAAAAAGTTTTAAAAAATGGCCACTGGGGAAGGAAAAACAGTCCCTTTCCGTGTCGGCCAATGAAAACAATTAAAGAAAAATAAACAAAATGGCGACCATGGAAAGGGAGAAGGGACTTCATGTAGTCCTTTCTCCCATTCCATGCCGGCCATTCCAAAAAAAAGGAAACAAAAAAATGGCCACCATGGAAAGGAGAGAAGGGACTACATTTCCATGGTGGCCTGTCTCAGATCCGGAGCAGATGCGTTGGAGATGAAAGTGTTTCCAGCTGTTTCGCTCCCAAAAAGCAGGAAAGTGTGGTGAAGAGGGAGGGAAGGGAAATGTGGGGGCAGGAGGGTAGAAGGCTTACCTCATTCCCCGGTAAGGGGAGGTGGCGGCCGCCAACCCTGAGGAGCCTCGGGGTAGCAGGATTACGTCTGGTAACGCCCGTGTTCTGAGCCTCCCCATTGGCTGGGAGGCTGCCATGCCCTTCCCCCACCCCCCTTTGCCGGGTACTAATAATCACTAACCAATCAATTAACTGAGCTGAATAGACACAACTGTGGCTATTTACACCATGTGTTCTGATTCTTTTAAATAAATATACACATTTTAAGCCCTTCCAAAAATAAAAAATAAACATTTGTGGAATTTCAGTGGGCCTGCTCCTTTTGTAAAACCATACTTCAAAAGACAAGAAAGCTATACAGACCTGACCCTTTTGACCTGAGACAATGTAGTAAATCATTATCCATTGTCTGCTTCATGGGCTGATGTCTAAGAATTTTCTGCTATATCAAAAGAGGGATTCCCAACTGCCCACTAAAGTGGTTGCTCTATCTTTTTCTGGGATACGTAGAACTAGTTAAACAAGAGATGGATAGCTAGAGTTTTCACAACAATTACCATCGTAAAACATCAATTTTTGTTAGACATAAAGCAGTTATTAAAGACATAAAAAATTTGAATAATAAAACACGGTTTAAAAATATGTGACAAGACATAACCAGCTAGGTTAGGTAACAATCAATGTAGATCCAGTAGTTAGTGTCTTAGAGGACCACAGATTGATAGTCTCTAGGTTAATAATTTCCTTATCTGGACAACTATGATCTATCAATGGTTGATCTATTGACCATTGTATTGTCTCTCAATACAATGGTCAATGGAATAACCATTGATAGATCATAGTTGTCCTCTAAGACACTAACTACTGGATCTACATTGATTGTTACCTAACCTAGCTGGTTATGTCTTGTCACATATTTTTAAACAGTGTTTTATTGTTCGAATTATGATGTATTTGTAATTTTTTATTTCTTTAATAACTGCTTTATGTCAAATAAAAATTGATGTTTTACTATGGTAATTGTTGTGAAAACTCTAGTCTATGAATGTTCAGCATATTTTCGGTTAATGATGAACCCTTATAAACATGCAATGCACAGTTTTGGAAATTGTTTGGGTACCAGCATGCCCAAGATAGTAAATTGAGTTTGGATGGCCATTCCAGAAGCAGTGGGGATAAGGTGACTGAGAATGGATGTGGACTTTAGCGGGAGAAGTAGCACACTAAAATAAGCAGCCATGACACTTTGAGCTTGCAATGGTTATCTTTGACCTTGCAACCGAAAAACCTGTCGACCGTAGTCAACTTTTTTCCATCTTACCATGCAATACATGAGGATTAGCTCATGTTAAACTGGTGTGTATGGGTTGTTTAACAACCTTGCTGTGGTGACATTGTAAGAAACATGGATGACCGATTATTTGGTGTTGGATGGCAGGCAGCCGATACAGGCACCTTCTCAAAAGGGTAGGCCTAAAGGTGGTTTGATTTTGAGTGTAATGCACCCGATACAATTAACTAAGATTGAAATAAAGTCTGCACATGTATTGGCTGCTGTGTGTAGCTGGTTGAAACAGAAGGCAAATTTACATCCCTATAGCTCAATGTCTATTCGCACCCGAGGAAGGGTCATTAGCCATTTTAGTGGCTGGAACAGTGGGTGTGAATATACATTCTCTGCCTGCTGTTCCAGCCAACCGAGGCCCCTCCCTGGGTGGTGCCATTTTATTTGTTGGGAGGTAACAGGGAGACTCTTCCTGTTGGCCCCCCACGACGCCAAAATAATCCCAACCTCTTTCCCACATCCTCTCCGCCTCCACACTTACCTGCAGGACCAGAGCTTTTTGCGCAGGTTTGCTTCGCCTCCTGTTCCAGCCGCCACCACAGAAATGGAAAAGGAACAAAGTCCCTTTTCCATTTCTTTGGTGGTGGCCATCTTGGATTCAAACATTTTTTTCCCCTTTCGGAGATTTGTGTCGCTTATGGCAGACAATCTCTGGAGGAAAAAAAGAGAGCCATTTGCACCCTGGATGAACCTCGTGGTGCGAATGGCTTTCACGCCCCGGCAAGGGGCCGGATATGAGCGGTAATGGCCCACAGCCCTTGCCAAGGGTCTGTTACCCGCCATGTCTGCCTGAAAGCCATATTATTCTCCAGCCAAAGATGATAAACAAGTTGCCATGTTGAGCACAGTTGGCTACCTTTTAGAGCAGTATGCTACCAATGTGCCTCTTATTGTATTGGGTGATTTCAACTCCAAGATTCCCTCTGACTATGTCTTCAAGTATGGAAATGTATATGGATCCCATCCCTCTTATCCATTCTTGATGCTGGGAAACTGACGCAAGAGGTTTAAAATGGGCTAAATTCTTGTATTATCACAGCCTTATTAGGCTGAATGGATATTGTCATAGTGATGTGCCTAATCAATATACCAGAATATCTGGGAACAGTGCTTCCATTATAGATTACATTTTCGTCCATCACTCTGGTTACCGAAGGTGTTATGTGGGTGCTCAGCAGGGAAGAAAGCAACCACTTCCCACAACTTACCTTTCTGGATCTAGAAAAGACAAAACCACACCCGATATGATCAGTAATATTGATGTCAATAAGGGATTGAATAGAATTAGTTGGAGTCGATATAACATAGAGAAAGCAAATCTTATGATTAGCAATATAGACTGCGATAACATTATCCACTATATAGGTGGGACTTTACTGCAAGGGAGCTGAGGTATGCACAAACACCACATTATGAAAAGACCATGGTTGACATTGCAGCCTTCATCACAACAGAATCCATGATGTGTAAGGCAGTAGTTAGCCAAAATCTCGCTAAACATCATTATGATAAAGATTCACACTGCAAAAGAATTGCTGAGGCATCATCTAGTGCTTAATTTACGCTATTTGGATAAGCGCTGCAGCAGAGAAAAGACACCCCTAACCTACTCCATAAGGAAAACAAATCGGAATTAAAGGAACTATAAAAAGAAAGATTTCAACTACTAGGATGAACATTCCACAAAGGATAATCGAATAAGGAATGCAGCTACAACAAAAATCTCCTGATAAGCCAAGGGTATAGCAAAATACGTGTTGAGGAGTAGAGGACTAAGAAGACTATAAAAATTTATCGGAATAAACAGATTATTTAAATCCATGAAAATTATAGATTAAGAAGATTAATTGAATTTGCAAGCATTTGATTAAGGACTAAGAACACTGACTGCACTAAAGAAGTCAAATCGATAACATCTGAGGATCAAGAGAATAGTTATTAACAAATAGATGTGGAACTTGTATGTTCTTGATGGTCTGTAAACCTATATAAACAACAAGATTTAAACACAATACATTAAACAAGTTTATCGTGCATGAATGGTCCACAGTACAATAAGAAATACTGTTGTTTGGGGAGCTCTATCAGGGAACTCCAGTGACTTGACATAAAAACATTGAGAAATCTTATAGGAGGGCATGGATAAATTGTTACCCTTCTTCTGATAACCCTTAAACAGTGTTTAATCTTCATTTGGCAGACTTATCAGCAATTATCTCTAACCAAGTATATCCACCAAGGGTGGGAAGTAATCACGTTAAAATGGTTGGGAAACGCCAATGACATTGTACTGCTGGATTCTACTCCCAATGGGTTACAAGTGCAGTTAAACCTCCTTAGTATCTACTCTGACAAAAAAGGGCTAAAGGTCAATACTACCAAAACTACAGTGATAAACTGCTGTCCGAAGAAACATCATTATACATAAGATCAATGATACCCCGCTAATACCCTAACTCCACGGTCCGAGGCTAACCATACATGTATGTACACAAAGGAGAACAAGTACAACACCTTTAGTCCATATAGTTGCTCATCTGCCTGAACGAAGATGATTAGTAATAACACATACCTATTAGTCCTGAAATAATGGACTTAGTATGTCACATAAATGTATAAATTAAAACATTTTAATTTGCATATTCACAATTGATAAAACATTAAGACAACCTTTTTTAAAAACACACTGTGTAACCCAAGATTATGACCCACATGGTGGGTATAACACCAATCTAATGGGATGAAATATACCACAACAATTATTACATCAAAACAATTTTTACACACACATGACAATTAGCATGCACTATACATTAAACAAAGTGTTGTATAACAACATATCCCGACATGTTTCAGTTCTTAAGGCTTCCAAATGCTAGAACTTTCTTCAGGGGAGAGAACCTTTTTGTATCAGTTTTCACCACCATGTGATCCTGAGTCAAGGGATAAAATAATCCAACAATGGAGTCACCTTTTAAGGATAATAACAAACACCAACAAATCAGACAGTGAACCATAAAATTATCATAATCAACAACAAGCTTCTGGACACTACAAATACTGTCCAAAAAAAGGCTCAGAGACGGGTCTAAAATTAGACCCTCCCCTCAAACAAACAAATGCTATACCGCTATAAATGATAGTATGTAGCGCTAAGGACACTGTCACATCAAATAGCTACAACTTCTTGAATCAAGTTTCTTTCAAAAATGGGTACTCCAAATCACCCTCCTGGTTCCATAACCTGCATATCAAATTGAACACAAACATAAAATCTAATGATTACCACAGCACACACCATCTACTCATGATTATAACATCGTGACAACTAAGAGTTAACAACACCACATGCTACCACTGTAGCGCATTATGTATATATAAATGCAGACTATTAACAGTATAAACACATACTACCACCAGAAAGTGATACCACCCCAAGTGTGTAACCATTACCTTAAGATATTACCTCTAATCTTCGCAATGGAGCCAATCTCAAAGTTTCACCATAAACACTCTCCAGTTTGCCAAGAGAGCTAGCGGCATTTGCCTCAATGCTAAAGGAAGGATTGAAGCGAAAGGGAAATGTATAAACAAATCCGACTCACTATCAAGGAAAGTAAAACAGATACTTCCGAAATATTACTTAACCAAAATCAAGCCTCTTACCTTATTCAACATTTAAACGCCCTACGCGAAAGATGCGGGGCTCACTCCAGTAGGTGCCATAAATACGCCCACACTCATCTCTCAATCTAGACACGTTTATCAAGACCGCTGTTCACCGCGGACCTCGCTAAAAGCGGCGCCGCATTTACACGTAAGCTTGTTTCACGGCAAAAACACTAAGAAAGGACTCATAAACCAAGAGGACACAAATCCCAAATGCACTGCGACCAGCGCCGTACAAATCACGTACTCGCGTCTTGTTACAGATATAAAAAACAGACTGCCGCCGAATGACGACCTGCACAGTTTTATTTCCAGAAAGACTCCCACGCTCCATATCAGCAAAGCTGCCTGAGCCCAAACATGGGTCCCAATCATAGGGAGCCAAGTAACAGGAGAATAGCCAAGAATGTAAAGGCCCCAATAAAAGGTCGTAATCACATGGTGGTAAAAAGTTAAAAGCATTTGTGTATAGCAGTAATTTGCAACCCCAATAATACTCCCTGCATCAAAGCAGCTTATTTATATTACAAAGGATGAATAATTACTAAGAAAGACTATTAGAGAAATACACATATCATCAAAACATGAGTGACTCAGATAATTAATCCAGAAATTGATTCCTTATTCTTAAAGAACTAAACATATTTGTATTAAAACAAATCATGTAGTTGCATTATAACACGACATGTCTAATTGCTAACGAAGACACATCAATCACTACACATATCACAAGTGCACATGATGCCACTCCACCTCCTCATTGAGCCCTCTAATGTGACTCTGACAGTTAAATATCATCTTTTGTTCAAAGGTAGACAGTCTCCTGTCTATCTCTTGTTTGTTAGAGCCATGGATTTTTTTTTAAGAATAACCCATCTCAAGTCTTCATGTGTATGTTTCTTCTCTAGAAAATCTTTCACCATGAAGCTGCAATAACTTTATTTTTAATGCAACTTCGATGTTCCGTCATTCGGATCTTACATTTTCTATTTATTTTCCCAATGTATTGTAACTTACAAGGACATGTGATCAAATAATAACATTTTCAGAATTACAATTAGTAATTTCATTAAGAACCCAAACTCTCGAGGAATTCAACTGAATTTGTTTGGTCTCTGTAGTATATTTACACATCAAACATTTACCACAAGGGAAATGCCCTCTCACTGTAGGAAAACCCCACAGGGTGGTTTGTCTCGGGACCGGCATCTGCTTGACAGTTATCATTTCTAATGAGCATGTTCCTTATATTTTTACTTTTCTTAAAGGCTATGAGCGGAGGAGTAGACCCGCCACTATAAACTTTATTCCATGCTTTTTTGATAATGCTCTTTATCTTGTATGACAAGTTTGTAAAAGTATTAACAAACACAATACTGTTTTTTTGTCTTTCCTTTCTTTCTTTTCCAACAAGGCCTTGCGATTGTTATTAAACGCTCTCTTAGAAGATAGTTTAGCTGGATAGCGCCTATTGAGGAGTTTATCAGAGAGCTTGGAAGCACTGTCACTGAAATCCTCTTTCCTGCTGCTATTCCTTTTCAATCTCAGGAATTGACCAAATGGGAGGTTAGCTTTAATGTGGTTTGCATGATGACTATTAAAATGCAAAAGTGCATTTTTTTATCAGTCCCTTTACTGTAAGGTTTTACTTTCAAAACTCCACTATGGTGGAAAATGGTGATATCCAAGAAATGTATTTCATCATCATTTATTTCTCATGTAAATTTCAAAAAAGGATCACGTAGATTAAACCAATCCACAAACCAACCAGCCTCCTCCTTGGTCCCTTTCCACAGTACAAAAATATAATCTATATAGCGATACCACTTCAATAAGTTGGATTTGAATGGATTTCCGCTAGTGTACACAAACATTTTTTCAAAACACAGCCGTGTAACTTGAGGCCAGAGCATTAAATGTAGATTTATTCCTTAAACCAGTACAGTTAGAATTGGTGTAATCATTCCCTGCCTCAAAGAATTCATTCAGATGTAATTTACGCATAAAGGCCTGAAATTCAGACCTAAATTCAAATGGGTCATATTTATTTGGAACAAAATTCAGACCCATATTCAATACTTTTTCTACATTCTGACTAAGGGAATAGTTAGAAAGATTCACTACCACTAATTCCTGGCTCTGCTGCGTGTTTGTATTTGATTGCCCCAGGCTCCATGACCGGGTCCTTGCCCTAAAAAAGGACGTCCTTGTCTCTGGTTAGGATAACATTGACCCCTACAAACACACAGCAGAGCCAGGAATCAGTGGTAGTGAATCTTTCTAACTATTCCCTTAGTTGGAATGAAGAAAAAGTATTGAATATGGGTCTGAATTTTGTTCCAACTAAATATCATTTGAATTTAGGTCTGAATTTCAGGCCTTCATGCGTAAATTACATCTGAATGAATTCTTTGAGTCAGGGAATGATTACACCAATTCTAACTGTACTGGATTAAGGAATAAATCTACCTTTAATGCTCCGGCCTCAAGTTACACGGCTGAATCTCTTGTCTTTGAGAAACAAGTACTGTCTGATCTGTATAAATTGGAACAACATGGCATCCCTAATCATTCCAATTTTAGTACCAGACAACGCACAGTGATATCTAAGTTAGCTAAAGATCATGACATCATTGTGAGGCAGGCTGACAAGGGGGGGGGGGGCAATTGTGCTCCTCAATCGCTCCGATTATGTGAAAGAATGTTTGAGATTGTTGAGCGATGAAAGGAGCTACTGTCGTATTCCTAATGACCCCTCTAAGGAACTTGTGGATATTATTAAATGAAGTGTCAAGAGCGTTTAAAATGGAAATGATCAGTAAACAAGAACATGATTTTCTTATCTGTGACCAAGGCAGAGTGTGTCATGATCTCTGCTTCCAAAAGGTCAGGGTTTTCCCAACTCCCTTGGAAGAAGATCCATAACCCAGGTTCCGAGTGCCAACCAGTCCCAATTGGGACCTTTTGGACCCAGTCCTGGCGCCAGTGGCACCAGGCTCATAAATATGCCCAGTCCCAGCGCTGGAAGCGCCGGGCTCATAATGCTTGGGTGGACTTACCTGCAGCAGACCATGCTGCTTACTTGCCTGCCAGTTGAGCCTCTGATCCTCTTCTGTTTGGAACTACTTTTCCTGTTGGGTGGGGCAGGAGCCACTCCCTAGGTTCAGAACACTGGAACTCTTCTGGAAAGCAGGAACTCTTTTCTTACCTAGGCGTGGCTGTGGAAGGAGACACCTAAGCACTACAGGAGGCTATTTAAACCACACCCGATGGATGAATCTTGCTTTGCGTTATTCTGCATCCTCTGCAGCAGAACGCTCATCGTGTCTTCTGCATCTGATCCTGGGCCTAAGGAAAAAGGCTTACCATTTGAATCCAGTCTTCAGCAACACCTATAAAGACAAGAAAGAACAGGTTAGCATTACGGTCTTCAGTGACAGCGCTTCACTTACCTGGTCCATCGGCTGTCACCAACGCCTCGCGCTGCATTCCGACATCTGAAAGACAAAGGCTTACCTACTCTTTGTGTGCTCCGGAGGTCTTCGCACTGCATTCCGGCATCTGAAAGACAAAAGCTTACCAACTCTTCGCACACTCCGGAGGCCTTCGGCGCTGCATCCCGCATCTGAAAGACAAAACAAGGTGCGTTTAAAGACATTGGGGAACTTTAATACTCACGTGCCATTACTCCTTTCCACATCTAACCCAGTGGGTATTCCGGCACCCTGCAGCCGCTCCGAACTTGTACCTGCAAAATAAAAAGACAGTTAGAGCGCATCGTGAAGCAGGCAACAAGCGCTTACTTACGTGCTTCCAGGCGCGTCTATTCATCACACGGGCTCCATCTTCAGCCCGTTATCCGCCATCGCCGGAACCCTGCAAAACAAGAGACATCATTACTAAAGACTGTTAAAGACATTAGAATTACTCGAAACTTACCATTCGTGCAGTAAACGACGGACAGCAGTCCTCTGAAGTCAAGAGGCCTGCTCCCCTTATCCAGTGAAGAAACTGGTTACAGCACCCTGCCCCGAGGCAGATGGAGAGCACGGCGTTCACTTACCTAAGGTGAGAGCGTTAACCTTTGGGGTTCTACAGGAGAAGAGAAAGGGAAGAAGAGAGAGACATTCAATAACCCAGTTCATTAATCCCATATTTTCTATCTGCAGACATCTTACCCTTCGAGTCAGACATACAGTGACAGAGGTCCAGCCCAAAGAGCCAGCCGTGTGTTACACATCACCTTTGAAGATACGGTATACGCCCAGTCAAGACCGGCGCCTCTACGGGAATCAGGTGAGCGTTACAGAACGCAAAGCCTACCGCAAAACTCCCGTCCAGGCGCTATGGAAACCTCGGATACCGACCAGCTAGCCCAGTTACTTGGGGAACTAAGGGCAGAAGTGCAAGCAGCCCGTCAGGAAACGAATGCTCTAAGAAGGGAACTGATTATTTCCAAGGAGCGAACAGATGATCTCGCTAGACAATTGCTACAGTCACAAGCCGGACAGACCCCGTTACCCGCATCTGGGGGAAATCTTCCTTCTACATCCTCTATGAATCCAGTGCAGATCAACCTACCTGGGAATGTACCTCTGGCTCCGCCCGAACGATTTTCTGGTGACCCAAAGAGGTTTGCAGTATTTATCAATCAGTGCCGGTTGCATTTCTTATGCCGGCCAGCAGCCTTTCCAACTGATCAAGCTAAAGTAGCTTTCGTGCTTTCGTACCTTAGTGGCAATGCGGCAGACTGGTCGATCCCTCTAGTAAATCAAGATGATCCGGTCCTCCATGATTTTCAAGCTTTTCAGCTCAGTATGGAAAAACTGTTCGCAAGACATTCACAGGGGCAGGCCTTGGACAATGAGCTTCTTTCGTTGCGACAAGGTAATCAAGACCTTTTGGCTTATATTGCGTCTTTCAACAGACTGATAGTGGAAACTCAATGGCCTGAGGACAAAAGGATTACGCTGTTTTATAGAGGTCTACGTGGAGAGCTCAAAGATGTGTTAGCCCAAGTAGTGAATCCCCCACAAGATTGTTCGGACTATATAGACTTAGTCGTTCAAATAGATCACAGACTGCAGAACAGGAAGGCCGATCGTTCCAAGTTTGATGCTCGAGTATTTTCCAAACCGCCAACTCCTTCCATAGGAGTAGACTCCGGGGAACCCATGCAAATAGGGGGCCTGAAAGGTCCTCTAACACAAAAGGAGCGGGAAAGGAGAAAACAGTTGCAATTATGCCTCTATTGCGGAAACTCAGGGCACTTTCTTCGAGACTGTCCGGTGAAACCTGCCAAGAAGGCAGTAGGAGCTGCAGTTACCAAAGTTACAAACTCTGAGCAGGGAAACGACCTCGCCCGACAAGAATAAGAGGTCCTCTTGCCGAGCGTGAAAACCAGTTCCGTGACCTCGCATTTCGTGATACCTATGGTCCTCATTAGCCCTGATAATCCGGATCGATTACATGCAATTGAAGCTTACGTCGACAGCGGTGCCATCGGCAATTATGTGGATCATGAAATGGTTTTGAGGATGAATCTAACTCTTTGTCCCAAGGCTGTAAAGGACGTCATTACTACGGTGGATGGAACGGAGATAGCCTCCGGACCAGTAACGCATACCACTCAAGAAGTGACGCTAGTAAGTCAAGATGGACACCATGAGAAGATCGTGTTCGATGTGATCAAGGCTCCTCAGTTTCAGATTATTCTAGGAATACCTTGGTTAGAGAAACACAATCCTCTGATCGATTGGCGAGCAAGAACGGTCCAGTTTCCAGAATGTGTCTCTACTTGTCACCCTCCACCTGGTGTTGCACTGGCAGCAATTTCTTCAGAGACTCCCCAGTTACCTCCCGAATACCTAGAATACCAAGATGTTTTCCGGAAGGATCAGGCTAACTCTCTACCTCCTCATAGGTCTTATGACTGCCAGATAGACCTGATACCTGGATCTACTCCTCCTTGTAGTAGAAGTTATGCCCTCACCGAGCCTGAGAACCTTCACCTTCGACAATACCTGGATCAATACCTGGCAAATGGGTTTATTTGTCCTTCCAAGTCCCCTGCTTCTTCAGCTTTGTTCTTCGTTCCAAAAAAGGAAGGAGACCTTAGAACTTGTATAGATTATCGCTCCCTGAACCAGATCACCGTCAAGAATAGATATCCATTACCTTTGATCCCTGAACTCCTGGACCAAGTCAGAAAAGCATGCATATATACAAAGCTGGATCTTAGAGGAGCCTACCAATTGGTACGAGTAAAAGAGGGTGATGAATGGAAGACGGCCTTCCGCACCAAATATGGGGTATTTGAATATCAGGTCATGCCCTTCGGACTTTGCAATGCCCCGGCCGCCTTTCAATATTTTATGAACGATGTCCTCAGAGAGCTCATAGATGTGTGTGGTGTTGTTTACATTGACGACATCCTCGTTTATTCTTCATCGGAATCTGAACATCGGAAACACGTGGAAATGGTCCTCGAAAGATTGCGTCAACACAAACTTTTCGCTAAGTTGGAAAAATGTGTTTTCAACGTGACTGAAGTTGAATTCTTGGGATTCATATTATCACCTGGCGGAGTGCGTATGGATTCAAAGAAGGTCGATGCAGTTCTCAAATGGCCATCACCATCCTCCTTAAAAGGTGTGCAAAGCATGTTAGGCTTCGCTAACTTTTACCGCAGGTTTATCCCTGAATTTTCTCGAATAGTCCAGCCCATCACTGCCTTGTTAAAGAAAAACAAACGTTTTGAATGGTCTACCGAGGCGGAACAAGCTTTCCAGGATTTGAAGACTAAATTTATCTCTGCACCAATCTTAAAACACCCTCGCCCCGAACTCCCCTACATCGTGGAAACTGATGCTTCAAGCCTTGCCATGGGGGCAGTTCTATCACAAAAGGACCCGGTAACCAATCAGTTGCATCCCGTGGCATTTTGGTCCCGCAAATTCTCGCCTCCTGAAATCAATTACACGATTACTGACAAGGAACTTCTGGCTATCAAGTCTGTCTTTAAGGCTTCGCAGCATTATCTGCTGGGGGCCCGACACACCGTTACTGTGATTACGGATCACCCAAACCTGCAATATTTGAAAACCTCAAAAGCCCAATCCTCTAGACAACTCTGTTGGGCATTATTCTTTGCCGAGTTTGACTTCATAATTACCTATCGACCTGGTACAAAAAAAACGGTAAAGCTGATGCCCTTTCTCGGATGGGAGTGGAAGAACACTTGATCAACCCTAAACCTGTACCAATCATTCCCGAACAAAGAATTCTGGGTGTAATCGCCACACAATCCATAGAGGAAGTTAAGGATAAAGCCAGGCAACTTGTAACTCCAGCAGACATACAGAATTGGCATCTGCAGGGAAAGGACTTTGCAGTAAAGGACAACTTATTGTATTTCCAAGAACGATTATACCTGCCCAGCACAGATTTACAGAAAAAAGTAATCTCTTGTTATCACGATTCTTTAATGGAAGGACATCCCGGTATGGCCAAGACCTCAGAAAAGATCAAGCGCTACTTCTGGTGGCCGTCTTGGAAAAAAGATATCAGAGACTTTATAATGTCCTGTGGAGTATGCGCCCAAAACAAGAGTCAAAAGGAAAGACCAGCAGGCCTCTTACGCCCTATTGACATCCCACCTCGCCCTTGGCATACGCTTTCTATGGACTTCATCACCGATCTACCTCCATGCTCCGGATACAATACGATTCTAGTAATCGTGGACTTATTCTCCAAGATGGCGCATTTCATTCCGCTCAAAGGCTTGCCAACAGCAGCAACTCTGGCCCGAGAATTTCTCGAAAACATCGTCCGACTGCACGGTTTTCCTTCGGTTCTAATTTCGGATCGAGGTAGTCAATTTATTTCTCATTTTTGGCGAAGTTGCTGTCGGTCGGCTCAAATTGATGTGAGACTATCGACCAGTCACCACCCTCAGACCGACGGACAAACGAGAGGACCAATCAAACTCTGGAACAGTATTTACGCTGCATGCTGCAACAAACTGAAAAAACTTGGAAAGACATCCTTTGGATAGCCGAATATGCCTACAATAACTCTGTCCATTCGGGAACTGGGAAAACCCCGTTTTTTCTTTTATACGGCAATCACCCTCGAATCTCGGAGTTGGATCCCCTCCAAGATCTTGAAACACCAGCAGTAGACTACCTGCATTCTACAATCACCCAAGCCTTTAAGGAAGCTGTTTCTCACCTTCAAAGGGCTAAAGAACAATACAAGAAAGGAGCAGATCAACATCGGAAGGATGCCCCTCAATATCAAGTAGGAGATCAAGTCTGGTTATCCACCAAATATCTACCTCTAAAAGGGCCACGCACATTCAACCCAAGATACCTTGGTCCCTATTCCATCACTACCATAGTAAACCCAGTAGCGGTCAAGTTGGACTTGCCCCCGCACATGAAGATACATCTGGTCTTCCACATCTCTCTATTAAAACCCGTGCAACCTCAAACCCGACTAACTAAATCTCCAAAACCCATCCTAGTTGATGGAGAACTCGAGTTTGAAGTCAAAAGCATTCTGGACTCCAAGATCTCCAAATCTAAACTATTTTACCTAATTGACTGGAAAGGCTACGGCCCCCAAGAGAGATCCTGGGAACCTGCTGAATATGTCCACGCTCCTCGCCTAATCAAAAGATTTCACCGAACATTTCCTGACAAGCCAAAACCCCCGGAGAAGCCCGGTTTGGGAGGGGCCTTGAGGGGGGGGTACTGTCATGATCTCTGCTTCCAAAAGGTCAGGGTTTTCCCAACTCCCTTGGAAGCAGATCCATAACCCAGGTTCCGAGTGCCAACCAGTCCCAATTGGGACCTTTTGGACCCAGTCCTGGCGCCAGTGGCACCAGGCTCATAAATATGCCCAGTCCCAGCGCTGGAAGCGCCGGGCTCATAATGCTTGGGTGGACTTACCTGCAGCAGACCATGCTGCTTACTTGCCTGCCAGTTGAGCCTCTGATCCTCTTCTGTTTGGAACTACTTTTCCTGTTGGGTGGGGCAGGAGCCACTCCCTAGGTTCAGAACACTGGAACTCTTCTGGAAAGCAGGAACTCTTTTCTTACCTAGGCGTGGCTGTGGAAGGAGACACCTAAGCACTACAGGAGGCTATTTAAACCACACCCGATGGATGAATCTTGCTTTGCGTTATTCTGCATCCTCTGCAGCAGAATGCTCATAGTGTCTTCTGCATCTGATCCTGGGCCTAAGGAAAAAGGCTTACCATCCTGAATCCAGTCTTCAGCAACACCTATAAAGACAAGAAAGAACAGGTTAGCATTACGGTCTTCAGTGACAGCGCTTCATTTACCTGGTCCATCGGCTGTCACCAACGCCTCGCGCTGCATTCCGGCATCTGAAAGACAAAGGCTTACCTACTCTTCATGCGCTCCGGAGGTCTTCGACTGCATTCCGGCATCTGAAAGACAAAAGCTTACCAACTCTTCGCACACTCCGGAGGCCTTCGGCGCTGCATCCCGCATCTGAAAGACAAAAAAAGGTGTGTTTAAAGACATTGGGGAACTTTAATACTCACGTGCCATTACTCCTTTCCACATCTAACCCAGTGGGTATTCCGGCACCCTGCAGCCGCTCCGAACTTGTACCTGCAAAATAAAAAGACAGTTAGAGCGCATCGTGAAGCAGGCAACAAGCGCTTACTTACGTGCTTCCAGGCGCTTCTATTCATCACACGGGCTCCATCTTCAACTCACTTCAGCCCGTCATCCGCCATCGCCGGAACCCTGCAAAACAAGAGACATCATTACTAAAGACTGTTAAAGACATTAGAATTACTCGAAACTTACCGTTCGTGCTGTAAACGACGGACAGCAGTCCTCTGAAGTCAAGAGGCCTGCTCCCCTTATCCAGTGAAGAAACTGGTTACAGCACCCTGCCCCGAGGCAGATGGAGAGCACAGCGTTCACTTACCTAAGGTGAGAGCGTTAACCTTTGGGGTTCTACAGGAGAAGAGAAAGGGAAGAAGAGAGAGACATTCAATAACCCAGTTCATTAATCCCATATTTTCTATCTGCAGACATCTTACCCTTCGAGTCAGACATACAGTGCACAGAGGTCCAGCCCAAAGAGCCAGCCGTGTGTTACACATCACCTTTGAAGATACGGTATACGCCCAGTCAAGACCGGCGCCTCTACGGGAATCAGGTGAGCGTTACAGAGTGCCAGTATTGTATATTCTGCCTAAAATTCACAAAAGTCTTGTTAACACTCCTGGGAGACCTATTGTGTCGGGAGTGAGCTCTACTCTTGAACCACTCTCTAAATTTGTGGATTTTTATCTTGGACCATTTGTCCTAAAGATGGACAGTTATTTTAGGGATACTACAGACGCGATCAATAAGATAGAGAACCTACCCTTTAGGGGTGAAACTTTGCTGATCAGTCTTGACATTGAATCCCTGTACAACGTGATCCCACAGAGAGCTACTTTAGCTGTTATTAAAGAAATGCTGATGAGTAGAGAAGATGGACATCCAGTCAGTAACAGTTTTATATTATGGTGCGCAGAGTTTGCACTTACAAAAAAATTCTTTCAATTCCAGGGTATGTTTTACAAACAGAAGGTACGGCTATGGGTGCCACCATGGCACCTAATTTAGCCAACCTGTATGTTGAATATTCTGAAAAAATGTTTGTGTACACTAGTGAAATCCATTCAAATCCAATTTATTGAAGTGGTATCGCTATATAGATGATATTTTTGTACTGTGGAAAGGGACCAAGGAGGAGGCTGGTTGGTTTGTGAATTGGCTTAATCTGCGTGATCCTTTTTTGAAATTTACACGAGAAATAAATGAAGATGAAATACATTTCTTGGATATCACCATTTTCCACCAAAGTGGAGTTTTGTAAGTAAAACCTTAAATTAAAGGGACTGATAAAAATGCACTTTTGCATTTTAATAGTCCTCATACAAACCACATTAAAGCTAACCTTCTGTTTGGTCAATTCCTGAGATTGAAAAGGAATAGCAGCAGGAAAGAGGATTTCAGTGACAGTGCTTCCAAGCTCTCTGATAAACTCCTCAATAGGGGCTATCCAGCTAAGCTAGTCAAACTATCTGCTAAGAGAGCATTTAATAACAATCGCGAGGCCTTGTTGGAAAAGAAAGAAAGGAAAGACAAAAAAACAGTGTTGTTTCTTAATACTTTTACAAACTTGTCATACAAGATAAAGAGCATTATCAAAAAAGCATGGAATAAAGTTTATAGAGATGGGTCTACTACTCAGCTCATTGCCTTTAAGAAAAGTAAAAATATAAGGATCATGCTCATTAGAAATGATATAACTGTCAAGCAGATGCCGGTACCGAGACAAACCACCCTGTGGGGTTTTCCTACAGTGAAACGCCATTTCCCTTGTGGTAAATGTTTGATGTGTAAATATACTACAGAGACCAAACAAATTCAGTTGAATTCCTCGAGAGTTTGGGTTCTTAATGAAATGACTTATTGTAATTCTGAAAATGTCTTTTATTTGATCACATGTCCTTGTAAGTTACAATACATTGGGAAAACAAATAGAAAATGTAAGATCCGAATGACGGAACATAGACGTTGAATTAAAAATAAAGTTATTGCAGCTCCCATGGTGAAACATTTTATAGAGAAGAAACATACACATGAAGACTTGAGATGGGTTATTCTTAAAAAAAAAATCATGGCTCTAACAAACAAGAGATAAACAGGAGACTCTCTACCTTGAACAAAAGATATTTAACTGTCAGAGTGTCATGATCTCTGCTTCCAAAAGGTCAGGGTTTTCCCAACTCCCTTGGAAGCAGATCCATAACCCAGGTTCCGAGTGCCAACCAGTCCCAATTGGGACCTTTTGGACCCAGTCCTGGCGCCAGTGGCACCAGGCTCATAAATATGCCCAGTCCCAGCGCTGGAAGCGCCGGGCTCATAATGCCTGGGTGGACTTACCTTCAGCAGACCATGCTGCTTACTTGCCTGCCAGTTGAGCCTCTGATCCTCTTCTGTTTGGAACTACTTTTCCTGTTGGGTGGGGCTGGAGCCACTCCCTAGATTCAGAACACTGGAACTCTTCTGGAAGGCAGGAACTCTTTTCTTACCAGGAACTCTTTTCTTACTTAGGCGTGGCTGTGGAAGGAGACACCTAAGCACTACAGGAGGCTATTTAAACCACACCCGGTGGATGAATCTTGCTTTGCGTTATTCTGCAACCTCTGCAGCAGAACGCTCATCGTGTCTTCTGCATCCGTTCCTGGGCCTAGGAAAAAGGCTTACCATCCTGAATCCAGTCTTCAGCAACACCTATAAAGACAAGAAAGAACAGGTTAGCATTCCGGCATCTGAAAGGCAAAGGCTTACCATCCTGAATCCAGTCTTCAGCAACACCTATAAAGACAAGAAAGAACAGGTTAGCAGTCCGGCATCTGAAAGGCAAAAGCTTACCTACTCTTCGTGCGCTCCGGAGGTCTTCACTCTGCATTCCGGCATCTGAAAGACAAAAGCTTACCAACTCTTCGCACGCTCCGGAGGCCTTCGGCGCTGCATCCCGCATCTGAAAGACAAAACAAGGTGCGTTTAAATACATTGGGGAACTTTAATACTCACGTGCCATTACTCCTTTCCACATCTAATCCAGTGGGTATTCCGGCACCCTGCAGCCGCTCCGAACTCGTACCTGCAAAATAAAAAGACAGTTAGAGCGCATCGTGAAGCAGGCAACAAGCGCTTACTTACGTGCTTCCAGGCGCTTCTATTCATCACACGGGCTCCATCTTCAACTCACTTCAGCCCGTCATCCGCCATCGCCGGAACCCTGAAAAACAAGAGACAACATTACTAAAGACTTTAAAGACATTTGAATGACTCGAAACTTACCGTTCGTGCAGTAAACGACGGACAGCAGTCCTCTGAAGTCAAGAGGCCTGCGCTACCTATCCAGTGAAGAAACTGGTTACAGCACCCTGCCCCGAGGCAGATGGAGAGCTCGGCATTCACTTACCTAAGGTGAGAGCGTTAACCTTTGGGGGTCTACAGGAGAGGAGAAGAGGAAAGAGATAGGGACACCCCAATAACCCCAGTTCATTAACCCCATATTTTCTATCTGCAGACATCTTACGCTACACGTCAGGCATACAGTGCACAGAGGTCCAGCCCAAAGAGCCAACCGGGTGCAACACATCACCTTTGAAGATACGGTAGTCGCCCAGTCAAAGTCACATTAGAGGGCTCAATGAGGAGGTGGAGTGGCATCATGTGCACTTGTGATATGTGTAGTGATTGATGTGTCTTCATTAGCAATTAGACATGTCGTGTTATAATGCAATTACATGATTTGTTTTAATACAAATATGTTTAGTTCTTTAAGAATAAGGAATCAATTTCTGGATTAATTATCTGAGTCAATCATGTTTTGATGATGTGTATTTCTCTAATAGTCTTTCTTAGTAATTATTCATCCTTTGTAATATAACTATGCTGCATTGATGCAGGGAGTATTTGTCATGATGCCTACCCCCGGGTATCCGGACCCAGCCCAGCAGCCTCGGGAGCAGGCATCCAGACATTCATTGAGACCCCAACAGCCCCGGCTGGGGGCTATCTGGGTTCAGTCCTGGCGCCTTAGGCACCAGGCTCATATTAGACATCAGTCCTGGCGCCAGAGGCGCCAGGCTCTTAGGCATTACTTACCTTCTGCAGACCATGCTGCAAATGAATTAAAGCCCACGTGAGGCCTAGATGGGACTATTTTATTACAGGGACTATTTTTTTACTCGGTGTGGTTCTGGGGTACTTCTTACCTGGGACCACTTTGCAGGCTATTTAAACCACGCCCGAACAGCAGCCCATGCTTCGCGTTATTCTGCACTTCAGCAGCATGACGCTCACCGTGCCTGCAGCATCCAGTCCTCTGCCACGCCCGCCTCAAACCTGGACACCTTCCTAGAAGAAAGAGAGATAAGAACAAGAACTTACCTTTTACTCTTCATCTGTTCCCGAATTCGCCGCACTTCTAAACGGGAAAAAACACGTTGGAAATAAAAGCATTGCATCGCTAGCAGAAGCGCTGCGCCATACTTAACAGTCAGCATCTCCACGGTTAAGCGCTGCAGCTATCATTTCACCGCTGCATCCGTGGAACCTGGAAGGGACAGAGAGAACAAGGTGAGCCGGGGGCTAACAAAGACAATCAAAGCAACCATATTGTACTCACCAGAGTTACCACTCCCCTAGGCATCTTTCATCGGCGTTCCACCTCTTTAACGCCGCACCTGTGGGAGGAAAGAACACTTGTTGGAACTCACCCAAAATCTTCAAACCAGTGAAGCAACTGGGATTCTACGCGCCCCTGCACTCGGTGCAGGATGGAGAGCTCATCATTACAAACAATAAGGTGAGACAACAAAAGGGGAATATCTGGGTGCTTAGAGGGAACGAGTTAAACAAGTGTTTCCTTGCATCCACTGGGTGGCTAATTCCCCTCCTCCTGCTTTTAGGAAACTACTTTTGCAAATCAAGCAGATGAAGCTAGGAAGGCCGGTCCAGTCAGCTGTCTCTGCACTACGAATAACTCTGGTGGAGACCTGAGCAGTCCAGTCCCGATCGACGCCCCCGTGGGAACCAGGTGAGCGTTACAGTATTATTGGAGTTGCAAATTACTGCTATACACAAAAACATTTTTTTACTTTTTACCACCATGTGATTACGACCTTTTATTGGGGCCTTTACATTCTTGGCCATTCTGCTGTTACTTGGCTACCTATGATTGGGACCCATGTTTGGGCTCAGGCAGACTTGCTGATATGGAGCGTGGGAGTCTTTCTGGAAATAAAACTGTGCAGGTCGTCATTCTGCGGCAGTCCGTTTTTTGTCTCTGTAACAAGACGCAAGTACGTGTTTTGTACGGCGCTGGTCGCAGTGCATTTGGGATTTGTGTCCTCTTGGTTTATCAGTCCTTTCTTAGTGTTGTTGCCGTGAAACAAGCGTACGTGTAAATGCGGCGCCGCTTTTAGCGAGGTCTGCGGTGAACCGCGGTCTTGATAAACGTGTCTAGATTGAGACATGAGTGTATGGGTGTATTTATGGCACCTACTGGAGTGAGCCCCGCATCTTTCGCGTAGGGCGTTTAAATGTTGAATACGGTAAAAGGCTTGGTTTTGGTCAAGTAATATTTCAGAAGTATCTGTTTTACTTTCCTTGATAGTGAGTCGGATTTGTTTATACATTTCCCTTTCGCTTCCATAATTCCTTTAGCATTGAGGCAAATGCCGCTAGCTCTCTTGGCAAACTGGAGAGTGTTTATGGTGAAACTTTGAGATTGGCTCCATTGTGAAGATTAGAGGTAATATCTTAAGGTAATGGTACACACTTAAGGTGATATCACTTTCTGGTGGTAGTTGGTGGTAGTATGTGTTTATACTGTTAATAGTCTATATTTATATAAACATAAGGTGCTACAGTGGGAGCATGTGGTGTTAACTCTTAATTGTCAAGATGTTATAATCATGAGTAGATGGTGTGTGCTGTGGTAATCATTAGATTTTATGTTTGTGTTCAATTTGATATGCAGGTTATGGAACAGGAGGGTGATTTGGAGTACCCATTTTTGAAAGAAACTTGATTCAAGAAGTTCTAGCTATTTGATGTGACAGTGTCCTTAACGCTACATACTATCATTTTTAGAGGTATAGTATTTATTTGTTTGGGAGGAGGGTCTAATTTTAGACCTGTCTCCGAGCCTTTTTTTGGACAGTATTTGTAGTGTCCAGAAGGTTGTTGTTGATTATGATAATCTTATGGTTCACTGTCTGATGTGTTGGTGTTGGGTATTATCCTTTATAGGTGACTCCATTGTTGGATTATATTACCCCTTGACTCAGGATCACATGGTGGTGAAAACTGATAGAAAAAGGTTCTCTCCCCTGAAGAAAGTTCTAGCATTTGGAATCCTGAAGAACTGAACCGTGTCGGGATATGTTGCTATACGACACTTTGTTTAATGTACAGTGGATGTTAATTGTCATGTGTCTGTAAAAATTGTTTTGATGTTATAATTGTTGTGGTATATTTCATCCCATTAGATTGGTGTTATACCCACCATGTGGGTCATAATCTTGGGTTACACAGTGTGTTTAAAAAAAAGTTGTTTTAACAATGTTTTATCAATTTTGAATATGCAAATTAAAATGATTTAATGTATACATTTATGTGACATACTAAGTCCATTATTTCAGGACTAATAGTTATGGGTTATTATTAATCATCTTCGTTCAGGCAGATGAGCAACTATATGGACTAAAGGTGTTGTACCCGTTCTCCTTTGTGTACATACACGTCTGAAGAAACATGCCATCAATTATAGGTGGACACTGTATGGTAATACGGTAGAAGTGGTCTAGCAATACCAGTACTTGGGAGTGATCATTGATTAGTCGGAACTGGCCACGCAATAGACAAGGATAGTGGCCCTGCTAAACCAACCACTTGGTGCACTTCGAAACTTTGCATCTAAATATGGGGGTTATACCTTAAAAGCTTTTGTTAGGGTCTTTAAAGAAAAACGAGTCTCTATCATGACATATGGTGCAGAAATATGGGCACATAAACATAGCAGAAAACTTGTTACTGGAAAGTACATATCTTAAACTTGTGAGTAAATTACCACCAAGTGTGCCTATTGAATATCTGTATGCAGAGAAAGATAGTGTTCCGAGATGATTTAAGGGAGGACATTATTGAATATTTCAAGAGAAACACCAACAGCGTACAATCAGCGGGCACCCTGTGGGAGGCTTTTAAGGTGGTGGTGAGGGGATCAGCCATATCAAAATCCAAAGGGCTCCAAGGTGATATAATTCGGGACCTACGAAAAGCAGAGGAGAAACTTGAGAGAGCCATGAAAAAGGGGGATAGCTCCCCAGCAAGAATGTGGGGGACTCTGGGAGAGACTATGTAACCTAAATTATATGAAATATACAGAAAGACAACACGTGGGTGGGGATAAGCCGGGGAGGTTGTTGGCATGGCTATACAAGAAAAACGCCTAGATCAGCTATCAGAGTAATAAAAGGGGGGGGAATGGTCATACGCTCGACACCCAAGAGGGAGTAAATGAGGGGTTCCTTAAATTTTACCAACAACTGTTCCAAGATACAGGAAAGGGGGAGGGGAGCGAGATCAGAGATATTGGAGGATTTAGGCCTACCAAAACTGAGTGCGGAGGAACAAGAGCATTTGGATGCCTCGATTACACTGGAGGAGCTGGAAACACTAGTAAAGCACTTACCTACCAGTGGTACCCACTGGTAGTAAGTGCCACCAAGGCCCGGGGAACGGATGGACTGCCTAGTAAATTTTATAAAACGTATGGCATGGAAGGACTTCCCCCTATCCCCCCCCCCCAATGATAGCTATGTTGAATGAGGCGTGGGAAGCAGGGAGGTTGCCGGAATCCCTTAGAGAGGCTATGATCATCCCACTTCTCAAGCCCAACAAACCAAGCGCGGATTGCGGATCATACAGACCGCTCCCCATGTTAAATCAGGATAGCAAGATTCTTACGGTGGTACTGACAACCAGTTTAAGACTGGTTATAGGCAAGCTTATACACCCAGATGAAACAGGATACATACCACATAGAAGTATAGCTGATAACTTAAGGAGGCTCCATCATGTAATAGAACAAGCAGAAGGCGACATGCAAGAAGTGGCTATAGCCTCGCTAGACGCGGTGAAGGCCTTTGATTCGGTCAGATGGCCCTGGTTGCTGGCCACCTTGAAATAATCCGGATTAGGGTCTGGGTACTTATGATGGGCTAAACTGTAGTACAGCTCCTCACAAGCCAGAGTCAAGACGGGGGCGTTCATCTCGGACAGATGGCAGCTCAGCAGGGGCACTAGACAGGGCTGTCCCTGGTCTCCTATGCTGTACATCCTTGCATTGGAACCCCTAGCGATTTATTTGAGACAATAGTACGAAACGGTGGGAATCCAACCGGGGGGGGGCACATCTCATATTGATATATGCTGATGAAAACTTGGACAAGAGCATGAAATTCTGGGTGAAGCTCCCCTTGGCCATGGTTGGGAGGGTGGCGCTGTTGAAAATGGTGACACTGCCCAGGCTATTACACTTCTTTGTTAATATCCCCTATATGATACCCAAGAGATTATTTTGTAAACTACAGAGCTTATGCAGAGGTTTCATATGGCACAACACCAGAAACAGGATAGCCTTATGGAAACTGCAGAACACGCACGACAAGGGGGGCATCAAATTACCTAACTTCGAGATCTATTACCTGGCGGACCAATTACAGCATGTGGCTAAATGGTTAAATGAGGACCCCACGGTTGAGTCCAACTTACTTAGATCTGAATGTGCCCCGTTTTATCTGCAAGAAATGATATGGGTGCCCAAAATAGCACTGGAAGAGTGAGCGAGACTGTTGGAACTGGGATGGAGTATATGGTGTAGGGGCTGCCGCGCCCTGGGGAACCCAACCACGTGTTCCCCCACAGGTGCCGCTTGTGGCACTAGAGGGAGTAGACGAACAATTGGAAAAGACGATCCGGAAGCACTGGGAAACGGTGGGCATTGCAACAGTGGGAGACCTATGGCAGGAGGGGAAGGTTATAGAATTTGATGAGCTAATAGATGGAACCGGAGTACACCCCGGTCAATTCATCACTTACACCAGGGTGGTCCGACAGGTGAGAGAATCATGGCCTGATTCGGTGCTGGAAGACCAGTCAGATGCAACTGTTTAAACAATGTATGATATTTCTGAGGGTGGACATGAGGTCTCCCAAATCTATGAACTCCTGATGTCCAGGGTGGGGAAGGAGGTGACGCAACTGAGGCGGGATTGGGAGGAAGAGGTTGGGGTACCCATGCAGGACGGGATGTGGGAGAGAGCCCAAAGATACCACAAAAAAGTGTCCAGGAAAGCGAGGTTGCAGCAGATTCAACTATACGTAACCCACACAGCATATATGACCCCTCAGAAGGTCGCTAGATTTAAAAATACAGGAACACAAGCTTGCCCTAAATGTGCGGAGGTGAACCCTGGGATGGTGCACATGTTCTGGGCGTGCGCAGAGATTGGGAAATTCTGGGGCGAAATAACCCAACGCTTAGCCGAGAAAGGAATCCAACTAGACGTGGAAGCAGTGTTGGCATGTATGGTGGGGGCTTCACGAGACCTCGCAATCTGAGGCACGTAAGCAAACTCAAGGACCTGGCCTATATATTGGCCAAGCGTAGAATTGCTATGGGCTGGAAGGCAAGCCATAGACCCAGAATAGAGGTGTGGTGGAGGGACCTCCTGAAATGGGCAGAGGCGGAAAGAGCGGTATGGTATGAGGCGACTAATAGGGGGGGGATGAGGAAACGGAAACCCTGATGGCCTGGAGACATTTAATAGCTACACTGTATGGGTCTACCCAAGACTGGCCGATTGAACAGAATTCCTCTGGTGACACAGAGGGGAAGGAACCTCTGGAAGGCACCACGGTGGAAAGTAGGCTCGAGTTGGGGGGTGGGCTAAGGAGAGCAGTGGTTAATTTGCGGTAATATGCCAAACGCCTGATGAAAATGACATACACTGCTGAATTGTTTTTTGTGTGTTGATTGTTCTTATATAAATAATAAAAACAATTACAAAAAAAAGAATATCTGTATGCAGAATATGGCATTAGAAAGTTTAGCACTTTTTTGAGCAAACGCTGACTTAATCTTCATTGGAAGATTGTTTGTTCTTCTAACTGCCCTGCTGAATAATATAGCTGGATATGGATTGTTTAATTTCTTCCTAAAATGCAGTGTGGGTGATAATATCTACAAGGTAGTTAAAGTTTGGCAAACTCGCATTAAACTAGAGGGTACTGATCTTAACTACCTGAGTTCCAAGATTTTCCATAAAGAGGTGACACCAACTACTTGTTGGTTTGGCGATCAAGGCAAATAGTGGACATATACGGAACATTTTGTCAAGGGTCCTAGGCAACCCTTTAATGTATTCTTTTCTGAATAATATAATACTGGATTACATGGACATAAAATATAACCTTGCAGATTCAATGCAAGTAATTGTAGGTAGGAAAGGAACACCTAGAACTGCCAGAACATGTACACTATGTGGCACCAATGACGTTCAAAAGATAAGGCACCTGCTGATGAAGTGTGAAGGTTTGAACCATACTCGTAGATCTCACTGGTTGGCTCATGGTAAGTTTGAAGAAGATGGAAGCGGTAAGGAGAAAATTGGGGCTCTGTTCTTGTTGAGCGATGCTTTTAATCTCTTTTGTCATATGACATAACTATGGCATGGAATATGATATAGTGAATTACATTTTTACTTGATGATATGTAAGTTATGGATGAGCACATGATTATTTTATTTGCAGTATAACGTGAATTAAATGACTATTTCAATTAATTTTAAAAACAAGTGAATGGATTCATTTTAGAGGATACCAAAACGTAATCATATCGGCTATTCCCTTGAACGCGTTGCTTGATTTAAAAGAACAAAAACAGATTTGAATTCAGCAAATCATGTTGTAGCACACGTAGACACAATATATTAATGTCCATATTCCAATATCTTTCTTATATTACCAGTTATTGGAGCATGAAGGATGTCAATGAATTCAGAATTTTCTTGAGATTTCGAATATACAGGCCTCAATATTACTGTAGGTCCATACAAGCAAATGAGAGAACTAGATTTCTGTCCAATTTGATCTTCCTTGAAGGGAGGAGAAACAAAATCTCCACTTGCCACATTTCATAATACATTGGAGCAATCAAAATAAAGTGGAAGATAAATTGGAGTAACATTATCTGAAGAAAACCAATAATCTGCCCTGTCGAATGAGAAAATGCTGCATCATATGAAGCTGCCCGAGTGTATTTTATCCAGTATTTAAAGCCAAACATGCAGGAAATTCATGGGTAATCTGCAGAGGAAGGGGGTTTGATAAAAGTGCTCATTGGCGTTCCCCCTGGGTGTAAGTGATGGAAATTTTCATTAAGATGGCATTTTCCAGAGAGCCTAATTGAGGAAAAACTTTCCTTAGATAGAACCCAGATTGTCAGAGGGATTTTCAAAGCAGGGATAGACTGGGAGCAACACTTGGTTTGGCTCCCTCGGTCTGTTATGTACCTACCTTACCTGTCCTGGGCCTTTAAAAGACAAATCAGAAGTGAGTACAACAACCCCATTTGCATTTAGATATGTGTGTCAGGAATTAGTTAAGCGCATGATAGCAATTGAAGGTATGTTAAGGGAATCCTTAACAAGCTATGGAACTAAATAGGGTAATGGGGCTTGGACCTATAAGTGTAAACTTTGTTGAAGTACACTTAATACAATGCCCCAGAATATGATTATGTGGGGGCATTTTAGGCTGATGGTATCCAAATATTAATTAATCCCTGTAGTTTCACTGGGGCAATTCATGCCTGGATTTGTAACATAGGTTACAAGGTGTTTCACAGATGTGCAGCAATTGATCTACTTCTTGACCTGTGAAAACCATAGTTTATATTAAGAGAAATCCTGAATAGCCTTATAATGGTTAGCGAAATAGGAACGCTATTCTATCACCTTCATTCCCCAAAAAATGTCAATTTAAATAACATGCGTCATTTGACCAATAACATTGCCCAGACAAGAGAGGACTCTGCTTTAAGTAGACAACTCATACCTTTTTCTATCTCAAAGGTTTATTTTAATAGTTGCATGACTCTAAATGAACATGGATATTGTACTCTCCAAAATGAAAGCTTTTATACCGAGCACAAGCCTGTAGACAAAATAGCCAAGCCTGCCAGACCAGGTATTATTTCATCCATGTTCAAGCTAGAAACCAACATTTAGAGTAGAATCAAAACTAGAATAAAAATGATGTCAATGGTGTCATAGGAAATGAAGTGAAATATACATTTATGATGAGAATATATGCTGAGAAGCAGTGATAATTTGAATGTTCATAATACACACGATTGTACATTTTCTCCAAAATAGTTTTTCAGACTTGCCTTTATATAAATGGAAGTTTTTGTGTATTTCGAATGTAAAATATTAGTGAGCTACTAGCAGGCCGGTGGTGTTTCTTTTCTGCAGACAAACTGCCTGTATTTGAATGGAATATTGTAGGTGACTTCCCCAGCATTCAAAGTTAGGGGACCACCTTTAATTATGTTCATTCATATTTTTATTTCTATTTTGTTTTAAATCAAATAGAAGAACAAGTTACTTCTTACCTTGTAACGTTCTTTCGACGGGATGTTCCTCCGACGTATTCCTCATCGACCCTCCCATCCATCCCTGCAGTTCTACTTCCCTTGTTGTTGCAGCTTACGCTCCTTCAGGGTGATTAGTTTATTCCAGAAAGCATATTTGTGGGCTACAAAACGGAACTGAGCAATGGACGCTGCGCGCGGCCTTTATAGCCAGGATGACGTCGGCGTCGATACGGCGGCTGTCGAGGGACATCGACTCGAAGGACGTCGACGCGCAGCGCCCTCTAGAGAGAACAATGAAGGTACTGTCCTATCGTTAGGTTACCTCTCTTGCTTTGTCCATCACTTTGAGCATGGTAAGCAGAGGAATAGTTCAGACAGATTCCTAAGAGTCCACTGATTTCCTTCTAAAAGTGAGATATGAATTGGGAGCCTCTGTCCATAACAATGGATTTGGGGAGTCCATGAAGTCAGAAGATGTGTTGCAAAAAGCAATGGGCAAGAGTGGTTGCCAACTGAATGGTTTCCAAGGAAACAACATGGGCCATATCACAGTGTTACCCTTTTCTTTAGGAAGGTTATTTATGAAATCCATTGAGCAGACCTTCCAAGGTCGAGTAGGAATTGGTTGTGGATGGATTAGCACCAGGGGGTCTTCTTCTGGTGGTCTTGGACCTAGCACAGACCCTCCACACATATCTTTTTATATTGCATAGAGTCTTCTGGACACCAAAACGTCATGCACTGGGTACATAGTGACAGCATTTAAGGAGCGTAGCTTGGCCTCCTTTTGTCATGGTGGAAAAGTAATCCTTATTTTTTCTGATGGAATGGTTAATCGGTGAGGAACTTTCTTTTTGAGCTGTGGTGTTTGTCTTCTTGAGTAATTCCTCATAGGAAGATAGAGGTGTATTGATTTCCCCTATTATTTTGTCAGGCGGGAAAAGGGGTATTCCCTCGGTTACTTCGGTATCTTGTAGGTAAGTAAGTAATTGAAAGAGCGTCTGCTTTGGTGTTCTGAAGTCTGGGATTAAAAATAATTATGAAATCAAACCAGGAAAAAAAATGGATCCAGTGATTCTGTCGTTGATTGATGGCATTAGCCGTCTTTAGGAACTCCAGGTTTCTGTGGCCGGGGTAGAACGTAATGGGATGTCAAGGTCCTTCTAAAAGGTATTTACAGGTACCAAAGACTTCCTTAATAGCCAGCAATTCCCCAATATTCTGCTGGTGATACAGTGCAAGAATAATATGCCAATGGATGGGGCCTCTTCATTTCAGGATCTGTTTGCATAAACAAGACTCCAAGGACTTGATTAGAAGCATCCGCCTCCACAATGTAGGGTAGGCTGGGATCCGGGAAACAGACTATGGGGGCTGTGGTGAACATCTCTTTCAAAAGATAAAAATCTGCTTCCGTTGTAGATGTCCGTTGATCGGTGACCCCTTTTATTAGGAGGTGTGTCAAGCAAAGAAGCACTCATGAATAGTCAGGTATAAACCTTCTATAAAAGCTACCAAAGCCAAGAGACCTTTGCAGATCCTTTACAGTCCTTGGTGTAGGCCCTTCTAGGATTATTGAAATCTTTTGGGGGTCCATTTCCATCCGTTGTGGTGAGAGAATATAACGAGAGTATGAGATCCGGTCCTGATTAAAGGAACACTTGGAAGGCTTAGCATATAAGTGATTATTAGTAGGAGGAAAAAAAGATGTTGGGCCTCATTACAAGGTTGGCGGTAAGTACTGGTCCGTGCTCGCAATAGACCGCTATTCACGGGCACGAGCTTTGCGCCATGCCGTAAAAGGGGCGAAAAATATCCCTTACCGGCATAGCACGAAGCGCAAATAGATCCACCGCCATCCAAGCCATCGGCATTATCGGTGACGTCTATTAGCGGTGACCGCTAATAAGCGGAACCGGAAGTAGCGTCATCGCACAGGAACGGGAAAGAGCACGGCGGCCATCTTTAAAAACACAATCCATTGCCATCCTCCATAACCAGGAGCCATCTGACCACCACACCTCTACCACACCACCACCACTACCTGCAGCATCCTACCATGCCCAAAGCACTCAGAAAAAGTGCAGCGCGCTTGCGCAAGGAGCGCTTCTCCCAAGTGGAGTTGACCATGCTGGCCGAGACGCTGCAAGAACATGCAGATGTCGTCTTCTCCTCCGACATGTCCCGACCTGCAGTGCAGCGGAAGAAGCAGATATGGGTGGAGGTTGCGCAGAAAGTAAGTGCCGTTGGCACCCCACCCCGCACTCCTAAAGATGTCCGGAAGCGCTGGGACGATCTGTGTTTACCCGTGCGGAGTATCCTCTCGGCCAACCGCAAGCTGGGGATGGTGACAGGCGGAGGTGCGGAATCCCCCATCAAGATGCAACCCTGGGAGGAGATCTGCGCAAGCACCATAGGGATGGAGGCAATTGAGGGAGTGGGGGACATGGAGCGAGGAGCCCCGTCATCGGCTGATGCAGGTAGGTGTCCCAAATGAAACAATGCAAATACCAACATGATGATGTCCACCTGAACTGACAGTGCAATGATGTAGAGCAGGGTCCACCAGACACATATGTACAAGACTGCCTACAGGCAGCGCACGGCACCATATTGTCCACATGCATGATGCACCCCATATATGTTTCAACCCAGATGCTTCCATGCATCACCCACCCAAAAGCCAAGCAACCCGTATGTCACTATCCCAATGTCAATCAACTGCAATTCCATATGAATGCAGCCACCCCAATGCATGCCTGATGCATGTAGACCCATCACTAACCCTCTCCCTCTATTGGTCCCCCACAGGCACGCAATCAGACAGCGATGACCAGGACACTAGGGAGGATGTTGCAACACCACAAAAGAAGGCCAGGGGCATGGAGGGAGAACACTGTCCCTCAACATCAAGGGGAAGAGGCCAACCTGCACTACCGCGGAAGGGCAAGAAAATCCCAGAGGCCACAGCACCAATGTGCGCTACGGCCCCCACCACAGCACCCACACCAGCCACCAGCACACAGGAGCCAGTGGCAGAAGGCACTGCATCGGCTACCAGCAGCACAGTGGGGGAGACAGCTGCCACAGCAGCCGTGTCAGACGATGAGACAGATGTTCTGTCGTATGGCGCAACTACCGCCACAGGCCCCCTGCATTCACCACAACTCTCCCCATGCAGCTTGCACAACATCAGCAACCATGGGCTGTCTCCTGGGGATTCATGGGCCGGCAGATTCACCCCCACGCCAAGTGTGCATGAGGAACACACCATGTTGGAAACCCCTCACACATCCACCACTGTCCCGACCAGCCAAGAGGGGATCAGGGCAATTCAGAAGAGGCAGGAGGAGCTGACAGGGCTGTTGAGACAGCACATCACGGAATGTGGCTGGGCAAGGAATGACATAAGGGAATGTGCTGCATCCCTCAAATCAGCAATTGAGACCACCTTAAAGGACATTTGCGGTGAATTGGCAGCCATGAAGCAGGTCCTCACACAAATGGTGGCAGCAATGGAGGCCATGCGTCCGGCACAGGTGGCAGAACAACCTGGGATATCTTCCAATGCAAGCTCAACTAAGTCCAGCCCCGTGCGTAGGTCTGGCCGGAACCTGCGCAGATTGGACAGAGGTGCACCTGGTGCTAGAAGAGGGGGAGGGCTGTAGGTTCAGCCAGGCATACTGGTCCCATGTGGATTTATGGTGCACGCCAGTGCACACCATGTGTGGGGGGAGTTGAGGGGGGAGGGGGAGAGGGTGTGTGGGGAAGTGGAGGGGGGAGGGAAAGGGGGGAGAGGGTGTGTGGTGAAGTTGAGGGGGGAGGGGTGAGAGGGTGTGTGGAGAGGTTGAGGGGGAGAGGGTGTGTGGGGAAGTTGAGGGGGGAGTGGGAGGGGGAGAGGGTGTGTTGGGTGGAGGGTTTGTGCACTTGTTAGTTACATATTCTGAATACACACCTGTTATGGAATCTGATTTCACATGTGTGGACATGGCTTATTGTGTACGTGTGCTTTATTGGTGAACAGTCTACAGTGACCATGTCCCTGACACACCCAGTGCCCTGAGTTCCGCCTCCATGTCACATTCCACATCCATGTGTGCTAGAAACATTGGTCAGAGTCTGACGCATGGCACGTCCCTCCTGTGCATCACTGCCTCCCTGAAGTGCAGCCCCATCTCCACCCTCCTCATCGTCAGGTGGTTGCAGTTCAGCGTCAGGGGCACATTCCGTCTAATGCACATATTGTGTAGCATGACACATGCCATGACGATCTTGCCCACCTTCTCATGGCCGTACAGGAGTGCACCACCAGACCTGCTGAGGCAGCGAAACCGTGCCTTCAAGAGGCCAAAGGTCTACTCAATCACCACACGGGTACGTGTATGTGCACGATTGTAGTCCTCCTCGTGCCTGTTCTGCGGGTTCCAGACTGGGGTAAGGAGCCACCTCTTCAAGGGATAGCCTGCATCACCTGCATGTGGGCAACAATGATTATGTGCAAGTCCTCACATCACATGGGACCTGTATCATTGACACCATAGCAAGCATTCATTTCCTGTATGCACCCACAGATCCATGCATGAATAGAGACACATGAAGTGACTGCTATGTGTGTATTCCACTTATAGGTAGGTGTGCGTGCCATCGTCAATTGGGCGCAGGGGGGGGGGCAATTCCTTGTGGTTGCTCATGCACTGTGGTAGTCCACGATGTTTTTTCCCATGATCTGGGTGATGTGCAGTGATATGTAGGCTACCATCCTGTCAACGTTGATGTCGGTGTCATGATTATCTCACTTTGCATGAAAAATGGTGACATGCTGTTTTGGTGGACCTCTGTGTTGGTGTAGGGGTGTGTTCTTGTATCTTGCCCTCATGTGGCTCCTTTGTATGCAGTAATAGAGAACTGTACTTGTAGATGATGGTATTTGGCACTGTGCATTGCCCATCCTCATTGCTTGTTGCTGCATTGTGCTGTGGGGTCTACGGTCTGATTATGTGCAGTGTACATGTTGATGGCTAGGTAATGGTTGTTGCACTGCATCATTTTCGTGTTAGTGCAGCTTACGTCTTGTATTTTGTGGTCAGGTCTCAGGTCAAGTCTGGCATGCTTTGGGGTATGAGCATGGTACATCCTCTCAGGTACTCTCAGGCAGGTGAAGTATGCATCTCTCGCCCCCCCCCATCTCAGCCAGGTGAAGTATGCATCTCTCCCCCCAATCACCTACTCACATCGCATTTCCATGAGCCTAACATGCAAATCACCGAGAAGCCAGGATCTCTGCCCTGCATGTCGCTCCATGTAGCGTGGTATCGTGGAGTTCCGCATGACCATTGAATCCTGGGTTGATCCGGGGAATCGGACACAACAATGTGTGATGATCTTGTTTGAGTCACATACCATTTGCACGTTGATGGAGTGGTATAACTTACGGTTGTGGTAGACTATCTCCATGGCATGTGGGACCACCAATTCAACATGGGTGCAGTCGATGGCGCCAATGCAACCAGGGATGCCGGCCAGTGAATGGAAACCAACTTTGGCGTTGGAGATCTCCTGGGCTGTCCATGGTAGGAAAATGTGGTCGCCTGTGTGCTTCAGGAGAGCATCAAGCACTTGGTTCAGCGTGCGTGAGAATAATGGTTGTGATAGGCCATGCATGTGCCCCACTGTGTGCTGGTAGGTGCCTGTGGCCAGGAAGTGAAGCACAGACACTACCTTCAGTAGAGGTGGGTTGGCGGTGCGTATTTCAATCAGGCTGACAATGTCATCTTGTATCATGTCCACAATGGTGGTTATGGTGTCCCGGTCCAGACGGTACAGGGTGTGGATCTGCTCTTGGGTTAGGTTGAATGGACTGCCTCTGATGCGAGGGATTGGGGGCTGCCTGCGTGGTACCACTGGCTGCACTGGTGGGGCATGCTGGGCCTGCCTCACCCTCATTCTCCTCCTGCGTCTCTTCTGTGCTGCCTGTTGTTGTTGTTGCTGCTGGAGTTCCACTGCAATCATGTCCTCCAGCCCCAGCAGTGCTCGTAGTATGGGAATCATTTTGGTGTGTGACTGGGTGTAGGAAGGGGTAGGGTGTGCTCCTTTTGTGCTGGCCCAGTCTATATTGCCTCCACCTGTGCTGGTTGTGTGCACCTGTGGCAGTTGGGAACACTGTACATGGCCGTTTACGGGTGGTCCGCAATGCCGGTATTTACTCCATGCCGGTAAGGTACTTTTCGGGCTTCAGTAGGCCGTTATTTGCATGTCCGCCTGACTTGTGATGTCCTCCTGTTTACGCCATGCCGGTATTGCCGGCATGAAGGGTCGCGTGCCCGCGCCCATGCCCATGCCGTTATTAGAGGCACCGTTATTTATGGTACCGCTAATAGCGGGTTGGCAGGTCATAATCGGCTGGAGTGGTAAGCGATACCGGTAATCCTTTACTGGCATCGTTTTTCCCTTAACTCCAACCTCGTAATGACCCCCGTTGTCTAAATATATGACAATGAAAATATCTAAGCCGTCCCTGAAAACCTTATTGAGGAAAAACTGAAATGCAACAGGAGCAGTGCAAAGCCAAAAAGGCATTAATGAATACTCATGTCTGAGTCTTGTATGAACTGCGTTTTTCCACTCAACTCTAGCAATACATATGAAATAACAGGCCTCTTTCAAGTCAAGCTTGGCATAAATTCAGCTGTTCCTGACTTTTTCTAATAACATATGAATAAGAGGAAGAGGGTTATGGTTCTTTATGGTGATGGCATTGAGTCTCCTATAGTCCACACAATGGTCACACAGGGTCTGAGTTCAAAATCATAATTTTTTCAGATGAAAGAAATAGCAGCTCCTGCAGGAGAAGTTGAGTGTCTAATAAACCCCTTTGCTAGATTTTCCTCAATATACTTCTTGGGTATCACATTTTCCCTTTCTGAAATGGCATAGTTTCATCGAAAGATATTTGAGCTGCGGCTACCAGTTATATACAGCAATCATAGTCTATATGGGGAGGGAATTTGTCAGATTCCTTGGAATCAAATACATCAGAGTAATCCTGGTATTCTTTTGGGAGTTGGTCATGTATCAAAAGTATTCTCAGAGGCCTTTGACTGGAAGACAGGGAAGGTAGTTCTTGGTTTAGAAGAAGATTCTTGAAATAAGTCGAAGAGCATTGGGTGCCTTGGAAGGTATACCTGTACTCTCTCCAATTGATAGCAGGAGGTACCTCAACCAGGGAATCCCTAGAATGACCTGGAAATCAGGGGCCGCTATGGCATTGACAATTATGCGTTATTGATGAGTTGAGCAGATACCATGATCAGGGTCTTGGTTTCAAGAGCTATTGGACCAGAGACCAAGGTAGATCCATCCACTGACAATATGGGTTCAGGTTGTAAGTGGTATCTTCTGGTTATGGGTGAACGCCAGATCAATGAAATTGCCTGTAGCCCCACCATCATTTCAGGCTATTATTCTCTGCCAATGTTGGCTTCCCACTACAAGAACCACCTGGATAGAATATGGGGTGCCTGGCGAGGGACTGTTGGGCAAACTACCCAGTGTGCCGGGTCCTTAGCTACACTTGCTTGGATACTCCTTACACTAGAATCTTTTTTCAATGGTTTTGTGGAACAGGAACAAAACTAGACTGAATGGCTAGGGTCTCCACATTAAAAACAGCAGTGGAGTGTTCTCCTTTGTTCTCTTCCTTCTAAGAGGAGAGGACCCCTAGTACTGCCGAGCTACATGGGTTCTGCTTCATTACTTGCCAAAGGGTCAATATCAAAATGATTGATTGTGTTGATCTATCCTTATTATCATGGCTATATGTTCTGGAAGGGTTTCCTGGGGTGAGGGTAGGGGGCTAGTATTTGACTATTCGCATCCCTTAAATCATCTTTTAAAACTCTATAAAAGATGGTCATTTGCGCATCTTCGAGCCAGGTGGTTTGCGTGAATAAACCCCTAAAATTAGTGATATAGGGGAGAATGTCTCTATTGTCCTGTCCATTTTCAAGCAGTTAATTCCGTACAAGTTGTGTTGTATATTAGATTAATTGATTGATATTTTATTTCTATCGCGCTCGTACGCAAGTGTTTTAGAGACTGAACATGCCTTGAAATGCATCATAAAAACCTGCATAAACAACCAAGAGAGGGCTGCTGTTTTCTATGTTGGAGGTTACCCAAGCCAAAGCAGTCGTTTCTAGATTAAATAAAATGAGCGACCATGGCTTTGCCAGAAGCATAAATTAGGGGATGGTTCATAAAATAGATTTTACATTGGGTCATGAAGGCTAGGAATTTGTTAGGGTGCCCCCTGAACTTGGAGGGCATGGGCAGAGAAGAAACACTCGTATTTTGCCGTGGAGCTTGAAAAATAGCAGGAGAGGTCTGGATTTGGTATGAGAAATAGCACCAGTGTTTCTAGTAGGATTGCTGGATCCTGCTCCCGATGCCCATAAGATACTAGGGGTAAACGTTTTTTAGATAATTAATCGACTGCAACCTGTAGATTTGAATAAAGCAGCATTCTCTTGCCTGGAAGTAGCCACTTCTACCTGCAATTATTTTACTGCAATGGCGAGATACTTCACTACCCCTTCCATGGCTCAGGGGAGAATGTAAGGTTCTCGCAATCTGTCACACCCAGGCTTTTATAAAGCGATACTCTAAGGAATCAGGAATGGGCACACTCTTTACCCCCAAAGAATTCCACTTCCCAAGAGATGGAAGACTCAGGCAGAAGGTTCCTGAAAGGTATGAGCACTACATGCCATGCCCCCAGAAGAACAGTGGTCGTCGGTCCTGGATCTGTAATAACAGGACAAATGTTAAAGACACGGACCTCAAGAACCTTCCCTATTGACCCTAGGGCAAGAGGATTTATCTGAAATGATAGGACAATCCTTGAGTTCCAGAACTAGAGTGGAGTGGGTGGGTATCCACTTCAGGGGATAACCAATGAGTTAGTTATAAAAAAAAAGGAGCAAGGTACCAAGGAGCTAGGTCTTTATACAAGAAAGCAAAAGAAAAACAAGAAACAACGCTAATTACATAGAAAAACAGGTCACTTAAAATCTGCTTGTCTCATGCAGGTTGCAGCTCTCCGGAATAAGACCATTGCGAGAACGCGGTACTCAGCACTCTGCTCTTCTGTGGGGCAACGCCTGAGTGCCCAAGTGACGAGCATCAGTTAGAAGAAAAGACCCCCGGCGTTCTGGAATGTCTGTGCGTGGATGCTCTTCCATCCCTGCAAAGAAAGCATTCTGCATGTCTGTGGCGGGATGCACGGTTCCTGTCTTGTAACAGGAAATCTTGCTGAGGGCCCCACCCTCCAAGGTGAGTTGTGGGCCCCAGCGCAATACGTCGAAAAGGACTGCAAGGTCCTAACACCACCCCACAGTCAACGTGGACTGCACTGGTTGGAGGCAGCTTTTTGGTTACAGTTTGCTATAACCCTGAGTTGTCCCTTTCAGGAACCGATATGTAAACCCAGTACAGAGACCAACAGTTGTGTTGTTTCTGAAGATAAAGTGAGTGGCACACAGATGATGTTGTATATGGTGATGGCTACTGCCACCATCGGACTGGGTGGGCGGCAGCTGCCAGAACTATACATGAACGGTTTGTAAATGGCATCTAAGATACAACATTGAATCAACACCTGAGAGAAAATCTGCAACGTATCCTGCAATGTTGAATGTGGCAGCACCACAGACCATGTGGCCACTAAAACATTGAATGAATGGAACCCTGGGACAGGGAGATAAAATACATTCTCAGTCCCCAATTTCCTATTTAATATGTGGGCCTGCATCCCTACTTTGTCCTTACTGCTTTGAACCTGGAGATAAGTTCCAAACCAGAGGTGACAATGCCTTACCAAAGAAGAATCGGCAGGAGGCACTGCTGGTCCCTATAGCCTTCCAAGAACTGTTCTAGCATTGAAGCTCTATCTTCCATCAGCAGGTACCATAAGCTGATCAGAACAAATTGAGAAACCAGCAATCCCTTTTCTCGATTTGGTAGGCATAGCTTAAAATTCTCCAGCTTCTAGGAATGCCTTGCTGTTCATTCCTGTGCTGACCTAACACAAAGAGGCAGAGGCACCGAACACCAATAGTGCAGATAACCAACAGAGTCAGTGGCCTGTTGCTGCTACCGGAGAGGAGAAAACAACGAAGAATAAGAAAGGAACATGTAAAGAATTGTGAGACACGCATGGTATCAAGAGAGACACAGACCCAAAAGCAACAGTTAGAAAACCTTTATTGAAAACCTTTGTTGGGTTGGTGTAATCCCTAACTGGCCCAAACTCTAATGGGGTTGTTCCCTCAACTGATGTTTCTAAGGGCTGTTGATGTCTGTACGCCCAAACCCAAACTCTCTCTGTGTCAAAACCTATGCTTGCCCTCACTCTTAGACAAAATGTGTTCTGGGATCTTCTTAAAGAAAAATGGTGGCTCAAAAAGAAATGTAAACAAAAACTGGTTTCAGGTGGCCTTACCATCAGGTGTAATTCTGCCAGTTTTAGAAAAAAGATAGCTCAACACAAACAGGGTTGCCCTTGGTATCTTCCAAATAGAGCTCTTGCAGCAAATAAAGTTCACAATGTCTCTGGGTTGCCTTGGATCCCTTCCCCAAGCTTTACTCCTTCCAGTACCAAACACAAAAAACACAGTTCTGGTCCGGCCTCTCAGGGTTCCCTTTCCGAAGTCTAGGCCTCTCCTGCCAAGGTACAAAAAGTCTCTACGGGCTTCTCAGGGTTCCCTTCCCCAAGGTTAGGCCCCTCTGGTCTCAAACAAAAAAAGTTCACAAAGTTAATTCCATGGGGCAGTGTCAGGGACTTTTGAAAACGCTGGGCTTTTGCTCCACCCCTGCGTGAAAACTCGGACTTCTGACACCTCTCCTCACGCTTGGTATCTTTTCCTCTGTCTTATTTTACTTTACCCCTTCTTTCCACCTTGTAGTGCACTCTTCAGGTTCTGTGGGTCAAGGCCAGGGACTCACCATCTGCCCCTCAGACACGCCTGGCACCAGCACACCTCCCTGGTAATGAGCATTGGCCTGAATATGGCTAATAATTAGCAACTCGTCTCACTACTGCTCCACGGAGACACGGCTCCCTCGCCACACTGCAACCCTCCAGCCACATAGGTTCAGCGTCCAGGCGTCCCGCTCTCCTCCAGACCTGCCAGACTTCTTGTGCTGACGGCTCCACGTTCTAACCAGCAACCCAAGCTCGCTGATCTTTTCTGGCAGAACAACACCTTTTATACTAGTGGGGCAGCCTAGTGGTGTAATGTGGTAGGCTTACCTCTGCTTTCCACTGTTACGTCTATAGGTAATCTTCAATGCTTTTGTTCGCCTCTTCTTCGTCCCAGTACATGTTGGAAATGGAATGGGATTGAAAATATCTCATTAAAGCTGACGGAGAGGGTTTTGGTGTACAATGAGAAAAGGAGGAATACCATGTTTCACCTTTAGGCATTCTCCTCCCAATCCCCCATAACTCTCCACTCAGGTGATCCTCCCTCGCTTGTCCACCCCAGGGCCGGGATACAAAAGCAATGCCCTTCCCTGGCCACCTGAATGGAGGATCCTGGGGAGTAGGTGGGAGAATACACTCAGGTTTATCACAGACCCTTCCCCTATGCAGTTTGGACTGAATTGCTTCAAAGGGACCTCGAAAGGAAATCTACGTTCCCTTGTTCTCTGCCCCTTCGATGTTCCACTGGGAAGCAATATGGTTGCAGGTCCAAGAACCACTGCATAACTCTTGGGTTAGTCTCTTTCCTTGGAGTGATCCATGCCAGGGGGGAGTGGTCGGTGATCATTTTAAACTTTGGGCCTAACAAGTAGCATTTAAGATGTAAAATGGCCGACTTTATTGATAAGGCTTCCAATTTGATCACTGAACAGTTCTTTTCTCAGGGAAACAGTTTTCAACTAGCATATACAATGGGATACTCTAGCCCGTCATGGTTTTGCGATAATACTGCACCTAACCCAGTCAAACAAGCATCAGACTGTAATATGAAGTCCTTAGAAAAGTCTGCTACCTTGAGAATAGGACTTTGACATAAGGTTTGTTTAAGGACTTGATAGCATATTTCATCCTCTTCATCCCATTTAAGTTTCTGGGATTCTGGGTTTCGTAGTTTGTCGGTCAATCTGGCAGTATTACTGGAAACCTTAGGTATGAATCTTCGATAATATCCAATTATCCCTAGGAAAGATCGCAAATCCTTTTTGGTCTTAGGTGTCGGTGATTCTAAAACCGCACTAACCCTTTCCTCTTGAGGATGAACACTGCCATTTCCGACAACAAATTCCAGATACTTAACGGCAGGTTGGGCCAATCTGCCTTTCTTAGGATTGGCCATTAATGCCGCTTTGCTTAAGGATCTTTCTACAGTATATAGATGGTACAAATGGTCTTGCCAGGTTTTACTGTGGATTACGATGTTGTCAATGTATGCCCTGCAAAATTCCGAACAGGGTTGGAGAATCAGCAAGACAAAGATCCTTCTCATTGGGACCCTTGCCCCCGATTTCCCTCTCTCACTCTAGCCGCCCTCTTCGTCTGCCTTCCTGTGAGGCAAAAAACCTTGTTGTCATCTTTGACTCCACTGTCCCCTTCTCTCCTCACAACACAGACCTTGCCAAGAAGGCCCACTTCTAGCGGCACCTCCTCAGAGGTATTCTTCCTTTTCTCACTTTCCCCCAGAAGCTCACTGTCTCCAGAGCCCTGGTTCTCTCTAGGCTGGACTATTGCAACAGCTTCTTTCTCAATCTGCCTTCTTCTACTCTCTGCCCTCTGCAATTAGTCCAAAACAGTACTGCAATAATTATTCTAGGCCTCAAGGCCATGGACCACATCTCTCCAGCCCTGAAATCTCTCCACTAGCTCCTTGTGGCTGCAAGGATCAAATTCAAGACACTCTGCATCGTCCACAAAGCTTTCTGGGACTGAGGGGACCACACTACACCCATCTCTCTCTTCCAAAATAGCTTTCTTCTCGAGCACTTAACTCAGCTACCTTCAACTCTCTGGCAGTTTGATGCTTCTCCAGCAGAGAGTGGGGGGTAGATCTCTCTCCTCTGCAGGTGCCTCCCTCTGGAATGGCCTCTGTGCCCTTCTTAAACTTGAGACAGACCACCAGAAGTTCTGCAAGTAGCTCAAGACCTTCCTTTTCTTCTCTGCTTTCCCTCTCTCCCTCCCCTGCTGACCTACCTGTCTGCTGTTCCAACTGGTTGCTGGTACCCTCAGAATCTCATGGGGTGCCAGGCTCCTCCATGATCAGTCTCCCCTGCACTGCCTCTGGGTCTACCGCGCACTTAGGAGCTGTAACTGTAACCTCTACAGCCCCCTTCCTCCTTGCACTTACCCAGAGCCACGTTGCCCTAATTGTACTTCCACCCTCCCCCTCCCTGGCACTTCCCCCTCTCTGTACCCCCTGCACTTTACATTGGTGCACTTGTACGATCTGAATTACACAAGGCCGGGTAAGATCGTTTGTCTTGTCCTCCCTCTGTCGTCACTCTCTTGTCGCGCCTAGAAACACTTGTGTACAGTTGCGTTATAAATAACATATCATATCCATCAACCTTTGGAAGGTTGCTGGGGCACCATGTATTCCGAAGGGTAAGAATTTAAACTGATATAGACCTATTGAGGTGGCAAAGGCGGTCTTTTCTTTATCTGTTCCATAGAGTGGGACTTGTCAATAACCCTTGGTCAAATCTAGGGTGGATAGACGGCACTACCCAATTTATCAATGAGGTTGTCAGTGTGAGGCATTGGGTAGGTTTTAAAGGCTGCGATGTTGTACACCATTTCGGAAGTCTATGCAAAATCTCCAACTCTTGTCTGGTTTATCCACCAGAACAATGGGAGAGGACCAGGGACTGGTAGACTGTTCAATTATGTTAGCCTGGAGCATCTGCTCTACCTCCTGGATGGCAAAAGCTTTAGGGGCCTCAGGTAGTCGATATGGTTTGAGATGTACTAATTCGCCTGCAGTATTCCTTTCACCCTGCCAGGCTCTTCACGGAAATCATCAGGGAGTTGATCTTTGAACTCAAGGAGATTTTGTTGTTGAGTGTTAGTAATATCCAAGGGAATTAGAATGTTATTATTCACCTCCTCCAGTATTAAACAAGATAACACAGTGACATTAGACTCAGAGATGTTTTCTCTCCACTCCTTCAACAGGTTTACATGGTAGACCTGCGTCTTCTGACGGCAGTCTGGTTGGCCAATTTTATAATTGCATGGTCCCATCTTTTACAATACCTCATATTTCCCATGCCATTTAGAAATATGTTTGTTGTCTAAGGTAGGGAGAAACACAAAGACTTTTTGCCCGATTGAGAATGATCTAAAGGAGACCTTTTTGTCTTAAGATGCTTTTGGGCAGCTTTGGGCTCTACACCAAGGTGGTCTTGTACCAGGGATCGAACAGCGGTCATATGTTTCTTTAGTCTGGAGGCTGTCTGAGAGAGTAGTTTTGGAGCTTCCTCTCTGTCCTCTCATGTTTCTTGGAGCATATCTAAAACATCTTGCTCATAAAGTAATTTGAAGGGTGAGAAACCAGTGGAGACTTGAGGAGCTTTTCTTATGGCAAACAAGGCCCACGGGATCATCTGATCCCAGTTAGTTCTGTCCTTATCTAACTTCCTAAGGATAGTTTTAAGGGTCTTGTTAAACCGTTCAACAAATCCGTCCATTTGAGGATGATACACGGACATCCTCAAGGTAATTATATGAAGTAGCTCTTTGACCTCCCCCATGAGCTTACTCATAAAGGTGGTGCCATGGTCTGTTAGGATTTCTTTAGGAAAGCCCACCCGAGAGAAGGGAAGCAAATGTTTTAGTATCTGCTGGGTGGTATTATTGCACAAAGAGGAAACGCCTCGAGTATCGGGTGGCCTAATCAAGTATTACTAGCATATATTTATTATTCAATCTAGATTTTTCAAGGGGCCCAATAATATCTATCCCCATCCTTAAGAATGGTACTTCAATGATGGGCAATGGATTTAAGGGGGCTGGTGGTGGTGAGTGCTGGTGTGCTTTTCACAGGTCTGATTTAAATTCTTAGTGTCAACATGTATCCCTGGCCAGTCCAATTGTCTGGCTAAGTGAGCCTGAGTCTTGGCCTGGTCCAGATGTCCTCCTGTAAGGTGTGAGTGGGCAATCTCGAGCACTATCTGTTTATGACTTCGAGGAACCACTAGTTGTGTTCTTGGTAGCCCCTCGGAAGTAATATCCCCTCTATACAGGAATCCTTGCTTTAGAAAGAAAAAGGGCCCCCTCCCTTCTGCCCCTCACACTCAGGTACTTGTAGGAGGGCCTCAGCTAGTAAAGGATTGTTCGGCTGGGAAAAGGCCAAATCAGGGAGTGTGCCAGAGTTTTCATCACAGATTGGTGTAGGTATGGAAAAACTAGGTTGTGCATCAGTTTCCCCAAAGCCTAAGTCACCCCTCCCAGTAGTATCTTTTCCAGCCTCTTCTTTGAGGATAGGTAAATTCATCCTCTCAAGTATCCCCTGGGATATTTGATCTGCTCTTTGGACCTGAAAGGTCTCTTCCCTGTGATTGTGGAGTAGTACCTTCAGATCCCCTCTAAAAGTCAGATCAATCACCCCTGCCAGGTCATCTATATCAAATTTCCAGGCAAGTCCTGATTTGTGTGCTAACCGGATGTACGTTCCTGGGAGGGACATAAGGACAAGATCAGTAGGGATGGAATGCCTTTCTTTTGGCGGGATGGTTTCTGACCGACTACTACAAAGGTCAAACCCAAAAGAGCCTTTAGTGGCCGCTGTGGGGTTGGAGGCTCTCCTGCTTAGTTTCTCATATTTCAGGGTCCCCCAACCTGTTTCAGTTGAGTTGCACCCCACTCTGACACCATATGTGAGACAGGCATGGTATCAAGAGAAGGGGGGTTCTGGGAGTCCCTCTACCCGCACGAACACAGCCCATTGACCTGTTCTTGGGTGGATGGCCCCTGAGGGAGACTCTACCAAGTCTTTAGCTCACTGTCCCTTTCACAGAGGAGAAATGTCCCTGTATATCAGTCTCCCTGCCCAGGGGCAGTCCAGCACCAAAATGCAAGGAAATTCTCCTCTGAACAAGAATACCAACAGCAACACCAGACACGTGTTTCGGCCTATTCGGGCCTCATCAGTGATGTGGAGCAGTGCCTCTCTAAGAACAGTGAGCAAGGGGTTCACGTCTGAATTCCCCTGGTAACTTAGGGTGAGACCCAAAGTTACTTAATATGCAAAACAAGGTGGGTCGGTTCTGGGAGTCCCTCTACCAGCACAAACACAGCCCATTGACCTGTTTTTGGGTGGATGGTCCCTGGGAGAGACTCTACCAAGCCTTTAGGTGACTGTCCCTTTCACAGAGGAGAAAATTCCCTACATATCAGTCTTTGCCCTGGCCAGGGGCAGTCCAGCACCGAAATGCTAGGCAATTCTCCTCTGAACAAGAATACCAACAGCAACCCCAGACACATGTTTCGGCCTAGTTGGGCCTCATCAGTGAGGTGGAACTGTGCCTCTCTAAAAACAGTGAGCAAGGGGTCCAGTTCTGGATTCCCCTGGTAACTTAGGGTGAGACCCAAAGTTACTTAATATGCAAAACAAGTGGGGTTCTGGGGGTCCCTCTACTAGCACGAACACAGCCCATTGACCTGTTCTTGGGTGGATGGCCCCTGGGAGAGTCTCAACCAAGTCTTTAGCTCACTTCCCCTTTCACAGAGAAGAAATATCCCTGCATATCAGTCTTTGTCCTGCCCAGGGGCAGTCCGCACCAAAATGCTAGGCAATTCTCCTCTGAACAAGAGTACCAACAGCAACCCCAGCTTGGTATCAAGAGAGACACAGACTCAAAAGCAACAGTTTGAAAACCTTTATTGAAAACCTTTGTTGGGTTGGTGTAATGCCTAACTGGCCCGAACTCTAAAGGGGTTGTTCCCTCAACTGATGTTTCTAAGGGCCATCAATGTCAGTAAGTCCTAAACCAATGTCTGTGTCAAAACCTATGCTTGCCCTCACTCTTAGACAAAATGTGTTCTGGGATCTTCTTAAAGAAAAATGGTGGCTCAAAAAGAAATGTAAAGCACGACTGGTTTCAGGTGGCCTTACTACACACCCTTTCTTTGCACTCTTTCCGTCCTTTGAGTCGCTTTCATCTTTTCTTCTGCTTTCGGGTCACTCACGCCCTCTTTTCTGTCTTTTTCTCTCTTTGCGCCACTCACGCACCTTGTTTTCCTTGCTTTCCTCTTCCTGTGCCACTTTCTGCTTTCCAATTTCTGCGCCTGCTCCAGCAACACGCATGCCACTGGGCTTCTCTCACTCTCCTGCTATGAGACTCACCCAGATAGCGCGGCACTGGCGAGCAGCTTCTTTGGGTTCTGTGGGTCGAGGTCAGAGTCTCACGACCTGCCCCTCAGACGCTGCTGGGACTGGCACACCTCTCAGGGGAAAGATCACTGGCCTAGATACAGCCAATAATTAGCAACTCACCTCACTCTGGCTCCATCGAGAAATAGATCCCTCGCCACGCTACAACCCTCAAGCCACACAGGGTCAGAATCCCGCTTTGCTTTGGACCTTGCAGGCTTCTTGTGCTGCAGCCATTATTGGAGGGACTCAACCTCTTACCTGAATCCAGTCTGATAGACAGTCTACTTTTCTGGCACCGGAGGTGCACCTTCAGCAAACTGGATGCCTGTACCATGCCCCAATGCTCCTTTTAGGCACAAGAAAATTATCTGTGGCTACACAGAAGCCATTCCAGATTGGCGATACTCTTTGTAGCTGCTGATATGTCACCAGAACACCAGGACCGCTGCCCCGGACCTCTCAATTTGAGAGGTATAAAGCAATGCCTGGACCACGATCTGGAATTGTGGAAGACATCCGAATCGTATGGTGTGATGGTGCCCTGTGTGCCATCTGTGGGTCCTGCTTGAAAAATTATGTTCCCGGGTCCTACAACACTCAAGACCTTGCCTACAATCTGGAAGCCACCTGGAGCATTGTGATGCACACTCAGAGAGCCATGTGACTGTCTGGAGGTTTGTTTCCATATTTTATTATTGAGCACATCCTTCTTTGCCAGAAGATCATGTGCACCATCTGAGGTTCCTGCCTGCAAAACAAAGCTCTCTGGTCCAACAACACCAAGGATCCTGCCTTCAAGTCAGAAAAGCCATCTGGAGCACTGTGATTGGCTTCCAGAGGGTCAGGTGACACACTGCCTCCCTTATTCAGTCTCCCCTGGATGTCCAACTCAAGCGTCTGCAGCCAAGGGCCAAATGCAGCGAAGAGCAACTCCCTGTTTGGGCCTGGTAGGGCTGAAAAGGGCATAGTGCCAGACGCCCTGCTGAAGCCAGGACATCACCGAGCTCGCCCTTTCCCTGACTCCGGCTTACACTTGAAGGGTGCAGAAGTACAACTCTGACACAGTGGTGGCATGGTGGTTGGCAGAAACTTTTATTTATATGAAAAAAAGAAAAGAAAGCCATATCTTGCCCTAACTCTAAGAGGAGTCTCCCTGCCTCAAAACAAACAAAGGAATCTGTCAGAATGTCCAAAAACTAAAAGGAGTCCACTGTCAGGTATCAAAAAGCCTATTTCCAACCCGTACACTTACAACTAAACTAAAGGGTTTTGCTGTCTTCTTGGTCCAGAAGAATGACTCACATTTTCTGCACATGCAACGTTACATATATCGGGGAAACTGGTTCCTGAGGTAATGATTCCCTTTCCTAGGTCGCAATCGTTTTCCAAATGTTAAAGCATAGTTCCAAAGTAGCAAAAAGTTCTCCATTTCATAACGAAAAGTTACAACTCAAGTTCCAGTATTAAGAGAATGGCTCCCTTCTCTTAGTTTTAAAGCAAAGTTTTCACAATGTTCACTACTCTGCTGGCTCCTTGTACTGCCAAGAGAATGCCTCCCTTCCTGTTGCTTTTATAATGTTCATAAACATACCAGGGGTATGACTCCCTTCCCCTGGTTTTCTTTCAGCAGTGTGTACTGCCAAGATAATGGGCTTCATTACGAGTAGGGCGGTAAGGGATACCGGGCACCGTTAAGGAGACCGGTGGCGGTAATCCCTTACTGCCCTACTACGAGTTCCCTTAGCGGGTTCCTCCTTCAACGCCTGGTTTTACCAGGCGTTATGCACGGGGCCCGCTAAGGGACCTCAGAGCTAATAACTGTACCGCAAATTGCGGTACCGTTATTAGCTACTTCCCCATTCCCATTGAGCCCTATGTGGGCTCAAATGGGAATGGGGAATGGTTTTTTCAATGGGGAATTACCGGTCCCGCAAAGGTCGGACTACACCCGTAAGTCCCCATTGAATGAGACCAGTGCCGATAACGTTATTGGAGGCAGTCATGGCGCAAATAGCGCCATGACTACCTCCAATCTCGGAATGAGGCCCAATGTCTCCCTTCTTTTGGCCTTACACAGTATTCACAAATACACCAGGGGTTATAGCTCCCTTTCCCTGCCTCCCTCTCAGCTCTTTGTACTGCCAAGAGAATGCCTAGTTCCACAGCCGAACTGGTTCACTACCCTGCCAAGTACTGTTAATATGACGATCAAAGATGAAGCTTTCCTTCACATGGGTGTAAGTCACAGACTTTCTTCTCTATATCTTATTCTTGGTAGTTTTGGCTCATGCTCCTGGCAAGTACTAGATGGCCCAACATTTATAAAAGTCTCTTAACTCTGGTAGCTAGGGTGCCACACCCTGTGCTCCACCCCTTTTGACCTGCCACCAGCTTTCTCTGCCCCCAGCACCTTTTCAGCAACCTGTGTACCTTATCTCATGGTCTGCGAGGGTTGCGGCTCCTTCTAGGTCTGGCTTCGGCTCCTTCTAGGTCCACGGGGTCCGTGGGGCTCTCCTGGTCTTCCTTTAGTCTGCGACGGCTCTTCCGTCGCACTCTTCGTCCCAGCAGCGTTCCCTGCTCTTGGTGCGCTCTCCAGGCTTCAGAGATGCCTGGAGATGCTCTCCATTTTTTCGCTATCCCTTCTTCTGGCCAAAGGCCAGCTGCGATTCTCTCAGCTCTCTTTTCGGCGTCCCGGTCTTCTTCTAGCTTCCCTTTTCTTCTCCACTTGCTCTCAGGGAAGGCTTGACCTGAAACCAAATCCTTATTCCCTTTTTATTGTATATTTGAATCCATGTTGTCTAGTATGTTCTTGTTCGTTCCAGAGGCTTTTCCACATTGCTCCGTGCCTCCTGCTCATCTGAGGAGTTCTGCTCTCACTCTCTACTGGGATGTCAGTGTTCTTCTTCGTCCCAGTTTCTGAGAGTATGCTCTCTAGGTAAACCATACTGTTCCTCGTCTCAGTATTTCCAGAGAGAGCGATTCTATCTAACATACATAGACCTATGGAAGTGTCTGGGATAGATGTTGTCTGGATAGGGTAAGTGGGCGAGCTAGGGGGTACTGTCTGGTGGACATACCACGTTCCCTCTGAATAGTCGTCACTGGTCCCATAGGGGGGTTCCCTCTCCATGAGATCCTCCTGCGGAATACCACCCCCAGGTCAGGTAGCGGCTCCACCACCCTGACCTCCTGAGGAGGCCCCCCCTATGAAAACAGTGACGACATTCTGAGATTCGTCACATCACACTGACTATCCATTCACAGTAGAGCTTCTTTTACCTCATCGGACCATGGAGCATTCCAGTTTTGGGCCAATAACTGTCTTTTGGCTACCCATAGCACAAATATAGCCAAACTCAGAACATAAACCTGCTTCTTCTCAGCTAACCACCCACACTTTCCCTTTCTGCTCAACCACCTACCCTTTCTTTATTGTCTTCACTTGCCTATTTCTTCTACCCTTTATAATGCACCTTGACTTCGCTCTATTCCTCCTCCTCTCTCTTCTCCTTCCCTTCTCTCATAGCCTTCAGCCACAACTCAGTCTAGCTTTTGCATGACTCCCTGGCCTCCTCATCTCAATCCTTGCCCCCCTTTACCCACACTCCCCAAATAAGATGCTCCTTTTCTCCCAGGATCTCCAACCTCCTTCTCCACACTTCTTAATCACTCTTTCATTTGGCACATGGAATGCACAAACACCTCTACAACACGTCGTCCTACATCGCTGAATACTTAGACACACTTCTTGCTATCACAGCTATCTCGAGCACTTAACTCAGCTACCTTCAACTCTCTGGCAGTTTGATGCTTCTCCAGCAGAGAGTGGGGGGTAGATCTCTCTCCTCTGCAGGTGCCTCCCTCTGGAATGGCCTCTGTGCCCTTCTTAAACTTGAGACAGACCACCAGAAGTTCTGCAAGTAGCTCAAGACCTTCCTTTTCTTCTCTGCTTTCCCTCTCTCCCTCCCCTGCTGACCTTCCTGTCTGCTGTTCCAACTGGTTGCTGGTACCCTCAGAATCTCATGGGGTGCCAGGCTCCTCCATGATCAGTCTCCCCTGCACTGCCTCTGGGTCTACCGCGCACTTAGGAGCTGTAACTGTAACCTCTACAGCCCCCTTCCTCCTTGCACTTACCCAGAGCCACGTTGCCCTAATTGTACTTCCACCCTCCCCCTCCCTGGCACTTCCCCCTCTCTGTACCCCCTGCACTTTACATTGGTGCACTTGTACGATCTGAATTACACAAGGCCGGGTAAGATCGTTTGTCTTGTCCTCCCTCTGTCGTCACTCTCTTGTCGCGCCTAGAAACACTTGTGTACAGTTGCGTTATAAATAACATATCATATCCATCAACCTTTGGAAGGTTGCTGGGGCACCATGTATTCCGAAGGGTAAGAATTTAAACTGATATAGACCTATTGAGGTGGCAAAGGCGGTCTTTTCTTTATCTGTTCCATAGAGTGGGACTTGTCAATAACCCTTGGTCAAATCTAGGGTGGATAGACGGCACTACCCAATTTATCAATGAGGTTGTCAATGTGAGGCATTGGGTAGGTTTTAAAGGCTGCGATGTTGTACACCATTTCGGAAGTCTATGCAAAATCTCCAACTCTTGTCTGGTTTATCCACCAGAACAATGGGAGAGGACCAGGGACTGGTAGACTGTTCAATTATGTTAGCCTGGAGCATCTGCTCTACCTCCTGGATGGCAAAAGCTTTAGGGGCCTCAGGTAGTCGATATGGTTTGAGATGTACTAATTCGCCTGCAGTATTCCTTTCACCCTGCCAGGCTCTTCATGGAAATCATCAGGGAGTTGATCTTTGAACTCAAGGAGATTTTGTTGTTGAGTGTTAGTAATATCCAAGGGAATTAGAATGTTATTATTCACCTCCTCCAGTATTAAACAAGATAACACAGTGACATTAGACTCAGAGATGTTTTCTCTCCACTCCTTCAACAGGTTTACATGGTAGACCTGCGTCTTCTGACGGCAGTCTGGTTGGCCAATTTTATAATTGCATGGTCCCATCTTTTACAATACCTCATATTTCCCATGCCATTTAGAAATATGTTTGTTGTCTAAGGTAGGGAGAAACACAAAGACTTTTTGCCCGATTGAGAATGATCTAAAGGAGACCTTTTTGTCTTAAGATGCTTTTGGGCAGCTTTGGGCTCTACACCAAGGTGGTCTTGTACCAGGGATCGAACAGCGGTCATATGTTTCTTTAGTCTGGAGGCTGTCTGAGAGAGTAGTTTTGGAGCTTCCTCTCTGTCCTCTCATGTTTCTTGGAGCATATCTAAAACATCTTGCTCATAAAGTAATTCGAAGGGTGAGAAACCAGTGGAGACTTGAGGAGCTTTTCTTATGGCAAACAAGGCCCACGGGATCATCTGATCCCAGTTAGTTCTGTCCTTATCTAACTTCCTAAGGATAGTTTTAAGGGTCTTGTTAAACCGTTCAACAAATCCGTCCATTTGAGGATGATACACGGACATCCTCAAGGTAATTATATGAAGTAGCTCTTTGACCTCCCCCATGAGCTTACTCATAAAGGTGGTGCCATGGTCTGTTAGGATTTCTTTAGGAAAGCCCACCCGAGAGAAGGGAAGCAAATGTTTTAGTATCTGCTGGGTGGTATTATTGCACAAAGAGGAAACGCCTCGAGTATCGGGTGGCCTAATCAAGTATTACTAGCATATATTTATTATTCAATCTAGATTTTTCAAGGGGCCCAATAATATCTATCCCCATCCTTAAGAATGGTACTTCAATGATGGGCAATGGATTTAAGGGGGCTGGTGGTGGTGAGTGCTGGTGTGCTTTTCACAGGTCTGATTTAAATTCTTAGTGTCAACATGTATCCCTGGCCAGTCCAATTGTCTGGCTAAGTGAGCCTGAGTCTTGGCCTGGTCCAGATGTCCTCCTGTAAGGTGTGAGTGGGCAATCTCGAGCACTATCTGTTTATGACTTCGAGGAACCACTAGTTGTGTTCTTGGTAGCCCCTCGGAAGTAATATCCCCTCTATACAGGAATCCTTGCTTTAGAAAGAAAAAGGGCCCCCTCCCTTCTGCCCCTCACACTCAGGTACTTGTAGGAGGGCCTCAGCTAGTAAAGGATTGTTCGGCTGGGAAAAGGCCAAATCAGGGAGTGTGCCAGAGTTTTCATCACAGATTGGTGTAGGTATGGAAAAACTAGGTTGTGCATCAGTTTCCCCAAAGCCTAAGTCACCCCTCCCAGTAGTATCTTTTCCAGCCTCTTCTTTGAGGATAGGTAAATTCATCCTCTCAAGTATCCCCTGGGATATTTGATCTGCTCTTTGGACCTGAAAGGTCTCTTCCCTGTGATTGTGGAGTAGTACCTTCAGATCCCCTCTAAAAGTCAGATCAATCACCCCTGCCAGGTCATCTATATCAAATTTCCAGGCAAGTCCTGATTTGTGTGCTAACCGGATGTACGTTCCTGGGAGGGACATAAGGACAAGATCAGTAGGGATGGAATGCCTTTCTTTTGGCGGGATGGTTTCTGACCGACTACTACAAAGGTCAAACCCAAAAGAGCCTTTAGTGGCCGCTGTGGGGTTGGAGGCTCTCCTGCTTAGTTTCTCATATTTCAGGGTCCCCCAACCTGTTTCAGTTGAGTTGCACCCCACTCTGACACCATATGTGAGACAGGCATGGTATCAAGAGAAGGGGGGTTCTGGGAGTCCCTCTACCCGCACGAACACAGCCCATTGACCTGTTCTTGGGTGGATGGCCCCTGAGGGAGACTCTACCAAGTCTTTAGCTCACTGTCCCTTTCACAGAGGAGAAATGTCCCTGTATATCAGTCTCCCTGCCCAGGGGCAGTCCAGCACCAAAATGCAAGGAAATTCTCCTCTGAACAAGAATACCAACAGCAACACCAGACACGTGTTTCGGCCTATTCGGGCCTCATCAGTGATGTGGAGCAGTGCCTCTCTAAAAACAGTGAGCAAGGGGTTCACGTCTGAATTCCCCTGGTAACTTAGGGTGAGACCCAAAGTTACTTAATATGCAAAACAAGGTGGGTCGGTTCTGGGAGTCCCTGTACCAGCACAAACACAGCCCATTGACCTGTTTTTGGGTGGATGGTCCCTGGGAGAGACTCTACCAAGCCTTTAGCTGACTGTCCCTTTCACAGAGGAGAAAATTCCCTACATATCAGTCTTTGCCCTGGCCAGGGGCAGTCCAGCACCGAAATGCTAGGCAATTCTCCTCTGAACAAGAATACCAACAGCAACCCCAGACACATGTTTCGGCCTAGTTGGGCCTCATCAGTGAGGTGGAACTGTGCCTCTCTAAAAACAGTGAGCAAGGGGTCCACGTCTGGATTCCCCTGGTAACTTAGGGTGAGAACCAAAGTTACTTAATATGCAAAACAAGTGGGGTTCTGGGGGTCCCTCTACTAGCACGAACACAGCCCATTGACCTGTTCTTGGGTGGATGGCCCCTGGGAGAGTCTCAACCAAGTCTTTAGCTCACTTCCCCTTTCACAGAGAAGAAATATCCCTGCATATCAGTCTTTGTCCTGCCCAGGGGCAGTCCGCACCAAAATGCTAGGCAATTCTCCTCTGAACAAGAGTACCAACAGCAACCCCAGCTTGGTATCAAGAGAGAGACAGACTCAAAAGCAACAGTTTGAAAACCTTTATTGAAAACCTTTGTTGGGTTGGTGTAATGCCTAACTGGCCCGAACTCTAAAGGGGTTGTTCCCTCAACTGATGTTTCTAAGGGCCATCAATGTCAGTAAGTCCCAAACCAATGTCTGTGTCAAAACCTATGCTTGCCCTCACTCTTAGACAAAATGTGTTCTGGGATCTTCTTAAAGAAAAATGGTGGCTCAAAAAGAAATGTAAAGCACGACTGGTTTCAGGTGGCCTTACTACACACCCTTTCTTTGCACTCTTTCCGTCCTTTGAGTCGCTTTCATCTTTTCTTCTGCTTTCGGGTCACTCACGCCCTCTTTTCTGTCTTTTTCTCTCTTTGCGCCACTCACGCACCTTGTTTTCCTTGCTTTCCTCTTCCTGTGCCACTTTCTGCTTTCCAATTTCTGCGCCTGCTCCAGCAACACGCATGCCACTGGGCTTCTCTCACTCTCCTGCTATGAGACTCACCCAGATAGCGCGGCACTGGCGAGCAGCTTCTTTGGGTTCTGTGGGTCGAGGTCAGAGTCTCACGACCTGCCCCTCAGACGCTGCTGGGACTGGCACACCTCTCAGGGGAAAGATCACTGGCCTAGATACAGCCAATAATTAGCAACTCACCTCACTCTGGCTCCATCGAGAAATAGATCCCTCGCCACGCTACAACCCTCAAGCCACACAGGGTCAGAATCCCGCTTTGCTTTGGACCTTGCAGGCTTCTTGTGCTGCAGCCATTATTGGAGGGACTCAACCTCTTACCTGAATCCAGTCTGATAGACAGTCTACTTTTCTGGCACCGGAGGTGCACCTTCAGCAAACTGGATGCCTGTACCATGCCCCAATGCTCCTTTTAGGCACAAGAAAATTATCTGTGGCTACACAGAAGCCATTCCAGATTGGCGATACTCTTTGTAGCTGCTGATATGTCACCAGAACACCAGGACCGCTGCCCCGGACCTCTCAATTTGAGAGGTATAAAGCAATGTCTGGACCACGATCTGGAATTGTGGAAGACATCCGAATCGTATGGTGTGATGGTGCCCTGTGTGCCATCTGTGGGTCCTGCTTGAAAAATTATGTTCCCGGGTCCTACAACACTCAAGACCTTGCCTACAATCTGGAAGCCACCTGGAGCATTGTGATGCACACTCAGAGAGCCATGTGACTGTCTGGAGGTTTGTTTCCATATTTTATTATTGAGCACATCCTTCTTTGCCAGAAGATCATGTGCACCATCTGAGGTTCCTGCCTGCAAAACAAAGCTCTCTGGTCCAACAACACCAAGGATCCTGCCTTCAAGTCAGAAAAGCCATCTGGAGCACTGTGATTGGCTTCCAGAGGGTCAGGTGACACACTGCCTCCCTTATTCAGTCTCCCCTGGATGTCCAACTCAAGCGTCTGCAGCCAAGGGCCAAATGCAGCGAAGAGCAACTCCCTGTTTGGGCCTGGTAGGGCTGAAAAGGGCATAGTGCCAGACGCCCTGCTGAAGCCAGGACATCACCGAGCTCGCCCTTTCCCTGACTCCTGCTTACACTTGAAGGGTGCAGAAGTACAACTCTGACACAGTGGTGGCATGGTGGTTGGCAGAAACTTTTATTTATATGAAAAAAAGAAAAGAAAGCCATATCTTGCCTTAACTCTAAGAGGAGTCTCCCTGCCTCAAAACAAACAAAGGAATCTGTCAGAATGTCCAAAAACTAAAAGGAGTCCACTGTCAGGTATCAAAAAGCCTATTTCCAACCCGTACACTTACAACTAAACTAAAGGGTTTTGCTGTCTTCTTGGTCCAGAAGAATGACTCACATTTTCTGCACATGCAACGTTACATATATCGGGGAAACTGGTTCCTGAGGTAATGATTCCCTTTCCTAGGTCGCAATCGTTTTCCAAATGTTAAAGCATAGTTCCAGAGTAGCAAAAAGTTCTCCATTTCATAACGAAAAGTTACAACTCAAGTTCCAGTATTAAGAGAATGGCTCCCTTCTCTTAGTTTTAAAGCAAAGTTTTCACAATGTTCACTACTCTGCTGGCTCCTTGTACTGCCAAGAGAATGCCTCCCTTCCTGTTGCTTTTATAATGTTCATAAACATACCAGGGGTATGACTCCCTTCCCCTGGTTTTCTTTCAGCAGTGTGTACTGCCAAGATAATGGGCTTCATTACGAGTAGGGCGGTAAGGGATACCGGGCACCGTTAAGGAGACCGGTGGCGGTAATCCCTTACTGCCCTACTACGAGTTCCCTTAGCGGGTTCCTCCTTCAACGCCTGGTTTTACCAGGCGTTATGCACGGGACCCGCTAAGGGACCTCAGAGCTAATAACTGTACCGCAAATTGCGGTACCGTTATTAGCTACTTCCCCATTCCCATTGAGCCCTATGTGGGCTCAAATGGGAATGGGGAATGGTTTTTTCAATGGGGAATTACCGGTCCCGCAAAGGTCGGACTACACCCGTAAGTCCCCATTGAATGAGACCAGTGCCGATAACGTTATTGGAGGCAGTCATGGCGCAAATAGCGCCATGACTACCTCCAATCTCGGAATGAGGCCCAATGTCTCCCTTCTTTTGGCCTTACACAGTATTCACAAATACACCAGGGGTTATAGCTCCCTTTCCCTGCCTCCCTCTCAGCTCTTTGTACTGCCAAGAGAATGCCTAGTTCCACAGCCGAACTGGTTCACTACCCTGCCAAGTACTGTTAATATGACGATCAAAGATGAAGCTTTCCTTCACATGGGTGTAAGTCACAGACTTTCTTCTCTATATCTTATTCTTGGTAGTTTTGGCTCATGCTCCTGGCAAGTACTAGATGGCCCAACATTTATAAAAGTCTCTTAACTCTGGTAGCTAGGGTGCCACACCCTGTGCTCCACCCCTTTTGACCTGCCACCAGCTTTCTCTGCCCCCAGCACCTTTTCAGCAACCTGTGTACCTTATCTCATGGTCTGCGAGGGTTGCGGCTCCTTCTAGGTCTGGCTTCGGCTCCTTCTAGGTCCACGGGGTCCGTGGGGCTCTCCTGGTCTTCCTTTAGTCTGCGACGGCTCTTCCGTCGCACTCTTCGTCCCAGCAGCGTTCCCTGCTCTTGGTGCGCTCTCCAGGCTTCAGAGATGCCTGGAGATTCTCTCCATTTTTTCGCTATCCCTTCTTCTGGCCAAAGGCCAGCTGCGATTCTCTCAGCTCTCTTTTCGGCGTCCCGGTCTTCTTCTAGCTTCCCTTTTCTTCTCCACTTGCTCTCAGGGAAGGCTTGACCTGAAACCAAATCCTTATTCCCTTTTTATTGTATATTTGAATCCATGTTGTCTAGTATGTTCTTGTTCGTTCCAGAGGCTTTTCCACATTGCTCCGTGCCTCCTGCTCATCTGAGGAGTTCTGCTCTCACTCTCTACTGGGATGTCAGTGTTCTTCTTCGTCCCAGTTTCTGAGAGTATGCTCTCTAGGTAAACCATACTGTTCCTCGTCTCAGTATTTCCAGAGAGAGCGATTCTATCTACCATACATAGACCTATGGAAGTGTCTGGGATAGATGTTGTCTGGATAGGGTAAGTGGGCGAGCTAGGGGGTACTGTCTGGTGGACATACCACGTTCCCTCTGAATAGTCGTCACTGGTCCCATAGGGGGGTTCCCTCTCCATGAGATCCTCCTGCGGAATACCACCCCCAGGTCAGGTAGCGGCTCCACCACCCTGACCTCCTGAGGAGGCCCCCCCTATGAAAACAGTGACGACATTCTGAGATTCGTCACATCACACTGACTATCCATTCACAGTAGAGCTTCTTTTACCTCATCGGACCATGGAGCATTCCAGTTTTGGGCCAATAACTGTCTTTTGGCTACCCATAGCACAAATATAGCCAAACTCAGAACATAAACCTGCTTCTTCTCAGCTAACCACCCACACTTTCCCTTTCTGCTCAACCACCTACCCTTTCTTTATCGTCTTCACTTGCCTATTTCTTCTACCCTTTATAATGCACCTTGACTTCGCTCTATTCCTCCTCCTCTCTCTTCTCCTTCCCTTCTCTCATAGCCTTCAGCCACAACTCAGTCTAGCTTTTGCATGACTCCCTGGCCTCCTCATCTCAATCCTTGCCCCCCTTTACCCACACTCCCCAAATAAGATGCTCCTTTTCTCCCAGGATCTCCAACCTCCTTCTCCACACTTCTTAATCACTCTTTCATTTGGCACATGGAATGCACAAACACCTCTACAACACGTCGTCCTACATCGCTGAATACTTAGACACACTTCTTGCTATCACAGAAACCTGGATCGCCCCTCATGATTCTGCTACACTAGCAGCTCTCCACACTGACTCTGCTACCTTCTCCCACTCTACTCGAAGGAAGGGTGGCGGTATGGGGTTCCTTATCAATAAAGCCATCAGCACTGCCCTCAACCCTGTCTAAATTAATTGTTTAGTACACCCTTAACACCGGACACCAGTCTCTAAGTACGAGACCTGGATTCAAACCTGTGTTGCTCTGCATTGTCTTGTTCCAAGACAAACACGTTTCCCCTGAGCTATCCTCCCTGCCAGACATCAACTCTTCCTCTTTTGAATATGCCACTATTCAACTATTCCCTCTTACTCCTCTTGCTGTTCTGGCCATCGCCCCACTTGTCCTCTGAACTCCTTCTTCCCTGATGTGAACCTTATCCTTGAGTCACTTCTCACAGACATCCCCATTATCATGCTGGGAGACATTAACATTCCATTGCTCTCTGCAGCCACGAGCCTTGAACTTAACTCCCTCTTATCTGACCTCTCCCTCTACTCCTGCCATGACCAGCCTTCCCACTCTGTTGGGAACTCTCCTGACCTAGTCTTTCTCTCTAATTCACTCTGCTCCTCTACCTTTCAATTGACCCAGCTCTCTCTGACCACTCCATTGTTCACTGTAACATCTTAGTCTCTCCACCTTCTTTCCCTCCTCTGTCTTCTTCATAGACTAAGAGGAAAATTAGGAAGGGCTCTCTTGCCCCTTACCTTGATGTGAGGACCTCTCTCCGGTCTCTCTCCACTATTTTTTACTCTTCCATTCACCATGCTTTTTCTGACTTTCACTATGCACTTATGACTTCATTTGCTAACACTATCCTGCTTGCGCTTTCACACCATCCCATTCTGGTCATCAGCCTTGGATCACCTCTGAAATTCAGACACTCAAAACAAACATGCACCATTACCTATGATTCTGGTACAAATGAAGGATCCCTACTCTTCCATGCACTGGAATCTGCAAAATCCTCCTACTTCACAAACCAATCCTCCTGTCTCCAGAATCATCTCCGCAAATTTCCATCTACCCGCTAAGCTTTTTTCTCACCTCCCAAATCAATATCCATTGCCTCCTCCCTTTTGGCTAATGACTTTGGTCATGACTTTTCCTCTAAAACCTCAAAAATGTATAACACTTTCACAGACCTACTATCTCTCCCTCCCCATCTCCCTTCTGTCCACCACCTCTCACCGGCCTCTTCTACACTCAACTACTTCTCTCCTATTAAATTAGCACCCATCCTTTGCAGCAACAGCCCATATTGTACTCCTTTCGACCCTTCTGATCCCCAAGTGGTCAGAAACGTAGTCTCAATCACTTACCATTATCTCTCTGAGCTTTTTAAACTCACGTTCTTTCTCTGCTGGACTCTAGACTGCTTCCTTCAAAACAGCAACTGTCTTACCCTATTGAAGAAACCCTCTGCTGACCCAAATATCCCCAAAAACTATCCCCCTGTTTCTCTTCTTCCCCATTATGCAAAGGTCTTTGATTGGGTGGTCTTCAACCGGATCACTAAGCTTGGGGATAATGGTCTTGCAGATCCACTTCAATCTGATGTCCATAGTAAACACTCCACACTCCAACAAGACCACACACATGCATGTTTCCAACTTTCTTTCTGATGCTCACCACTCTAAACTCTCTTCCATACTCATCCTTTTGGACCTCTCTGCAGCTTTCAACACTGTTGGAGTGTTCAAAACTATGCGAGCGGCCATATTTTATAAAACATATAGTCACTGTAAGGTGTGCTGAAGATGAAATGTGTGCTAAATAAATGAAGAGGGATAATAAAGTCAAATGAATTATAGATGGACAAAATTCATCAACAAAATAAAATTGCCCACACAACTATGTTCTAGTCCAAATTCCCTTAGGTTTTTCTTTTTCAGCAGACTTTTAGATGTTCCCCGACTCTATTCATTTTTCTACCACTTGTTCCCACACAAACTTGATTGAGCATGCACTCTGTAAAATGAAATGAAAAGTGGTCATCAGAGATTTGTGCCAAGATCGAAGGAACTCGTGTGATATCTTCAACTGGAATGGACAACGGAACTACTCATAAGCAGCTGGAAGCTGTGAAGGGGGAGGATGTCTAATGTCCTTTGGCGGGAATAAACAGACAGGAAATCGTCATATGACGTGGTAACCTGAAATAGAAACTCAAATGGGACTGCAAAGGACTCAAAGAGGTCATTGTTTGTAGCGGGAGGTGGCACGAGTCTGCCGGAAAGGCCTAGTGCCGATAATGTTCTTAGGTTTATATTCTGCCAGGTGACCAGTGACCTACAAAACGTAAGGGGTTTAAAAGGAGGGTCAGGTTAGAGCAGTCACGTTCCGTTAGGTGTAGGATATTTTTATTTGACTTTTCAAGATAAGAAATAAAGATGCCTCTTGCTTGTCATCACCCACAATTGATGCGTGAGTCTCGTTTCTCTGACAGTGATAATTTCTCCAGCATATAGAGCATTACACAGATCTAATTTAGAGCAGACCATAGACCATGCAATACCAGAACAATGTTCAGTAGACAGAATGTGTTTGATTTGTCTTAAGAGCATCAAGTAATAGTTTATGGAGCTAAGAGCCTGATGTGTCTGGGCAATCATAGATAGAGTTGAAAAAACAACATCTAGGATTTTTACTTTAATTTGAGTTTTAACCACATTTTTAACCACATTTCTAGATAAATGAATGTCACAGTACAGAGAATCTTTTTTGGTAGGTGATAGGGAGTGGTGACTAATGAGATTTTCATTTCAACATTATTAAGACCAAGGCAATTATCAGCCATACATTTATCAACTTGGTTGAAAATTTATTGCATCTGGGAAATAATGTACATGAGCCATGGAGAATGCCCTAATCTACCTGTGTTGCGACAGAGACAATTTTTAATCTGGCAACACACATCTCTGATGAATGACTTGCTTGAAACAGCCACTAGAGTTTAAGAGAGGTATTTAGATTCCCTAGCTCTGCTTCTTAGAAGGAATATGGTTTCTTCAGTACTTGGAGTAAAATTATTCAGCAAACAGACATAAAATGGCATTCATTATGATCTCTTCATTTTAAATCAGATCTCCAAACAATAGGGAAACTGAAACTAGTCACTTTGGATGATAGAGGCAGGTGCATGTTCCCTCCACAGCATATCTACTTGAGATTCACTTACTCCATTTTAATTTCCTCTGGCATTGGAGCTTGAAATGGAACAGATAGACTTGCTTGTAGAGGATGTTCAGAAACCTTTTCTTTCGGAGAGGGATTACCTTGGGACTTCTTAGACCCTTTCTTGGCAGATGCTTTTTCTTTTTTCTCTTTGGCCTGCACAGAAAAAAGCAAACAGATGGTTTGCCACACTTAACATTTCTTAAAGTTTATAAGGCTCATGCCTATCTCAAACAATTATCAATGCCCATATAGTATCTGTGGGCCAACACATACAACCAACTCTGCCTATTTCTGTTGTATCATATCCCCTAGAGGACAGCAGCTGTCCGCCAACATGCAGAATCCAAAAGCAACAGAAACACAAAATACCTGAAAAATCAAAACCATAAAATGCTGATAAAGTAAATAGCAATTTATTTTTCATCTTATCAATATTTGGTGCAATGCAGCTTGATAAGCCAAAAAGAAACAGTATAGGCAGGAATGTAGAAAAACAGCACCACTCTTCTTTTTGACACTGTTCTGTTCCCTCATCGACTTTTCTGTTTCCCGCCTTCCTCATCCACTTATTCCTTCTGTGTTGGACTTATCTCCTTCAAGTCTTTGTCCCTCCCCTCTCCTCCATTCTTCCCCTGGATATTTCCTACTCCACCACACTTTCTCTACTTCCCCTCTTGTGGATCTTTCTTCCTCCATAACCTATTCTCTTTCTACTCCTCCCCTCCCAATAACAGTTATTCCTGCATCACACTTACTTGCTTGATGTACCACCTCTCCTTCTGCAGTAGCCTTGTCAATCCAACAAGCAGCAGTGCTCTCGTCTCTTCTTTTGTCTCTTTCCTCCCTGTAGCTCTAATACACAGTTCTACTGTCCTGCACACTCCAGCTCCTGATGCCACACTCAGTAGATGCTGTTATGGCATTATATAGGGAACCAGATTGGCTCCACAGTTCCCTAATTGCTTGCACTTGAACCTCTGTGACAACTAGGACCTCAATTTTGCAAAATAATGTTTGAAGCACATATTGGACAGGTGCACTGCATTTCACTATGCCCAGGGATGCACCTACATCAAAACGGGCCAACGTGTAGGTTTCCTTTGGCGCACAATCATACAAAGTAGTGTTTGCTAAGGGTTCTCTCTGCAGTGTACGAACAATTAAATCTACTGCCCCTTCCTCACATGACTCCAGCTCCACATGCTCCAACTTCCTCAGCCAACAGACTGGTGGGGCAGCCAGCCGGGCATGCTGACAGTTTCTCTGAGCTAACGATTCTCCGACAGACACATGGCTTCCATCATGGAAGGTAGCTGGGAGGTAGCGACATCAGGGGTAGGCCGAGCCACGTCCACTATATGATGTTGTCTATGAAACACAAGATTTTTTCTAGTAAATCGTTTTCATATCGCCTTTAGATTCCTCTATTTCATGTTTGAGAGAACATAGAGGGCCCTGGGCTGCTTGCACCACATTGTCATTCCTGTTGTGCTATGGTGCTCGGTTTCAAAGTGGAAGACTCCCTTTTCCAGGACTCTGTGCATATTGGTGTCCCAAGGAGTGGTAGTACTTGATTTTGGGACTGGGATCCGTACAGCTGACACCAGGGTTTGGGCGCTCATGGCAATACTACCTCACATATAAGGGCTGGAGGTAAATAGCAAGGGGTTTCTGATTTGGCCTTTAGAAATCCAGGAACACCAGAACCTCCCCCTCTACCCCGTATGGAATTTGGACTTCAGTGTCTTATTCCATTTCCTCTTTCGAGATTCTAATTAGGTTGGGTGTAGCTGATTTTATCACTGCCAAGTGTTCTATGATAAGGATTATTATTTATTTATTATTTATTATTGTATATGCTTATAGAGCGCTGAGAGCCCGCAGGCATCAGGGCACATAAACATGGAACATGCAACTGGGACAAGACAGGGACAGCTAAGTTATCAAGCTCGCCAACGTTCAAAGAAATGTTTATTTCAACAAGTGAGTTTTGAGGTGCTTCTTAAAGGTTCTGTAATTCGATTCCAGGCAGAGAAAATTAGGCAGCTTATTCCAATGCTGAGCTGCCCGCACTGGGAAAGCTCTGCCAGAGCCCAATGCTCGACTGAACGAGGGCACCTGAATCCTGCCCTGGATTTCTGACTTTGATGACCGATTTGGTATGCATCTTACAAACCTTTTGAGGTAAGCTGGTGCCAAGTCATGCAGGCACCTGCCCACTAGCGTCAGAGATTTGAAAAGTATCCTGTCTTCTATCCTGAGCCAATGCAATGCTCTCCTTCCGTCAGATACATGACCTCTCTTATTAATCCCTTTGATGACACGTACCGTATTATTCTACATAATCTGACATCTCTCTAAACCCTTCTTAGAGGCCCCAAGCAACAGTGAGTTGCCGTAGTCTAAACGGGATAAGATGGTAGCAGAGTTCTTCTTGCTTAGGAGTGGAGGGATGGCTCTCAGAAGCCGTAGGCAATAATAATTATTTTTATGTAAATAATTCACCTGGGCCTCATACCCCAGGGACGCCTCCATCATCATCCCTAGGGTTTTAACCTGAGCAGCAACTTTGATGCATGAGTCTTTAATGTAAAATTACTCGTATTCTGCTCCTAACTTGGCTCTTGCTTGACGGGTGCCGAAAATCATCACCTCTGTCTTTTTTCTATTCAAGCACATCCAGTTGCCCTTTAATGCTGTATACCTCCGAAATCTTGGCATTGTCTGATAGGTAATTTCCCTCCCGCACCAGCTGGGTATCGTTGGTGTAATTAGTAAAAAATACACCAACGCTTTCTAATAACTGCCAAAGATATTTCATATAAAGATTAAAAAGTAGGGGAGACAGACTAGCTCCCTGTGGAACCCTGAAACTGATGTGGGCAGCCTTGGAAACCATTTCCCCCCAATGGACTTTTGCTTTGCGGTCTGCCACGAATGATGTCAGGCAGGCCGGTGCAGCCGAGGAGCACCCCGCTCTTTTGTCCAGGACCTGCCGTAATAATTGGTGATAAACCAAATCAAAGGTTGCACTTAGGTCCAGAAGTTATGCTATGTTATGTTATGTTATTTTGCACTTATATAGCGCCTTATATACCATTGGTATGGTCTGAAAGCGCTGGTAGGTTGAACGCCCTGGGGAACCGAAGTTCATATCAGTAGAGAGAGAAGAGAGAGTCAAAAAGGTGCATGTGCGCACCGGGTATGTGTACAGCTCGTGCGGTATCGGTGTAATAGCTGCTTACTAGCGGTAGGTGTGGTGGTTGAGAGGTCAGGAGTATGTGTTCGTTCTGGCAGGATTTATCCAGATCGGATGTGGCTGCGTTAGGCATGAGGAGAACACCTCGCTGGGGGGTGCGTAACCTGCAGTGATTACTTAGAGTGATGTGGGGTGAGCGGCAAATGTTGATATGAGAACAGTTATACCGAATGGTGTCATAGTATCTCTGTGTTCTATTTGAGTGGTGATGTAAGGAGAGGGTAAGCGTGTTGGTGAGATATGATGGGTTACATGCCCTTTCAGAGACTTCTAAATTCACAGAGAGGTTATTGGGTACACTTCTATATTAACTTTCCACGGGAGGCTATTGGGCGTACTTCTTAATTCACAGAGAGGCTACAGGGCACACTTCTAAATTCAGCGGGTTGTTGGGCACATTTCTAGAATCACAGAGAGGCTATTCGACGCACATCTAAATTCAACTTTCTAAATGTACTTCTAAATTAACTTTCCACAGAGAGGCTTTTGGGCACACTTTTAAATGCAATTCTATATTCAACTTATCACAGAGTGGGTACACTTCTAAATTCAACTTTTCACAGAGAGGCTGTTGGGTACACTTCTAAATTCACTTTCACGGAGAGGCTATTCGGTATGCTTCTAAATTCACTTTCCACCGCGAGGCTATTGGGTACACTTCTAAATTCACTTTTACAGAGAGGCTATTGGGTACACTTCTAAATGCTGCTTCTAAATGCACTTTCAATTCAACTTTCTAAATGTACTTCTAAATGCAACTTTCCACAGAGAGGCTATTGGGCAGACTTCTAAATGCAACTTCTAAATGCAGTTCTAAATTCAACTTTCATAGAGTGGGTACGCTTCTAAATTTAACTTTCACAGAGAGGCTGTTGGGTACACTTCTAATTCCCTTTTCACAGAGAGGCAATTGGGTATGCTTCTAAATTCACTATTCACAGTTCTAAGTGTGGGCATGCTCATATTCATAATTCCATCTAAGAGTGGATATGCTAACTCTCACAACTCCATCTAAGAGTGGGCATGCTATCTTTCACAATTCCATCTAAGGGTGGACATGCTAACTTTCACAATTCCATCTAAGAGTGGACATGCTAACTTTCACAGTTCTAACTAATTGTGGGCATGCTAATATTCACAATTCCATCTAAGAGTGGACATGCTAACTTTCACAATTCCATCTAAGAGTGGACATGCTAACTTTCACAGTTCTAACTAATTGTGGGCATGCTAATATTCACAATTCCATCTAAGAGTGAACATGCTAACTTTCACAATTCCATCTAAGAGTTGACATGCTAATTTTCACAGTTCTAACTAAGTGTGGGCATGACAATATTCACAATTCCATCTAAGAGTGGACATGTTAACATTCATAATTCCATCTAAGAGTGGACATGCTAACTTTCACAATCCGATCTAAGAGTGGATATGCTAACCTTCGCAGTTCCATCTAAGAGCGGACATGCTAATTTTCACAATTCCATCAAAGAGTGGACATGCTAATTTTCAAAGTTCTAAGTGTGGGCATGATAATATTCACAATTCCATCTAAGAGCAGACATGCTAATTTCACAATTCCATCCAAGAGTGGACATGCTAATTTCACAATTCCATCTAAGAGTGGACATGCTAATTTCACGGTTCCATCCAAGAGTGGACATGCTAATTTCACAATTCCATCTCAGAGTGGACATGCTAACATTCACAATTCCATCTAAGAGTGGACATGCTAACTTTCACAGTTCCATCTAAGAGTGGACGTGCTAATTTTCACAATTCCATCAAAGAGTGGACATGCTAATTTTCACAGTTCTAGCTAAGTGTGGGCTTGCTAACATTCACAATTCCATCTAAGAGTGGACATGCTAACTTTCACAATTCCATCTAAGAGTGAACATGCTAATTTTCACAATTCCATCTAAGAGTGGACATGCAAACATTATGGCAGTCTATGTTATTTGGATGTAAGATAGTGACATGGGCTTTCAGGAGTGGAGTGATTGCTCTACTCCCCACCCACACCACACTCACGGTTTTTGGTGGTGTCTGTTAGTTGCTGGCTTCATTGTCTTCCCTTGCGGACACCTGCAGACACATCTTGGAGCCGCCTCTGTTGGAGCCGCCCTTGGCCTTGGGGCCCTTAGCTGCTGGGGGCTGCCGGGCAGAGGGCTGCCCTGGGAGGACCAGTGATAAAGGTCGAGGGGCCTATCAGAGGGGGGGTGGGTGGGAGGGATGGGATCAGGAAGAGGTTTTAGAGGAGGGGAAGTGGGGACTGACTCACTTGCTCCTAGGATGGGAAATAGGTGCAGGAAGCGGGTCGGATGGCCAATTGGAAGGGCTGTGGGCGGGGCGGGAGGTAGGTGGACCAGGAAGCGGGAGCGTCAGGGGAGGAGAGCACGGGGCACGCTACGCAGAGTTCTAACTCAGCTGATTTTACAAATAAAAAGCCCGCGATTCAGGCGCTGCACTCACCGGGCTCCTGGATGGAAAGAGAGCCGGCGGGGACACGCGAGTCAGTAGACTCTAGGCAGGAAACACGATGGCCAATTGGAAGGGCTGTGGGCGAGTCGGGAGGCGGGAGGGAGGTGGACCAGGAAGCGGGAGCGGCAGGGGAGGAGAGCACGGGGCACGCTACGCTGAGTTCTAACTCAGCTGATTTTACAAATAAAATGCCCGCAATTCAGGCGCCTTAGAGCTTCAAGAGCCCTGTCTTGCCCTTGTCAAGAATGGCTAGCATACAGGTCCGCAGGTCTAAAATAGCAGTCTCCATGCTGTGTACAGCACGGATGCCTGATTGCTGCTCATGAAGAATATCATTAGCTTCAACATGTGATTGAAGTTGGCTGGTTGCTATTTTAACTGTGACTTTGAGAATACAATTAGAATTAGTTATTGGACGCAAGTTGCCCAGGTCCTTAGGATCTAAACCAGGCTTCTTAACCAGGGGCTTGATGCTAACTTCCTTGATGCATTGAGATATTATACCATCTTAAACGAGGAATTGACTATTTTAGTCAAGAATGGGGAAAATAGTTCCTTATTTTGCAGAATTACAGGATTATGTTTTCAAAGCACGAAGAGGGTTTCATGTTCATCAGTACTTTAACCATCTCGTCTTCTGAGATCGGATGAAAGTTAAAACTTGCCAATTCCCTCTGTCTCAGTTCTGCAACTATTTGGGGTGGTTCCTTATTAGATGCTTCTCTAGCCTTGATGATGGTGTCTCTGGTTTTCTGAATTTTGTCGGTGAAAGCCCTTTGCACTAGTTCACAGTCCTCTACAGAGTGAAAGGATGCTGAAAAGTTTACTGGTGGAGTTGGTAGCAGCTTCTATCAGCTCATTATAATGATTAGATTTCACATCTCTAGTACTCTTTCTGTATTTCACATTGATGCAGCTCCAGAGTTCTTTATTGGCTGACGATGGATCTTTTTGCCACTTCCTTTCCAGGCTTCTTTTCTCAATCTTGAGCTTACGAAGCTCTCTATGAAACCAGTTATTGTGATTGTTATTCTTCCTAACCAGTTTCGATTTGAAGGGTGCGTACTGATCCACTAGTTCTAGAATTTGGTTGGAGTAATGCTTAAGCATTTTTCCACAGGAATCGCCAATTAGAACATTTTCAGCACTCTTTTTTAAGCAAGGTTCCAGCTGGGCAGGCCGTAGGTTTTTAAAATGTCTGCTTTGCACCTTTACATGAGGGCTATTGGTTTGTTTAGTGGGGGCTTTCAAATGTACCTCAAAAGTGACTCAAGTGGTCTGATCAAATGCACAGTAAGGTTACCATATTCTGGATGTTGAGATTTTGCGTGACGATCCAGTCTAACTGATTTCCTTTGGCCGTCGTTGGTTCATTATCTTTTATTAGAAAATCTACGTTTTTCATCGTTTTTTCAAGCAGAATAGCTTCCTTGTTCAATGGATTCCCACGCCACCTATTAAAATCCCCTACTAATAGTGTGGCTGAATTAATTCACTTGTTTAACTGCTGAGTAAGTTCACTGCAGAACTCTGACGTAAGACAATGAAATTAATACATTTGTTCGATAAAGGAGTGTATTTAAGGTGAAGCGATTTGCAACCACTACATGCTAGTGTTGCTTTAAACCAACTGATGTAGTCTGGCTATTAAGGCAACTCCCCCACCTACCCCACTGTCTCTATTCTTATAGTGTACTAAGAACCCTTCTGGGGTGGTTTCATCACATGCGGGCCTATTGGGTCTTTGAGCCATGTCTCAGAAGGAACAGCAAATCTAGTTCTTCCTCTAGGATAAGATCATGTATATTAAGGGTGTGTTTGCTTAGAGAGCGAGTGTTCAAAAGGCAGATTTTTATCACCTTCTGAACTTTCTGCTTAGGCGCGCCATCTGCTAATACATTCTTATTCACCATGGCAACTGCTTGCTCCGGCACTAAGTAAATCATCTGGGGCGCTGAAGAGTACGAAGTCTGGGCCGGCACATTACAGACTGTTTCCTCGCAAGGCCCACCAGTTAATACCGGTACTTGATTCAGGTTGAAGGATTTAGGACCTAGGATGGTGATGGACTGGGGATTCTGGGGATCCCATACACACCTCCTATTGGCCCTGCATCACAAAGTGGGTGGTGACACTGAGCAACAGGGCTGACAGCAGTCTCTCCACACAGCCCCACACCATGACACTTCATCAAACACCTCCCTGCTTTCATTGAGGTCCCCCATGTGTATGGCTTTAATATAGTGGGATGATCATGGGGTCTGTGCCACAGTGTCAATGCAATTTCCAAGGGACATGAATCTCTCCTACTTGGCAACTAGACAGACCACTCTACAGCAGGACAGACTTAGTCAATTGCTGCTGGTCGAACCTTTGCCTTCAGGCTATTTGAATCCATGTTGGAAAGCTGTGAATTTTCGTTCCTAGAATTACTTCTGCTTGCAAACCTGGTTTAGTTGGTGCTTCAAGATATTTTGGGGTTTTTCCTACCTGAATATGTACTCAGACCTTGGAGGAGGTCAGTTGATCCCTGTGTACACAGGTAATAGTGACCAGACATTGTTTCATGAATTCGCCTTTCTCTTCTCAACACCAAACCTCTTTTCCTAGCTCATAATATGATTAGAAGGGTATTATTCCCAAATATCTCATAGAAACCTCGTCGTTCAACTCTCAGACTACAAATAAAAGTTATAATCCATGCTCCATACTTGACACTACACAAACCCTAAAGACCTCCAAACATAAGGCAACTGCCAGGCTACGGAGCCTCACTGCTGTACAGAGCTGGAGTAAACAGCAATCCCCCTACCCAAGCAGGCACCTACAACCAAAATCCAGGAAGGAGGCAAACCCTACCCCATCTGGCGACCCCCTCCTTCCCTCAACGAACTCACCACTACTAAAATATTGCAACCTGTCAATCCCTGGCACACGGTCCTGAAGGTCTAATCTACAAAACAAACCATTACTCCTTTTCTTGGTCTATCATCAACCAAACTGAAAACTGCTTGCAACCAAGGGGCTACCATTATGGCTAACCTCTTTTGGTACATATAACCCTTTCCAAGAACACAGTTTCCTCATTAGCACACAGAAAACGCGCACTTTGGACCTGCATACCTCCACACCATAGGCTTTCCACTTCTGCCTTCCCTTTATCCCACTAACACCGTCCACCCCTTTCTCTTACAGAGCCATGCACGGCGAAGCCAACCTTATTTGCAGAAGCGCACTGTAAAATACCACTAACCTCACCTCCAGCTCTCTATGGCAAATCCCTAAATCTGTCTCCTTCAACACACCAATCTTCTCCCACTGTTGCCTTCCAAACAGATTTTATCTCTTGCACAGTATTCCTCCCATCCTCCTTCCAGATGGTACCCTCACTTTGTTCTCCAAGGTATATCTCCCTCCATCCCCCCTCAACTCCCCCTGCTCCACAAATTATTATTCTACTCATAAAAACATTGCAATATTTTCCTCTTGCCCAGTCTCTCCCTCCTCTATACACCACACTTCTGCCTCCCCACGATGCACCAGTATCTCCTCCTGCATGGTCTTTGCTGTTACTCTTTTACACTCTTCTGGCATGCTGTCTCTATGACAGGGGTCTCCCAGCATCTACTGCTCTAACCCTGCCAGCTCTCCCAAGGCTTGTCAATGACTGATTATGCTGGCCACCCCCTAAATGCTGATCTCTCCTCCACCTGGGTGGTCCATTGGGCTTTTTACACACATGTAGTGTGGGCCGGCCATGTCTGTGTTTGGTCCATGTGCTTGGGGTCATGTGGGTTAAGTGGGGAAGGGCATCAGGAGCTGCCACCATTTTTGATTCTCCCTTGGCATAGATTATACTAACTATGCCGATGAAACGCAGGTACTCCTCCCGGTATCAGGTAATAATATCGCCACATATATGGTCGCCGTAAATAATATCGCCGGGAAAATGTTGTGGCGATATTATTTGGGTGACCATATATATGGCGACAGGGGCAAACATTTTTTTTTTTTAAACGACCATTTTTCAGCGATATTTTTGTATGGCGATATTTTTGTGGCGACATTATTACATGGAACACCCCTCCCACACTCTGGCTCCTATAGCCGAGACGCCGGAGCCCTCCTTCAGATATACATCACCATCCAAGCATGGATGGGCTGTGTCTCACTGGAGACAAAACTGAGATCATCATCATCATAGGCCCCAAAGAAACACTATACAAGCTTGACCAGAAATACTGTAACGTCACCATTGACAACATCATCATCCTGTCTCCTCCTCAGTCAAGACTCTAGGGGTTTTTCTTGATTCCACCCTATCTATGACACAGCAAGTTAGCGCCATAGCCTCTGCCTCTGCCCACACTACCAAACTTATAAATGCTGTTCAACCCTTTCTATCCAAGCAAAACTGCCTCTCCACTGCTCAAGCCACCATCAGAGCTAAACTACCTTATTGCAAAGCCCTCCTAGCAGGCACCTCGGCCAAAAATCTAAATAGACTACAAATAGTCCAAAACAACGTGCTCAGAGCAGCCCTCAATATCCCCAAAAGAGAACATATCACACACGCGAGGCAAGCTGCCCACTGGATCCCGGTTAAAGAAAGAATTACTTCCAAGACTCTTACATTAACGCACAAATGCTTAAGCCTCTCTGCCCCTCCTTACCTATCAGAAACGATAACCAGAGATACCTCCTCACGTCCTAAGAGAACCTGTTACACCAACCAGCTGCTCATCCCACCCATCAAAAGGACCAAAGCAGGGGGCATAGGCTTCCCACATATAGCACCCAAACTATGGAATGCTCTACCCAATGCACTCAGAGCCGAGACTTCTCTGGCGGCTTTCCGCAAAGGGCTAAAAACCTCTCTTTTCAACTAACCTTGCCGTCATTCCCATCAAATATCCCCTTTCTCTCTGCTTCTTCTGCTTCCTGCTGTAGATAAGCATATATAATGTATTGCTACTGTAACTAAGCATGTTCTCGTTTTTCTAACTAAATACAATTGTCTGTAACAGCGCCACGATGCCTACGGGCTGCTGCGCGCTTTATAAATTCTAATACATATGTAAATTAATTAATTAAAACCCGGCATACTCCCTTGATTTGGAATACAAAAAGTAATGTTTGGCTAATGTATTCAGCAAGGCCTGCATAGCCATCTTGCAAATTACCAGGTCCGCCCTCTGGTCAAATGAACCCCGAGACTTTAAAGCACATGCCTTCCCAGCGTCTAAAAGCATTCCGAAATGCAGAGAATGATCCACCTCGACAGGGTCTGTTCTGTCACAGCCCTGCGAGCACAGGCACAAGCAAAAGCCACCCAAATTTGGTCATCTTTCTTGCTGTCCCTCATCCGAAGGGAGGTAGTAGCTGAGGGCCCACAACAAGTCCAACCAAAGAAAATAAAATGCTCCTCTGCCTTGGATGGGTGAGGTGGGCTGGGGGGTGTTAAAAAGAAAGATAGCTGTATTGTCTGGGAGAGATGGAAGTCTAAAGCCACCTTCCAGAGGAATTCGTTTTTCACTCTCAACGTCACCTTCTCTTTGGAAAAAAACAAATAGGGAGGCTTAGCATAAAACGCCTGAAGCTCACTCCCCCATCTAGTGCAAGTGATGGCCACCAGGAAAATCATTTTAGGGATGGGCAATCATAAAAAACAAGAATACAGGGATTCAAACAGAGCATGCATAAGAAATGTCAACACTAAATTTAAATCCCATGCAGGAGCCACAAACTTGCATGGGCGAAGTGGATTGCACAATTACTACAACCAACTGCATAAATATGGGGATCGTAAAGAACAAGCCCTGCTCAGGGGACATTTGGAAAACCGAAATAGTAGCAAGATGCCTCTACACACTGCCAATCTGTAAGCCTGTCCGTGGCCAATGAAGCAGAAAATCCAGTACAAAGGATGTGGGACAAGTAAAAGGATCCGAATCTCTCATCCAGCACCTAATGGAAAATCTGCACCACCTGTAGGCATAAATGGACTTGGGGGCAGACCTCTGAGCCGAGCATGTCCAGGATGTCACCTGACAAATCCCAGTCCAGCTACGTGATAAATACAGCGTGTGAATTAATTGTGCGTGTATGCGTGCGCGAGAAAAAGACTTCTACGTGATTTAATCAGCACCAATGTTAATAGCGCGTGTGTTTTATTTGCGCGTGGAATCATAGCGCGTGTAAGCGAGTGCGAGAAAAGACAGCTACGTGATTTCTTTAGCGTGTGTGTTCATAGCGCAGGTGTTTATAGCGCATGAACGCGAGAGAAAGAAAGGACTACTGTGTGATTTCTTCAGCGCGTGTTTTCTTAGCGCGTGTGTTCCTCAGCGCGTGTTTTTTCTCTGGCGCGTGTTTTCTTCAACGCATGTTTTGCGCAGGTACATTTTTGCGCGTGTGCGCGAAAAGGTTTCAACACACTTTTATTTAAAGTTTGCAAGTTCTTCAACAGACTATGAACTTTATTTATTAGTAAGGAAGAACAGGATTCATCTAAGTCTTCTTAACTGGAACATTTAACAGGCTTAAAGGCAAGAGTAAAGGTTCTTAAGAGTTCAATACTCATAGGAGTTGCTGTTATTTTCAAGACTTTCAAAGCAAAAGAAAGGTAGAAAGATTTTATCAGCTATTACTCCAATCTTCTCTAAGATCCTAAAAGAGAAGAACCAGGTATGATTCTTTACATTTTAGTTAAGGATATAAAGTTTTCATAATTTAAAGGTAGTCAAGTAATTTGAGGATTCTGTATGTTCTTATGTATTCACTGCAGGTTCCGCATCAGCTAGACAGAACGTCGCCAGCCTGGTGTTTCTTATGTTATCCACTTCCACCTTTCCCTTTGGGCTGTAGTTAACAGAGCCGAGAATTATCGGGTTCTGAGGATTACATTTCAGGGGGATTGCCGGGGGTTCAGCAGCTTCCGCGGACACAGGATAACTCTCAGCCTGACAATACCCAACTCCCACTTCTTAATGTTTTGTATTCATAACAACGCACTGTATGCATTTTGTGTATGCATAAAGTGTTTTGACATAGGTTTGTCTAAAGTGTCTTAATGGCATAAAGGAATAATAACCATGCATAAAAAGAAAAGAAAATAATAAAAAATAAACAAAAGAACAAGCTAAAAAATATTTGAATTATGGCAGTTTGCCCTATTGAATGAAATAGCATTTGTTGCTTTTTCACAAAGGGAGGTAACCATTTAAATGAATAATTGTTATGTTGGGTACACTTTTGTTGTGTTATTTTCTCTTGTGATTGGAGGACATAAACCATCTTGAAGAAGTTCGCCACTCAGTCCTCCAATGCGAAAGCCCAGCCCGGGCGAGTGCCCAAGAATAAATCGGAGGGGCTGTAACAGCAAAGCCTGAGACTTCTTGTAGTTCAGGGAGAAGTCAAGCTGTGCAACTAACAACATGTGCAGAAAGAAATGTGCCAATGCCTGGCCTGGGGAGAGATCTTGGATGGGCCAGTCATTCAGGTAAGGAAAATGTCACATGTCTTCCCTCCTAAGGTGAGTCACTACCACTGCCAGCAGCTTGTTGAAGACACAGGGTTCCCAAGACAGATTGAAGGGCAGGACCCTGAACCGATAGTGGCCAAGGCCCACCATGAATCATAGGTACTCCCTTGTGTTTCAAGTAAATCGGTACATGGAAATAGGCACCCTGGAGACCCAGCAAAACCAGCCAGTAGTGCAGGTCATGGACTTGGAAGATCTGGGATAGCATAACCATCTTGAACTTGTTCTTGTGCAGGAACAGCTTGAAAAGCCACATATACAGAATATGATGGGGAAGTAACAACCCAGGAAAACGATCTATAAGGTCCAGGCATCAGACACGCAGAGACCCCATTCCTCGCTGAATAGGAAATTTTCCCCTATACAGAGGTTGGGTGGTCAAATTCTCTTTCACAGAGCCTTCGCAGAGGGGGTTGAGAAGGGCAACAGGGGTTGTGTTGTGGCTGTCTATTTCGCACAGGGTTCGCAACAAGGATTCCGAAGGGCACAGCTGAGGCAGACAAACCACCTTTCTGAGCACCCTAACCCCTACCCCAGGCTGGGCCATGCTGTGCTGCTGCTTGCCCGAGGGATCTTGTCCCTTGCCCCTATGGGCATAGGAGGGGGAAGAGTCAAAATCCACTGCCTCCACCTGTGGGCTGCTGCTGTGGAACCACCAGGCCAGGGACTTGGCAGTTGCCTTTGAGGACTGGAACCTCAGGCGAGAAACATCAGCCTTTGCCACAACCAGGTTATTGTCAAACAAAGGGCATGCCAAGGAGCTATAATTGGACATGCCAGCACAAAACCGAGGTCCTCATTCAGGAGTATCTCCTCAATACTATCCCCATTGCCATAGCACATGCCCCACAGTCAGCTATGTCAAGGACCGACTGCAGAATTTGGCGGGACACTTGTCTGCCATCCATGACCTCACTAGCCAGCAAATGGCACCAGAGACTGCCGACCAGAGGCAAAGAACAAATTACTTACACATAGTAATGTTCTTACTGATGGTTGTTCCTCCAACAGATTCCTCATCTTAGATTATATATTCATATCGTGCTTTGTAGTCTCGAAATGTTTTGGACAGCAGAGTGCGCTGTGCGGCATTGCTGTTTTAGTACGACAGTTATCATTCCTCGCCTGGACATGACATCAATGATAGTATAAATAGCACGCACTACGGGCCCCGTTGCCTCAGTTCCTAGTTGTTCCGTCTTTCTGCTCAGCCGTCTTGAGGAATTAAATAATCTGCATGGAAAGAGAGAAGTAACTGAAATTCGCTCGCAGTCAGAGGGGTTGGCTGGTAGGGTGATGAGGAATCTCTGGGAGGAGAATCCATCAGAAAGAACATTACCAAGGGTAAGTCATTTGTTCTTCTAATGGATTGTGTCCTCCCATAGATTCCTCATTTTAGATAGACTCTGATAGCAGTTTTGGAAATGGAGGTGGGAGAAGTGGATTTTTGTGAAATTTTATTGTGCAGAACTGCTCTTCCAAAGCGAGTGTCCTGGGCCAAAAGTGTGCCTAGGCAATAATACTTTGAGAAAGTATAGAGGGATGACCACCTTGTGGCATTGCACATGTCCTGCCCTGATACACCTCTTTGTAGAGCCGAAGAAGCTGCCACTTTGCCTGCTGAAATGGGCTCTTCAATAATTAGGGACATCCTTCAAAGCAAAGGAGTAGCACTCAGAAATGCATAAAATAATCCATCATGATAGTGTTTGCTTGGTCACAGCTTGGCCTAATTTGTGACCAGTGTAACCAATGTCTGAAAGTTGAAATTCTTGAAATGTAAAAGCTAAAAGCTCTTTTTGAGTCACACCTGTGTAACCTCTCTTCATCCTTAGAAGGGTGAGGAGGTAGAAAGCTGGAAATGTAATCATTTATGTTAGATGAAATTCAGATATCACCTTTGGAAGGAAGGAGGAATGCACACAGCCTGTAGCTGGCTAAACCTACGTGCATAAGTGAGGGCTATTAACATTTTTTTTCCAGGTTAGTAACCTGAGAGGGCAGGAATGAAGTGGCTCAAAGGGTGTTCCCATTAAAAATGTAAGTACCAAATTCGAATTCCAGGCTGGAACCAGAAAAGGGACAGTTGGGAATGTATTTGGCTGTCTTTTTAAGAATTGTATCACAATAGACATCTTAAAATAAGAGCCTTGTTCTGGCGTGCGTTTGAATAACGATAGCAACATGCAGCCCCTGAGGGGCTAGGTTCTGTTAAAAAAAAAGCACTGTAGGTATAGTGTAAGAGAAAGGATCTATATCTTTAGCTCTACACCAGCTACAAAACTTGTATGGGGTTTTGGTTGCTGGTCTTCTAGCCGAAAGCAATAACTCCATAACGTCTTCCGGGAGGTCACAATCTTTATATCTTAACCTCTCAGAAAACAGTAGTGAAGTTCAGTGTTCCATATCCTGGGCGAAAAAGACAGCCTACCTCTTGCAAGAGTAGATGCGCTCTCTGGGGAAGACTGAAGGGAGGGCAGATGGACATGTCTAGAAGTTACCACGTTCTCCTGGCCCAATCTGGGGCAATCAGGATCATGGATTTCACAAACTTCCTCAACCTCCTGATGACATGAGGAATGACGGGAACTGGTGGGAACGCATTTAGGATCGGAATTTCCAGTCCACTATGAACCCATCCCCCCGAGCTTCTCTCTGAGGAAATTCCCTGGAGCAGAACAGGTTGCACTTCCTGTTTATACTGGACACAAACAGATCCACTTGAGGGGTTCCAGAGAGAGCAAAGATCTCTAAAAGTATTTCCTGGACTAACACTTGTGGGAGATTATGCTCTGTCTGCTCAGAGCGTCCGCCATTGTATTCTCTTTCCCAGCTAGGTGAACAGCCAACAAAGAGATCCTATTTTGTAGAGCCCAAAACCAGAGCTGCATTGCCTCCTTGCACAGTGGTACTGACCCTACACCTACTCTTTTGTTGAGGTAATGCATGGCCACTGTTTTGTCTGTCATTATCAGGACATTCTTTCCCTGGATAGAGGGCAAAAAGGCCATCAGCGCCAGTCTGATCGCCCTCAGCTCTAAAAGGTTTATGTGTAGTCTTGATTCTGATGGGGACCAAAGCCTGCTCATTGTCAGATCACTCATGTGCACTCCCTTTCCCATGAGGGAAGCATCCGTGACTACAGTTAGCTCCAGCAAGGGTGGCCGAAAGGGTTCCCCTATCATCAAATTCTCCTTGTAGGCCCACCACAGGAGATCCTGTGCTACCTTGCTTGGGACCTGTAGAAGGCGGAGAACTGTGATCATTGGGATCTGTGGACCCACTGGAAGGACCTCATCCTCAGGCAGGCCTCTGGCACCAGGAAAATGCAGGATGCCATGAGGCCCAGCAAGCTAAGAAAATCAAATGCCAGTAGATTTTGGTGCATTTTGAAATCTCTTTACCATCTGCAACATATGTTGAGCCCTCAACTCGGGAGTTAAAACCTTCCCAGAAGAAGAGTCCAGCGTTTGAGAAGGTGTCATCTGGGACTTCATGAAATTGAGGGAGAAGCCCAGTTTGTGGAGATAGTGGCAGGTGCTGTTGAGATGTTCCTTAGCCTGTTCGGTAGAAGAAGCTCTAGTCAGCCAGCTGCCTAGTTAGGGAAAGATTTGCTGATGCTACTATCATCAACTTGGTAAAGACCCTTGAGGAGGAGGTGAGCCCGAAGGCAGTACTCAAAATTGATAGTGAGAACTGACAGACGAACCTCAGGCAATTCCTGTGTCTGGGATGTATAGGCACATGAAAGTAAACATCTTGAAGATCAAGTGACACCATCCAGTACTGGAGCTGAAGGCCCTGAAGGATCTGTGAAAGAGTGACCATCTTACATTTGTCTTTTCTGAGTAACTTGTTCAAGCGCCTCACGTCTAAAATGGGTCGTAGTCCTCCAACTTTCTTGGGGATCAGGAAATAGTTGGAGTACCAACCCTGGTTCCGATCCGCTGCAGGTACCTTCTCTATGGCACCTTTCTCCAACAGTGAAAGAATCTCCTGTAAGAGAAATGGATGCACATCCTGAAGAGAGCTTTGCTCGGGGGACAATCTGGAGGCCTCTGCAGAAATGGGAGTCAGTACCCCTGGCCCACTTTTGTAGTGTCCATGCATCTGAAGTAATGAAATGCCATTCTTGCAGATTCTGGGTCAGTCTATCTCCGACTAGTTCTGTGAGCAAAGTCCTCAGAGAGGTTTTGGGGCTGTGGTTGAAGGCAAGGAGGAGGTCGATGTTTGGGCAGTTTTTCCTCCATGACCTCTTGTGGCATGTGTACATCTTTTTTGTCCTTACTTTTGTACTGTCTGGCCTCTACCTTTTGACCAAAAGAAGAGTAATACCGAAAGAACCGCCCTCCTCAGTTCTGAGAGGGTGGGTGTTGTTGCGGCTGGTGGATAGCTGTGCCCAAAGATTTTGCTGCAGCCTTTGAAGCCTGTAGTTTTTCAAAGCTGTCATCCGCCTTGGGGCCAAATAGGTTGTACCAGTCAAAGGAGATTATCTAGAAGCCACAATTAAACATCAGGGGCAAACCCAGATTACTGTGTTAGACGCCATGCATCTGCCAACACAATCTAATGCTTCTAGCCGTGATGAAAGAGATTGGCAGGAAGCCTCCTTTCTTTCATAATCAAGTTATTAAACACTGCTCTCATCTCCCCTTCTGGAATGTTTTCCACAGCTTGTGCAATCACATTCCATAATGTCTAGGTATATTTCACCAGTGCACAAGATGCATTGCTGTCTTTTAATGCCACGCTTCCTGCTGAAAAGTCTCTTTTTGCAAGGGAGTCATAACGCTTATCATCCCTATCGGAGGGATGGGTGGATAAGCTGTGGCTTTGGATGTTGTAGTTGCCGCCTGTACTACTAAGCTCTCTGGTGTTGGATGCTTAGAAAGGAAATCAGGGTCCAACTATTTATTTACGGTATAGGCCGATTTTACCGACAAAATATGGTCGCAATGACCAAAAGTTCTAAAAATGCTACCCCCAAAGGTCCGAACACCAAAAGTTCGAACCTTTGGTGGTAGCACTGTAAAAAAAAAAACGGCGGCTGCGGGCTCCGTATCGCTCCACTCACTAAACTTCATGATATAGTGAGCAGGGTTTGCGGGGGACACTTCCGTTAAAAAAAAAAGAAAAGAAAAGGACCCTGTGGCGCCGGTTCCCGATCACAGAAGTGAAAGGGAACTGGCACTGCAGGAACCCAGCGTGAACATGAAGGTAAGTGGGGTTTGTTTATGTTGGGGGTGTGGGTGGGGGTGTGCTGAGGGTGTGGGGGGGTGTTATGGGTGTGTTGTGGGTGTGGGTGTGAGTTTGTATGTGTGTTCGCATGCAAAAGGTGCAAACTTTCAGTAGTTCGCACCTTTCTCATTCAAACGTTTCAGCCGCGGCCAAATCACTTAGATTCCTTATTTACAGCCAGAGTGGTGTCTGTTTTTTTTCCAGAGTTCCATTGTTGGATTTTTTAGTGCTGTAGGGAATGGCAGCAGAGGCGCCTTAGTAGGACCCCTTGTCCAAGCTGTCTGTTAAGTTATCCTGAGTAATGTCCTTTGCAGGACGAGCCCAACCTAGATATTCTATCACCCTGTTCATTACAGTCCTATAGGCTGCATTTGGGTGAGAATGCGCATCTGGGGTGTCAAACTCAACTTCAGGAGAGTTATCCAAGCCACTGGTGTCTTTCAGGCATGAGGTTAGGTTTTCCCGCCGTGATTCCTCTGAAAGAACATTTGGTGTTCCAAAATGTTCTTGCACAAAGGATATGACGTCATTTTCCTCCTCGAAAATGGATCTGAAGAATTTAAAGAAATCCGTTTTCGATTGGGGTTTACATTTTTAAGTGGACTCTGAGGTCCACGTCAATGTCGAAATTCCCTAAAACTCCTTCAAGGACGGTATCACTGAAGCCTTTTGCTTTGATGCTAACTCAGCGTTGAGGCTGTTGACACCACTCGAGTAGACATCTTGGAGGCCGTTCGGCTCAGGCTTTTGGGAGCGCGGTCCAAAGCCTTAATCAATTCCAAGCTTGGATTGGAGGACACAGTAGGATGAGCAGCCTTCTTTGGCTGTTTCGAGGGACCACGAGGGACCTCCTTCAAAAATATCTAATATTTTTTCACAGAAATGTTCCCAGCCGAGGCGGTCTTCTTGGAAAAATATGCCTGACGTCTGTCGGGCGAGGAATCTGATGACAGCATACGATGACAGTGTTATTTACTTTTCCTCTGTGAAGAGTAAGAGGCGTAGTGAAGGGAATTACTACTGGATCCCAACCTTACTTAATGTTTGGACTTGTCTCCTGTGGAAATCCTACCTTCGCAGGATTTTCTTTTTGAAGGGGAGGAGGAGGGAGATTTCGAAACCGACTGACCTGGAGAGAGCTTCGACCGTCTCTCCTTCCAGGATTTACTGGTCATCAATTAGCAGGGGCCACATTCAATGACTTCATGGGCTTTGTCGAGGCATCAGTGACAAATCCTGTGTGGACCAGTAATCAACGTCTTCTAATCAAAGTCCACACATCTATTTAAGCCTGTTTTCGGCATAGGCATCATGACCAAGTCACAAAAATTGAAAAAATATATTGATGTTTTTCCAAAAGGAAATCGCTAAGGCAAGTCGAACTGTTCCGAGAGCATGCTGTGAATGTGGAAAAACAGAACTGAGGTGATGATCGCAATGCATGCTATTTTTAGTATCATCAACGTCACGTCCAGATGCGGGAATGTTAACTGTCGATGGACATCGACTCCAATGCCGCACAGCACCTTCTGCTGTCGATAACATTTCTGAGAATACAAAGCAGGATACAAATATATCCAAAATGAGGAATCTGTAGGAGGACACATCCATTAGAAAAGAGAATTTTGCAAGGGCCAGTAGGAATTTATAGTCCTCAGACCCAGACTGCCAGAACTGAAAATCCAAATGTCAGTCATCCATCCTCTAACTCTCTCTGTCAGGAGGTAGAGAGGCAAAGGAGTACGCCTTCCTGTTTGCTGTGGCAGCCTGAACCACAAGGCTCTCAGGGAAGGCCTGCACAGAAACACGGGATCCGAGGGTGCCAGTCTGTGTTTCCCCTCTAGGTTTCTGTCCACAGATCGGACTGAAGCAGGCTTTGTACACAACTCCAACTCTGGATTTAAGGGCAGTAAAGTCTCCCTCGGCTGTCCTTTGTCCAGAATGTCCGGAATATCGAATTGGTAATTTGGTATGGAGGAAATTGACCACTCTAAGTTCTCTGCAGTCCTTGCCATTAAGCATTGGAAAGAAGTCTGAGGTTTCCATGGAGTTGGTGTAACATGTCCAACTCTGGAGATGTGTTTCACCCCCTTGCCACAGATTCGAAGAGAACGTCCATCAAAACATCATCTGCCTCATACAACTCCTCAGGGAAATACCTGGCCGCCATAAGGTATGAAGGTTCCAGCCTAAAAGGGATGGGATCACCTTCCTCATCAAAGATGTCCCCCCATCTTTGTCATAAATGCCCTCCTAAGAAGCAGAGCGTTTTCTCAAGGGGCGTTGATGCCGGCAGCACCAGTCGGTGCCAAGAAAGAGGGAGCTGAAGTCGAGTGACTGATGTTGGTCAGGCGGAGCCTCTCGGTGTAGCAACAAGGCTCCACTGTGGGTGCCACAGCTGAGCCTGAAGGCGTATGTCTTGGTCCTTTGCAGTTTCTCTGCTGGCTCATCGGAGCATGGTGGATCCTTGCGGTGCCGCTGCACAGAGGCCAAAGCTGTCAGTGCCAGGATTGAAGCCGTCAGCCCTGGGGTCTTGGCAAAGATGTCAAGCATCTTAAGCCAAAATGACACCCATTCCTCCGGGGTGGAGGATTGGGTTGGGATGGTACCTGTGGCACTTAATGCTCGAAGGAGGCCCTAGTGCGGTGAATGAATCATCTTCTTTGAAGAAGAAGAATGATACTGTCACGATCGATGCCCCTGACCCGCTCAGGTATAACAGCCCTCTGGCAGCAATGGGGCTAAAGCCCCTCACACTGGCGCCAAGGGCCTTAAAACTCCATCAGAAACATACATGGAGCCAGTCCTGGCGCCTTTGGCTCATTATCAGGAATAAAGCAATACCAGTTTTGGACCTTAATCCAACATGGAGGCCTATTACACAGCTAATTTCTTTAGAACCAAGCCTTGCGGTCTAGAGTTTTGGGTGTGGCTGGGCCAAGAACTACTTGCCCTGGAACTACTTTCCCTGGGCTATTTAAACCACACCCAAACAGCAGAACACGCTTCGAGTTATTCTGCACTCCTCCAGCGTAACGCTCATTGTGTCCAGCTCCTGCTCATCTGCTTCTCCGGCGGCCCGATCCTGAAACCCTAGATCCAGATTCCATTAATAACCTGGAAGAACAAGAACGGCATTAGCAAGCAAGAACACTTACCTGTGAAGTAACCGGCCTTGAATCCATCCTGCGCTTCGCTTACCTCGCCCATCTCCGGAGTTCGCCGCAAAGGTAAAGAACAAGGACAGCATTAATAACAATTCTTACCTGGGCAAGCAGCGAGTCCTGGCAGCACCCTGCGCTTCTCTTACCTCGCCCATCTACGGGTTTCACCAAAACCTGCAAGGGAGAAGGAACAAGGTCAGCATTAACAAAGCACTTACCTGGGCAAGCAGCGCTTCGATCGCTCATCACTGCGAAGATCACCGGAACCTGTACAAAGAAGAGAAGAGAACACAGGTTAGCAATTAACACCAATAAACAGCGCAGCGTTCCGCGCATCAATAAAACACCATGGTCTTTGCCATCGGTGCGGCAACTCCGAGATCGCAACCATCCCTGTGGAAACAAAAAGGGACATTCTTAGGGAACATCGTAGTGGAGCAAGACGCTGAGAAGACAGAGAAAACGGAGGGAAAGAAAGAGACAGAATAAAGACGGAAAAGACATTATAACTCACCTGCAAGACAGCAAGCAGAGTCGGAGTCACAGCCGGTCTGGACCCGACATAAGGGCACACGGACGAGTGAAGCAAGTAGGTCCACGGAACACCCGCACCAACCACGCGCCCCTGCACAGAGACAAAGGACGGAGAGTTCAACGCACAAAAACCTAAGGTGAGCAATAACCCCAAGGGAGGGGATTTAGACCAGATGGAGGTGGGAGTCCACCCATCACAGAACCAGTATCTTAACTCTCCATTCTCCTGTTACAGGCGCTACCCAACGTCTGGCACATAACCAAGCAGAGAGGGGTCCGGCATAGCGCTTAGACCTCCATCCAGTATTGTGTGGCGCCCCCATGGATACCAGGTGAGCGTAACAGATACCTAGTGATACTGTTGGTTAAGCGTGACCTCTTGTGGTGGTGCTTCCATTTTATCTTTTTGGACCAATGAACGTTCTTCACTATGTCGCTCCACACCCAGCGACCTCAAACAGGTCATGTTGATGTATTTTTTGTTATGGAAAAAGGTAAATAGGTTTGCAGCTTGCTTCCAACGTGCTTTAGGGTGCATCAATTGACAACAGTTTTGCCTGCCATGTTTCTCCACAAGACACTAGAGACAAATCCTGGTGGGGTCAGAAACAGATATCTGGTGTCCGCAGTTGGCGCAAGGTTTGATACCCCAAGCCTTTGTGGAATTTGGCATGGTGCAAAACCAACAAAAACATTCTTTGAAACATTATTTAAGAATTAGGCAGACACGCTACATTACACAGTTAACAAGCACTAGTGCAATCTCAATTAATCACAGCAGTAGGTAGTAAGTGACAATGCTCATCAACGCAGGTCTATTAATTTAAAAAACAAACATAAATACACCAGTCCGCTCGAGACCCTCCTCATATTATCTCCTCACCCTGCTGTTATTCGGGAGAGGTAGTCCTGGAATGGTCCCCAAATGTCTTTTGGCCTTTACATCGCTACAACCATTGCAACATATCCCTCCACTCGCTCATTATCAAATGTTAACTCCTTCAGCCATTCTGTACCCGCAGGAGCTACTTTGGCTTTCCAATATTTCAATATACATTTCTGTCCAATTCCTTTCCCTTCCCCTCCTCACCTGAGTGGTAATCCTCCAATTCGTCTGTATTGAGACGCCGACGTGCACAGAAATCTCTTCTTGTGGATGAAGAAACTTGCCTACCACGAGAGGAAGCCACAGTGAATGCTTGAAACAAGCAGTCCTGGGACTCCTCTCCCCTAATAGGCGACAAGGGAAAAAGCCTTCTTGGCACAAAAAACCCTTGCGAGGCAGGAGATCGAGACAGAAGTCCTTCTTGGGTAAGTACGAAAGACCAACAGTCGAAGAAGTGAAGGTGGATGGCCGCTGCGGGCTGAGATGGCGGAGCAGAGCCGAAGGCGACGGAGACCAGGAAGCGCTCTCACAAAAAGGGCAGCTCAAGCACGGGAACCTCGAGCGGCCACAGGACCCAGGAGAAAGAGAGGGAGAGAGAGAGGCTGAGGAGCAGGGGAGAGCCGCCAGAACTGAAAGAGAAACTGACCCAGAACCAGAAAAGGAAAGAGAAAGAGAAGGGGGGGGGGTAGCGGAAGAACAAGAGGTATCGCAAGGAGCGATAAGCCGAAAAGACAGAGCGGCCAAGCCGCAAGGCGGAAAACTAGCGTCTCACCCAAAAGGTTGAAGCGGAAGCTACGGGGTTGCAACGCATTGATCGCTGGGAGAGGAGGACTTATATACTTCCCAGCGATCGCCATGTTGAAGGAAGACTAGACCGTGACTGCACGCAAACAACACAACGTGCTGGAATTACGGTCGGCGCCGGAGCCGCCATCGCGGAAGTAACCGCCAATCGGCTGGGCGGCGCATGACAATTTCTTAGAAATGATACAGCACACATTAAAGAATCTTTGCACAAGCACAGAGACCTTGCCAATGTCACCCATGAGGTTCTTCCGGGGAGAGAGCACAGGGGTTATCTGCACCGCATTGTACAAGGCATCTGCCACTTCTTGCCAAAAATGTGCGCTCAGCGGGCAGCCCCAGAACATGAGCAAGGAGTCCGCCCCTGCCCCCTCCAAATTTCACACATACATCACTGATATTAGGTGTAATTCTGGAAATGTGTGCCGATGTATAATCTAACTGATTCAATATTTTAAATTGTATCAATCGAAACCTCAGATTGAGCGAGACTTCCCTCGTCAATAAACACCATCTATGCCATTGGTCATCCCGTATCTGTCATGGGTACTAGCATGGGGCCCCATTCCTCACTAGCACAAACACATGGGGGAAGGTGGAAAGCACAAATAGGGGCTGAATGGGTAAAGGTCTAGCAAGCAAAACATTCATTTAGGCAATCATAGAGTGCCCTTCACTCACATCGACCTTATTCTGCCATAGCCTTTATTTCCAGTTATTTCCTGTACCTCCAACATGGGTGCCTGTGTGACATCCAGGAACTGTGTAGCCCACTCTATTGTCTGGGCGTGGCTGCCTATATAAGCCACACCCAGAGACTAGCCCATGCCTCGTGTGCTTTCTGTAGCATTTGGCACACGCTCACCACAGCCCGGACTTCCACTGGATTTCCTCGCCTTTCTCCGCGATCGAAGCAAGCACTCCTCTTCTTCTAGTTACGCCAACGCTCCGGACCTGCAAAAGAAAAAGAACAAGTTAGAAAGCAGTAAGTGCTTGCGTGCAACTAGTTCCTCTGTCTCCCGCATGACCAAAGTTGTATCCATACTTACTCACTTTCATGTGCGAGCTGAGCGGAGCGGAATTCTTCCCCACCGTGGCCGCATCCAGTCAGCTGCTTCGCTCCGGGCGCCTTTTCTGACTCCAGTCGTTGCGCTCAGGCAGCTGCTCCGCTGCCCATTATAGAGCTTACCTGCAGCCCGCAATTTAATTTACCTGCATCAGCAGCTACGTGGTCTTCAGGAATGAAAGCCTACGAACAGAACTTTCATGAAAATAACTCTCAGTGCAGCAACTGGGCAAATACTGCGAAGAGTGTACTACAACTGAAGGTCAGCTGTCACTCATCCTACCAGGACCTATTGAAGCAACTAGCCCTTGGCCCCCAGACTACAGCGCCCCTGCATATGCAGGATGGAGAGTGCGCCACACTAAAACAAAAGGTGAGCCACGCCCATAGCAAGGTTACACACCTCACTTGGGACGGAGGGAGGGTTGGAGCATTTTCTTCACAAAAACCCTCTAAACACCTGTTCTCTTGGCAGGTCAGCTTTCCTGTCCAGGGTAACGAGGGAACGGGCCGGAGGAACCCATTGCTCCTGCAGAGACACCAGGTGAACGTGACAGTATCTCCATAGTCAAATTCCGCTCCCACTTCTTCCGTTCCTTATTCACTGAAGGCTGGGTTGCCTGACACAATCTATACAAACCAGAAACAAGCCTCCTGGCATCACAACTCGACACCACTGCCTCAATGCACCCATGAGTGTCCGGCTCCTGCAGGAATGATGGCCACCTACGATGGGAAGCCGCCCTCATCCTGAAGTATTGTAATGTCTTCATGGGGCTGTTACCCAACTTTGCCACGAATTCTCCCAACGTCACAAACCTCACTTCTGGGAACAAATCCCACAAAACTATATGCTGATCAACATCCCAGGACCTCTGAACGTCTTGAGTCATACGCTGGGGGAACCCTGTGCAGTTCCACAGGGGCACATCCCCACAATACGGAGCAACTATGCCCAGTATCTTAAATAGTCGAGACCATGCATTCACAGTTGTGCGGACCGGGACTAACGTACAGGAGTCTACGTGCCGATCACTAAAGATGACCGATCTCAAATCCATCATGCCACACTATAGTGTGGCTATAGCACTCCAATGCTCGATGTACTGGATCCGAAGAGCATCAGTGACCAGCGTATTGTGCTTGCGCAATAATGTAATACCATTCAAAGTCTGGTGCCACCAGACCACCTTGATCATGGGGTTCCGCCAATCCCTCCCAGCTCATTCAGGTCACCCCAGCTCCCCACACATATTCGATAGCCAAGGACTGGAGTTTTATGCAAAATACTCGCCCAGGCCATATCGGGATAGTTTAGGAACCACCACCATCTTCAGTAAAGACAGTCTCCCATACAAAGATATAGGTAATCTGGCCCACAGTTGCAGTTTAAAGGTAAGGGAATGTAGATACGCCTCATGATTATTAACATATACTGAGCTGTGCGATCGAAACGCCATTATTCCCAGCCTTTTGAATCCAGTCGGGACCCATCTGAACCTGAGTAAATTATCCGGCTTTGGTGTATTGACCGTGAGCGGGAATAATTCAGATTTCACCACATTCATTTTGTAGCTGGAAAAATGTGTACATTTATGGACCTCCTGCATCATCGGCCTCATGTTCCGCTGCGGTCCCGGATGTACATCGTATCGTCAGCATACAGTGACATAACCTGACGCAGGCCTGCTGTGCAGCTCCCTCTGTGCCGATGCCTTACCTATATCAGCTGTGCAAGAGGCTCTACCATTAGGGCAAACAGCAAGGGTGTAAGGGGCATCCCTGTCATGTCCCAAGCCCCAACCAAAAAGCCTGCGATAACCGGTCATTGGTGCGAACCCTGGCGACCAGATCAGTATACAGCAGTTGCATGCAACTGATAAAGTAAACCCCAAACTGCAAATGTCACAAAACTCCAAACAAGAATTTCCAATACATGGAATTGAAGGCCTTCTTGGCATCCAAAGACCCTTGACAGCCCTTAGGTCTCCCTGTGATATAATACAGAAAAGCCGTCATAAATTAAGTGCGGTGGACTGGTCTGGAATAAATACTGACTGGTCCGGATGAACCAGTAATGACGTAACAACTGAGTGGCCAAAACTAAAAATATCTTTGCATCTGAGACAGTGGCCTGTACAAGCCGATTTCGTGGAATGGCCTGCCCGGCTTCAACAATACCAAGTTATAGCCTCTGAGAGCGACGACGATAGGCGGCCAAGCTCCAGCGATTCCTCCCAGATCCTCAGAAGTCTCAGCACCAATATTGACCGGAGCTCCTTATACAATTCAATGCCGAACCCATCGGATCCCGGGGCGTTCCCGGACGCCAATGACGCAATCGCTGCAATTATTTCCTCCACTGTAACCGGCTGATCAAGGGCCGCATGCACCTCCTCGGGCAAGCCTGTGAGGGCGATGTTCCCTATATAGTGATCCATCTCCTCATCCGTACTCTCATCAGTATTAACATATGGGGCTGCACAGTAATGTCGAAATTCCTCATTAATTCCCTCATTTGAGGTTAACGTAGCCCCTGTCCGCCCCATGATTACAGTAATTTGTTGTAACCCCTTCTCGCCTAAACCACTCCAGCTACGAAGCGTCCAGACCTGTCCGCCTCCCCATATCTGCGCACCTGGGCTGGTCTTGCCATACACCTGACGTCCTTATCTGCCAGCTCTCAAAACTTCAGCAAGTTCCCCATGATCAACCCCAACAGTGTCCTATCAGATATACCATAGTCATTTTCAAGCTGTGTTTCAACCTCCTGAAATTTTCGATGAACTTCCCTCAACACCCACCTGGTCATAGACATAATTTTCCCCCGCAACCATAACTTAAAGGCCTTCCACACCGCACACTGATCCATAATTTCTTTCAAAAACCCTCCAACTTTTTCCTGTAGTGATATCAGTAGAACTGCATCCAACAATATTTTGGGAGACATCCTCCATAACGGGCGAGGTGAAGTGGGACAATCCCTCAACATGGACATCTCCACGGGTGAGTGGTCAGGGAGGGACCTCAGATGGATCCTGCAGACCTGCATCTGTGGCACCCAATCGGCTGACAACAACCAATAATCTATCCTGGACTGCACGTCATGAACCAACGAATAGTAAGTGTTCTCTGCCACACCTGGATTCCGGTTCCTCCAGATATCCACCGGCCCCATCTGGGACATAAGCTGTCCAATCGTCCCTGCTGCTCCACACAGGCCCTGATGGGTAGTTCTCGATTGGTCCAGGACGCAGTCCAGGACAGTGTTAAAATCCCCTTCTCACACCATCAGGTGGCGGTCTCCCTTGTAAGTATTTTAGACAAATCGCCATAAAAGCTAGGGCAAAACCAACAAACCGTCCAACGAAGTATGTTCCTGAAGTAAGCCGAGTGCTCAGAAGAACAAGTTACTTCTTACCTTGTAACGTTCTTTCGACGGGATGTTCCTCCGACGTATTCCTCATCTTAGATATCTCCTTCCAGCTCTGCTGGCCTCGGAAAATTTTTCTCTCTAGAGGGCGCTGCGCGTCGACGTCCTTCGAGTCGATGTCCCTCGACAGCCGCCGTATCGACGCCGACGTCATCCTGGCTATAAAGGACGCGCGCAGCGCCCGTTGCTCAGTTCCGTTTTGTAGCCCACAAATATGCTTTCTGGACTAAACTAATCACCCTGAAGGAGCGTAAGCTGCAACAACAAGGGAAGTAGAACTGGGGGGATGGATGGGAGGGTCGATGAGGAATACGTCGGAGGAACATCCCGTCGAAAGAACGTTACAAGGTAAGAAGTAACTTGTTCTTCGAAGGGATTGTGTCCTCCGACGTATTCCTCATCTTAGATATGCTCCCATAGCAGTATTCTATTATTGGAGGAGGGAGTACTGACTTCATGCTGCCTTCTATTGATGAATAGAATGCAGTACAGCCCTTCCAAACCTAGTCTCTTGACTGGAGGAGGAATCCAAATTGTAAAAACGTGTAAAGGTATGGACAGACGACCATGTAGCGGCCGCACAGATGTCTTTAACCGGCACACCTCTTTTGAGGGCCGATGAAGCTGCAATACCTCTGGTCGAATGAGCCCTAAGGTTTTGAGGGGGCTCTTTTCCTGCCAATTTATAACATTCCAGAATGGCTAGGATGATCCATCTGGAAATGGTCTGCTTAGTTATTGGTAACCCCAGCTTGTGACCTGTGTAACCTACAAACAGCTGGTCTGCCTGTCTTATCCTGGCTAGTCTACTGATGTAAAAACTTAAAGCCCTTCTAGGGTCTAGCCTGTGTAACCTCTCCTCCTCTTTCCCCGGGTGAGGAGGAGGATAGAAAGATGGTAGGGTAATCTTCTGAGTGATATGGAATTCAGAAACCACCTTTGGGAGGAAATTAGGCTTCACTTGCAGGACAACTTTGTCTTTGTGAAAGATAGTGTGAGGGGGTTTACAAGAAAGAGCTTGTAATTCGCTCACCCTTCTAGCAGATGTAATTGCTATTAATAAAACAGTTTTAAGGGTAAGGAATCTTAACGAACAAGAAAGGAGTGGTTCGAAAGGTGTGCCCATTAGGAAAGTTAGGACTAAGTTTAAATCCCATAGGGGAACTTGGAATGGTCTTGGGGAATAAACATTGGTTAACCCCTTAAGAAATTGTATTACGAAGGGTAACTTGAAATAGGATGGTTCTTCCGCAGTGCGTTTAAAGATGGATAGCGCTGCGAGATAGCCCTTAATGGTGCCAACTTGAAGGCCTGAATTTGCCAAATATAGTATGAAGGACAAAACCATTGGTGTACCACATGAAAAAGGGTCGATATTCTGTTCTCTACACCAGCTGCAAAATCTGTTCCAACGGCAGCGGTATAAAGATTTTGTTGCTGGCCTCCTTGCCGAAAGCAACACCTCCTTAACATCATCAGGGAGGTCCCAATCCTTGTACCTCAGCCTTTCAGAAGCCAAGCGTGAAGGTTGAGGGTTTTGATGTCTGGATGGAGAACCTGACCTCCCTTCTGTGAGAGTAGGTTCTCTCTGAGTGGAAGTCAAATTGGAGGGCAGATGGACAAGTTTAAGGTCCGGGTACCACGTTCTCCTGGCCCAATCCAGGGCAATTTGGATCATGGTTCTCCGGAATCTTCTCAACCTCCTGATCATTTGAGGAATGACAGGGACCGGTGGGAACGCGTACAGAAGCGGAAACTCCCAGTCCACTATGAACGCGTCTCACAGAGCTCCTCTCGGGGGAAATTCCCTTGAGCAGAATAGGTCGCATTTCCTGTTGAGGCTGGTGGCGAACAGATCTACCTGAGGGGTTCCCCAAAGGGTGAAGATCTCTTGAAGGACTTCCTGAGCTAGCTCCCACTCGTGGGAGACTGTGCTCTGCCTGCTCAGAGCGTCCGCTGTCAAGTTCTTCTCTCCGGCTAGGTGAACTGCCGATAGAGAGATTCCTTCTTGGATTGCCCAAAACCAGAGCTGCATCGCTTCTCTGCACAGGGGTAGTGATCCTACGCCTCCTCTTTTTGTTGAGGTAATGCATGGCCACCGTGTTGTCCGTCATTATGAGGATGTTCTTCCCTTGTACAGCTGGCAGGAACGCCTTCAGCGCAAGTCTGATGGCTCTCAGCTCTAACAGGTTGATATGTAGTCTGGACTCCGATGGAGACCAACGACCACTGATGGTCAAGTCGTTGGCGTGGGCTCCCCACCCCGTGAGTGAGGCATCCGTGACTACTGTTATCTCCGGCCAGGGTTGCCAAAACTGTTCTCCTTTCAGAATGTTCTCCTGACAGGCCCACCACTGAAGGTCTCGAGCTACTCTGTCGGGAACCTGAAGAAGATCTGTCATTCTCCCTGAGAATTGTGACCACTGAGTCCTCAGTGCCCACTGGAGGGATCTTATTCTCAGGCGAGCCTCTGGCACTAGGAAAATGCAGGATGCCATGAGGCCTAGCAACCTCAAAAAGTCGAAGGCTGGGAGACGTTGGGCATGTTGGAACTTGGTAACCATCTGTAGAATATCTTGAGCCCTCACCTCTGGTGGCGAAGCTTTTCCCAGGGAAGTGTCCAGGATCGCTCCTATGAACTGGAGTCTCTGCGATGGTATCATTTGTGACTTCTTTAAATTGAGGGAGAAGCCCAGTTTGTGAAGCGAGTGGCACACGTGATTTAGCTGGATCTGAGCTTGTTCCGAAGAAACAGCCCTGATCAACCAATCGTCCAGGTAGGGGTAGACGTGAATCCCTTCCCTCCTTAGACTTGCCGCCACTACCGACATTAACTTGGTGAAGACCCTCGGGGCGGAGGTCAGCCCAAATGGCAGCACTCGAAATTGATAGTGAGAGTTGCCAATTGCGAACCTCAGGTATTTCCTGTGTTTGAGATGGATAGGCACATGGAAATAAGCGTCCTGAAGGTCCAGAGATACCAACCAGTCCTGGAACTGAAGGGCCTGGAGGATCTGAGAAAGAGTGACCATCTTGAATTTGTCTTTCCTGAGGAATTTGTTCAATTCTCGCAAGTCCAAGATGGGTCTCAGTCCTCCGTCTTTCTTCGGAATGAGAAAGTAAGGGGAGTACCAGCCCTTGTTCCTCTCCGCTACAGGTACTGGTTCTATGGCACCTTTCTCTAGCAGGTCTAAAATTTCCTGCAAGAGGAGCGGATCTGGAGCTTTCTGAGAGCTGATCTCCGGTGGATGACTCTGAGGTATACGTAGGAAAGGTAGGCAGTAACCTTGGGCAACTGTTTCCAATGCCCAAGCATCTGACATGATAGCCTGCCATACCGCCAGATATTGAGTCAACCTGCCTCCTACAGGTGTCTTTTGAGGGAAGTCCTCAGAGTGGTTTTGGGGCGGCTGATGCAGATGCCTATGGTAAAGAGGCACCTGCTGTTGCTGCGGCTTTTGAATATCTACCTCGTCCACCTCGGGTAGTTCTTCTTTGTCCCCTTTGAGCCGGTCGTCCTCTACCTCTTCCGAATGCGGAGTAGAAGCGAAAGGACTTGCCCCTCGCAGAGGTTCCTGTGGGACGAAAAGGTGTCTGACGGATTGCAGCCCGTAGGGAATTTGCTGCTGCTTTTGAAGTCTGCAGTTTCTCTAAACTGTCATCCGCCTTTTTCCCGAACAAAGAAGAGCCATCGAATGGCATGTTCAAGAGCCTGGCTTGCACATCTGGGGCAAAACCAGACTTTCTCAACCAAGCGAATCTCCTGGTTGTTGTACTTGCCGCCATTGCTCTGCTGATACTGTCAGCCGAATCAATGCCCGTCTGGAGGGACTCGCACATATCGTCTTTAACGTCCTGTATAATATTCAGGAACGCATCCCTTTCTTCTCCCTCCGGGATGCAGTCAGCCGCTGTAGAAGCACACTCCCAAAGTGTATGGCTGAATCTAGCAAGGGTGCAAGTAGCATTAACAAATTTTAACGCCATGCTACATGCTGAAAAGACTTTCTTTGCCATAGCATCATATTTTTTATCGTCCCTGTCCTGTGGGACGGTAGGATAAGCCGTCTTGACATCGGTAGAGGATGCTGCCTGTACTACCAGACTTTCTGGGGATGGGTGTTTAGACAAAAACTCTGGGTCTGTAGAGGATACCCTGTACTTTGTAGACAGTTTTTTATTTACTGCTGGTACGACATCTGGGGTTTCCCAGTTTGTCATGATCTTCCTCTGAAGAGCTTTATGAAAAGACACCACATGATCCTCCTGTGGGCCTTTGTCAAGAATATCCGTGAGGTCATCTTGTTGGAAAGATTGTGAAGGTGCAGACCACCCCATAAACTCTGTGATACTGGCCATTAAGGCTCTATAGGGGGTTTCAGCATGTTCCCCCGGGTCTGGCCTAGCAAACTCCACCTCAGGGGAGGTGTCTAACCCACTTGCCTCATGTAAAGAATCATGAAGATCCTTTAACCTGCGTTCTTCAGAGGAAAATTCCTCTCTAATTGGGGTTACAGGTCCCTGCAACTCAAATGTGTCTTCCTGTTCAGACAATTCACCCTCTTCCAATATTGAGGACATAGTTCTCAATTGTTCTGAACTCATACTGGGTGTAAACCCCATCTCCAAGGCCGAGGGTGCCGAACTTGTCATAATCGGCCTCGAAAACGTCGATGTCGCAGACGCCGATGTCGAAGGCTTCGAGCATGGCGTCGAAAACAAAGGCGGAGGCCTCGAAGACCTCGACAGAATTGGGATTCTACTCGACAATTTCGAAGCCATCGACGTCGAGGGCCTGGGAATAGACACTGGGTGTGTCGTCACCGTGACTTTTCTTGGCGTCGACACCGGTGTCGAAGCTGGCGTCGAGTCGACAGACTCGTGTGTCAAAGGTCCCTTCGACAACGGCATTGAAGACGTCGACGGAACCTTCGAGGAAGGTTTGGAGGTCATAGTCCTGCTCGAGGGTTCGTGACGCGCTCGAGAGGTTTCCTTGCCGGGTACTGCGATTCGCGGCGTTTTTGACCTTTGGGTCTTTCGACCAGAGCATCGCTCTCGGCAGTCTTCGAGGGGGTCGAGGCCGCTTTCTCGAAGACGCTCATCATATTTTTGCGGAATTCCTCCCATTCAGCCCGGGAACTATGTTTCGTGGGGCACGGGATTCTCTTTGGCGAAACAGAGGAAGAGGAAGACGGAGAAGGAGATCTTCGACGTCTCCTCTTCGAGTGCTTCGATCTCGAGGAGTGATGAGCCCCACTCCGAGATCTGGAGCGCGAATGGTGACGAGGAGACGAATGTCTCGACTTCGTCGACGAAAAAGAAGCTTTAAAAGTTTTACCTTTCTCCAGCTTCCCCCCCTTCAGGGCCTTAGCTGTCATGGACATACATTCCTCGCACTCTGAATAATGGTGTTCAGCTCTCAAACACCACAGACAAACTCTGTGAGGGTCAGTCAGCGACATCTTTTTCCCACAATCTCGGCATTTTTTGAAGCCGGATCGAGGAGTTGTCGGTTCCGACGAAGAAGCCATTGAGTACGGTATCGAATAACTCGAGGTAAATAGGTTTAACCTGACAAAAACTGAGCAACGGTATTCCGAGGCACTGAGTACGCGCGGAAAAACGGAACTGAGCAACGGGCGCTGCGTGCGGCCTTTATAGCCAGGATGACACCGGCGTCGATACGGCGGCTGTCGAGGGACATCGACTCGAAGGACGTCGACGCGCAGCCCCCTCTAGAGAGAAAAATTTGCCGAGGCCAGCAGAGCTGGAAGGAGATATCTAAGATGAGGAATAGGTCGGAGGACACAATCCCTTCGAATATTCCATTTTAAAACAATCTTTTTCTTGTCCTGGCATTTTGAGGTGATTATTGTGACTGTGGAAGTTTAGCACAACAACTTACTCCTCTACTTTTAAAGATCCTAACGGACAAATAAAACCTCACTATTGAATGCTGACAGACTAGTCCTCCACCTGGCATGCAAAATACTGACCGGACGAAACCAGACACTTAAATTAGTTAGTACTTGGGTTGTAGACCTATCATGGGCAACAAATGTGTTCCTTCATCAGGGGTCCCAGGCAACTCCAAATCAGAATTTCTCTTGGTAGAGAAACCATTCCACTCCTCATAGAACCAATTACAGAGACAACTTTCTTCCTCCTATGTTCCAGGATAATAGATCCCAGTACCAATGTGGGTGGAGATAATCAATATGTACAACATTATCAGAATTACACTTCATAAATAGATAATTACCTTCCAAAGGAGGAACAGATATTTCAAACCACCCCTCAGTCAAAAGGGTGAAGAAAATATTTCACAACTGGAGAGACATGTCAAATAATTGATAGAGCCTTAGCCAAATGATCAGATCCCAACAGGGAAATCCTGATTCTAATGCTCACAGAAACATTGTTCAAGCTTGAATCAACAGGTCAGGGAGGACAGCGATGAGACGAAAATATTCAAAATGAAAATGTATACGCAGAGGTAGGGGTGATGCGTTGGGACAGATATACCAAGCCTTAGGGGAGGTTTTGTTTTACTTCCAGTTAAAATACCAGAGTTTGCTACAAAATTGGTAAAGACTAATAGTAACCACTCTTCATTCCTTGAGAGAAAAGCGGATAAAAACAAGAATAAAATGTGACATTTGAGAAAGAAGAGGCCTCGTTGGAGATAGAACCAAGTGTTTTCTCCTTCAAAGATGGATTTCCATCTCCAGAAGAACAATGAATCAAAATACAATGTTTGACCTATTTTTCATCTCATTCTTGTCTTTTAAACTAAGAAACCCCTAGATCCAAGTTTCTGAAAGAAGAAAATAAAATCACAGATCTAGATACCAAAACAAGAGGGTACTACTTGCTTCCCATACCTTTATAGGAATCGTATCACACTCTATGAATTCAGGGACATGTAACATGAGGAGTGGGAATGGGGCCATGTTCAATTTGTAATTTTGAGTCCTTGACCAAACCCAAACAATTTGAGCTTGAGCACAATGCTCACAAAGTGGCAGCCCCACTTCAGGTTCAAGAAACCCCAAACATGAGAAATATTCTGAACTGTCCACTAATTCACACATTCACTGCAAGTTTAAAATTAAAGATTTGCTGTGCCCATCGAAGTTCAAGAGCAGCGTGGTTATTTGGCTCTCATACATCCAGGGTCTCAGACGACCTTGATCTATCGAAGTACTCAATACTCCGAACCAAGGGAGAGGGGAAGCCATTGTATTACCCTCAAAACCTTATTAAGGGCTTGCATAACTTTGATGGAAAGTAGACTGGGTCAGAGTCACTGAAGTAGAAATCAAAATAGGGCGACATCAACTCACTCATCCAGTGATAGTCCTGGCTCCTCAAGGCACACCTGTCTTACTGTGAAATTATTTACTTTAAAGGCTTTTACCTTTTTTGATAGTGTGTGAACCATGTCCACTGGATCCAAACTTAAAAAATGCCAAAAATGTCAATTTGAATGGTATCTGTCACCTAATTGAAAAGCATCAAGACTAAGTGGAAATTATTTTTCAAAATACTAAAATCCTTAAAATCACTGTCATTTCTGTGAAGGCTCCAGATAGTGAAGGGTCTGCTACTGAACCTTTAAACCATACATATTGCACCAAATGAGTGGTTCTCTCTGGATAGAAATACACTGCAGTTTTATATGCTGCAGATCTCCAGAGCTGATAGACACACTATTATTCAGTAACTTGTCCATTAACTGTACGGAGCCAAAAGACATTGCTCAGTCATAACATATGTTTCTGATTTCTTTTTAAAATGTATTACTGGTAATGGCACACTACATTGATTAGCAATTATTGTGGATGTTATTAAAGGTCTGGTCCAGGATTGATGATCTCAAGAATGCATTTAGTTCAACTCAATTGCTACTTTATGCTGCTGAAGTTCAAAGTAATATTTACTATTCCTGGAAATGCCAGACAACATATGTTGCCAATAAAGATCAAATCTTCAGACTGCGTCCCCAAGCAACCTCACTGACAAGCTCAACATCTCCAAGGACTATGCTCCACCAGAAGCAAGAACATGTGCAGATTTGAAATCCACAGGTGCAAGAAGGAATAAAAACAGAAGACTGACCACCTCTGCTTATGCCCCTGTAATCTGGAACTAACTCCCATCAACACAAGACTCACCTCTTTGCTTCTACATTTCAGAAGGATCTTAAGACTCTCCTCTTCAAGGAATGGCTCCTTCTGTACTTGTGGGCCCATCAACACACACTCACCACCTAACCTGAGACCCAGTGATCTGATCTCCCTGTTTTCTCCCCTAGTTGCCTAGTGATCCCTTTGCTGACAAATTGCCACCCTCTCCTGTTATTACCTCGCTCCTCCCTTCTGTCTCCAGTTCGCTCAATGTGTACATCTTCCTATAACTTTTAAAGCAAGCGCTCTGCTCCTTCCAAAAACTAGGTCCATGTACGATGAATACCCTAATATGTTACAATTTAAAAATCATTCAAAAAGCACATTCTCGTGGAGCATCCAGTTTGAGGAATGCCTGATCAAAAGTCATAGGCCTACTCGTTTAGTAAAGCAATGCTTCAAAATACCAGATCTCCATACCATCCTGACCCTTTTGACAGAGCAATAAACCATTATCTATTATGTGTCTGTTTCATGGCTTGTGGTGCTGAACATTTGTACAGTAGATTTTCTTTTCATAATTAACTCTCATAAACATGTAATGAACCGGGATGTAACAAATATTACATGAATTCATCTTTAAGGCCACCAAAATGAAATCCCATCATTGGCTATAAGTTTGGAGTGCTTTCAAAAACCAAAAACCTATATGAATTCATCAAAACACTATGCATCACATACTTATAAACACAGTATATAAATGTGTGAATTATTAATGCTTTGACATATTTCAATAACCTTCTCATATCACCAGTTATTGAAACATGTAGGATGTCCACCAAGTCAGAAGGTTCTTTCCATTTCGAATATATAGGCTTCAGTAATAGTGTGGGTCCATCCTGGGATTTATGTGAGAACAGTAGATTTCAGTCCAATTTGATCACAACTCTAGATGGGAGGAGAGACAAACCTACCATTGTCACATAGCAAAATACATTGAACCAATAAATTAGGATAATTGGGTGTGTCAGTATTTGGAGAGAAACTATCATAGGCCCAGTGCAACGGGAAAATGCTGCATCAAACAATGCTACATGGCTGGAATTTATCAGGTTTTTAAGGCCAAACACAAAGGAAATTAGGAGAGTTCTGGGAAATTCTGCAGAGGCAGGTAGCCTGTCTAACAGAACAGCTGACTATGTTCCACATGGATGTTCCTGATGGAAGTACTTGTTAAAATGGCGGTTCCTAAGACTGAACCAGATTGCCTGAGAGGGATTCTGAAAACGGTGGACAGACTGGGTGTGCAGCTTATTTGGAAGAGCTGACTGGATCTGTTGATGTTCCTACCTGCCCTCGAACTTTAAAAGACAAATCAGAAGTGAGTACAACACTTTGTGCATTTTATTGTGTCCTGGGAATTGGTTAAGATTCTGATTAAAATGTCTCTTTTAGTGGAATGCTTTATTAGCTATGCCACTAAATGGGGACGCATGTAATTTAAACTTTGTTGCAGTATTCTTTCAATAAAATGCCCCAAAATGTATGATTGCACAGGGAATATTATTCTCCGACAGAATCCAAATGTTAAATAATTCCTAAATGTTCATTGGTGCAAGTTATTCCTGGATTCGTTACAAGTTGTACAACATGTTTCACAGACTTGTAGCAATTGACTGACAACTTTTCCTGTGAAAATCATAGTTTGCACAAAAGAGATTCTGAATAGTTTTATAATCCTTAAAGTAGAAAAGGAAAGAGGTTATTTTCTCCTTTATTTCCAAGCAAATGTCAATTTAAGGAGCCAATGTAATTTTTCCACATAACATTGCACAGACAATAAATTACTGCTTTGAGTGGACTCTTAATGCCAAGTAAAATGAAATGTTCTATTTTTCTTTCTCATGTATATGCTCTCATGTTTGTGTGGCTCTTTAAATGAACATAGATATGTGCTCTGCAAAATAAAATCTCCTTCCTAAATCCCCAATGTTATTGTATCTGTGTCCAAACTAGAAACCAACAATGCCATACATTTAGAGTAGAATCAAACCTAGAATAAGAAAGTTTTTTGTGCATCCAATCGTTTTCTCCGATGTCAACACTTGTAAATGGTTTCTGAGACAACTAAGTGAAATATATATTATACTTTTGTGACTTTTGTGACTATTTTTGGAATTATTTGAAATGTGATGCAAGAAGCAGTGATAATTTGAATGTTCGTTTTTGAGACGATTGTAGGACAAAACAGTGGTGTTGGACGGTGCAGGTGCGCAGGAGACACTGCCCGATGATACATAACATGCAACGCTATGTCCATGCTTCCAAGCCTTTAAAATGCGATGATCGGACTCTATGCGCTAAAGCCCCCACAGGACAAGGCCATGGTGTTGAGTGACCAGGTGTTTGGGGGCGAAGGGGAAGCAGCCGAGATTATGTGCACGGCGACACTCAGTCCATCCGCGTCCATAAGGTAAGAGGGTGCAGGGAGGGAGAGAAGCACTGCTACACTCCACGCAACTCCCCAGCCTTGCGCTTCCTTCCCCTCACTTCCCATCCCAATGTACGCTTCCCCATAACCAAGCCTCCACTTCTCCCAGCCTTGTGCGTCCCTCTGATCACTTCTCATCTCCACATGAGCATTCCGCCCCACAACTCAGGCTCTGCTTTTCCCAGCCTGCGCGTCCTTCCCCACACTTCCCATCTCCACGTGCGTTTCCCCCCCTCCCGGCCCCCGCAACTCAGGCTTAGTTTCTTCCAGCCTGTGCATCCTCACTTCCCTGCCCGTCTCGACCTGCTCTTTCCCCCTTTTCTTGGTCCTTTCTTCTCTCTTCCCTCCCTTTCTGGCCCCCCTACCTTTGACTAGTGTTTTGTATACATGTTGTATTGTGTGCATTCTCCTCTAGGTCCCCCAGGGCTACTAGTTTACTAGTTTGTTGCAAATACTGTACTATATTGCATTCCCCTCTCATACTCTATTGTTTGTGATTATTGCATTGTATATTTGGGCATTGTTGCATTTCTTTTGCTCCTCTAGGTCCCTCGGGTTACTAGTGTCTGCATATTTTGTACTGTATTGCATTTCCACTTTCACCCCCCTTCCCTCTTCGGTCTCTATGGAACTGTCTCCTTCTCTTTAGGTCCTCCCCCCTAACTGCATGCATTATAGTTTTCGGTTTTCTGTGCTCACTGTACCCATTATCCGCTTGCCTTCCCCCTTTGTGTGCCCCTAGTGTGTGATCCCGACCCCCTACGGCTTGGTTGCCTTCTCCTGCTCGGCTGCCTTCTACTGCTCTCTTCCTCACACCCCTCTATGGTGCTCTGTCTCCCCTTTCTTCACTAACTGCTATTCTATCTCCTATCCCTCTCACTAAGTCTGGTAGGAAGAAGCTCAAAAGGGACATATTGGGCTCCAACCCAGGCCTCCCCTGCCGATACCTACACCAGTGCTTCCTCCAGACACACCCTTACCGCCTAGGCCTCACCCTCTCCAGGCCTATGGACCCCTCATATTGTCACTGTTCTCTCTCCTTTTTCCTCCTCTCTCATTAATGGTGGCACTTGGTGGGAGGTCCTCCTGGCCCCCCATCCACTCCTCCAATACCATCATTAATGTCTAGCTGAATGGCACCGTCTTGGTCCAGGGCCCTCCGCTCAAACTCCTCCTTTTCAATAGAGGCTGCCCGCGTCTTATCAACTTCCTTCCTTCTCCTGCTACTCCTACCTACTCCTCTCTGGCTCTTCTGCCACCTTCCTCTTCTACCACACCTCTGGCACCCTCCTCTGGCAGCACTGCCTCCTCCTTTCTCTGCCACCTCTTTGGCTCCCTCTTCTTCCTCTATGACTACTCTGCCATCTCCTGCCTCCTCCTCTGCCCACTCTCTGGCACCTCCAACCCCTCCGCATGGCGTACTTCATGCCTGTACCCCGCCACAGAAGTCTTTCTTCGCTACCCTTAACTCTCACACTGCTGTCACAGTACTCTGACATCTGCCGGCTGCTCAAATAACTTGACCTGGATGTTCTCGGTCTCATCAAGACATGGTTTACGGCCAGCTGTGTCACAAGTTTCGACATACTCTTCCCTGATGGCTACAAGATTCTCTCCAAACCCAGAGAAAATTGTCCAGGAGGTGGAGTGACGCTGATCTTCCCAGAGTGGATCCCTGCTTCTGTCATTCCTATGCAGGCCTACTCCTCTTTTGAATGCCTGGTCTGCAGGCTCTCTATCTCTGTGGGCCTCTTACTGTGGCCACAATCTACAAGCCCCCTGGTCAGGTTGCCCTCTTCCTGTCAGAGTGGGTCGACCTCTCTCCTCCTTTCTTGCCTCAATCTGTCAACTTCTCCTCCTCAGAGACCGCAACTTCCACTTGGATGCCTCTAGCCCCTCCTATGGGCTCTTTTTCAATCTTTGTGATTCTATCTTTCCTTCCCTCTGGCCCGACACAATCTGGATGTTCTTATCTCCTTAGACCTCCCCCTCTCTAACCCTCTAACCACTCCTCTCTCCTGGACTGACCACTTTTTTCTCTCCTCTCACCTGTCGCTCTCTGTCCCCCAGGTAAAGATTACCCCAGCACTGCCACCCACCATCTTGGTCATCCGACCCATGAAGCGTGTGTCAGTGGAGGCTTTTGCTGCTACCGTCTCTCCTCCTCTTTCACCTGCGGCTGACTCACACTCTAACACAGCCCTCTCCAACCTGCATCTCTCTATCTCTAACACTCTTGATGTCCTTACCCCTGTCACGAGGATCTGTCTGAAGCCCACATCCAAGTGCAATTCTTAGTAGGATTCCGACCTCGCCACCCTTAAACACAAGTCTATGGTGGCTTAGAGGAAGTGGAGGGCATCCGGCTCATCCCCGACAAACTGGCCTGCCACCTGCTCCAAAGGCAAAATACACTCTGTCCTGTACTAGAAGAGAGCTTACATCCAAGTTTGCATCTCTGCAGCCTCTAACAACTCAGCCAAAGTATACAAAATCTGCAAGGAGCTGGCCAATCCTGCTGCAGTCTCTACCTCTCCTGTTCCCTCCCAGGCTCTCTACACGGCACTGGCTTCTCACTTTACCAATAAAATTCAGGCCATCCTGTCCACTCTCTCCTCTTCCTCTCCCTCTCCCACTCGTGAAACACTTGTGTATGAGCGCGATAGAAATAAAATATCAATCAATCGTGCCACCCTCCAGCCATCTCTCCTCCTCCTTTCTCCTCCTTACCTTTGTTCACCCCAACAATGTTTCTAGACCAGTCCAATCTATGAAAGTCTAGTCAAAGGAGGTGCTCCCCTGCTCCTCCAGAACCATCAAGCACCACATCGACACCCTTGCTCCGGACTTGGCTGATTTCTGCAATCACTCTTACTCCTATGTCCCATCCCCTTTCCTCCATACTTTTGTGACTATCCGTCCATCGGGATGGGACCGGAGCACTTTTGAAGCCTCAAAAATAACTTGTCCTTTTATTTTTACACAGGGCCACCGCACGTGACCGTAACCCCGTCTTCCTGAGCTCTGCCCTGCACATCGCCCTTCAGGTCCTTTTCTCTGCGCAGTCGGACGCACTTGCATCGTAGGGAATTTTCTGGGTTTTTTTCCCACTTGTCCATCATTTTCCTGTTCCGGTTCCACCGTCTTCTTTCCTCCATCAATGCCAGAGCATCTGGGATTCGTGTCCTATTCTTCGTGTGAATGTCGTTTCGTGAGGGAGGTTTTCTCTGAGGCCCCCTGTCAAGAGGCTGTGAAGACCGGATTTTCCTCTGAGGTTCCCCATCTGGTGACTAAGACTAAGCCCAACATTTCTGGGGCTGTTTCGACTGGGTTTAATCCCAAGGTTTCCAAGTCTAGAACTAAACGTACCAAGCCTAGTCTTGAGGTTTCATGCAGTGGCTAAAGGTACCGGGGGGTTAACCCTGAGGATCCCCAAACAGGGACTATAATTAAAACCAGCAACATCGAGGGGCCTCATGTAAGGGCTCTGGCGTCCAGGTGTGACCCTTGGCCTTCCCACAAACAATCTTGTGGTCGTACTGATCCTGCTGTGGGGGAAAGTCTTCAAGTACCGGCCCTGCAGAGGTTCCCTCACTGAGGGCTAATGCTTACGCAGAATCCAAAGGGGCTCAAAAGCTCTTCAGATCTACTAGTACCAGCTCTGCCGAGGTTCCCTATCACAGGGCTAAAACTGATAAAAAGCCCCTACATCCCCTGTAGTGACAATGGCCTCACTGAAACCTGTGACGCAGATCACTTCAGGCAGTGACAAAATGGCGGTTCAACTCGCACGGTCTGAGGCAGTCATTTTGCCGAGCTCTTCTACACCAACGTTCTCAATGGCTGGTACAGAGCGGCCTATGTTTGGGGCCAAGCAGCATTTTCCATGTGGATAATAGAAATCCTTTTCGCTCTCCAATGGACTGGCGTGCATGGTTTCCACTGCCACACACAGTCTCGCTCCCTCTTGGGTCCACTCCCTTAGTTTGTGGATCAAGGTGGAGAATGGCCATCTTGGCAGCCAGCCTCATTACAATCCTAGGGATATGCCCCTCCAGGGTTCTTTAGCAAATTCCAGACCCTCATGCACTGTGACCTGATGAAGGGTTACTTTAAGGATCTATTCAAAGAAATGTATCCTAAGCCGCATACTGCTCCTCCTACTCCTCAGCAGGTTTCGGTAGTGCCACCTCCTCCTCCTCCTCTTCCAGTGGGCCCCCTCCTACACTGCCACCACTGCCTCCACTTTACCAGTCCTCAAGGCGCAAGTTGCACAAACAAATAGGCCCACAGTGTCTGAAGTATCACGTTCTGTGGATCCGTTTTCTACTCCTGCCCCACTCTATCAGAGCTTTTCGTGACCGGGTCTTGGAAATGATGGCGTTGCTGGATATTCCAATACCTGAGCCTCCGGCTCCACAAGGAGTACTTTCACAAGCTTTGACACAAGAGCACACAGGCCTCTTCCTTCAAAAGGATGTGCTTGCTTTACCCTGCAAGGTCTGGGAGAAACCTCATTCTGGGCAGCATGTAAATGGGAAAATTGATGCTCGCCACAAGCTACACTTGTCAGAGGACATACCCTTGACTGCATGTCCACTCCCTTCATCAACAGTAGTGGCAGCAGCTATGCTCCAGTCTAAGCCATCCTCCACGGCTGCCTCGCAGGTCCTGTCCAATGGGGGAAAAGGTTCTTGACGCCATTGGGGAAAAAAGCTTTTTCCAATTCTGGTTTTCAGCTGCGGCAAGCGAATACTGAAATCATCCTTGCAGCAGTGAATCTCAAGCTGTGGAAGGAGCTTTCCGAATTTCAGGAATTTATCCCACAGGACAGGCTGGAAGATTTTAAAGAGGGCCTATCTGATGCCAGAGTTCTGGCTCAGGACCTGCTGGAGGCTATGGCTCATCATGTAGATACTTTTGCTCGGGGCCTTATGTTTGGGATAGACATCTCCCGCCAAGCGTGGCTGCACGCGACAAAGTTCTCAAAAGAGGTTCAGGACAAAGTACGTGACCTTCCCTTCGAAGGTAAACAGTTGTTCCACTCCTCCACCGATGAGGAACTCAATAAAACAAAGGCAAGCACTCAAGCGGCTAAATCTTTGTCGGTCCTTGCAAAACCTCCAGCTAAAGCAGCCTATACCCAGAGGTCAGGGACCAAGGCAAGGTCCTTCACAGGTTTTAGAGGGTTCCAGGAACGTAGAGCACGCTGGGCAGAAGGTTCCTCTTGTGGGATATTTTGACCCACTCAGCTGTGGTATGCTACGTCATTTTGTTGCATTGGTGCAAGAAACAGCACAAAATGGCCGCGCTGACTCCTGTGCATGCAAAGATCTCTAAACTGCATTTTGTAACGACCAGAAAATGGCTGCCCCGCCCTCCCACACACATTTCAGGCGGGGTGGAACAGAGTACTCACTGCAGGAATATGCCAATGTGCTCTGCAACATTTAACATGGAGTGAAGTGAAAGAGGCAGCAACATTGTGCTGAAAACCCAAACTGCCTCTTTAAAAGGACACTTTCCCAACCTTAAAACTGCTGTTTTGGCGCAAAATTCATCAATTTCTCATGAACCAATGGTATTAAAAAGGCCCCGCAATGCCCAGGATCATTCATTGTGTCTCAGAGGAACCGGGCCTCATTTGAATGACGGCTTCTGTCAAAAGTATTTTTGGAAAAGCAACCAGGGACTTTGTTTTTCATTTTACACAGGGGAAAGTGGGGGGGGGGAGACGCGGCTAAAACATTGCAAGTGTATCTAAAGAATCAGCTGTAAGAGAGAGACTCTAAACAGATGCCTGATACATGTATCCATGCTGCAAACAACTCCAGCACTCAAGGAAAGAGTAGAGCTGCACACAGTGTATAGTTGCAGCAGATGAAAACTGAATTTAAAGAAATAAGTAAAATGTGCTTTTTCCTGAATGAAGAGCAAAATCACCTATTTTAAAAGTACATTGTTGTTTAAAGGCATGCTCATTTAGAAATGTACAAATATTTCTTGCTGGTAAAAGTACTCCTATAAACTGTTTTAATTCCATAGGTTTAAAATCAAGATTTAAAAGGAGAAAATCAAAGCTAAAACCCAGATTGAGTTGGCAAACTATTTTTTTTTAAATCCTGCTCTGCCAGTGCTAGTCCTGAGAAAGGGTGACACTTCATAAACTGCTGGCAAAGGAAAGGCTAATTGCTAGCTTGGAGGCCTTTAAATACCAGGACAAAAGGGGACTTCCCCAGCATTTAACTTTGCAGCAAGAATGAGGAAAAATGTGAAAAGTTGTCGTTTTTAATCTAATGTCATGCTTTTTCTGTGAAGACTTGGTAGAACTCACTACTGCCTAAGGACCAGAAGTTGTAAAGAATGACAGATTGTGGGGAAAGTATTGATATTGCGCACATAGCATTTTGTACTCACATCCCAGGGGTAAATGCACATATATGTACAAAATTAGGACATTTTAAGCCAAATCTTTCATGGTTAAAATTGCCAAAATGGAGCAGAAAGGCTAAACTAGGTCCCACAGGGGTTTGGATTGAAATATAACCCACAAAATATGTAACCTGTGTATCTGATTTTCTAAGAGGTTATCACTGTATAAATATGTATTTGTGGTAAAATTAGATTTTGGTTCTAGGGGGTAGGGGAGGTTTCTAGACATTGTAAAATTAACACCATAAACATGAAATCCTTTTCTGTGATCCAATCAGCGAAGAGCAAGGCGGAAACTATGCTCTTGCCCAATCCTAGCATTATGGGTGCGGATAGTAAGGCTACCCCTGCCACATACTTTAGTGATGTCATTTGACATGATAAATAAGGGAACGTGACAACACACACAGACTGATTCCTGACTTTCTTCCTGAGTTCCTGCGTGGCGTCCTGTTCCTGATATCTTCATCCTACTTGATCCCGATTCCAGATTTCATTGCAAAGCAAAGGCCTATGTATTGCTGAACCCCTTTTCAGCTAGGCATCAAATTCTAAAAATCCCAAAAATCCAAGGGAAGCATCCTGATCCAACCTGGCTTGCTGCTACTAGATGCAGGCCTGCAAACTCGCCATCCCGCTGATCTGTAGTATCCAGTAACCAGTCCGGTGACCAGAACAGTCCAGATGATCCTGTCCCACCCGAATTGCCCAGCTGTCCTTGGTTAGACCTGATCCGTGTGATGACCAGAACCCTTGACGGTCCAAAATCCTAAATTAAAGTGGATTGTAAGTATTAATAGGACTCTTAGAAAATGATAGCATACCTTGCCTTGTCTCATCTCAATCTATAAACCATCCTATCCTTACCTTAATAACTTGTAACATTGTCAGAATCCTTATTGCAATCCTGTTCTTGATTTATCTTGCTAAGTGCCATTTCTTTAGTCATTTTATCTTGTGTAAATCTTAAGCTATCCATCCTACTTAGAGTGATCCGATTGGTTCTGCCGGGTCGAGCACTGGGGATTTGGTGTTGAAGTCATGAATCAACTCCAGAGCTTACTTTGTCCCTCCTTAGTATTCTAGCCGGAATGCTCTAGTCATAGAGTAAAACTATAGTAAATATTTTCTTGTCCAAACTGAGTTTTTCTGTTTTCACTACTTGATTTTTCTAAAAACGCTTCTCATTCAACCTTGCATATCTTCATTAGTTTTCTTAAAAACCATTTGGTTAATTTTAAGCGGAAATCCGCAATTTTGCAAAGTTTTACATGTGTGATTTTCATTCTAAATTAGTTTCAACCTTCCATTCAGATTCAAAGTATTTACTTTTGCTCATACTATAGCTCATGATTGTTAGTATCTTTCCCATGTTGCTCGCATAGAGATTTGTACTGATTTAAGGATTTTTCCACGCATTCATTGTTTTACACAGCCATTTCTGAAATGTCATTTTAAAAGTGTAAGATTTCAAAACCGTTTTTTTCTCTCTTGTTTGGGGAGGGAAGGTTAGATTTGAATTCTGTTTTCCATTTCTTATTCCTGATTACCTGCTGCTTCCTTATATCTATTTAGAATTGTTTGTTTGTGGGTTGAGGAATATTGCGGGGGAAAACCTAACTTAAATTCTATGTTTCCAAACAAGCCAAAAGTGTTCTTTTTTCTGTGTTGCCAAAGAGTGAATTAAAGTGTTTTACATACATTTTCATCTGTTATTATCATCACATTAGTGATTGCTGCTCCCTATTCAAAAGTATGTGTTTGATTTGAATTTTAAATAAATAAATATTACCTTTACCAACCAGCCTGATTCCTGGTCCATCGTGACCTGGCATATTTGAGAATGGGTGTGATATGAGTGGTATATCACTCAGAATATTGAACCTATAGATATAATAAAATAAGCATTTCAGCTGTGTGCTGCATACTAGACTGAGACCAGGGTGTATCGCCTGACTGAAATACTTAACACTCTGGTGCACCTCGACACAAGCAGCAAAGGCAAAGTGTCCGGTTTTCTCTCAGGTATCAGCCTCCTCTTTGGCAACAGGTGGTCTTGCAGCTGACAAACCATCCAAATGATGTTTTCCATCGGTCACACGAGACTCTAGTGGGAGGACGTATATCGTCTCATCTGAAGGAGTGGCAGACCAACGCAGAAGACTGATGGGTTTTGTCCGTCGCGTGGGCAGGCTTCCGCTTGCCCCTCCCTCATACCCCACTCTCTCGCCCTCCTCTTTAGCAGACTGGGTCTCCATCCCTCAGAGACGAGGTACAGAAACGTATTAACCTAAGAGCGGTGGAACCTGTTCCATTGCGGGATTAAGGGGAGGGCTATTACTTAAGTCTGTTTACAGTGCCCAAACACAACCAACCTGGCCTGCAGCACTATTCTCGACCTCTCCAACTTCAATCTTTTCCTACCCCAAGAGAAATTCATTATGATCACGCCCAGCCAGATAAGGTCCTTCCTTCAGAAGGGCAGTTAGCTCAGTGTGGTAGAACTTCAGGATGCTTATATGCAGTTACATGTCTTTATACCAAAAGCTTTTATAGTGAAAGACCACATATCGAATATTTTATAATGAAAAATGTTAGTGAATGCACTTTTTTTTTGTTGGGGGGATCCTCCCTGAAAACCCTGTTTCCTAACCCCTAAAATTCCACCGTGACCCTTTCCCAAAAATAATGAACCCTTTACACCACCCCTAAATGCATTCACTATGAAGGTTTTTGTTATAAAATATTATAAAATATTGTTATAAAATATTCGATATTTGAGATGTCTATATAAAGGATTAGATATAAACACTGTATACCTTATACGCACATCCTGATTGTGGGCCCACATCGGAAATACCTTTGGTTTTCCGTGGGAATGGAACACTTTCAATATAGAGTGCTGCCGTTTGGTCTCAGTTCGACACTGCATGTCTTCACAAAGATGGTGGCGGTTATCACAGCGTTCCTCAGACTGCAGGGAGTTCATGTCTATGCATATTTGGACGATTGGCTTCTACAGTGTCCTTGCCCACGAGCTGAAACAGCCAATCAAAAGTCACTCCTCCAGCTCCTGTTCCAAATGGGGCTGTCTGTGAACTGGTGGAAATCGTCTGATGGTTGCTCAAGACCTGATTATTCTAGGTTTCTGTGGGATACGGTCTGTACCAGAGTTTTCCTAACAGAGGAGAGAATAGCAAATTTATCGACCACGTACCTTCTTTCCCTGAACTCCTCCCACATGTCGGCATGGTGGTTCCCGAGACTCCTGGCCCTGATGGCTTCATGTGTTCTTGCCCTACATCTTGCGAGACTAAAAATGAGGCGCACACAGCTAGCAGTTCAGAGCTGCTGGTCCCAAGCTGTGGACCCGGACTCCAAAATGATTCCGATACCATCCTCCATGGCGGCGTATCTTCAATGGTGGTCAACCTCCAACAACCTTTCAGTGGGAATCTCCTTCCACAAGCCCTTGCCACAGGTTACGGTTACAATAGACTCCTCCCTCCTAGGGTGGGGAGCGATGTTGGGTCACCTCGAGGTGTACTATCTGTGGACAACCCAGGACAGAATGTCTCATATCAACTAACTAGAACTGTTGGCAGTCTTTCTGGCATTGAAAGCTTTCCAGACTTCTATCTTGAACAGAGTGGTGCAAATTTGACAATTATGTTGCTATGTTCTACATCAACAAACAGGAGGGCACCAGGACACCTCCTCTGGTGGATCTAGCTATCCAGATTTGGAAGTGGGCAGTCCAACACAATGTTTGGCTGCAGGCCGTGCACTTTCTGGGTCAGATCAATGTTGCAGCAGATTCCCTGAGTCGCCAATATATGGAAAATGACGAGTGGGAAATGAACAACGATGTTCTTGTCAAGCTTTTCCAAGAATTGGGTTCCCCAATGGTGGAACTTTTTGCGACTTCAACCAGCAACAACGACCACTCTATGCCTCGAGGACGCCTCGGAGAATCTTCCCTGGGGGATGCCCTCGAGATTCCTTGGGACAACGTGAAGGCTTATGTCTTCCCTCATTTGCCATTGATTAATCGGTTGGTCTGGAATCTCAGGTGTGCCTCCAACGGCACTCTTCTCTTCATAGCTCCTTGGTGGCCAGCCAGCTTCTATTTTTCAGAGCTGCAGCACCTATTAATATGCGACCAGATCCAGTTGCTGCAGGTCACCAGAGCAATCACCAGGTGTGGCACCCCTCCCCACAATCCTTCAGCTTGCAGCACGTAAGCCTTCTACGAGGGCGCAATACAAAAGTAAATGGCTTCATTTTTGTCATTGGTGTCTTGCTAAACAGCATGCTCCTCGACATGCTTCTATTGACGGTGTCTTGTCTTTTATATAAGACTTTGTGGCCTCTGGCATCAACCTCTTATCGTGCAGAACATACTTTCAGCCATTGCAGCTTATCTTTCCACCGACAGTTGCTCATTTTCTCTGGCAAACCCAGTAATCAAGAGGCATTTTGCAGGCCTTCATCTCTTTCCGCTGGTCAGTCCCCCTCACCCGAAATGGGATCTGAATGTGGTCCTTACCTCTTAGTGTCACAAGCCTTTTGAACCAATGGCCACTACTGAGCTCAAGTTTCTCTCTTGGAAAGTGGCCTTCTTGATTGCGGTAACATCTGCAAGAAGAATAAGTGAGATTCAAGCTCTCTGTTGAACACCCGTTCTTGACTTTCCACAATGATAAAGTTGTGCTTTGCATTTACACTTCTTTCCTTCCAAAAATTGTCTGAGTTACACATAAATCAATATATATGCTTACTGGTGCTCTTTCCGAACCTGGTCTCGGATGCAGAAAAGGGTCTACATAACTTAGATGTCAGACAAGCTCTGACGTTGACAGAACAAGCAAACTTGGAAGCTCCTCACAACTCTGTTACTTTCGGGGAACCAGAAGGGAAATCTCTCGCTGGGTCACTTCATGTATCTCAGAAGCTTATACAATTCAAGGCCTTCAGCCCCCAAGGGCCGTTCATGCACATTTGGTCCGAGGCAAAACGGCTGCTGTTGCCTTCCAGAAATAGGTCCTTTGGGAGCCCATAGCCAGGGCTGCTACGTGGGCTTCTCCCTCTGCTTTTTGTAGACATTGTCTTGAACTGAGCTCCAGGGCTGATGCCCAGTTTGGTCAGGCAGTTCTTAAGAACCAGTTCCAGTAAGGGAAATGTCCATCCTCCCATTTCTTGGTCAGTTCTTGGGAATCTCTCAAAAGTATGGAGGAAAGGGGAAGGGACGTAGGAGTAGAACAAAGTTACTCACCATAGTGACTGCCTTACTCCTAGTCCATAGTCCCCTTTCCTCCATACGCCGGCCCCTCTAAAATGTTTCCTCCATTTTGCTAATGGTCCTTTGACTTTGGCAATAGAAAAGGACTAAAGAGTGATGTATGGGGCAGAACGCAGGAAGGCGGGGCTACGGTCATGTGCGGTGGCCCCGCGTAAAAATAAAACAATGTTATTTTTGATGCTTCAAAAGGGCTCCCGTCCCGATGGACGGAATGTCCCAAAGGTATGGAGGAAAGGGGACTATGGACTAGGAGTATGGTAGTCACTACGGTGATTAACTTTATTTGCCACTGGAACCTTCCATTCCCCCCTTAAGCACTCCCTTGTGTGCCCCCTCTTCAAGAAGCCCTCTGCTGATCCTTCCTCTCTGACAAACTACCGCCAGATTGCTATCACTCCTTCCCTGGACAAACTCCTGGAAAAGCTGGCCATCTACAGATTACTCTCCATGCTGAATCTGTTGGCTGTCTACATGACCACCAGTCTGGCTTTAGAGCAGCCAGAAGCACGGACGCTGCTCTCTTGAAACCTGCTCTCTAATCACAACTCTAACCTTCCTTCTGTCCTAATTCTGCTTGATCTATCCTCTGCTTTCGATATGGTCAACCATGCCACCCTGATCAATCATCTCCATGACAACCTGGGCATCACAGGTAAGGCTGTAGCATGGTTGACCTCCTTTCTCTCCAAACGACCCTCCCTGGTCCAACGTGGGTCTTTTCTCTCTACTTGTGTTTTTCTCAGGGCTCTGACCTCTCACCCTGGCTCCTCTGGCCCATCTCATATCTACCTTCTGTTCTAACTTTCAGTGTTATGTGAATGTCACTCAGCTCTCCTTCAAGCTCCCCTCAGCCTCCTGATCTTTCACTCATTCCTGACTGTCTATCCACGATTCAGGAATGGTCCAATGATCTCTGCCTTGATGCCAGTAAGACTGAGATGCTTCTCATTGGGACCCCCTGCTCCCGCTTTCCCTTTTGCACTCTGGCTGCCCACCCTGGGCCCTCCACCTGCACCTTCCTGCGAGGCTAAGTACCATGGGGTCATCTTCAACTTCACCTTCTCCTTCTCTCCTCACATCTCGGACATCTCTAAGAAGCCAAACTACCAGCTGCAACTCCTCTGAGGTATTCTTCCCTTCTCTCTTTCCCCCAGAAGCTCACTGTCTCCAGAGCCCTGGTTCTCTCTAGGCTGCATTACTGCAACAGCCTCTTTCTAAATCTGCCTGCCTCTATTCTTTGCCGTTTGCAACTAATCCAGAACAGAACTGCAAGACTTGTCCTTGGCCTCAAGCCCTGGCATCATAAATCTCTCTGCTGGCTGCAAGGATCAAGTTCAAGACCGTCTGCATCGTCAACAAGGCTTTCTGGGGCTAGGGACCACACCAAAACCAACTCTCTCTTCTTAAGCATCGTCCTCCTTGAGCCCTCCACTCATCCACCTCCAACTCTGAGGGTTAGGCGCTTCTCCAGGCGGAGGGTGGGAGGGGATTAGATCTGTCCTCGGCTGAGGCCTCCCTCTGGAACAGCCTCCCTGCCTCTCTCAAAATTGAACAGGACCACCTAAGGTTCCGGAAGCAACTCAAGACCTTCCTTTTTGCTTCTGCTTTCTCTCTCTCCCCTGCTGATGCTCCTGTCTGCTCTGCTAGCTGGTTACCTGGCCTCTCATTGAACCTCACGGGCACCCGGCTCCTGCATTGCCTGTGACCAGTAGCCCCTAGCACTGCCTCCAGGCCTCCCACCCACTTAGGGACGGTATCTGTAACCCTACAGTCCCCTACCTCTCTGCACTTACTGAGCCACCACCCTGGCAGCACTTACCACGTTCTTGCCACTGCACTCTCTCATTCCCCCTGGCACTGCACCCTTTCCCTCCCCCTAGCACTAGAACGAACTTGATGACACAAGGCCTAGTAAGATCGTTTGTTTGTCTGCCATCTGTCTACCCTTTCTTGTCTTGTCGCGCCTAGAAACGCTTGTGTACAGGCGAGTTATAAATGACTTATATCATTGTATGTTTTTTCTAGAATAGGTATTCAGACATTCCTTTATATGAATGGATATTTGTTTGGATTATAATGTAGATTTAGTGATATAGCAGGCTATGTTTCTGTATGGACTATTGTAGGTGACGTCCCAACATTCAATTATTTTGATTTATTATTTTAAATGAAATAGAATATTCATATAAAAAAGCCTTTTTCTTGTGTTCTTGGTTACGTAACTGGAAGTAGGTTGAGACTAGTTTCTTTTCCACAAGTGTTGCAGCAACTAATGAGGAAATGTGTCGTGATGCCTTAAAGGCTAACCCCTGGATACTGATTGAAAAGGTGTCAAGTGTAAAGTAGCTCCTCCACGCTCACACCAGAAGGAATATGACCCACTATGGAAAAAGGCCCAACACACCTCTTACAAGTAGAACAAGGTTTAATTTAATAAAAATACAAGTACGTGTCAAGAAAGGACTGCCATGGAGCTGTAGTGTAAAGTGTAGATACATTCGCACAGGTGCATTGACCCACTGAGCTAACCATATTGCATATTAGGTCCATAGATTGCTGCATTAGCAGCTAAGACCAATAGCTTATTCGAAGTGTGTACTAGATGCTGCAACCGAACGTTATAGATGGCTTAGTAATGCTTTAGCAGCTCCTAGATATCAAGCGTAGTGAGCTACATTGAACGTGCAGGCCTCTAAGGGGTGGAATGCTACATTGTGCACAAGTGCATAGCTTGCAAAGGCAGGACAGAGGGCCGAGTTTAGTAGCTAATAGAGGCATGTATTTGAGGGCTTAAAGCATTATAGCCAGTCTTGTAATATTATGACACTAGCTAGCAGAGTGCAGAGCCGGTAAAGCTTGCTCTCTAGGAGTTAATTGCAATAGGACTGCTTCAGCATCCCCTTGAATACCATGGCTCTGCTATCCTTCGTAAACAAGCCCTCTTTTGCATGAGAAATTGCTGTCTCGACACGGCCACTTCTGATAAGAGACATACCAGACATCTTGCAGCTGGGGTCTGAATTTGGGAGGAGAGAGGGGCACCTTGGAGCGTTACCGAGTGGGATTTTCCACTAGCAAGAAACATGTTTTGCTCTAAAGAAAAGTCTAGAATATTGCATGATGCTGATTGACTGGCCAAGCTTACAAGAATACATGCACACATGACTCAACGGGTTATTCTTCCGTGGACTTGCATCAAGCAAGTGCCTGGAGTTTGATCTGCCCCTGCGGCTTGCTTGCTACGTTCTCACTTGAGGGCTGGCTGAAGAACACCTGGTGATGAGCAGCCATTCATTTAAGATGAGCAGGGTCCCCCAACGTTAGATACAAGGAATGTGGCACTGTGTTCTAATTATCTTGTATGTATGTATGTATGTATATCATCTTATATAGCGCCGGCATCCCGCAGGCATTTTTGTATTTGTTTTATTTGTTGCACGCACCATCGGGCCCGGAGACAAGACAAGACTTTGACAAGACTTTGACAAGACAAACAAAAAGCTATCAAAAGGACCTCCTGTGTCTAACCAAGTAAACTAAAACAGTAGCTAGGAGCTCTGTTACTTGAACAGGTGAGTCTTCAGGAGTTTTCTGAACTGTAAGTGATTACCTTCCATTCTCATAGTCGTCGGAAGGGCGTTCCACAGCTGAGCTGCAAGCACTACAAAAGATCTGCCCATGCCTGACTTAAGCTTGTAATTGGGTACTATCAGGCTCTTGCCTTCCGAGCGCAGCTGTCTCTGCGGGGTATATAGTACCAGACTATTCTTGAGGTAGCTCAAGAATATCTTTGATTTTATAACTTGCATTTTCTTCCCATTGTTGCAAATTGCTCTCTTTTTATTTTTGTCTTTCTGTCAAATAAATGCTACATTTTATGCTGAAAGTGTTATTTCTCCAGTGTGAGTTCATGGCTGTAGCGCAAAGTCGAACCTAGGAGTGTGGGGTGTGTTATGGTAAGTGGGCTGGTCCCAAAATTGTGCTTGCACCCCCATCATGAGACAGGAGTGCTCTGGTAAAAAAAAAAAACAGCATGAGCAGTAGTATTTCAAGATGCACAGCATTACGAGTGACGTACATCATATAGGTTACAAATCCAGGTAGCTGGTTGGTGCGACCCTATAAGCATATATCCTGTTCTATACGGGATGCCAGGCGATTGGTCCCAGCATCTCCTGTCCATCTTCTTCCACATGGGAATCTTCTTCTTTCATCAGCGAAATATAGCACAACTCATAATTTCACAGTTCTACAGTGCACCTGGTACCAAGGACATGAACTACATGAACCCATGCTCCTTTCCCAGACACGCCAGTGCCTTCCCAACTTTCCACCCGAGGCATACATTTGTTAAATTCTCCCCTGGCACATTGCAGCACAAGTCACATGAACTGATGGTGGGGCAGCCAGTTCCAGTTCTCTAATTTTCCTGATCGATGGGATTTCGCTACTCACGTGGTTCTAAGGTTACAATTCGCTATGTTTCCATTGCAATCTAACTTTTATCAATGGGTGCACCTCCCCCTTCGATCTCCTAACTCTCATGCAACGCTTCCTTGTACAATCGCTTGTCTGCATCGCTGCTGGGTCTGCGACTTTTGCCCCTGCTTCCCAACATTCCCCCTTTGTTAATCCTATACTAACAGGACATCCATGAAATCATAGAATGAGAAATGTCAGATGGAGAAAAAAACAAGTTATTTGAACAAAAATGACTTGGGTTTTTTCTCACGTTGACATTTCTGGCAACCCACACCCTCCTCCCACTTATTGTACTTTTGGTGGCACACTTTGCTGTGTGCCGCTGACTCCTCCATCCCTCTGCGACGCTGGTTCCCTTCACTTGCGTGCATTTGAACCGGCACCACAGGGTCCTTTTTTCAATTTCTTTTTTAACTTTGTTTAGGGAGCGGGGGACACCCCCACAACTCCTGATGGCATTGTAGTGAACTTGTTTATTATAATGGCACCAAAGGGAATATTTCTTCAAAATTTTCATTCAGCCGAAATTCGAACAAATATCCAATTTTTTTTTTTCTACAGGTACCTATTAACGAACTCTTGCCATCCTCTCAGCCTCCTCATACTTCCATGTACCTTCCTTAGGTGCCCACACTCTACATACTGAGTCGCAAACTTTCTCCTGCTTGAGCATACTGCTCCGGGATGCAGGTATGATATATGCAGCCCCCATCTCCTTCTAAATCTACTCAGTGCTCCACATAATTTTTGGGGTCAGGTGGCACCGTAGTAACTGTTCCAGGTGATCAATACCTTCTTTCTATTCTCACCATGCAGGACTTATTTGCTTCATCTGTGTACCTGCCCATCCTTTGTACCACGGGGTGCACTGCTTAACCCAATTGAAACCATCATTGAACTGTTGGGGATCGCTTAGCACAGCATCAATGTGCCGCACATGAAGAAAATCACCAAACCGAACACCACCCTGGCACTGGTATCTTGATTATCATTCCCATCCACGATGGTGCCCACGAGAAAAGATCAAGCCAGTCACTCTTCTGGATCCCAGCTTCCGTCTGCATATGTTCGCAGAGGGTGTTCACGGCCTCTATTATTTGCTTGAGAGCTGTTCGCTGCTTCGTTTGGGGGCACATAAGAGCAGCAGTATTCTCCCATTTCTTTTACGAACTCCTTGTTCCATGGCTGTGAACAGATCACGCACATACCGATTATGCAGCATCATTAACCGGATGGCTCTCAATTCCACTTTAATCGCATTAAAGCCTTGTTCCATGTCATTCACCAGCTGTGTCAGTTTGTAGCTAACTATTTGCAGCCATTTGGCATTGGCTGCTGCTTGTATCCCTGGCACTAACAGAGAAGCGAACAATGTCTCTTTTTTATTGTACAATCTGTATTGAGCAGGTTTTTTGTTTGAGCAATTGAGCCAAGTTTGATGATAGTTAGACCTTTTCTTCCTCTTCAAAAGTATGTTTTCCTTCTTTTTTGGCAGAATTCAGAAGACCGGAGGCTGTAGTGGGGATGCAGAAGCAGTGGCCTCTGGTGATGATGTGGGGGTACCCAAGCTCCATGGTTTCATGATTAGGTGCACTTCTGGGATCACAAGAAGAGCTAAGTGCAATGTAGTCAGCGAGCATACTCCCCTCCATGATGGTGGCAGGTGCAAGAATGCCTAATTGGCCGCAGACCCAGTAGGTATCCATCACTGCAGCTGTTCCTTTCTTGAGATCTGGAATGTGTATTGTCAAATTGCGGTATTAAGGAGCAAATATAACCACTGCCATTTACCCTTTGTTTCCTTTCCAAGCTCATGTCTGCGTACCAACTGTACTCCTAGGTCCCGTTCCCTTTCTTCCATAATGTATGGGCGTCCCTCACATCCAACCCCCACGCCCTCTGCCTCCGGTGCCTTGGCCCAGATCACTGCTGGGACGGCTGTACTGCATTTGATGCCCTGACTATGTTTGCGTTCAAGAATGAACTAGCCAGGTGGCAGGAGCTCTTTGGAAGATCGCCTCCTGAGGACCTCAAAGCATTCGTAAAGCAGAAGACCAGGCCCAAGGTAGGTGCCCTGTTCTCCTCCGCACCCCGCAAAGAAGACTCCTTCCCAAGGAAGTGCCTAAGCGGGAGGGACCTCTTAGGTCCCAAGACCAGCAAGAACACGAGGCCGAGGGGTCGCAAGATCCTACCGCTGTTACTGCTGAGGGGCCGCAAGGCTCTATTACTTGGTCCCAACCAGATGGGATATGCCCTAACACCGGACCCATGTCTGAGGTGGTGCCTGTATGCAGCATTTCTGGCACCACAGCCGAGAGCAGTGTGCCTACCAGGCCTAGACCTGAGGTGCAGGGAAGGCCACAACCACCAGCGCTCAGCGTACTGGTAGAAGCCGGTCTCAGCTCCTAAAGTTCCACGATGCAGGCACGTGGCACAGAGCAAAACAAAATGGCCACTGGGTTAGACAAAATAGTGGCTCACCCGATACCTTTTCCCTTTGGAGATCAGTTAGGGGAACGAGCTTCCAGGTGGGATTGGTCACTCCGTCACTTGGTCCACATCCTATCAATCCACTTCGCAGGGCAGATACACTTCGCCCTACGCAGCAGCCTCAGGCACCCCTCTGGCCTGCAAAGACAGGTTCTTCGAGAAGTTCCTCACACTCATGAGATCACCACAGATGGGTACCATCCTCAGGGATGTGATCAGGCACATGCTCCCTCCTGTACAGCCGCAAGTACCCACGGCCACACCGCCCCGGGGTCCAGCTCAGCCCCCGGCTCCCATGCATGTACCAGTTACGTGAGCTCTGGTTCACATTGCCTGTACCAATCACGGCAGTCCCCGCTCTGTCACTTCAGCAGCCTCTGGTACTGATAATCAGAACACCACAGCTGCCTGCTCCCAGCACTCCTCCGGCTCCCCCAGACCCACAGGACACAACACTGGACACAGACGAGGAGGAGGACCCGGATACCCCATCGTCAGCTAAAGCTTTGCACGAGTGGCTGGCGGGTCTGGCTGAGTACCTGGGATCCCACAGCCACAGGTAAAACAACCAGAGGCAGGGTACTGGCTTAAGTGCTCATGCTAAGTCCTACATCAAGAATGGGAATCCCACTTCAAAAAGATGTCATAGTGCTTGCCAAAAAGGTTGGCTCAAGCCACACTCTACCCAACCTATCAATAGGCGCTTTGACGCTAAGAACAGGCAGACCCCCTCCTATTGTCAGCACAACCCCAACCACACTCCTCAGCAATGGCTGCAGCATCACTATACTCCAAGTCACAATCCTCCTCAGCGACTTCGACCTCTGCACTCCAGGGCAAGGAAGACAAGCTATTTAAGGCATTTGGGAAGAACATTTATTCTAACGCCACTCTCCACCTGTGCCAGGCTTTGCCATGTTGGCGGTGTCAACCAGAAGCTGTGGCGGGCAATTGCTGATTTCCTCCCTGAGCTCCCCACCTACAGCCAGGCTCGCTTCAAGGCTGGGCTGCTGAGGCCGAACTCGTGACACAAGACATAATGGAATCCACAGTGGCCCACATTGACACTTCACAGAGAGCCATTTGTATTGCCATGAACATGAGAAGGATGGCTTGGCTCAAGGTGACAAAATTCAACCCAGATGTGCAGGAATGCATACTAGACGTGCCTTTCGAGGTGGGTGACCTGTTCCATTCAACAACAGATGAGGAACTTGATAAGAAAAATAATAGCTCACAGACAGCAAAATCTTTATCCTCACTAAATCCGCACCCAAGACCTACAGCCAAATGCACCAGCGCTCGGACAAGGGTCGGTCCTCTGGAAGCTTCAGAGGCTTCCAGGAGAGACGATCCAGACAGACAGATCCCCTAGCCATCACAGGTGCAAACAGCACAAGGCGGCTAACAAGGGTTTTTTCCAGTCCCCTTCCTCAGCCTGAGAGGGGAAGAAATTGTGACAGGCCCATCTGGATCCACGAATCTCTGTTGGGGGGCAGGCTTGCCCTTCACATACAGCGTTGGCAGACAAGTTTCACGGACCCTTGAATCTTCTCTGTAGTGTCCACGGGTTTCTGGCTCCTCTTTCCTGCTCCCCCTCCTTCCTCCCCTCTACTGCCGCAGATTGGTACAGCAATTCTGTTGGCGGAAATCCGCTCGCTTGTAGCGAGCCAGGCAGTGGAGGAAGTCCCAGCCTTGCAGCAGGGCATGGGCTTCTATTCATGAATTTTGGCCATACACAAAAGAATCAGGCTGGCCTGAGTTTTTATTTTTTTATTTTATTTTATTGGTTTTAACATATACAAAACAACATGTCACAGAACAATATCAACATCTGTCGCATTAACATTTCATAAACATTACCCCCAACTCCCTCCCAACTCTCACCCTCCTCCTGCATAAAGCACTCATATGGCATCTACCAAGAAAGGAGGAAAAAAAACAACTTGCAATGTATGAGACTCCTCATTCAGCTATCAGACTTCATCTGCCTCCCCTCGTTCTATGGCTTCTGCCGCAAACAGAGAATGTAACAAGGCCAGCCATGCTGCGATGCCCACCGTGGCCTCACCCTGACTCCCCCATACCACCTTCTTCCATGCCATGGTTTCCTCCATCAGCCACCACTTCAGGTCCCGCCACCAATCCTCCACCGCCGGGCCATAAGATGCCCATGCCATGGCTATTCTACGTTTGACGAGGATACAGGCCTGATCTTTCATGTTGTGGGCATGTTTTGTGCCCTTGGGGCGTGGAAAGCAGCCCAGCAAACATGCCCTCGGGGAAAGTACATGCAGGTTCAACCCCCTCTATGCAGTCTACTCACCACTCTCTGCCAGTAAAGCACCACTACTGCGCATGCCCAATACAAATGCAGCAGGCCAGCGTCCCCCGGCTTGCACCTGGGACACACTTGTACTACAGCGCCTGGGAACCGTGAGATCCTCTGAGAGGTTATATATACCCTGTGTGTCAACAGCAGCTGTATGAGCTACAGTCTTGTGTTCCGTGGCACTCTTTTATGGTATCCCAGCACCTGCGCCCCATTGTGCATCTGTAAACTCTGCTCCCAGTTGTGGGTCCAATCTTGTAATTTTCCAATTTTTTTGCAGTATCCTTTTAATCTGTGCACTCTTTGTGGAATATTGAGATAAGTAGATTAACAGAGGATTGTCTTCGTCTTGTCTTTTTTGTTGGATAAGAAGTTGGGTTCCTTTCTTCAGTTGACATTTTTCTTTGGCTTGTCATAGAATCGATTATGGGAATCCTCTCTCTTGAAATCGTGAAATTTGCTCATCTCCTGCTTTCTTATGACTCCTCCTTAGATACAATCCGTTTGATCCTTTGAAGCTGACTTAATGGTAAGTTATTTTTTAAGTGTTGTGGGTGATGACTGGTGAACTGTGAACATCAGTGGATTTCCTGAAGATGGTGGTTTGTAGTTTGCCATTCTCTGGATAGATCTTGACATCTAGAAAGTTAACCGCAGGGGTTCCTATTTCCAGAGTAAACTTAATCCTATAGTTACATTTGTTAAGATATTCCAAAAAACCTTCTAGCTCTTGTTTAGTAGCTTTCCAGATTGCAAAAATGTCATCTATATAACGTCTCCACATGGCCAGTTGATTTGACCATGTGGGGTTATCCAGTATGTATAATGTTTCAAAATGAAACATAAAAGCATTAGCATAGGCTGGGGCCATTGCTGACCCCATGGAAGTGGCCGATGTCTGTAAATAATATTTCCCTTGGAATCTGAAATAATTGTTAAAGAGTATCATTTTAGCTAGTTCAATGTCAAATATTTTGTTTGATGGAAAATGTTCTTGTTTTAGTAATAACCACTCGAGCTTCCAACCCTTCCTCAGGTGGTATTGACGTATAAAGTGATTGCAAATCCAATGTGAAAAGAATCCAATAATTTTCTATTTGGTCAATTGTACTGAGAATATTCAAAAAATGAGTGATGTCTCTTAGGTAAGTAGAAGTGTATTGGATGATTCGTTGAAGTAATTTGTCCAAATATCTTGAGAGGATCAAAAACACTCTCCGTGGCTGCTACAATTGGCCTGAAAGAGGATTCACGAGGTTTTTATGGACCTTTGGTAGGCTGTAAAATACTGGTAGGATTGGATTTTTATTAATTAGAACATCTTTGGTCTTATCTGTAATCCAACCCTCCTCAGCGTTTTTGTTCACTACTTCTTCAATCATTAGTTGAGTTTCATTCGTTGGATCATGGTCAAGGATCATGTATGTATTAATGTCTTCCAACAAGGAAAGGCAACCCTGTTTGTACAAGTTTGAGTCCGTTATGACTATAGCACCTCCCTTGTCTGCCGGCTTAATTTCAATCGTTCTGTCATCTGATAGTTCTTTGAGAATTCTGTGCTGGTGTATGTATTTTATTGATTTCAAATCCTTGTTCATTTTCATTTCAAAGAGGTACAAAGTTGAGTTTTTGACATTGAGACTAAAATTGCTTTTTGCTCTCATTTCTAGGGTGTCGAAGGTAACTGATCTTTCTTGCATTGGTGGAATGGAATCAAAAAATATTTTTAATTTCATTTTTCTGATGAGCTTAAAGAGGTTCACTTCCTCGTTAAATTGGTTAGTGTAATTTGTGGGTACAAAAGATAAACCTAGGCTCAAGAGGTCTAATTGTTTGGTAAATGTTTTATTTGAAATATTTATGATCAGGTTGGAGTTTTCTTTTTGCTGCTTAGATTTCTTCCTCCCTCTTCGTGCCCGCCGTCTTCTAAAAAAGGGTCTGGTTGGGTATCCTCTCTTTGAGATGTTGGAATTGTTTCTACCGTGATAATTCCTGTTACTGAGGGTAATGCTACTGTTAAGTGACTGGACGTTGGGTCCCTTCCTTCACTCGATGCGTCACTCGATGGGTCTGTACCTTTTCTCTCTCTTCTCAGTGTTTTTTGGGGTGGTCCTTTCTTTCTTGTGTTTTGGAACTGTTGGTTTTGTTGATGGTAAAATTCTTGCCACGAATACACTATATCTTTGGAGTAGTCGAGCGTGTCCCTACGATATTTACTTATCTTCCTCTGTTCGATGTCTTTCTTGTATGAATCCAACTTTTGATTAGAGACAGAATGTTCTTAAGTTCTTCCACAGATGTTAACGATGCTAGTTGTTCTTTCATTTCTGCTATTTCTGTATCCAATTTGGTTAGTGATGATGCTAGTTCTTCTATTGTTAGAAGAATCAGATCCAATGAACATTTGTTCAAGATACGTTCCCACCTTGCTACAAAGTCACTGTTGTCTCTACAAAGAGTTGGTTTGAGATAAATTCGTAGTCCTCTAGGAATGTTTTGGGATTTATAGTATTGCATTAAAGTTGTAGCGTTTAATTTCTGTGCTATTTCCTTTCTGATGAGTTTTTCTAAATTATTAATTATTCTATCCGGATTATCTTGACTAACCGTTGGTTTACCTGTACTCTTAATTAGACCTAGTATTCGTATGGCTTCTTCTTCTGTAAAGGCTAGGGTTTTCGCATGTTTGGTAGTAAGTGCGTTGATTTTAGAAAAGGACATATTTTAGTTGATAATTCAGTAGAATTTTTAATGGGTTCTGGAGTGCTAGTCTCATATTGATACCACTCCAAATTAATGGGACTCTACAAAAATCCAAATCCTAACAATGGTGGGAAAATGCACGATTCAATAGTTAACAGAGATTCTCAATCCCTGCACCCTTTAAGACTTGAATAAGATCTCAGGAGCCACAGGAGCTCTGAATCACTTAAAATTAAACCTACTATTCCTATAGAGTCAACACAAGAAAGGGTGTGCTTCTTCTCTTTTGTGATTTCTGCATTTGTGTAGACTCCCCCCTTCAGCTATGTCATATAGGACATCTACCACAGCGTGCGTCCCCATCAGTTTGCTGTATGCGGGCCATCGCCCTCTTGATTGTGCTATGTAACAGATATTGGCCTTTATGCAGTCCAGTTCGTCCCATCAACTCTGAAAAGGGTACAAAAGACAAATCCTGCAATAGATCCCCTATTGTGGCCACCACGCAAGTTTCCTATCTAGTGCGTATACCCTTCCTGCTTTGTGTTGAAGATGCTACCACCGAGACCAGCAGAATTTGCACTGAAATTGGGTCTGTGAGCCCCATTGCTGCCAAAGCTCTATCCAACGTTTTCACTCCCCAGGGTTTCCTAATCCACACCAATTCTTTCAGGTAATGGCACAACCTTGTGGGCTGCAGCTTCCTAGAGTTCGGGGCAGGGTCATCTGCCAGCCAGTCCACTACAAACGGTACCTGCCCCACCACATAGTACAGTTCAGACTGCGGTACCCTGTTGCCGCCCTCAGCATGCTGCCTGTGCAACATTGATAACGCTATTCGATTCTGCCCGTTTTGACACAGGAACCCTCTATAAATACTATCTAAAGTTTTAAAGAAAGATCTAGGTATGTAGAACAGGACATTTACAAAAAAGTGTAGCAACCTGGGCAGCACCATCATCTTCAACAGAGCTGCCCTTCCCTTCAGTGAAAGGGCCAGTCTAGCCCAGAACTTCATAGAATCTTAACGCCCTCCATGGCCCTCAGCGTGTTCTGTGCATGCTCCACCGCAGGGTCATGATACACGTTGACTCCCAAATACCTGAACCTGGTAAATTGCCATCGTAGAGCAGGCAGTGCCCCTATGTCTAACCTGCACAGTCCCGCCAGGGGAAATGAAGCTGATTTATCCTTGCTAACTGTAATCCCTGACAATTTTGTAAAGAGTGCCATTGCTTCCAGTAACAATTCCAAATTCTCTTCAGGGTTCTGAATATACAACAGCGTATCATTCGCATACAGGGATATCCGATGCCTGGTTCCGTCTATTTCAATGTCTCCCTCTATGTATTCCGCCGCAAGATACTGGGCAATATGTTCCATGGCTAGGACATAGAGCAGTGGCGACAACAGGCAACCCTGTCTTGTCCCCTTCTCCAGTTCCTATGCCTCCGAGATATTGTTCCCTGTTTTTACCCTAGCAATCGGTCTAGTATACACTAGCTGTACCCACTTGATATATGTCTGCCCAAACCTGTGCAAAGTTGAGTAAAGCCAGTCCCATCTAACAGAATCAAACACCTTAACTGCATATAATGTGGCTATGGCGCATGGTGTGTCCCAGGGTGCTGTGCTATCTATCACGTGATGCAATCGTCTCAAGTTCCAGCGCATGCGCCGTCTTGGTATGTAGCCCATTTGATCCGGCAACACCAAATTATGTATCACTTTTTTCATTTGATTTGCAAGTATTGATGTGCGTATCTTGCTGTCTTGATTGTGAATTGACAGGGGCCTATAACAGCTATACTCCCCAGGAGGCTTGTGGGGCTTAAGAAGTGGTATGATGATGGATTCCCTCAAGCTCGGCAGGAGAACCCCCGCCTCATAGGAATCAATAAAGGTGTTAAGCAAGTGAGGGGCCGATTCCTGGGCATATTCCTTATAGAATTCACTAGGGACCCCATCTGATCCGGTGTCTTCCCCGTTGGCAGGGTTACAATTATGCTTAGTATAGCTTCTAGGGAGATAGGTGCTTCTAAGCTATCTCGCACCTCCTGACTTAACACTGGAGGTGTCATCTCGTCCAGCACTTCCTCTATATGGGCCCTTGGTGTCCGGGATCTCTCCAGATAGAGGTTTTGGTAAAATTCCCAAAACGCTTCGGTGACACCCTTCTGATTATCGCACAGGTCCCTTGGTTTCGTGTATATAGAGTGTATGGGCCCCTGTTTATCCTCCTTTTTATACAGCCATGCCAGTAGGCGGTCTGGTTTATCCCCCTCTATATGTTGCCTCTGTGTATTTTGCACAAACTGTGTTTACCCAACCTCTCCCAACATTCTATGAATTTTTGTTTCAGTGCAAAGACCCTCGCATTCTTGTGCGATAGTTGCTCTTGGGATTGTTGTATTTGTCTCAAGCTTTCCTCAGCGGAGGACAAATCCCTGCTTATGCTTGCTTGAGCACCTTTTGATCCTGCTATGGCTGTTCCTCTTATCACTACCTTCAGCGCCTCCCAAAAGGTCCCTGAACTAGGGACACTTCCCTTTTTATGCAAAACATAATCAATGATGCCGTCTTTGATGCAGTTGCGGAAGGTGGGGGGTCTTGCAGTGACTCACTTCTGAGCAACCACGTAGGGATCATTGCTTTAGGGTGCACATACTGCCATTGCAGAGTAAGCGGTGCATGATCTGACAAGACTCTACCTTTGTACTGTGCATTCGTGATGAGGTGAGCTTGTTCGCATCCTATGAAAAAGTAATCTTTTCTCGTGTGCACTGCATGTGATGCTGAATAGTACGAGTAATGCCTGGCGTCCATATGTAGAGCTCTCCAGGCATCCACCAGGGCAAAGGCGTCTAGAAGTGTCTGCAGGGTGTTAGCAGGCCGAGCCGCTGAAGAATATTTTGTGACTGATCTTTCCAGGAGAGGGTTTAGCGTACATTTAAAGTTGCCTCCCCATATTATGTTACTATTCCTATAAGGGCCCAACCTGGGAAATAGGCTTTGGAACACTTCAGCTGCCCCGTGGTTGGGGGCGTACATATTGACTAGACATGTATCCACCTGTTTGAGAAGGCCCTGTACTACCACCATCCTACGCTCATTATCCGTTTTAATGTGGGTGACCATAAAGGATACTGAGGGTGCAATCCATATCAGGACTTCACGTGCGTAAGCCGAGTATGTAGAACCCAGAACTCGCCCCCATTTCTTTGCCAGCAGTATTTGCCTCTCAGCCGTGAGGTGGGTTTCTTGGAGTATGGGTATGTCCACTTTGCATCTCCCGAGGGACGAGTAGACCCTGTTCCTTTCCACATAGGTGTTCAAACCCCTCACATTCCATGTGCGGACATTCACAGTTCCAGCCATTGGCTTTTCTCCCCCTCGACCGGGATAATCCGCCCCCACTTCACACCCATCTCTGCTTTCTTCTTATGAGGTGTTCCGACCAAAGGTGATACACTACTAACCTCCATTGGCATACATGCAGGCAAACCCTTCCCCAACAAAACCTTCCCAACATCCCCAACAACAAACAAATGCCCAACTGCATTCCCTTTGCTCGGTCATGTCCGCTTCTCACGTTCGCCCCAAGCCGGCCTGCTTGAGGTTAGTCCACAGCGGGGTTGGCACAAAAATAAATTGGTCATAGAAAGAAAAAACTCAGAGGGTGTGGCGGCAGAAGTCACGAGTACGATCTTCCTCGTCATGGTGCACGCTGCTGATGCCCCGTCATATACAAAGAAGGAAAAAGAGTCAGCAAGCCCAAAAAGTTTGTTCCTAGCGAGAGATACTTTGCCTTAGGGTGTCCGCCCAGCGGCGTAGTCGCGGAAGCATTGCATCTCACCTCGATCCACTCCAGATAGCCTAGATGCTCCTGGCCACTGGTTGTGTAGAGCTTCCTTTACGTCTCATCAGCATTGTCTCCCTCGTTACCACCATGGCATATCTTCCCCCTATCCATCCATGCCTGCGCTTCCTCTGGAAGATCAAAGAACCAGGTCTTGTTTTTATGTATGATTTTGAGTCTCACAGGGTAGGTCAACATATACTTCAGGCCAGCCTCCCGGAGCCTTGACTTGGACGCTGAGAAATGCACTCTGTTTTTCTGTACTTGGAAAGTATAGTCGGGGTAGACCGCCAAGCCTGCCGAAGCACTTCTCTGTTCGCTCCCTTGTCTGGAGAATGCCTATATTTTCTACCAGTCCTTATAGTTAAGGACCTTAGCGATGATCGGCCTTGGAGGTGCTCTTCTGAAGTAGCATGTTCTCAATATAAGACGTAGGGTCAGCTTCCTTCTCCCCCTCCGGCAAGCCTACTATGCAAATATGATTCCTCCTGCCACGCCATTCTGCATCATCCACTAGGTTTTCCAAGAGGCACACCTTCAGCTGCAGAATATGGACATCTGCCTGCGTCTCACAGAGTGCTCCCATGTTCTCCTTTGTTTGGGTCTCCAGGGTGACAGTGCGCTCCGCCAAATTTCACACATCCTGGCACAGCAGTCCGAAATCTACTTGCACTGCTGCAATCTGCGTGCCCAGGGAGGCTTTCAAGTCTGCTATTGCCTGCATCACCTGGTTATGCAGTTCTATAGTCTCACACCCTTTTCCCTGCGCTGGTTACATATCGCTTCCAGGAGACTGTTGCTTAGCCTTGCAAAGCCGTCTAACGTGGGTTGACTTATTTTCGTCTTAGCCAACTTCGGAGGCATTGAGCCTGCTGGATTCCTGGTGCACGGTCTCGTCCTCTTTCTGCCTGAGCCCGTATTTTTGGTACTTGGGTGTGGATATCTGTGTATTAGTGGCTCTAACTGTAGCTCCTTGTGTGTGTAACAGTTGTATGGGCTTGCATACCTCCACTGTCACTATTTCTGTCCGGTATGCCTCAGCAAACTTAAAGCCATGCGCCACCGTGGTGTCCAACAGAATGTTAGATTTGTGTTATGTTAGGATTTTCGTACCAAGGTACAGCGCAACTGACACCCAAAAGCAACCTGGCGCGAAGGCGGAGTAAGCACTATTAAGAAAAAGAAAGAAGGCTCAGAAAAGTAAAGTTTTCAGAGCCTTTCTGAATTGCAAATGGGCGGCCACAGAACAGAGAGCAATGGGTAGGGCATTCCACAACATGGCAGCCTTAACAGAAAATGAGTGACCTACAATTCTAGCATGGCGAAACCTAGGGACAGCAAGAATGAAAGGATCTTTAGAACGCAGCACATGGGCAGGAATGTAAGGTCGAAATTTCGACTGCAAATACTCAGGGCCAGGTGCATAAAAAGCCCTATGCACCAGACAAAGGGATTTGAAATGCACACTTTCGCCACTGGCAGCCAATGCAAAGCATTGAGAACTGGAGAAATATGCTCCCGATAGAAAGTACCAGTGGCAAGACGGGCGGCTGAATTTTGAAGAACTTGAAGGCTGCGTAGCTGGTAGACAGGCTGGGCCAGATAGTGAATTACAATAATCAATCCGACTAAGGACCAAAGCGGAGACCACCGGCTCCCGCAGATGAAAAGGAATAAACTGCAGAACCTTTCTAAGTATCTACAACTGAAAGAGACCAGCCTGACAAACTGAGCTGATCTGGGAAGTTATAGACAGGGAAGCAGACAGCTTCACACCCAAATTCTGGTTCACAGGGGCAGCAGCAGGAAAAGAGCCAAAAGAAGATGGCCAGAAAGACGAAGTCCAAGGAGACGTGACTGCAACCTTAGGCTTTTGCCCTGGTCTTTTCTTGGCCCTGCGCCAAGTATGGCTGCTGATCACAAATCTGTTATTGTGGCAAGGAGGGTTAACAGGATGTTGCTGCCTGTGCTGCTATTGTCATAAATTGAATGCTGCTTATGCACAATCCCTCGTTGCATGGGGATCTCAATTGCTGCCTTTTGTTTTCACCATGCGGCCCGGGTCCTTGTGCTCAATGCGCTCATCCGGTACTCTTAGCATGAGGATTCCCCATAGCCCGGGGATGCCCAGGGCTGCTTTTCATATTGCTCCCCATGGCCCACGTCCCTTGGATCAGGGCACGCCTCCAGTCCTCTGCACATGAGTATTCCGGAGCTCAATCAAAATTGCGATATTTCACACCGTGGCCCGGGTCTCTGGGTTCTGGGCCTGCACTCAGGCTTCTGCACGTGAGGATTCCAGAGAGCACACAGAGTAGTAATGTTTCACCCTGTGGCCCGGGTCCTTATATCCAGGGCATGCATCCGGTCCTCTTCGCGTGAGGATACCAGAGCGCAATTAGGGTTGTGGCCGGGCACTCCCACAATAGTAATTCTCACTCCGGATGCTTAGTTATTTACTCGCACATCACCGCTGCGCAGCCCAGGCTGGCCCCACTCTCCGTTCTCCCCCCTGAGGGAGCTGGGGCCACTTAGGATGCAGCGCACACTTGCCTGGTATGCAGTGTGGGGTCCCCGGTGCGGACGGGGGTTTTACAGTGCTCCTTCCCTCATGTCTTATCCAGTCCAGACACTCCCCCAGTGTTCTGACTTGAGTGTCGTGTAGACCGTTGAGACCTCCGTCCCCAAGTGACGCACAGGGGAACCAAAAGAACCCCGCTGTGCGACCTTTGGAGCCACAGGTGGGAGATGTTACTTCCTGGATCCACGGAACTTCTGGAACACCGATGCTGCTGCAGAAAGAACGAGGTTAAGTACCAGGCAAGTACAATATAACACAAGAATCAGAAGATCTGAATAATCTTACCTATCCGGTGGTTGGAAAACCCGGGTAACCTAGTGAAGGGGGTTTGAGACTCACATGAGAGGCGGTCCCCAGAACAACAGGGAACGGAGTCAAGCGTGGACACAGGATAGGCCACCTGTAGAGCTGAAGACGTAGCTTGAGTTCCCAAAGGGCAATGGCGTAGAAGTCCAACAAAGTACCAAAGGTTGATCCGAAGACAGGTGAGGGTCGTGTCGAGGTTCAGCAATGGGTAAACAGTTCCAAGCAAGGTACAAAAGGGTAATCCGAGGGAGTCCAGGTGAAAGATCCAAGATCAAGGTAAACCAACAGAGTATATCAAACGTAGCGCCAAACAGAGTCGAAAGACAGCTGAGAAGCGATGAGTGCTCCGTGCATCAAGCTTTATATACTGTGCGCTTCTGGGTCATGTGACGTCCACCATGGTCACGTGGGAAACGCCGCTCTGAATCACGTGAGCAAATGAATGATCGATGCGGAGGTGTTCCGCCGCCCCTTCTGCTGTATGTTCTCCAAGGCAACTGCCAATGCAGGAAGGGCTACAACCGGGCACGTACATTGTACCTGATACGGAGCTTTCGTTCCTTTGGGGTAACCAAATCACGTGAGTCTCGAACCCTGGAGGGAGTAGTGTGGGAACCAGGGGAAGGTGTTGTGGAGATGTTAGCAGTGTCTGGTGTGCAGAGGAGCGTCTAACACCCAGTCTGGTACTGTTGTCTTCTGTGTGGGAGCCTCTGCTGCTCCTCTCGGCAACCACCTCCTCCTCTGACCTGCCGCAGCTCCTCGGATGTGTTCCGGGCACCACATGGCCTCCAAGCCTCTGCCTTGCATCCGCCTTCACTCTGTCTTCGCGGCCGCCATGTTTGCAGTCCCGCACCATTGCACCTCGCAGCCCTCCTCCGATCACAGTACTGCTCAATGACTTGCGGCTAATAGTCCACACTCCCCGCTGGCCTGAGAGGAGTAAGACCTTTCCATCTTGACCCTTTCCCTCCCCCTCCAAAATTTCAAGATGATTACCCCAGCCTTCATAGCAGAGACATTGTGTGTGGGTGACTGGATGTGCTCCCTGGATCTGAAAGATGCCTACCTACACGTCCAGATCTGGGAACCCCATCGGTCCTTCCTGAGCTTCAGGATCATGGGTTTTCACTTTAAATACAGGGTTCGACCCTTGGGACTCAATTCGGCACAGAGGGTCTTTACAAGGCTAATGAACGCAGTGGCAGCCCTACTCGGGGCCATCACATTTATCCATATCTTGACAACTGGCAAGTCAGGGCGAGATCTCCGGAGGCGGTCCAGCATACGGCCTCCGCCCTCATGGGTACACTATATGACCTGGGATTTTTTATCAATCTCAGAGTCTGACCTTCCTAGGCCTTATCTGGGACACGAGCTCCGAGAGGATCTTCCCTCCAGCGGACAAGATCGCAGCTATCAAGAGGACCACTGGACATTTTCTCCGCAGAGCAGTAACCTCAGCCGGGTGGTACCAACACCTGCTGGGCGACATGCCTGCATGTCTCCTTTCAGTGCCATATATATTGCTCAAAATGAGGAGGCTGCAGCTACACTTCTCATATTCCTGGAACCAGGAGAAGGGGTCTCAGGCGGAGCAGCTTAGCATACCACAGCATATCCACCAGAAACTAGTTTGTTGGAGTACTGATAACAATTTGCGGATAGGCAGGCCCTTCCAGCAACCAACACCTCAGGTCACCATTACCACAGACTCATCCCTAGAAGGATGGGGGCTACCCTGGACTGCCACTGTGTCCATGGAGTATGGTCAGCACACCTACTCTCTCAGCAGGGCGGCACTGCCATCCACCCCTCCTTGCAGAAGTTAGCCCTTCCAGCGTGGGTCCTGAAGAGGTCATCCTGAAGCATCTACACCGGTCACAGGCTAACCTGGCAATTATACAGGGGGCTAGGAGCTATGCTACCAGGAGCCAGTACAGAAGCAAGTGGACCAGGGTCTGTCACTGGGCAGAATCAAAGGAAATTGATCCATTGACATGCACATTGGACAATGGCCTCTCCTTCTCTGCTCACCTCCCACACTCGGGGGTGTGCAGGTAGACACATGCTGCATGTATCTGGCGACCATTGGATCTTGCAGGAAGAGGAGGTATTTTCATCCTCGAATCTGGTGGTTAAGAGGCACTTAGCTGGCCTGACTAGGCTGTATCCACCTATCAAAAACCACACACTGTGTGGGACCTCAATGTGGTCCTGGGCGCCCTGGTGCATAAACCATTCAAGCCTATGGCGTCTGTAGACATCAGGCTATTTACCATAAAGATGGCCCTGCTATAGTGGGCCCTACCTCGGCACGCTAAATCAGTAAGATCCAGGCAGTGGTGGCTTCAGAGCCAGATACTACATTTCATAAGGACAAGGTGGTGTTCAGAACACACCCTGCATTTTTACCTAAGGTCGTCTACTCTTTACACCTAAATGAGGAGATAGTGTTACCAACTTTCTTTGCTGACCCTAAGGATGACGCTCAGAGGGTATTGCACTGTCTAGATGTCAGACAAACAATAAGATTTTACCTGGACAGGACCAAGAGCTTCTGCAAATCAGACGCCCCCTTCATCACCTTTGGGAGGTGAATACCAGGCTGTCGGGTCTCCAAGGCTTTCATAGCAAGGTGGATGGTCATGACCATCAAGGAGGCATCTGAGGGGCAGCACAAACCATTGCCAGCAAACATGCATGCCCACACCATCAGAGCTAAGGCCACGGTGGTAGCCTTCCATAGACACATTCCGTGGCAGGTTATCAGCAAAGAAGCTTCGTGGGCTACTCCATCGGCCTTCTGCAAGCACTACTGGTTGGATGCCAGCAGCAGGTCGGACTCAGCATTTGGTCAGACAGTGTTAAGGAACTTGTTTTCTTAAGAGGGGCAACTCAACCCTGGGTCTACATTCAGTTGTAATCGGCCATACAGTATGTAGGAAAGGGGATAGGATGTAGCAGTAATTATAAGTTACTCGCTGTACCGACTAACGTACTCCTAATCCATAGTCCCCTTTCCTCGTACGTCCCACCATCCTCCCCCCTAATAAAACTGTTGGGATTAGGCAATGTTAATATTGTCGATGTGTCAAAGGGGACAAAGGAGTGGCCCTGGCGGGCTGAGTCAGGAGAGCGCATGCTTCCAGGTCCCCCACCCCACGCACATCTAATTTTAAAGGGGAATATGATTTTTCTGGTGCAAAAGGTTCTATCTCCCGTCCCTAGCAAAGGACACCCACTCTCCTCACATCTGACATTTCTAAGAAGTCAAACTATCAGCTGCACCTCCTCAGGGGTATTCTTCCTTTTCTCACTGTGTCCAGAGCTCTGGTCCTCTCTAAGCTGGACTATTGCAACAGCCACTTTCTAAATCTTCCTGCCTTTACTCCTCGACCTTTACAACTTATCCTGAATATGACTGCACGACTTGTCCTTGGCCTCAAGCCCATGGATAGTATCTCTCAAACTCTGAAATCTCTTCAATGGATCCCCTTGGCTGCAAGGATTAAGTTCAGGACCCTCTGCATCATCCAGGCTTTCTGGGGCCTGGGGCTGCTCTATCTCCAACTTTCTCTTCCAAAACATCTTCCTTCTCGTGCTCTCCGCTCATCCACCTCCAACTCTCTGTGGGTCAGACGCTTCTCCAAGCAGGGAGTTGGGGGCAGATTTTTCTCCTCGGCTGGGGCCTCGTGGTGGAACAGCCTCCCTTCTTCTCTCAAACTTGAGTAGAACCACCTCTGGTCCTGGAAGCAACTCAAGACCTTCCTTTTCGCTTCTGCTTTCTCTCTTTCTCTCCCCTGCTGATGCAACTGACTGCTCCATGCACTGCTAACCATCTGAACTCGGGCCCAGGCTCCTGCATGTCCATTTGCACTTGCACTGCCTCTTGGCACCCCAGCACTTAAGGGTCTGTATATACTTACTTGTTATCATCTTGCCATGTACTGCACTATCCCTGCCCCCTTCCCACGCACTTGCGCAATCTGAATGACACCTGCCTAGTAGGATCATTGTCCGTCCTCCCTCTGTTCCACTTCCTTGCCTCGTTGCGCCTTGAAACACTTGTGTATAGGCACGTTATAAATGCCATATATCATATTATAACCCTACAGTCCCTTCTCTCTGCACTTATGAGCCATGTGCTGGCTGAACTTGTGTGTTAACTCCACTTACCTCTACCCCTCCCCCTGGCACTTCTCCCCTTCCCTCTTCCCACACTTGCACAATCTGAATAACAGAAGGCCTAGTAAAGTCGTTATTTTGTCCCCCCTTTGTTCCCCCTCCTTGTCGCTCCTAGAAACACGTGTGTACAGGCGCGTTATAAATGCCATATCATATCAACTCTGGGTGGTGCACGTCCTCTCATATCAAAAACTAAACCCCTATACTTGTATCTCTTCCTAGATTGTTTTTTAAAACATTTAAATATACTTACATCTGGCACATGTCATGTGTCTTTGCATCTGATAATACATTCTTCATTTTGTGTGATCAAGTCCACGTTCCCATATGGTGGTGTGTTAGTATAAATTCCCTGTATTGTGTTATCGTTGTTCTGACATGTACACCCACCCCTAGGATATCCCCCCTTTTATATACTCCAACCATATACAATTACATACTAAATATACTGCTAAACCAAGCAGAAAGGCACAAAATATTTTCAGTGTGAAATGCATCACACGCATATACATGGATAAAAACATGGACATACTACTATATTTGTCTTTTACATTAGAAACTGGCGCATCAATGAGAAACTTTACTGGCATTCTCAAATGAAAACAGCAAGGATATGCAAAGAGAACCCAAAATATGTAAAGAAAACAAAAAGAAGAAAAGAACACTTTACTCAAAAACAGAAATTATATACTAAATCATATGTACAGCTAATAAATTACTCTGCAAATATATGTGCAGTTTTACTCATGTACTGTTGGCTTGCTTGTTAGTGGAGGTGCAGCATCTGGAGCCTTCTGAACATTACAAAGGTGTAACCAGTATCTAGTTAATGCAGTCAGGTAGACTTTGAACTACTCATCCAAAGCCAACCTTGCCCTGTGAGCATCAGCGGCCATCTGTACAGGAGATAGGTGTATGCATTTGCCTTCCTGTTATTACCTCATGCAGTGATAGATCCTTGCAAGGACGCATGTGCAAGCTCAATTACACAAGGGGGAGACAGTGCACCCAGTTTCTCCATAGGGTGGCACATAACTTAAAGAGTTTCGCTTTCAACAAGCCATTGATCCTCTCCACAACTTTGTTGGCCTGGTGGTGGTAAATTGTGCGCATCCAATGCTTGATGCTAGCAACGCGGTCACTTCCTTAAAGAGTTCATTAATGAAATGGGAGCCAGTGTCTGACAGCAGCCCATCGCAGACACCCCATTGTGGAAACACCTCTCACCAAAAACGTGCCCGCACGTTTAGTGTCTGGATGGGCACAAGGACCCGCCTCAACCCACCTGAAAAGGGACATACAACAACAATTAAGTACCTACTCCCATTGCACTGCTCTCCCATATCAGCATAATCAACGTGGAGCTCCTGAAATGGCCAAGTAGGGCGAGGCAATGTGCCTCGTATTGTTCTCAGGGTTTGACCAGTACTGTATTTTTGGAATGTAATGCAGTTTATCACCAATTTAGTACAAATTTCCTGAGGACTGGGAACAAACCAGGCCTCTTGTATATACTCAGTGATGTGGTGCTTTGACAAATGAAAAGGATAATGCAGCTGCTTGAAGGTGACCAGCAATATTCACGTGACATGACAGCTTTACCTGTACTTTCTTGTCGCCATAATAAATCATTTAGAGGACTGTGTGCACCCTCTCTTCTGCCACAAATCTTTCTCTTCCTGTGGAGCTTGACCTTGTATTTCAATGATTTTTGCTATGGGAAGTGAAGTGTAGGGTGCTGGCAACTGCTCTCGTCCCTTTGGGTTTAAGGGATATTCAAAGATGATGGGTACTGGGAGATAAGTGGCTTGTTTGGCAACTGCATCTGCAGCAGCATTGCCGAGTGAAACTGCATCTCATTGCTATAGGCTTTTGTAAATGCACCACTGTCACAGATGGCTTGGAAAGGGCTTTGATCTGTTCATTCAATAAGGCTACATGTTGCACTGGGGACCCATCAGCTCTTCTAAACCATCTCCTTTTCCCCTATGCTAGCCCTGAATGCACAGTTATGGTGACATAGGCTGAGTCAGAATAAATGGTGACGTGGCACACCTTGGATGCGAGAAACACTTCAATAAGCACTATGAGCTCTGCTGCTTGATTGGAGTAGTGCATGGGTAACCTTTTTTGCACCACCAACTCATAGTCTCCGTCCACTAGGCGAACAACTGCAGCACTAGTATGTCTCAGGCCTGTCCTCTGGTCAAAAGTTGCTGAACCATCAACGAAAAGCACTTCTCCCCTCCCAAGGGACTCTCTTGCTTTTGGTATGTCCTCCTCCTCCCCTTCAAATGTAAAACAGTCATGGCTAGCGAAGTCTTCCTCAGTGCACAATTCTGTCAGTAAAGTAGCAGGATGTACTGTCTTGCACCGCACTATGTGGGTGTTTGGGCTGGATAGGATAACTTCATACGTGGATGTTCACTGCATGGTCAGCATTGATTTAGATCATTCAAGGATGGCAAATACTGTATGCTGCACATGCAGTGTTACGGAACACCCCATGGTTATTGTGGAGCTGCGCTCAATTGCAAATGTAGCGGCAGCAAGCACTTGTTCGCAAGGGAACTGGTCCTGCATTACTAAATCTAGTACTCCACTGTAATAGGCCAATGGCTAGTGGCCATAGTGTTTTTCTGCACGATTACCGCTGTCGTCATTTGACCATTAGAATGGGAAAACAAGTAAGACTCTTGAGTGTAGTCAGGGTTTGTTAACACTGGGGAAGTGGTGATGACCTCTTTCAATTCATTAGAGCTTATAAACATGTCCTATGTCCATGTTTTCTTGTCTGTCTTTTGGGCTTCTTTGAGGCCCTGAAGCAGGGGCCTAGTGTATGCAGCGTAGTCTAGAATCCACACCCTGCAGTAATTATACAGTCCAGGAATTTCTGCTTTTTTGGACAGTTTTGGGTGTCGGACACGGTGCACTGACGCAGCGTGTTCTGGTATTATTTTCTTTCCATGGACAGATTTCAATTCTCCCAGACACAAATTTCTGGAGGCAATATTGGAATTTAGCTCTGTCTACTTTGTACTCTTTATATGCTAGCAACTGTAAGAGCGTGACAGAGTCCTTCCGACACTGTTGCTCATTATCACTGCATACTAGCAAATCGTTCACATATTGAATAATAGTGCTGGGCACCTGTATGTTCCCCAAATCTGCATGTAATGTTATGTTAAAGATACTAGGGGATTCACAGTAACCCTGACGTAATGGTTTATGCTCGTACCGCTTTCCGCCAATGCGTACATGCGTTAGGCATTGAGTCTGGGTACAGTGGTATGGAAAAGAAAGCATTTTTCAGGTCCACAACAGTAAATGTGTTCCTTGTTTTGGGATGCTACACAAAAGGTTGCAGGGTTGGGAACAAAAGTAAACTTTGCCTGTAAAATGTCATTTAAGTGTCAGAGATCCTGCATCATTTTCCAACTTGTCTCCTCTGCCTTTTTTATCTGGTATATAGCCATGTTGCATGGGAAGTTAAGGGCACAATAATCCCTTGGTTTAGAAGTGGGGGGATGGTATCTCTTATCCCTTCCTACGCTTCTTTGGACAGTGGATACTGTTTTACCTGGGGCAACACTGTACCTTGCTTGATTGTTAGTTGAACGGGTGCCACCCCTGTAAGAGGCTGACATCGTGGGCACTGGTTGTCCATAATCTCTTGGGAACATGTTCTAAATCAGTTTCAGTGAAAGAGAGAGCTGTCACGAGGGCCATCAGACAAAACTGTACTTTACGATGTAGCACCATTATATCACAGGGTATGCAAATAGCCAACACTCTCTCCATCATCACCCCGGTCCTCAAACAATTATGCATCAGTCACTTCTTTTAGGGGTACTGTTAGTTCAATGCACAATACAGTGTGCCACTTGGCCCTGTCTGAATTGGTCCCAACTACAACAATCCTTTTCTCTGACACCACCAACCCCTGCAAGTCCAGTGAGTGTATTGTCCCTGCCACAAGCTCTGGTGTCGCAATGGGTCTGAAGATAAAATCAGATGGTATCCGCCAACATGCCTTCCCAATCTGGGAGACTGCATCAAGTAACACTGTAATCCCATAAACAAACATATCAGGATCAACAAGAATGCTGTGAACCACCACCTCCCCTACTCTAGCATGTATGATCAGCATTGCTCTCATACCACACATTATTCCCCGGTCTGTAAATTTGTTTAGGAGGTCACACCCAAACAAATTTACCGTTGAGGTTTCCGAATACATCAGAGGTGCACGCACCACTTTGCCTCCTATTTTGATGGCTACATCTTCAGTAAATGGAACCATTGCCACAGCCTGAGAGAAGCCCTGCATGTCAAGGGTTTCCCCTGATAACGGGAAGTTTCCTTCACTAAAGCATGATTTAGTGGCACCCGTGTCAACCATAAAGAAGAATTGTTTATTTCTGTCATGACCCCTGCCCTGGCCCTAATAGGAAAGCCATTTGGGCTGCGCCACAAACTTTCATCATGGCCTCAAAGGCCTCACCATCTCGCCAAAGGCTCTCTTGAAGCCGTCCTGGCGCCTTAGGCGCCAGGCTCATGTGTGAAGCAAAAGAACTTGAGAACTGGGTTTGGCAATAGCCTTTGCTACAACATGGATGCCCCTGCATAGCTCAGTCCTAGAACTGAGCTATGTGATCCAGCCTTTTAGGTGTGGTCAGTTACTCTGCAGTTGGCAGCGTGACGCTCACCACGTTCAGCTCGGATCTTCACCAGCATTCCGGAGCTGCTTACCTGCAAGAACAAGAACACTGTTAGTCTACACCTACCTGTGAGTGAATCTTGCTCATGTTCTCCGCCCCTGGGTTCTGAGAATCTTCCATTTCGGCGACATTCCCGCGATCTTGAAGAAGCCGCAACCTGGGAAGAAAGAGAACGAAAAAACAGCATTAGTAAGCATTTATGCTCCAATACTGGAAATAGCCAAAATATTGCATGCTTACCTGGGTTTAAATCGCCCTCGGTCCACGTCCACTTCGGCCGCCATAAGAACAACCTGCAAGAGAGAAGAAACACTGATTAGCACACTAAAGATCAAGAAGGCGGTGCAGGCTACGCTTTTCTCTCCGCGCTCCATCTTCTCAGCAGCATCCTTTCGGGGACCTCACAGCGGCCTGCAAGGAAGAGAGAACAAACAGTTCAGCATAAGGAAAGGCACATAGTGCCGCGCATCGCGCTTTCACTCACCATCTCGTGCGCAGCCCCAACCAGCACGGCACCACTAGAACTGTCGGCACCTAAGGAAGGAGAGCCATTAATTGGGGAAATTGCAAGTAAAGGACAAAACTGCCAAACCAACAGTCTTACCTGGACAAACTGAAGTCGCAGCAGGTCTGGACTCAGAGGGCCTACACCAGTGATGCAACTAGGTTGCCATTCGCCCATCCAACAACGCACCCCTGCAAAGAGAAGCAGGACGGAGAGCGCACCATACAATAAATCAAGGTGAGGAGAGCACTAGGGGGAAGTTGGGTCCACAAAGGAGGTGGGCTCCAGGCAGGAAGAGACAATAAGATGAAACCCAAATTCCTGTGTTTTCAGACCTGGTCCTCGGCCGAACAAGAATCCAAGGGAGAGGGTTTGAGGTCGAAAGTGGTCCAACCAGACTGAGTGGCTTCCCTATGGATATCAGGTGAGCGTTGCAGAACGCGAAGCCTCACAAACTCTAATCCACCTGGGCGTCATGGAAACGTCAGAAACCAACCAGTTAGCTCAGATGTTGGGGCAGTTACGTGCTGAGGTGCATTCAGCCAGACAGGAGACCAACGCCCTGCGGAGGGAATTGATAGTGGCTAAGGAACGCACTGACGACCTGAGTAGGCAACTTCTCCAGTCACAGGCAGGACAAGCCCCATAGCCTGGGAACATCTCATCTATGTCAGCGCCATCAACCATTCCGGTACAGATAACCCTTCCAGGAGCTGTTCCTTTAGCCCCACATGAGCGCTTCACGGGAGACCCCAGAAAGTATGCAACATTTATGAACCAATGTCGCCTCCATTTCCTTTGTAGGCCTGGGGCCTTCCTTAATGACCAGTCACGGGTTCCTTTTGTGCTTTCCTATTTGCGTGGCAGTGCTGCAGACTGGTCTGTACCTTTTGTTAGTCAGGATGATCCACTGCTACGTGACTTCGGTAGCTTCCAGCAGGAGATGAAAAAACTCTTTGCTTGTCGTACCCATGGACAGGCACTAGACAATGAGCTTTTGTCCCTTCGTCAAGGAAACCAAGACCTATTAACATATATAGCGACTTTCAACAGACTCGTGGTTGAAGCAGGGTGGCCTGTGGAGAAGAGAACTACGCTATACTCCTACGTCCCGTCCCCTTTCCTCCATGCTTATGGGACATTCCTCCGTCCTGTGGGACGGGACCGGAGTGCTTTGTAAAAGCATCCAAAAATGTTTTAAACATTTTTAGTCCTTCCCCTCTTTCTATGCGGGGCCCGGCACGTGGCCGTAACCCCACCCATCTCGGCTCTACCCCGTGCATCACCCATCAGTCCTTTTCTCCGCTCGTTTGGGACTGGATGCGCTTGCATCCTCGGAAGATCTTCTTCCCTTTTTCCTCCTCTCTGGCTCTCGCTAGCGATCGTGTACTAGTCTGTCTGTCGTTCAAACTAGACTTTCCAGATTGTTCACTGTGTCACCGACGCTTTGCGAGGGCGGATCCCCATCCTCTTTGTCTAGAGTGTTTGGGTCTGGATCACTGTTGGGACTCCTGTTTTTATTGCGACTCCCTTTCGGTCCAGGCACTTCAACGTCGGTTGGAGTGGTGGGAGGAGGTGTTTAGACATACTCCTCTATCGCATTTTCAGCCGTTTATCAACGAATAGAAGAAACGCCCGGTAAATTGTTTACTTTTCAGAGCACCCCAGCCAGGAGATACCTTTCCAGGCTGTTCCCGAGCCGGGAGGAGCGTTGATCCCTCTGTCACCGGGGATTGCCCCGAGGTGCCTTCTGGGTCTAATAATTGTACCAGAGTTTTCTCTGAGGGTCTCCGTAAGGGGCCTGTGGATACCAGAGCACGCTCTGAGGCCCCTCCTGTGGGGGCTGCTTGTAGACCCTGTTCTACTGAGTCATGGGTTACCGGAGCTCGCTCTGAGGCCTTATCGGCTTCCCTCAAAAGTACTGGGGTGCGCCCTGAGGCCTTGGCTGGGCTTGGTGTTTTACCGAATGGATGTTCGAGGCCCACGCTAGTAAGTCTGTTACCGGACCTGGGTCCGAGGTCCCTCGTGCAGAGGCTGAAGTGACCAACATTTCTGAGAGGCCTGGCAAGGCCTTATCGGTGAAAGTGGTTTCTCACCGTTCCCGCTCTTGTGGCGATGCCAGAACTGTTGAGGGGGCAAGGAGTGAAAGTTCTTCCTTTACCGGCAGTGCCGAGGTCCTTCCTGTGAAGTCTAGTTTGGCTATTGGTATGTCGCAGAAACATTCCAGGCCTCATAGTACCGGCTCGGCCGAGGTTCCTTATATAAAGGCTAAAATTAAGATCCCTGGCCCACCGACGGGGACCCCTGCCTCACTTCCACACGTGCAGCAGTTCCCCTCAGATGATGGCAAAATTGCAGCCGTTCCCGCCACGACCACAGCGGCCATTTTGGGTGCTTCTCCTACAACTATGCCATTGGCTTCAGATGTAGGAGTTGGTTCTGCGGGTGAACATAAAATTCCTTGTGCGCATCCGTTTCATCCAGTTTACGATTGGAATGCCCTGATGCCCCTTACGCACAATGTCTCGTTGCCTGTGGGTTCGGCACCTTTGATTTTTGTGGACACTTCGGGGGATGGGCCTGTGTGGCAACCCTTCCCTCTGCGTCCCTGGAATTATCCTCCTCATGAGAGGCCTTCTACGGCAGTTCCAAAACCGTCTCCAGGGGACGCCTTTTTCGGCAAATTTCAGATGCTCATACGTACCGACGCCATGAGAGAGTATTTCAAAGGTCTTTTTAGGGAGATATGCCCACCTGCGCCTCCGGCTCCACTCTTTCCACCAGCGGTTCCACTGGCACCGCCCTTGCCTACGGTGCCTCCCCGACCCTTCTGCCCTTGCCCCCATTGTCCCTCCTCGACAGGGCGGTGCCTGACACGGTTCAGCAGGATCCTGACCTGTCAGATGATGTGCAGGGCGATCAGGACAGCGAAGACCAGCCCCGCTCTATTGGAGCTTTTCATGACCGGGTACTGGATATGATGTGCCTATTGGATGTTCCAGTGCCCGAGGCACCCGCTCCGCAGGAGGGTCTGCTTTCGGGGGCGTTCACCTTATCTCCTTCGGAGCGTACCGGCCTGTTCTTGCAGAAGGATGTTTTGGCTGAGGTCCGCAGGGTCTGGGAAAAGCCACACTCTGTACTTTTTGTCAATAAGAAAATTGACACGCAATACAGGCTGCATTCTTCGGAAGAGGTGGCCCTGTTATCTTGTCCGCCCCCCTCCTCCACAGTGGTGGCCGCGGCCACTTTGCAGTGCAGGCCTGCAGCGTCCTCTTCTACGACGGCGACTCAGGTTCTAGGGAAAGAGGACAAACTCCTGGACTCCATTGGGAGGAAGATTTTCGCTAACTCGGCCTTGCAGCTCCGGCAGGCTAATGCGGAACTCGTGTTAGTGGAGGCGAATATGAAGATGTGGAAAGGTCTGTCGGAGTTCGAGGAGTTCATTCCGATCGAGAAGCTGAAAGATTTTAAGGCAGGTTTATCTGATGCCAGAGTCTTGGGCCAGGATCTGCTTGAGGCCACGGCTCATCACGTTGACACGTCAGCTCGGGGCCTTATACTGGGTGTTGACACCTCTCGACAGGCGTGGTTGCATGCCACCAAGTTCTCGAAGGAGGTGCAGGCCAAGGTGTTGGACCTGCCGTTTGACTGTAAGGAGCTTTTCCATTCCACAACGGATGTGGAGCTCACCAAAACGAAGGACAGCACCCAGACAGCTAAGTCCTTGTCAGTACTGGTTAAAACCCCTTTTAGGACCTAGAGACTGCTGTCACAAAGCCGGCCCTCCTCTGGTTTCAGGGGCTTCCTAGACTGAAATCCCGCAGAGTGGATACTCCTTCGGGTAATAACCGCCGGAGGCAGCAACAGACTCGGTTTTTCTCCTGCTCCTCAGCCTCCTCCTCAGGTTCAGGTGGTAACACCACTGAAAAGCCTACCAAATGAGGGTTCTCCTCGCTCACACGAGACCCCGGTGGGAGGACGCATTGTGTCTCATTGGGAGGCGTGGCAGACCATCACCGAGGACAGGTGGGTCTTGTCAGTCGCTCGGACGGGCTTCCGCTTACCCCTACCCCCTACCCCACCCTTCAACCCTCCTTTCCAGCAGTCGGGATCGCCCTCCCTAAAAGCCGAGGTGCAGAAACTGCAGGATCTCAGAGCTGTGGAACCCGTTCCTCTTGGGGAGCGAGGGGAGGGCTTCTATTCCTGGCTGTTTACGGTGCCCAAACCCAAGCAGGCTGGCCTGCACACCATCCTAGACCTTTCCCAGTTCAATCTTTTCCTACCCCATGAGAAATGTAATATGATCACGGCCGGCCAGATACGGTCTTCCCTGCAGATGGGCGATTGGCTCAGTGTGGTGGATCTTCGGGATGCCTACATGCATATCCTGATCTGGGGTCCACACAGGAGATATCTCTGTTTCTCTGTGGGGGACGAGCATTTCCAGTTTCGAGTGCTTCCTTTTGGCCTAAGTTTGGCACCACGTGTCTTTACGAAGATGATGTCGGTGATCGCGGCCTATCTTCATCTGCAGGGTATCCATTTGTATCCATATTTGGACGACTGGCTCTTACGCAGCCCTTGCTCTCTGAAAGCTGCCTGCAATCTTCAGTCTCTCCTCCAGCTCCTGTTCCACCTCGGGCTGTCGGTGAACTGGTGGAAATCTTCCATGACGGTCTCTCAGGACTTGATCTTCCTGGGTTTGCGCTGGAACACGATCGACTGCAGAGTGTACCGGACCGGGGACAGAAAGGCAGATCTGTTGGCCACATGTCAGATGTTTGCGCAGTCGGAGAGCATGTCGGCCTGGTGGTTCCAGAGGCTTCTGGGCCTCATGGCCTAGTGCGTTTTGGCGCTTCCTCTTGCTCGCCTCAAGATGAGGCGGACTCAGATGGCTCTTTGGAGCTCTTGGCTTCAGGCTGTGGATCCGGACTCCAAGTTGATAACGATTCCGGCTTCCATGAGAGCGGACCTGAACTGGTGGTCGTCTCTCAGCAACCTGTCGGTGGGGGTGGGGTTTCAGGACCCAGCTCCGACAGTAACGGTCACGACGGACTCCTCCCTTCTGGGGTGGGGTGCGACGTTGGATCTTCTTTAGGTCTCGGATCTTTGGTTGCCTTAGGACAAGCTCCTCCACATAAATCATCTGGAGCTCCTCGCGATCTTCCTAGCGCTCAAGGCGTTCAGACCGATCATAGCCAAAAAAGTGGTCCGGATTCGCACGGACAATGTGGTGTCGATGTTTTACATCAACAAACAAGGGGGCACCAAGTCTCCCCCGCTCGTGGAGCTGTGCATCCAGATTTGGGAGTGGCCGGTTCAGCATAGCGTCTGGCTACTTGCAGTACACATTCCGGGCCAGATGAATGTAACAGCAGATGTTGTCAGTCGGCGGACTGTAGTCAGCTACGAGTGGGAAGTGCAGGCGGAGGTCCTCTCATGGATTTTCCTGCGCTGGGGCACTCCGGAAGTGGACCTCTTTGCTACGCGGCAAACAAGAAACTTCCTCTGTATGCCTCCAGAAACGGACTGGGAGCCTCCTCTCTGGGGGATACTCTCAAAATTCCATGGCACAATATGAGGGCTTATGCCTTCTCGCCTCTGCCTCTAGTTCATCGGACGATTTGCAAATTGAAGAACTCGGTGAACTGTTCTCTTCTGCTCATAGCCCCGTGGTGGCCAGCCAGGTTTTGGTTCTCAGAACTTCAACATCTGTCAGTGTATCCGCCGATCAGGCTACCGGTGACCCCTGATCTTCTTCACCAGGGGAACAACTGTGGCACCCCTCCCCACAATAACTCAGCTTGGCGGCATGGTGCCTGAGTTCAGGTCTTTAGAACATCTTAGCCTGTCTGCAGATAACATGTGCATTATCCAGGCAGCCAGAAAACCTTCGACTAGGTCCCAGTACAGAAGCAAATGGCTTAGGTTCTGTCATTGGTGTTTAAACAAGCAGATGGACCCAAGGCGGCTACAATTGACACAGTACTGTCCTTTGCATCCTACTTAGCAGAGTCAGGAGTTCACGTTCTGTCATGTAGAACTTACCTTTCGGCGGTTTCCGCCTACCTATCTACGGACCAATGTTCTTACTCTCTGTCTAATCCAGTGGTTGAGACATTTTGCAGGCTTGACACACCTTTATCCTCCGATTCGTAGTCCGCACCCGGCGTGGGATCTAAATGTGGTCCTGATGGCGTTGTGCCATAAACCTTTCAAACCAATGGCCACGGTGGACCTCAAGCACCTGTTATGGAAGGCGTCTTTTTCTGGTGGCCGTCACTTCAGCAAGGCGCATGAGTGAGCTCCAGGCTCTGTCGGTGGAGCATCCCTTCTTGTTTTTCACAAGGATAAGGTGGTCCTACGGACAAACCCTGCTTTCTTGCCGAAGGTGGTTTCTGAGTTCCATCTAAACCAGTCTATTTCCCTGCCGGTCTTTTTCCCAAACTCCGCTTCAGAGGCGGAAAGGGTTCTGCACTGTCTGGATGTTAGAAGGGCTCTTAAGTTCTATCTTGACAGAACTTCCGAACTTAGGAGCTCTTCTCAATTGTTCGTCACCTTTGTTAATCCACAAGGTAAGCAGGCCTCAAAGGCGACCATCTCCCAATGGATCGCTGCCTGCATTACGGAGTCTTACACTGTTCAAGGGCTGAAGCCTCCTAAGGGTATTCATGCACACTTGGTGCGGGGCAAGGCAGCCGCAGTTGCCTTTCAGAAATATGTCCCCTGGGAGACCATCACAAAGGCAGCTGCTTGGGCCTCCCCATCGGCTTTTTGTAAGCATTATTGTCTAAACTTGAGTTCAAGAGCTGATGCTCAGTTTGGTTAGGCTGTGCTGAAGAACCTGTTTCAGTAAGGGTTTTTTTCCATCCACCCATAGTTCCTGTAAGGAGTGCTTGGGAATCTCCCATAAGTATGGAGGAAAGGGGACGGGACGTAGGAGTATAACCACATTACTGAACATAGTGACCATCTTACTCCTAGTCCATAGTCCCCTTTTCTCCATACGCCCACCGGCCGTCCCCTCTAATAGGGTTCCTCTGTTATTGCTAAAATGTCTCTGACCTGGCAATAGGAAAGGACTGATGGGTGTTGCGCGGGGTGGAGCCGAGCTGGGCGGGGTTATGGCTGCGTGCCGCGCCCCGCGTAGAAAGAGAGGAAGGACTAAAACATTTAAAAACATTTTTGGATGCTTTTACAAAGCGCTCCGGTCCCGTCTCACAGGACGGAAGAATGTCCCATAAGTATGGAGGAAAGGGGACTATGGACTAGGAGTAAGGTGGTCACTACGGTGAGTAACCTGGTTATTTCACTGGGGGTTACGGGGAGAGCTAAAAGATGTTCTAGCACAGGTGGTAGATCCACCAAAAGACTGTGCAGAGTTTATTAACCTTGTGGTTCAGCTAGATCACAGGTTGCAAGACCTAAGGGCAGATCGGGGTAGACTGGACACTCGCCCTATGTACGTTCGGTCAAGGGACAATGCCCCACGAGTAACGGACAATTTGGTGGAACCAATGCAGGTAGGAGGGATAAGGCCCCCTTTAACCAAAGCCGAAAGAGACAAGAGAAAGGAGCAGCAGCTATGCCAATACTGCGGAAAATCAGGTCATTTCCTCAAAGAGTGTCCAGTGAAACCGCCGAGGAGAATCGTAGGAGCCACTGACAAAGAAAATACAAATGAGGAGCCGGAAAACTACCAAACTCTGCAACTGTAGGGGTCCATTTGTCGAGTGAAGAAAGTGAACTACAGACCTCCCATTTTACATTGCCCGTGATCCTAATCAACCACCAGCAACCGTCTAGGATGCATACCGTAGAATCATGCATTGACAGCAGAGCAGTTGGGAATTATATGGACCAGGATCTTGCAGCGAAGATGGGGCTTCCTCTATGCCCTAAACCGACCACTGAAACAGTCACCACTGTTGATGGTATGGAAATAGTTTCCGGTCCAGTATCTCAATGCACTACAGTCTTAACCCTTCTGTGTCAGGATGTTCACCAGGAATCTACTGCCTTCGACCTCATCAAGGCGCCCCAGTTCCGGTTAACCTTAGGGATGCCGTGGTTGGCAGCTCACAATCCACATATAGATTGGCGTGCAAGGGAGTTGGTCTATTCCGAAGGCTGTACTCACACTTGTTACTACAAAGGAAAGAAGTCAACGAATACAAGCCCATCGGTTCATGGAACAGCGACAATAACTCTGGGTGTGACCGGTACTCTACCAAGTGAATACCAGGACTTTCAAGATGTGTTTCAGAAGGAACAAGCAAACACCTTGCCACCGCACAGGCCATATGATTGCCAGATCGACCTGGTACCTGGTGCACAAATCCCTTGTGGTCGAATCTATGCACTTACTGAACCTGAGAACCAACATTTGAAGTCCAATTTAGATCAATACCTGGCTAATGGTTTCAGCCGCCCTTCGAAGTCACCAGCAGCATCTCTCCTATTCTTCGTGCCGAAGAAGGAAGGAGATTTGAGGACTTGCATCGACTACCATGCATTGAACCAAATCACCATTAAAAATCGCTACCCCTGCTGCTTATTCGGGAACTGTTAGATCAAGTCAAAGACGCTCAAATCTACACTAAATTGGACCTTAGAGGAGTGTATCATCTCTTTCGAGTGAAAAAGGGGGACGAATGGAAGACTGCTTTTCGTACAAAATATGGTCTTTACGAATACCAGGTAATGCCATTTGGACTTTGCAACGCTCCCGCTCCATTTCAATATTTCATGAACAATGTCTTAAGAGAACTAATTGATGTCTGTGCCCTAGTCTATATTGACAACATTCTTGTATACTCTGCTTCAAACAAGACCACGTCCAGCATGTCCGTTCCGTTCTTATGAAACTCTGCCAACATCACCTCTGTGCCAACCTCGAGAAATGCTCATTTCACTTCACTGAGGTAGAGTTCTCGGCTTCGTCCTCACCCCAAAAGGAATCCGAACGGATGTGCACAAGGTCGATGCCATTCTAAACTGGCCATCACCAAGTTCGTTCAAAGGAATCCAGAGCATGTTGGGTTTTGCAAATTTCTACCGCCAATTTATCCCGGGATTTTCTCAAATAGTGCATCCGATCATATCACTATTAAGGAAAAGCAACAAAAAATTCCAATGGACAGAAGAAGCTGAAAAGGCCTTACAAGAACTGAAGGTGAGGTTCACTTCCGCCCCGATCCTATGACATCCTCGCCCAGACCTTCCATATGTGGTGGAAACAGACGCTCCAAGCATGGCAATAGGTGCTGGCCTCTCGCAAAGGGACCCAAAAACCGGTCAGCTGCATCCCGTAGCCTTCTGGTTGCGTAAATTCTCACCACCTGAACTCAATTACACTATCACGGATAAGGAGCTCCTAGCCATCAAATAAGCCTTTAAGGCCTGGCAACACTATCTCCTAGGCGCCAGACATACCATCACCGTGATAACTGACCATCGCAATCTACAATATCTAAAAACAGCGAAGGCTCAATCCTCACAACAGCTACGCTGGGCCCTTTTCTTCGCGTAGTATGATTACGTAATCACGTTTCGGCCCGGGGTGAAAAACGGAAAAGCCGATGCCCTTTCCCGTATGAGTATTGATGAACAGGTGTACACGACCCCCGATCCAGTGGCCATCATTCCAAGTGACAAGCTCCTGGGCATTATAACAATGACTCAGAAAGAACTACAACAAGAGATCCGACATTTGATGAGCCCCGAGCTGTTACAAGAGTGGAATACACGGGGAGAACACTATACAATCAAGGACCAACTTCCGTATTTCAGGAACCGTTTATTCTTGCCCAAAAAGGAACTACAGGAACAGGTCATCTCAGGGTATCATGACTCACAAAGAACCAATCTCTAAATAAGGCTAGATTTCTGGTGAATGATTGGCATGTGCCTTTACTCATGAAATTGGAAAAAATACACACCTGAAAAATTACAATGCCAAGATCAGATCTTGAATGACTTTCAGGATGAGCGAACGCTAACAAAAAAAATATACATTTTTATAGAGGAAAAAGATTATTGTATGGCCAGAGTATATACTTATCAACACAGACATGTCATAATACACAACACACAAGTAGTTCTAAGGAAAGTGCCCTCAGGACTACACTTGCCAGTTGAGATGCAGAAAGTAGAGCTAGGGTGAAGGAATGTAGTTCAACAAGTAGGAGTATAACATTTAGTGAAAAAACATGTAGAAACTACTTATCAGAACTTAAGATACCAAAGGGGAACAAGATTACAACCAGTACTTAAGAGTGACTTTTTAGAGGCCATAACCAGCACACAAATCTGTTCCAACAAAGAGGGTGAGGTGGTAGTGGGAGATAAAAAAAAAAAAGCATTATGCAGATTTAGGAGTAAGGTCAATATTCCAACTCAGGATGAAGACAACAGAGAGAGAGAGATGAGAAAATGATTCTTTTATTTAATTTATTTATTGTGCATGTGTAAGGCGCTTATACATCAAGAAGTTGTGTGTCAAAGCACCCAGAAGGCAAAGGTGAGGGAACAGGGGAACCAAAGGCAAATAAAATAACACTGATGAACAAGACAAAGGCGTTCCTACTAGGCCTTGTAAGCATTTGGAATGTGCATGTGCAAAAAGAGAGAGGGAACAAGGAAAGGGCCCAAGTGCTAGAGGTTCCACAGACGGGGGAAGTACAAGAGAGTTAGTTGCAGGCAACAGGTAAGTGCTTGGCAGCGATCACTAGGTGACGTGGTCACCTGCCAATACCATAAGTGCAGGCCTGTGGCACAACAGAGGGCAGTGGGTGCCCAAAGGCAAGTTCTTGGAAAGGGTAGAGGCTGAAGGCGATTGGAAGGAAGATCAGGACACATAAGGGCCCAAGTCACCAATCTCAGCGACTGTGGGGTTTAGCACAGGAAAAAGAGGGGGAAGGAGGAGGTGGAGAGGAAAGTCTTGAGGAGCTTCCGGAATTTGAGGAGATCCGGCACAATATGGAGAGGAAAGGGGAGGCTGTTCCAGCGGAGGGAGCCATCCAAGGAAAGAGATCGGCCACCAGCTTGCTGTTTAAGAAAGCGCTTGACACGCAGATAGTTGGAGCCGGAAGAGTGTAAAGATCTAGAGGGAGAGTATTCGGTCAGAGCAAGTTGTAGACTGTGTGGTCCCTGGCCCCAGACACCCTTATGGATGATGCAGAGGGATTTGAATTTAATCCTTGCAGCAACCGGGAGCCAGTGGAGAGAGTGTAGGGCTGGAGAGATGCAGTCCCTGGGCTTGAGGCCAAGGATAAGTCTTACAACCCTATTCTGGATAAGCTGGAGGGTGTGGACAGACGAAGAGGGTAGATTGTGGAAGAGGCTGTTACAGTAGTCCAACCTAGAGATTACAAGTGCTCTAGAGACATTTAGCTTCTGGGGAAAAGAGAGGAACGGAAGGATACCTCTGAGGAGATGGGGTTGAAAATGGGCCTTCTTGGCAAGGTCCAGGGTGTGGGGGAGGAAAGAGAGAGGAGTCGAAAATGGCTCTGAGGCTTCTGGCTTCAGATGAAGGAGAAGGGGGAGAGTCCATGGAGGGTGGCCTTAGTGAAGGGAGCAAAGAGGGAGCAGAAGTCCCAATAGGAAGGATCTCAGTCTTGCTGGTATTGAGGCAGAGATCATTAGAGGCACACCAGGAGTGGATAGCAGATAGGCAGTCAGGAATGGTGGAGGAAGTCAGGAGATGATCAGAGGGAAGTTTGAAGAAGAGTTTGGTTTTGTCTGCATAACACTGGAAGTGAGGGGCATACAAGGAAATTAGGTGATCAAGAAGGGCGAGCTGGACGTTAAACAGCCAGGGTGAAAGGTTGGAGCCCTGGGGTAGGCCACGGGTGGAGAAAGAGGTGGGAGAGGAGAAAGAGCCCAGAATAACCTGGAAGCGGTGGTCCGTGAGGAAGGAAGTCAGCCAGTCCAAGTGCCTGCTCCAAGATACCAAGGGTATCATGAAACCATTTTATGAGGATGGAGTGGTTGGCCATATCAAATGCAGAGGAGAGATCAAGTGGAATGAGAACAGCAGGTGAGTTAAAGTCAAGGGATATGTGCAGTTCTTCATGGGTGTTTAGGAGAGCTGTTTCCATGCACCTGGATGCTCAGAATCCAGATTGATGGTGGTGTAGGCAAACAATTAGCTCGGTATGCTGGGTCATGTGAGGGGGAAGACCAGCTTCTCCAGAAGTTTCCCAAGGAAGGGAGTGATATAGATGGGGCGGTAGTTAGCCGGACATGAGGGGTCGGCAGAAGGCTTTTTTAGGAGCACAAGTGTATGCTTGAGTGAAAAGGGGAAAGACCCAGTAGCAAGAGAGGGATCGCAGGAATCAGCAAGTGCAGGGCAAGGGAGTCAATGTTGTCCTTAATAGTTCTGCAAGAACATGGGAGACCTGTTTGGAGGAGAAGTTCATAGAGCGGCAAACGTAGTAACCTCATCGAAAGTGATGGGGGAGAATGGCTCAGGGGGGATGAGAAGCCAGGGGTGGAATGGGTTGGGAGGAAGAAAGAGTACTCAGATGTCCTGAGTTTTTGTAGTGAAGTGGGTGGCAAGTGCAGTACAGAGGGCCTGGGAAGGAAGAGACGAGGAGGTGGAGACTGCAGAAGGATTGTCTAGTTCCTTTCAGATTTTAAAGAGTTCAGCCATGTTGTCGGATGCTCCCGAGACACAAGCCTGCATGTGGGCACTCTTCAGGAATGGATGGAGAGACGATATTGGCTTTGGAGAAGGAGACAGGCCAGTTTGTCAGAAGATGAGCTTGAGGTCTGCCACTTCCATTCCGCAGCTCTCCACTTGCGTTTTAGGGCTGCTAGATCAGAATCATACCAAATATTATGTTTGGAGGTATGTTTCAGGTGGATCCTCATGGCTGGGGCAAAATGTTGGAGTGTTAGTGATGGCGAGATTGAGGTTGCTGAGAACAGAGTCGGAGGTAGAGTCTGCAGAGCGGGTAGAGGGGGGGATGAAGGTGGATGTGAATACCGCAGCTGACACTAGTTTCATCGGACAGATGTCTGTGAACCAGGTTGGCAGAGCTGGGGGAGCTGCAGTGAGAGGGCTGAGAGGAGGAAGTGGTCTTACCAGGAGAGCAAGGTGGAGAGGGTGGAGAGGGGGGTGAGAGCAAATTATCAGAGTGGATAAAGGCATCAAGAGTGTGTCCAGCTGAGTGGGTAGGACCAGAGGGGGAGAATGGAAAGGGAGAGCGAGGCGCAGAGGTAACAGACGCTGTGATAGAGTCAAGGTGGATGTTGAAGACAAGCTGGAGGAGGAGTTTAGGGGTAGATATTGGGAGGGATGAGGAGAAATCCACCTATTCTGGGAGGAACTTGGAGATAGCGGCAGGTGGCCTATAGATGGTGGCAATGTTCAGGGAGGAAGTAGAAGAGATGCCTAGCTTGCAGAACAGGCTCTCGAAGGAGGAGGGTGGTTGGGCGGGTACAAGAGAAGAAGGGACCCACTGAGGGAAGATCAAGGCAACCCCTCCGCCAGCATGGTTAGGGTTAGGCTTAGAGATGATCTTGTAGGCAGCAGGGAGAAGGTTGTCAAAAGCAGTGACTGAGCTGGCATTGAACCACATTTCGGTAAGAGCAAGGATATCGAGGTCAATGTCTTCGAGAAGGAGGCAGATGTCAGCAGAGTGTTTGATAGCAGAGTGATCATTAAGTGTGGCTAGATGAGGTAGTTCCCTGCCTTTAAAGGTTATCTGAGGAGGGGGACGGGTGTGGGACACCTGTCAGAGGAGTAGGGACCGAGAGAGAGGAGGGAGTAACAGGCATAGGTGTCATGAATCAGCGATATCGACCCTTCTGGTCTTCCTGGTCCCTCAGTCAATGGCCACTACTCCGTTCACCTTCAACATGGCCGACGCAAAGTCTTCGGTGCGGTCTAGTCGTCTGTGCGGATCTCATGCTCCCTTGAAAACAGACACGCCCGCGCCTCCGCGCGCCTCAACGCTTTGCTTGCCTGCGCCTCGCCCGGCAAGTTGTGTTCTAGTACCAAGCCCCCTTTCCTTCGCGAATCCTGGTAACCATCATCCATCCTTCCTGGTCCCCCTTCCTATTCCTTTCGTGTGCTCTATTTGGGACCTAGTTACCCTGTCTTCCTTATTCTGGTTCCGTCCTGGACCCTTCCTGGAACATCGAACGTAACCCGAGCACCGACGCCGCCGCGACTGGGAGTCACGGACCTGTGCGCTCACCGAAGCCCAGCAGACTGGATTCAGAAGACTCTAGAGCTTACCTTTATAAGGCACACTCGTCCAGGAAAAAGAAACCCGCAAACTCAAAGAAGAAATCCACAAGAAACAAACAGGTGAGTCACAAATCCGAGGACTCGGATTCTGACAATAGGAAGGAAGTTGATGAGAGACAGCAGGTGCCGGTCAAATAGGAGAAGGTTGACAACCCTGAGCCATAATTGTGCGATTACGATAGACATTAATGATACACCTGGATGATGAGAAGCCCGCCAAGAGTACTTTCCATCTAGTGTCACCATTAATGGGTGTGGATGAGAAAGGAGATAGAGTAGAGATCAGATGAGTCCAGAGATCTGGAGAGGGGACAGAAAAGAGGATATTGGTGACAATCTGTCTGGAAGTTGCGCTGATGTAGGTGTCTACGATGGGCAGACCAGGGTTAGTGGCCAGAAAGTATTTTTTTAAACTTTTTCCTTCGACTTCACAAGAGAGGGGAGGAAAGGATATAGTATATCAGTTAGAAAATATAGGGGAGATGGTGAGTGGCATAAGGGTGGAGGGGAGGTGAGGGTGGAGGATGGGGAAGAGAGACTGCAGGCATGAGCACAAAATCACTGTGCGACCAAGAAGCTGAAAACAGTGCAAGGCACACTTTGAAACACAATTTTACACACATTCGGAATGGCCAGATGCAGTATAAACATTTGAGTCAAAATGGGGGTGTAGACTTGTAAAATAACACCTAAGTTCTGCATTTCCAAAAAGCACACAAATGCAATGCAAAATGGGGGTGTATGCTTGTAAAAACACACCTACGATTGACATTTTCAAAAAGCACACAAATGCAATGCAAAATGGGGGTGTAGTAAGGCATAGGAAAACAAAAATGATCTTAAGGCACAGCTAGGATCGACATTTGTGAATGAGTGGATAAGGTATCAGGGAGTCCAAAACATAACTTGCAGGAACTCTTGAAATGGGAGACTATAGCTCCAGGTGAGCATCGAGTTTGTGCAGTAGCCTGCTGCTTCCTGGGGAACTGTTAATGGAAGGTTAGAGGCGGTGGGCAACATGAGGTGGTGTGGAGGTGGAGATGGGAGGCCCTCCCCGGGCCCGGACAAAGCAAGACAGGGGCCTTGGATGTGGGCCTTTGTGCTGAGGCAGGCACTCATGCCTGCAGGCTCCCGATTGTTCAGGATAACGTAGTTTCAGCCAATAGCAAGGCTGTTTGTCAGGCGCTATGGCAACGCTGATACACACAGGAGCACAGCCATCTTTGAGCAGGGCAGGCACATTGGATTCTGTACCGGTTAGTAGTGCGCACACAGAAAGCTTTCAAATCGGGCATGTGGAGTGAGAAAAGCCCAGAAATAGCCTGGCGGCTGTCTGCCAGGCTGATGCGCTTAATTGTGTGCTTAACTCACGCACAATGCATTCAGCACAAGCTAAATGGCTTACCTGCTCGAAGGGGCACTCAGCAGGCCTAGGTTGAATGAAAAAAGATGCAGGAGTCGTCGAGCTGCAGTGAGGACAGCGTGGGGCAGTCAGCAACTACCCCATAGTTGAAAGGCAGGCAGAACATATGGGCTTCAAGAAAATCCACTGCAAAGCCAGAAGGAAAATCAATTCATATTCAACTGGTTTTGGGGGGGCGCCGCTGCTGCATCCCGCTTCACGCTACAGACACAGCACTTCATCTAGAGCTTTGACATACATTGAAGAAAACACACTGAAAACTAGGTTAACATTTGCACATAGTACAAGATTTGTCCCAATTGAAAATGTATTTAGAGCTTTATAGTTTTTGCAGAAAGCTAAACGGAAAAAAATATTTCTGCACAGAGTGAGACCATGCTACCAACACATATTTCCAAACACACCCTGAAAGACATTCCATGCATGAAACTACTGATTTCCTCAGAGAAAGGCTTATAAATCAACACTGAGGCGGTGATAGAATGGGCATACAACAGGGTTCAACCCAAGATATATGAAAAACACAGTCTAAATTTGTACTTCAAATTCAGAATGAGAATGCTATTGACGTGCTTGGCAAAATGGTTACAACTGAGGTACATTGAGTTAATGGTCAAAGAAGAAACTTATATTAAATATAATTTGTCATTAGAGGGACATAAGGCATTGAAGAACCTCATTCTCTACATCAGTGTTTTAACAAAACAATCAGATAAAGGAGGAAACATTTTGATATTAGGCAAAGATGATTAGATCAAGAGGGGAGAAGATCTCCCAAATGTACACGGTTGCTATAAAACTATTGAATTTAGTTTACTGAAAACAAGACAAGAAACTGTATAGCAGAAAATACATCATTGGTATATGGAAGGAACAATTGTGAAGAAAATAAGAACAGCAATAAATGAGAAAATATCCAATTTTCCCATAGTATATTTTCTTACCCATAATTCAGAAAGAATTTGTAACACTACCTATGGTAGAACTATAGTAAGTAGTTTATCAACAATTCTAGAACCAATATACAAATGTTTTGATTTCTCAAAGCAATGGTAAAGTATTTATCATCATATTTCAGCAAAAGCATGCATGTTTTAAATATGCTCTAGGAAATGTAATGGAAACCAATCTATGGTATTGACACTGGATGTAGTGGCTTTACATACATCGATACAACCATTGAATCCATTGAAAACTATAATTTAGCAACCTTTCACAAAGAACATATGCTCAACAATTTCTTGGAACTTGTATTGATTCACAATGTTTTTTGATTTATAAATGGAACTGGTACAAACAAGAAAAAGCTGGTGCTAAGGGTTCCAAGTGTGTGCCATTGTGGTTAATTGCATATTGAAGAAAGCTACATTAAAAAACATCCAGTCCAATAGACTGTTCTTTGGGCAAATCTATTGGGGTTTCCTCTTTTGTTTGCTCAATGGCACTTTAGTATTTATTTTTTACTGCAAAAAGCAGGGGAAACCCCCTTTATATACCATACTCAAACTTACCACATATAGATTTGCAGTTAGAAAAAGGTGGTAAAAATCTCAGCAAATTGACATTCTGCAAAAGTGAGGCATGCCCTTTGGGCTAGGCATATCTATTTGGGAAGGAGAAGGCAAAGCACGAAAATCAAAATAGGTTTGATATAAGCTTTACCATTAGCTATAGCTGAATGGAAATTACCTTTTTGGAGCTTGATAAATTTACCAAAGATGGGAAAATGTGTACAACATTTGTTCATAATCCCACAGAAGTCAATTCGCTTTTACTGGTTGCAAGTTGCCATAAACGTAAAACCATTCAAAACATACTCTTGGGTGGATTAATCAGAGCATGATATAATTCTCATGATAATTAGGACTTTGAAAAAGTAAAGAAAGCGATTATCTAAATAAGAGTTTTATACGAAGAGGCTACAACTCTAAACAATACAGAAAGCTAATCATATGGCGAAGTTAAGGGTAAGATCATTACCAATTCAAAAAAATAAATCGAGACCATTTACTCTTTTTTTCCAAATACATCACGGACAGCCATACTATATATAAAATCTTAAACATTGGAATATACTGAAACTAGATGAAGAAATGGCTCCATTTATTGGAATCAGGCCAATAATTGTGTTCAAAACGGCTAACGCATCACAGAATGAAGATTACCCAGGCTTACAGCTCATGGTAGTCTTGATTCTATTAAAGACAGTCGAGCATTGTGCTTAACTTTCTTTAATTCTACTCCTCCTCAGCCTTTCAAAACATAAACTTTTTTTTTCACTATTCAAACAAAACGTTCAAGGGACTACAAATCCCCATAAATCCCTTGATCTCTGTTCTGTAACATCCAAAGTCCACAATCGTGGCTCAGGTCCTCCTATGACCCGCATCCTGCCTGGGTCCCTTCCTCTTTCTTTTGGCTATGAACGATCACCCAACTCTTGGGAATAACTCAATGTCCCATACAATGGCAAATCCAACACCCGAAATTTTCCATTGCGTAGAATCTTAAACAAAACATAGACATCAGTCTTCCGGCTTGGCTTGAAGACTCCCAAATTCTTCTGGTCATCAGCTACAAGGCAAGAAAAACAAAACTCAATTAAGGTCGGGATACACTAATAGTCTCAAGATTCATATTCATTTGTACTACTAAAAAACAGTATACCACCCCAGTGTATCACGGGTGGGATAATGCTCGCCTTTGTGTCTTTAAAAGAATCAAGACTCCCCTGAGCTGCAAGCTTGTGTAATATTCATTCTATGTAAAGATCAGAGACAAGCATTATGCTTGTTCAGAGCTATTTATGACTGTTGCAACAATCTCTGACACTCACTAAAAATAAAAAGTTTTGAATGTATCCGAAGACCAGTCTGCTGCTTTCATAATATTCTGCAAAGACACTCCTGCCGCAAGTGATCTAGATGTTATTGTGCCTCTAGTGGAATGCGCGCCAAATACACTTAAGTCAATACCTGCTAATTGCATGATCTCCCTGACCCACCTAGCAATCCTGTCAGAAGCAACTGCGTTATAGGGCTTTCTGCACACTATTAGCATCTGGTTCAACCCTACTGGCCTGACGCCTGCTGTCACGTTCCCATATTCTCTAATACACTGTGCCACACAGAGCTTAGGGTTCTCTGGAAAATAAGGATAAGAAAGAAATCACTTTGGAAGCACTCTTTGTACGCTTAGCTATACTGAACGCCACCCCTTCTGGATAGAAAATCTTCCTGTCTGACTCAAGCGCATTCACGTCTGAGACTCTACTACACGCCACTAAACAGAGCAACATCGCTTACTTTCATGATAATCTTAAAAGTAGCAACTGACTGTTGTCTGGCCAGCTAATAAATAGCGGAAACACTTCCTCTGCATTCCACAGTACTGAGTATCTGGGTTCGCTAGACTTACGCAACGTTACCCCTATCAAAAGTTGCACTACTGCCAGGTGTTCCCCTAACGGCAAAACGTCTACCTTCTTGTGTCCGACTGATATGACTGACCTATATACTCTGAGGGTCCAGAATGCAGGCATGTCCTGTGATAGGCTAGCTAGGAGATTGAGAACCTGAACTACAGGTGCCGAAATGGGATGAAAACCATGTTGGGCACACCAGCCTTCTCATTTGCTCCAGGCGGTGCTGTAGCTCTGAAGCATGGAAGGGGCCCACGAGTCTCAGACAAATTCAACAGCGAGCTGTGAAATTCCCAGCAATTCCCATCTCTTCCTGAAACCCTGCATGCTAGTCGTTGCTGATGGTATCGGTCGTTTTGATCGAATCTAATGGTTCGCATGAACCATTAGGTCTAAAAATGCTACCACCAAAGGTTCGAACAGCAAAAGTTTGATCCTTTGGTGGTAGCATTGTAAAAAAAAAAAACTGGGGCTGCGGGGGTGTCCCCCACATCGCCCCGCTCACTATACTTTAGTGAGCGAGGGTTGCAGAGGACACCTCTGCAATCTTCCATTAAATAAAAAAAAAAAGAAACAGGGCTGCGGGGGTGTCCCCCGCATCACCTCGCTCACTATACTTTATAGTATAGTGAGCAAGGGTTGCGGGGGACACCCCTGCAGATTTCCATTAAATAAAAAAAAAGAAACAGAGCTGCGGGGGTGTCCCCTGCATCACCCCGCTCATTATACTTTATAGTATAGTGAGCGGGGGTTGCCGGGGACACCCCCACAGCCTTCCGTAAAAAAAAAAGAAAAGGACCCTGCTGCGCCGGTTCCCGATCACGGGAGTAGAAGGGAGACCCAGCGTGAAGAAAGTAAGTGCGGTTTGTTTATGGTGGGGGTGTGTTGAGAGTTTGTGTGGGGGTGTGTTGAGGGTGTGTGTGTGGGTGTGAGTATGTATGTGTGTTTGCATGAGAAAGGTGCAAACTTTTGGTAGTTCGCACCTTTCTCATGCGAATGTTCCGGCCGCAGCAAATTCATCCGCGGTCGGATCATTTAGAACCGTTGCAGACTCTGTGAGTTTACTAATGGGTGTGCCTGACCAGCTGGGTCCGGCAGAGTTCCTGCCTGTACGGAATCATCCGAAGAAACTCAGAGGAAAGTTCCATCACTACTGGAAACCAAACTTGAGACTTCCACAACAGCACTACCACAACTAGTTTTGATGCTTCTCTTCACACTTTCGCTAAAACACTTGTCAGCATGATGAATGGGGGGAAAGGCGTAATAGACTGCACCTGCCCAACTGTGGAGGAAAGCATCTGTTCCCAGAGCCCCTGGATCCAGTCTCCAACTGAAATACCTTGGAGTCTGCATGTTCGATGTAGATGCCAAAAGATCGATAGCAAATGGGCCCCACATTTCTGGCAACTTCATAAAGACTGCTGGATGCAACCTCCAGTCGGTGGAATCTACGAGGTAATTTGAGTTCCAATCCGCTACTGCATTTTGCTCACCTGGGAAGTATTCTGTCTTCACTATGTTCCTCTCAAGGCAGTGGTGCCAAAAGTCCTTTACCAATTCGGCCAACATTTTGGACTTCGTACCTCTCAGTCGGTTTATGTACCTGACCGCTGAAATTATGTCCATCTTCAGCTGAACGCAGCAATTGGCTTTGTCCATGGCAAACATCCATACTGCGAAAGAGCCTGCTAGCAACTACAGACAATGTATATGACGCTTTAATTCTTCTTTGGACCATTTGCTCCTGTCTCTAGGTCTCTGCACATGGGCCCCAACTGGCTCTGCTCGTGTCTGATTCTATCACTAGCTCTGGAACGTTGCCGAAGATAGCCCGGCCGTTCCAAGCTTCCATATTTTGCCTTTCCTTTCCAACAGCTATATGACCCTTTTGATGAAGATTATAAAGTCTTTTCGGCTCACCTGTTACAACTTTGTGGATGGTGCACAAAACATATCCAAAATGACAGACCAGATGATGGAAGCTCCAGCACCACCCTCAGCAGGTGCCTGACATGAATAAGCAAATGGATGATGGCTAACTGCATAAAACGCAACTGAACTCAGACAAAACAGAAATAATGGTTTTCTCACTGCACACTGCATCAGAAGCACCTGTATCATGGCCTTTGGAAATGGGTAGCTGCCCTTAACATACCTATAGTGATTAAAAACCTATGCTTGTTAATGTCCAACGGACTGACACTGGGACCCCAAGTCAACCGATTGTCAGAAAGTGCTTGTACCATCTTTGATTTATTTGACAGATTGTGCCCCATCTCTCATTCACACACGCACCACTGGCTGTCATCTTTGAAAAAATAAAAGGTTGCAACCAACAAAGCACTCCCTTGGCGACTGCTATTGCTAATTTTGAAGAGAACTAATGTTAAGTAACTTTGAAAAGATGAGCAAGGTTGTCAGCATGAGTACTTCCCAAGGGCTGTGTGGCTGCTACACAGATACACTGTAAGTAGGTAAAAGATTGGGAAGAGGATACTCACATGCGCCAACCTAATTCCTACAGTATTCAAGGGTGTCATCCAGTTAGTATTGTATAATTGAAATAAGGGCTAGATTATGGTTTTGAAAAAATACAGTTCAATATTGATGGTATTCTTGAAATCCTCTTTATTGTCGTAATTTGATAAGAAGAGAACAACCAAAAAACTCCTGTCTAGTATTAGCTTCACACCTTATAAATTTCAAATCAATTGACATACGCAGATCCTTATTATACTTCAGTTTCTATGTCCTTAACTCTCAACACGTGTTACCCCATTGAAACTGTCAATGGTTCATCAGGAGACAGAAAGTGATTTCTGACAAGAAAAGGAACCAAAGGTATATGTGTTAAACTAAAAAAGGGTGGTTTGCATGGGTTTAACACATCATATTAGTTAACAGTCTCATTCTAAACCTGTACTAGTAAACATAGTGTTAGACTCACCCTAATTGTGATGCAGTTTTGAGGGTTACATTTTCATCCAAATTATTTTTTTGATGCTTCAGGTAAGTGGTAGATGGCTGGTGTGTCCAAATACTCTTTAGGAAATGTTAGCAAAATTGCCTGATGTTCATTATTTTTAAATTCAAATGATCAGAAATACTGCATGGAAGAGAGAAATATGCAGATAACTTATGTTTAGAGTTAGTGAAAAAAAAAATATATATATAAGTAGATGAAGGGCTTGCAGCTAAGAAATGGTTGCTGCACAATGAAATCTATGATGACTTACCTCTTTCATTCCTAGTGGACTATTTATATTGTCCGCATGCTGCAGTGACGTCATCACGCCGCGCCCAACGTGATCTAGCGTGACGCGATGGCGTCATCACGCACGCGAACGTGATCAGCCATTTTGGATCAGGTTGTCATCAAACAGTAGTAGGGCACCATCGCTAACTGTTCCAGTAGTGCCTTGGGATGGCTGGCCTCCTTTTTGGGGCTGCACTCTGCCCATGTGGCCTCTGGTGGCTTTAAGTCACTTGCTGAACTCCTTACTTGCGGTGTCCCTGCAGGGTGCATGCCTTTCTCCCACCCTCTTTAACCTCTATAATTCGTCCTTTCTTCAATCTTCTGGATAGCATCGGTATGGGCTACACTTACTACGCCGTTGATACCCAGATATTGATCGAGCTGACTGGCGACTGAGAGGGATTGGTCCAGGATCACTTTTAGCTATACTTTGATTAAGGATTGGATGATTAACAACTCACTGTCCCTTAACGGGAACAAAAATGAACTTATGATGGTAGGCACTACCCAACGCCTTGGTAAACTAGATCCCAGGTATGTCGCCTTTGACATTTCTGATACCTCTATTAAAACCAGCCCCTGCGTCAAGACTCTTGGTGTCTATTTTGATGCCTCTCTTAGCATGAATAAGCACGTTAGCCAGGTAAAGCGACCCTGTGAATACACTACTCGCCTCATTAGGCAAACCAAGCTTTTCTCTCTACAACTAGTACTGATAACCTTGCTGTTGCTCTGGTCAACTCTAAATTGGACTATGGAAATAGTCTTTTGGCAGGCACTTTTGCATCCAACTTGGCCTTGTTACAGGTGGCACCGAATAATGCTGTTCGAGCTCTTTATGTTCTGGCGAAAAGGAATCATGCCACTGAGGCTCGTAGATCCCTGCATTGGCTTCCAGTAAAAATCTTCTCCTTACTTACAAGTTTCTCAGTGACAGAGCACCTCCTTATCTGAAAAAAAGAATTAGGCGACTCTAATAGACTCGAGCAGCCTCGCTATAGATTGGCTTGAATTGGCAGCACCTGCTTTTATTCTATTGCACCTCGCATGTGTAATACACTGCCCACTGATCGTCGTCTTTGCCCTGAACTTTCCTCAGTTAACAGATTTCTAAAAACGTATCTCTTTAATTCCAATCACTAAACTCCTTAATTTTTCCCATCTCCTTTCGGATTTCTAGACTTCCTGTTTCTCCTCTTACATGCTGCGCACTGACACCGACGGGTGAGTTGCACCCTATAAACCATATTTAACATGAACAGCATTTACCTAGCCATGCTGTACTACCTCAAAATCTTCAACAGATCCAAAACACAGCAACAAGATTATTTCTCAGACTAAACACAAGAGAACACAACACCGACTCACAGAGCACACCACTGGCTTCCCATCCAGAAAAAAATTTGGTTCAGAGCCCTCTACATCACCTGCAAAGCGCATGAAGGTTAATGGGTAGAATTACTCCAAAATTAAATTTCACTGTATCAACCACGTAAAGACCAAATATTGTCTTTTTTACTATGGTGGCCAAATACTGGAAAGTGCTAATGAAGGAAACCTGCACAGACTGTCATAATCTTGACTTGCATAGAATGCTCTTGTGAATCTGGAAGAGGCACACTCCAACCTGTAAGAATCAACCCTACCTTCATTGAGAAACAAGGTCCATTAGTTCACCCTAGGAGGGAATGTTATTGCACACTGCCCCTCTGATACTCGGACTGTGGCTAAGCTCCCGTAAGGGCTGAAGAAAGGGGGAAAAGAAACTGGTTTAAGAGGAATGTGTCCTGGACTCTGATATGAACACACAAAGGTTTTTATAGTTATCTTGGAAACGAGGAGCAGCTTTCTAGGGAGAGCAGGATTGAAATGACAGCTGTAGTTACACCACTACAGAGCCCAGCTGGAATTCTTCAGGATTAGGCTTTGTTCTGAATATCAATGGGTTTGTGGAAAGGTGTGCATAAAATAACAAACTCTAGATACCTACGGGTTTAGTTGTATTTATGAATGTTTTTGAAAAGTCTTGAAGGCACCGTAGGCAAGACTGCGGTACTAAACCTCAAACGTAGCTTTCATCACTGAAACCCATCTACCTAGGTTTGTAGAGCACCCACATTTTTTTCAATGTCTTGTGTTAAGACTGGAGCTAAAAAGGTGGTTCTCTATGAAGCTATATATCAGAGGATTGATATAAATTAAGGCAATTTTTAGATGCTCCCAGTGCGTATTCCTGATACATTCTCTGTGAAGGCCCTACATTAGTCTATCTGGCAGGTTTCTCTTCACAGGATATCTAGAAGGATATTTACCCCCAAAGCAGGGGATGTATGGCCTACCCTTACACACTCAAATATCAAACAGCCCAACTCTGCTTGATAGGGGATTGGTTGAACTAAACTTATATAGGAAAAAGTGGAAAGGGATACAAGATATGGTGACTGGGAATCGCTTATGCTACATTAGGTGGCTGCTCAGGAAACATACTGTTGCCAGTCTTTGAACTACAGGCTAGCAAATGATAAACTAAGGGTACAGACTAGCTGTTAGCAAACACCTTCCATCCTAGGAAACACCTTCCTTCCATCCTTTCCTGGTTCTGCCAAACCACTAGATGGCAATACTGATTTCACACAAGCATGTGAGAAAATGGGTTTGAAATCTTGGAACGTACACAATGCTTGTATTTGAGAACTCTGAAACCAGACCCTTGCTGCAGTGCAAGGAAGTTTTCAACCATCAAGAAGAGTAGCATATCAGCATACGTGCACCACTGCCTAATAGATTTGAAGCCAAAAGCAACAATACCACGCACTGCCTTGAAGAGGATCATCTTTTCCTACCAGTCATCAAAAGGCCTAATTACCAAACCTTACACCTTTAAGAAAGAGACACCCCACATATGCGCGACACCCCACATATACTTGACAGCCGGGCATGCTGAACTGAAAGTGCAATTTGATGATGCCACTTGAGGCCAAATATGGACTAGCTGAACAGGTTATCTGTATGTGCACAGCAAATGTGCTCTGACTAGAGCTACAAAGCACTCAGAATATTAAAACAACTGGAAGACATCAAACACAAACGCAAAATAGCCACTTGCACAAGGCTATGAGAAAAAAAGAGCCCCTCCCCATACTTCAAACATCACAAACGTACACCTCTAATTAAAACTGACATACTCAGCCCATGCCTAACACACGCCCATACTACATGCATGAGACTGCTCCCCTGGACACAAAGCCCTTCGATGCCTCCTACACTTCACACCTAGAAAGTTTACATGCATGTAGAGCTCTGGGTACTACTAAACTGCAACCTCAATACAAAATCCCTACAAGCTTTTCTTATCCTCTCCTCCCAACTAACCAAACCCACCCACTCTCTTCCAGATCCGGCAGGGCGCCTAGCGACCCTGCAAGTTGCACTGGTGTGCAGTACAAATCCTAATAAAGTAACACTATGATGATTTACTATTGTTATTTAGACCCTAGCATGTTAAAACCCTTATAAAGGGTGAAACAGGACTGTTCTGGAAAAATATGGCACTATTGGAATATCTCAAACTTTTCCAGTTCCTGGAAGGTCCTCCAAATACTTAAGGTCACAGTGATGTTCCTGTTGGGCAGACCAAACAGGAGAACCTATCCCATAGCTCACAATTCCATCACCCTAATCTTAATCACTTCTAGCTGAATGGCAGGTGTTGGCAACACACGGGACATCTGCATGTGTGCCATAGCTTAACGTGTGGTATGCACAAATGTTCACTATGTTTATTTAAGCAATAATTTCTCATTCCCATGGCTGTAGCAGATGGTAACGGTCTAGAGCCTGAGTTAATAGGCCTGAGCACAGGAAGGGTCTTTAACAAAGGTCCCTGGTTTCATATCCTAAATGCCCATGCATGCAAGGATGTGCCGGATGCTTCAAATAAGTTTTAACGGACTGCTTTATTTCTGGAGCCACGTACGCCTCTTCGCCTCGTCACTTGCTCCCAGCATCGTCCTGTCCCTAAACATAATGGTGACAGGCTTGTTAATCGAACATTACATTCTCCACCTCAATTAGCTGGATGCTCGTGCTACCAGCCCATCTTTTCAATCCACCGTATGGGTTGTTTTATCAGTTGTCAAGGTCGGGTGTTAGCCAGAGATTGGTGTTCACGTTGTTCCTTGTCATGTTCTATGATCTCTTTGTCGTGTGACCAGTCTTCATCTCCAGTATACCCTGGCTCTTCATGTGCGTCATCGGGTATCATGGCTTCATTATATTAGTCTTGTTGGGAATGGTGTCTCACCCTTTTAAAGAAAAATATGTTGCGAGTGACTTGCGGCCCACTTCGTTCTGCGGTAACCATTGAGCCCTTTTGAAACCTTACTATTGTTGGCTTTGGGTCAAAAGGCACTGTTCCTTTATGCAGCATGTGTTGCCTATTAACATACTATCACCTACTTGGATATCCGATGTACAAGTTTTCGTCTACTCTCAGCATAGGTTTTCATCTTTTCCTTTGATGCCTTCTTAGACTGAGTTCTTCTTATGTTGTTTCTTGAAGTCTGCTTTCATGTGGGAGTCTCATGCGTACTTGTCTGCCAAACATTAGTTCTTCTGAGGCCTATGTCTGTGATGCTGTGAGGTGTATTCCTGTAGTCTTGCAGTAGCTGGACTGTCTAGTGGCTTCGTGGTAATGATCGATGTGTACCGTTCCCTTGAGGTTAGACAAAATGTTCAAGAGCCCATTGGCTTGAGGCCATTATGGGGTTATCCTCCTGTGATGGAACCCCACATATGCAGCAAATGCATTGAACTCACAGCTGTTAATTGGGGTGGGGAGGTCTGCTGTCTGTTTTTACAATCTTGGGTATACCATACGTGGAGAATATCCTATCCAGTGCTGGTATGACAGCAGATGCAGCCGTGGGCTGTAGTATTTGGATTTCGGGGTAGCAGGAGTGTTCATCTAAGGCTACTAGTATGTAGATTTCTGACTGCAATAGGCCGAAGAAATCCACTGCTATTTCGGACATTTTCCATCAACATGGTCATGGACGGCGGCTCTGGATGAGTCTGTGGTTGCAGGCTTCAGCATATATTGCCCTCCTTTAGAGTGGATTCTAGCAGGTGGTCCATCCTGGGGAACCATACATTCTGATGCAGTAAGCTCCTCATGGGCTAGGTCAATCACTTGTTTGTGCAAGGAAGAGATTACAATCTTATTTTCTTAGAGTAGTAGGTGAGAGTTTGCGATGGATAGCTCGTCCTTCACAAGTGCGATTGTTTCTATAGTGTGAAGGCCCACTGATTCATTTACCTGCACTAACCACTGAGTGTGTTTCCACGTACCCGACTTGAGGCAAGTAATGACTGTTGATTGTTGGATCTTCTGCCGTGTAACATTGCAGTTCTTCGGCTGACAGTCCAACAAGGCATCTGTGATGTACAACATAGTTTATATTGATCAGCCACGGTCACTGTTGACATGTGGGGGGACAGCAATTGGCGTGACATGAAATGTGATGTGGTGGCATCCTTCCCTGGCTTATGTACAATACTGAATTTGTAGTCTTGCAGGCCTAAACCCCACTGTGCTATGCGGGGCGGCATGTGCACCGATGGCTTCCCATAGATCGTCATGAGTACCTGCTGGCCTGTGATGATGGTGAACGGCTTCCCAAAGATGAATACATGAAAATGCATGCAAGCCCACACCACCACCAAACTTTCCTTTTCTGCCTACGAATAAGTTTGCTCTGTTTCCATTAGACTCCTACTTGGTCGTGCATTGGGCAAGGAACGCTCCCAGGCCAACCGGGCTGGCACCCACTGTGACTTCCGTGTGCAGGTTAGGACCAAAATATCAGTAGACCAGAAAAATTGTCCAGAGAAATTTGTTTACAAAATTATATCAACATTTATTTTAAATGATACAAAAATTGGAAAAAGTGAATAAATCACAAATTATTAGACAATACACAATTTTTAGAAAACACAGCAACATTATTTTGCCTAAAAAGGCTAGTAAAAATCACACAGGCTTTCCATTCATAGTGCAGCATTCAAACACACCTTGGCAGTCAGTGACATTCATACAAATTGTTAAAAACCAGACAAATAGAATTGTAAACATGGGGGGAGCACAATTCATGATTTCTCTCCAGAAAAACATTAATAGTTTATACAGAAAACAATAGAGATTATTAAACAAATCTATTGAAAAGGTGGATTACAACAAAAGTTCAGATCACTTCCCTTTGAGTTTTTCTCAACTGGTTTCGACGTGGAATGTTAATTTATATGTCTTCACCAGGAGGATGATGTACACATACTAGAAAAAACAAAAACATAACTATGTAATATTACAATTAAAACCCTAGTTAACAATGAGCTGCGTGTACACCGCAAATAATTAAACTGGAAATGAAGAACAGTGATTAAAAGAATGTAAAATATACCAAAATGAAATAAATATAGTGACATCAAAACAAACTAGAGTTGAGACCCAGAGCTAAGGGCGAGTCAGACCCGAAGTGAACCCATGCTGAGTGCTGCCGGCAAAGTCCACCAATAGCAAGTCCAAGCAAAACACCCAGGGAGGAAACTTTAAGAAGCTGAGAACCATGCTGGAATAACTAACCTGGAGTACAGCAACTGCTGTATTTTGTTATAAGTATTTTTATTGATTTTCATCATATCAATGCATAATAGACAGTAATATAAAACAATTGATTTTTTCAATATTTTTAAAACCTCTCATCTCAAACCCCAACATTTCATCGATTTTCTAATACGTATCGGCTTTCAATAATCAAAGTTAATTCAACTCGTTAAATCCATTATACATCCTCAGTTGATTAATAGGGGGTAATAGGAAAAAGCTAGGGAGAAAGAAAGAAAGAAAGAAAGAAAGAAAGAAAGAAAGAAAGAAAGAAAGAAAGAAAGAAAGAAAGAAAGAAAGAAAGAAAGAAAGAAGGAAAGAAGAAATATAAAAAAAATAAACAAGAGTTCATTGGGGCTGCATCACCTACAAGTGTTCATAAACATAAGTTCATTAGATTAATAGTCTGTATAAAAAGTTCATAAACAAGACGTCATAAGTACAGTATCTCATATTGAAAATTCATTAACATGAGTTCATCAGGTCAGCAGCACCACATATTAAGAGTTCATAAAGTGCTTCATGAGTTGCGGTTGGAAGAACATGTGCTCCCTGTCAGTAAAATATTCCAGTAAGGGGTGCCAGATCTTCCGGAACTTCGAGAGCTTCCCTTCTAATGTGTGCGTGAGTTTTTCCAAGCCTAACAGTTCCCATATTTTTATCCACCAATAAGCTGTCTGTGGGCCTTCTACAGTTGTCCACAACCGGGCTCTGGTGATACGGGTGGCAGTGAGTAGATGTGAGATCAGGACAGCTTTGTGCCCTGACATGGGGAAAGACCCATCTTCAGCTATATCTCCCAGTAAGAGCACTCTCGGGTCCATTGGAAGCAGAGATCCTGTGACTTCCCTGATTTTTGATCTCACTTCCAGCCAATATGTTTGGATAATCGGGCAGTGCCACCACATATGTGCCATATCTCCACATTCCCCACAACCATGCCAACACGTGTCCGGGTGCTCTGGATTGAGTGAGTGGAGTCTGCTCGGGGGGAAATACCATCTGAAACAAACTTTGATGGCGTTCCAATGTACAACGGGAGCTGGTCAGAGTTCTATGACAGATCCTTTGCCAAGATTCATTCCGAAATCTCCAGCCCCAATTTCCGCTCCCAAGCGATCATATAAGGGAGTTTCTCCTCTACTGAGGCTTTATCTAATAGACGGTAGCATAACGATATTCTATGCGATTGTTGGCCCTCAAGAAGCTTGAGTTCTATGCCCAAAGGAACCCTCCCTGCAGTGTGCCAAAAACCTGAATCCCGTCATCTTTGATGTCCTGGGTGTTAGTGTTAGCAGTGCACGGTGGCGCAAGTTATGGTTGCTTATGTTACCATAACTGCCGAATTTCAGGGGTTTTTCGGTTTTACTTTGAACCACAACGTCCCTTTAACAAAGTTTTTTCACTGAATTTCATAGGTTTTTAGTAGCGCAACTTAACCATAACGTCCCTTTAACAAAGTTTTTTTACTGAATTTCATAGGTTTTTAGTAGCGCAACTTAACCATAACGTCCCTTTAACAAAGTTTTTTCACTGAATTTCATAGGTTTTTAGTAGCACAACTTAACCATAACTCCCTCGTAGTGATTTTAATGTCCGCGGACATATCGAAAATCTGAGCGTGGTGAATGTAAATTTAAATAGTGTGCCCCATTTCCCCTTTGAAGTTGGCTCTGAAAAGAGCAGTTTTTTTTTTTTATACAGATGCTTGACAGACGACACCTGTTATTTTGGATTTTTTTCTTGGTTTTTTTTCTTACTTTACTACTAAAATCTTCACATAACCTTCTCCAAAGCAACCCTTACATTCCAAAATAGAAAGGCATTTCCCGTAAAAGATAAAGAAATGCCATCTTCTTTAATATTAACTGCATTACTGGCATCAATATTCTCATTGTTACAGAAGAACATACCAGCTCTAAGCATGAAGGCACACATGCCTCGGTTGATGACACACCTAGCAATGTTTTGCTGAGGACAAAAAACTGAACTATTGTCCCATATTGCCCTAGGTAGTAATCCAGAAAAAAATACTTTCGCATTTGGAAGGATCTTCATTACAGCTTGAACCAAGCGTTCCAAATCAGCCAACAAAGTAGGGGCACTGACGTTGCCCAAATGGAAAGCACCATAGTGCAAAACTACCACATGTGGACTTTTCATCGTGGCCATATCCTCACAAACTTGTACAATTCCCTGTACATTGCAATCAGGCACAGTGCTCCACACCACCTCCACTCCTTTCACATCAAAGTTCTTTGCAACATGCCTGCATTCAGCGTACTGCTGTAAACCATGCACAAACATATCTCTGAGTACCAACACCCTGACTTTCTCCACTTCTGACATCTTCACTACACACAGTCTCTTTCAACACAAATCCACAACCTCGACATCTGATTGGCTGATCCGTACAGTCTTCTTTCCATGTTGGATTTCCTGGAAAAACCCAGATGTAGCACGCCCTGTCCACAAACAGCCGCGGTGTCCGCAGACGGCGTCCACTTTACTCTCTGTGCCATTTCCTCATTGCATACAGCTAAGCAATCACACAATACAAATAACGTCCTCAGAACACCCCCATTTTGTGAATTTTCGAACATTTCAGGACAATTATCATTTCATTATTCAACATATTAACATTACAAATATTATACTTTCATCTTGTACTCTGCACACAATGCTGTTTCTCCATTAGTAGCTCAGTATACTAGATAGAATCCCATAATACAATGCTATTTAGATCAATGCATCGTTCAAAGCACTAATAACGGTATGATATTTATTGCAATATCCTTGACACTTTTTTCGCAACATTATAATAAAAATCCCTAGTACACAAATTCCATGAAAAGTACATACACATGTGATGTCATCAGTGATTTCATCAATGACATTTGCAATGTCATCTTTGATGTCCTGGGTGTTAGTCTTAGCAGTGCACGGTGGTGGCACGAGTTATTTTTCATAGCTTACCATAAGTTGCGATTTTCAAGGGTCTTTCGGCTGTACTTAAAACCATAACGTCCTTTAAACAAACTTTTTTTAATATCACGCAAAAAATATACAAACATGGCGTGCAAAAACCAACTTCTACAGATGGCTTTACACAGAATGGTGCAAAGTAAGAATTTGTGCTCGTTCACAGTGAAGGTCAGCTGCTTCCATTTTTTTCTCGCGCCCCGGAGAGGCTCACGAAGCGGACTATAAGGTTGTATTGTGTTTTGACCTTGACAGACAGAGATTGTGATGAAAGACTTCTCTTGAAGGAGTGTTGCTAAAACGTAAGAGAAGATAAGGATGAAATTTATGAAACGAAACCACTTTTATATATTATATCACTATGCGAAAGATCGTTGGCACACGCGGAGTCGTATTTTGGGACTTCACCACTCGTAGACAATGGAAATTGCAATTGTACTGTAAGTAACCCTTTAGATTACTTTATACCAAATATAATTACAATAGCGTAGCATTAAAGACCGCTCAAGTTGAACTTGTTCGTTGAACTTGTTAGTTGAAAGTGGCATAATGTTTTCTACCGCGCACTATCACCGCCGAATTGATCCCCTGTCGTTTAGAGGGCTCTGAAAAAGGCAGACGACACAGGGTGGGTTAATAGAAATAATTTAACCGGTCTATAGGCGGTCAAGCGCTCTACTCACTGTGCCACTTCACTGTAGCCTGTCAAGTGGCACAGCGAGTACAGCGCTCGCTTTGACATCCGTGCACAGCTTGCTAACGCAAGTTTGAATCACGGCAAGGCCAAACTCAGCCTTTCATCCTTCCGTGGTCGATAAATGAGCACCACACACTGTGGTTAATAATAAGCACCGCTTAGATACCTCACGGTTCTTAGCGCTATATGAATGGGAAAATATTATTATTTTATTATTAACATACTCTGTTGCACTATTTCGATAGCAAATATTTTCACGCCCTAATAAATAAAATGATGATTTTTAATGAAGATCGGCTGGTGAGACTAATTTATGTTTTTTAAAACAGGTATGTGGCTCCATTTTGCCTACGTCACGATTTACAGACTCCAGCGGATGGGGTCTTCAACTGCCAGGTGCAGGTCCAAATATGCAACTTCATGACCCACACCATTTTATGGGAGAATCGCCAAGGACCAATATGCCATTACGCAGTACTAGCGGCTACAAACAACATACCAACCAATAGGGTTGTCTAATGGCTCGTTGTTGGAGCAACCTTCCGATTATCAGAGCGACCATTTACTGCTTTTATCATAAACCAACAGCCTATCTACCGCAAAGGAACAACGCGTGGCTCCAAATAAACTTTTGCTGATCGACAACAGAGACAATAGCAAATCGCTGAATATTCACTAAACATTTCATGTGAAATAAATGTACTTTACCAAATGTACAATCCTGCTGTTTACTTTTAAACCACAGTTTCATATTCCGAATTGTGGCGCACTGAGTTGTAAGCTGATCTAACACTCTCTGTACTGCAAAGGAACATCGCGTGTCTCAACATGAACTTTTGCGGATGGACAACAAAGACAAATGCAAATTGCTGAATATTCTCTAAACATTTGATGTCAAATAAATGTACTTTACAACATTTACAATCTTGCTGTTTGCTTTTAAATCACAGTTTCATATTCCGAATTGTGGCGCGCTGTGTTGTGACATAATGTGTGTTGTCTTCCGGGTTCTGTGTAAAGTCGCGTAGTACTGGAGACGACTGGGCACGTTTCATTACGCACCCTGTAACGTCACGGAGAAAGGCGGGGAATATGAATGCTTTGATAATATCAGGCTTAGGGGCGGGAGATATGATTTAGTGTCGCAAAAGCAAGTCAGCCAGGTCAATAGCGCCAGGCATAGGATTATCACATAATGTCGGCGCACACGAGCCGGATTTATCGTTTCTTTAGTGGACAAAAAGTCGGTTGACGCCCCTAGGAAATTGTACTATTAGCGGACAAAAGGAGTGCTCTTAAAACACTTTCACCCTGACAACGAACAATACAAACAACATTCTCAGAACACCCCCATTTTGTGTAATTGCAACCATTTCGGGACACTGCGAGTG